>NC_062284.1:88787332-89400249 GCF_902655055.1 Lutra lutra
TTGGAGTCTCCAAAACCAGCTGATTCCTGACATGTACTCCTACGCTGCTCCTCCCAGAAGAGGAAGGAGGGGCTCTCTGTGGATCTGACACTTGTGGGGTCCCTGCTTGAAGAGCAGGGGCCTGACTGTGCCTTGGATCACAGTTTAAGGTAACCCCAAGCTGAGAGTGCACTCCTTAGCTCTGTTTCTGCAGCTGGCTTCCCTGCTCCAATACCTGGGAGCTCTGCCACTCTTAGACACCCCTGGTCTTTTTGTGACCCCACAGGTCCTGAGACCACACTGTCCCCGAGAGTGCTCCACCCACCCCCCCCCGGCAACCCCCCCTCCAGCCTGTGGAGCAAAGTCCCTCCATGGAGCAGCCTCTAAAATTTCTGATTTTGTGCTCTGTTTCTCTACTGCTTGCTGGGAGCCAGCCCCTCTCCCTGAGGTCTCTCTTCCTGTATATCGCTTTGGATTCACTTCTCTACATGCCCTACCTTCCAGAAAGTGGTTGATTTTCTGTTCCTAGAATTACTGCTCTTCTATTCAATCTCCTGTTGAGTTTTTACGTGTTCTGAATGGTTTGATAACTACCTAGATGAACTCCTAGGACTTGATATTATTTAGGTCTTCCACTCCTCTGTCATCTTGCTCCTTTTCCCCCATTCTTCTGGATATTGCTGTCCTCTTTTCCCAGCCCCATTTATTGAAGAGACTATCTTTTTCCCCTTGAGATATTCTTTCCTGCTTTGTTGAAGACTAATTGACCATATAGTTGTGGGTTAATTTCTAGGTCTGCATTCTGTTCCATTGATCTGTGTCTGTTTCTGTGCCAGTACCATACTGTCTTGATGATTAGATTTGTAATACAGGTTGAAGTCTATATTCTTGATGCCTCCAGCTTTGCTTTGCTTATTGGAGGTTGCTTTGGCTACTCAGTTCTTCTGTGGTTCCATACAAATCTTAGGATTGTTCGTTATAGTTCTGTGAAGAATGCCTTTGGTATTGAGGTAGAAATTACTTTAAAAATGTAGAATGCTTCGGGTAGTATAGACATTTTAACAATGTTTGTTCTTCCAACCCATGAACAATGAATATTTTTCCATTTCTTTGTGGCAACTTCAGTATCTTTCTTTCATCAGTGTTTTATAGTTTTCAACGTGCAGTGAAATTTGTTTTTTCCTGCATTAGATGTCTGTTCCAGTTTTTAAGAATCTGTGATCTATGAACTTAAGCTCAAATGGAGGAAAACAATCTCCATTTAGGGAATTATTTCCAACTACTTTTTTGGAGTACAAGTTTCCCACCTCTTTGGTTAGGTTTATTCCTAGGTATCTTGTTGTTTGGGGTGAAATTGTAAAGGGGATTGATTTCTTAATTTCTCTTTCTGATGCTTCCTTATTGGAGCATAGAAATGCAACAGATTTCTGTATAATATTGTATCCTGTGACTTTACTGAATTTATCAGTTCTAGCAGTTTTTTGTGGAGTCCTTCAGGTTTTCTATTTATAATACGATGTCATCTGAAAATAGTGGAAATCTTACCCTTTCTTTACTGATTTGAATGCTTTTTATTTCCTTTTGTTGTGTGATTGCTGAGGTTAGGACTTCCAATGCAGCTACCCCTCAGAACAATGTTTTACTTAAAATATAACCCCCGGGGGGCACCTGGGTGGCTCAGTGGATTAAGCCTCTGCCTTCAGCTTGGGTCATGATCCCAGGGTCCTGGGATCGAGCCCCACATCGGGCTCTCTGCTCAGCAGGGAGCCTGCTTCCTCTCTCTCTGCCTGCCTCTCTGCCTACTTGTGAGCTCTCTCTGTCAAATAAATAAATAAAATCTTAAAAAAAAAATCTATTAAAAAAATATATAACCCCTGGGAAATTTTACTAGTTACCAAGCACATTTAGATACAGCCTTAAGAAAAACAGGTACTGCAACAGGCCTCTGGGGGAGAGGATGGTATATGGCCTTGAAGCTGAGCAGCTGGGAATGCCTGGCCTGCTCAGGGCAGAATGCCGCCTGCTTCATTTTTCCGTTATCTCCCCTTTCCCCCACAGAGAGCACCTATGGTTACTTAGATAAGTCCTTTGAATGTGCTTGTTCAACTATAAACTTTATACTACTTGTACAGACATATTCTGCCCTCCTTCTTGTTTATCTACATGGCATATGACTAACGTTTGACCTTCATCGACTCTTCTGTTGGTTACTGTTTCTATCTAATAAAAGTGAGACTGTGGAGTTGCTCGGGGCAGCAGTCTTTTCAGACTGTTTTCCCCTGCTCCCAATCTCTTGCAACTGACTTGTTTGTGCCTAATTCTTCTCCCATTTGCCGACTGGAAGCAGCATTCCAGTACTATGTTAAATAATGGTGTAAGTGGACATCCCTGTCTTGTTCCTGACCATAGAAGAAAAATTCTGTTTTCCCAGTTGAGGATTGTATTAGCTGTTGTTTCTTCATATATGGCCTTCATTATGTGGAGGCATTTTCCCTATAGACCTAGTTGAGGGTTTTTATCATAAATGGATGTTGTACTTTGTCAAATGCTTTTTCTGCATCTATTGAAAGGAGCGTGTGGTTCTTATCCTTTTATTACTGTTATGTATCACATTGATTGCAAATATTGAACCACTCTTGAAGCCCAGGAAGAAATCCCACTGGATAGTGGTGAACAATTTTTCTTCATGTATTGTTGGATTTGGTTTGCTAGTATTTTATTGAGAATTTTTGCATCCATATTCATTGGGGATGTTGGCCTGTAGTTCTTTTTTAGTGGGACCTTTGTTTGGTTTTGGTATTAGGGTAAGGCTGGCTTCATAGAATGAATTTGGAAGTTTTCTTTTTCTGTTTTTTTGGAATAGTTTGAGAAGAATAGGTATTAACTCTTTATAAATATTTGGTAGAATTTGCCTGGGGAACCATCTGGTCCTAGATTTTGGGGGGATTTTTACTACAAATTCAATTTCTTGGCTGGTAATTGGTCTATTCAAGTTTTCTATTTCTTCCTGTTTCAGTTTTGGTAGTTTGTATGTTTGTAGGAATTTATCCATTTCTTCCAGAGTGTCCAATTTGTTCACATATAGTTTTTCATAATACTCTCTTAATGCTTGTATTTCTGTGGTATTGGTTGCTATTTCTCGTCCCTCACTTGTAATTTTATTTTATTTTAAATTTGAGAGAAATGCAAGCAAGAGAGCATAGTCTCATGATTCATTAGATCACGACCTGGGCTGAAACCAGGAATTGAACACCCAACCAACCGAACCCACCCAGGCACCACTGTGATTTTATTTACTTAGGTCCTTTCTTTTCTTCTTGATAAGTCTGGGTAGAAGTTTATCAATAATTTTTTCAAAGAACCAGCTCCTGATTTCATTGATCTTTTCTGTTGTGGGGTTTTTGTTTGTTTATTTGTTTCTGTATCATTTATTTTTGCTCTAATCTTTATTATTTCCTTCCTTCTGCTCGTTTTGGTTTTGTTTGTTGTTCTTTTTCTAGCTCCTTTAGGTGTGAGTTTAGGTTGTTTATTTGATACTTTTCTTTTTGATGTAGGCCTGTATTAGTATATTCTTCCCTCTTAGGACAACTTTTGCTGCATCCCAAAGATTTTGAACCATTACATTTTTCCTTTCTCCATGTACTTTTCCATTTCTTCCTTGATTTCCTGCTTGACCAATTCATTGTTTAGTAGCACGCTGTCTAACATCCATGCTTTGTGGTTTTGTGGTCTTTCCAGATTTTTTCTTCTGGGTGACTTCTGGTTTCACAGCATTGTGGTCAGAAAAGATACATGGTAGGACTT
The DNA here is from genome assembly GCF_902655055.1 of Lutra lutra. Classification (NCBI taxonomy): domain Eukaryota; kingdom Metazoa; phylum Chordata; class Mammalia; order Carnivora; family Mustelidae; genus Lutra; species Lutra lutra. The sequence continues at coordinate 88,791,116 of NC_062284.1, forward strand.
CAGTCTTTTTGTATTTGTTGAGACTTATTTTGTGACCCAGTATGTGATGTATTTCTGGAGAATTTTCCATGTGCACTTAAAGGAATGTGTATTCTTCTGTTTTAGGATGGAATGTTCTGAATATATCCAGTGTGTCATTCAAAGCTATTGTTTCCTTGTTTACTTTGTTTAGATGATCTGTCCATTGATGTAAGCAGGGTGTTAGACTCCTACCATTCTTATATTATTACCAATTAGCTCCTTTGTTATTGTATATGTTTGGGTGCTTTCATGTTGGGTGCATACATATTTCCAATTGCTATATCTTTTTGGGTTACTCCTTTATTATTATATAGCACTCTCCTTTGGTTCTTGTTGCAGTCTTTGTTTTAAAGTCTAGTTTGTTGAAGTATTGCTACTCTGGCTTTCCTTTAACATCCATTTGCCCAGTAAATGTTCCTCTATCGCTTCACTTTCAATCTATTGGTGTCTGTAGGTTTAAAAGGAGTTTCTTGTAGGCAGCATTTAGATGGGCCTTGTTTTTTGATCCATTCTCATACTCTAAGTGTTTTAATTAGAGTGTTCATTTAGATTCAGAGTACTTACTGATATATATTTATTGCCATTTTATTACTTGTTTTGTCATTGTTTCTGGAGATTTTCTCTATCCTTTGTTGTCTTGTCACTTTTTGTCTCACCTTTGCATTCAAAGAGTCCTCTTTAATATTTCTTGCAGTGCTGGTTTAATGGTCATGAGCTCCTTTAGTTTTTGTGTGGGAAAACTCTTTATCTCTCCTTCTATTCTGAATGATAGCCTTGCTGGATGGAGTATTCTTGGCTGCAGATTTTTCCCATTCAGGAAATTGACTATATCATAACACTTTCTTCTGGCTTGCCAAATTTCTGTTAAGAAATCCCAGCTAGCCTTATGGGTTTTCCCTTATAAGTTAAGGACTCCATTTATCTTGCTGCTTTTAAGATTTTTTTTCTTTTATCACTGTTTTGTAAATGTGACTGCAGTATGTCTTGATGTTGGCCTGCTTCTGTTGATTTTGATGGGAGTTCTCTGTGCCTCCTGGATCTGGATGTCTATCTCCTTCCCCAGATTAGGGAAATTTTTAGCTATTCTTTTCTGAAATAAATTTTCTTCCCCCTTTTCTCTCTTTTCTGGGCTCCTATAATATAGATGTTATTCTGTTTGATGGAATCACTGAGTACCCTAAATCTATTCTTGTGTTGCCAAATTTTTCTTTCTCTCTTTTATTCAGCTTCATTATTTTTTTATTATTTTGTCTTCTAAGTCACTAATTCATTTCTCTGCTTCTTCCAGTCTGCTATTCATTGCATCAAGCCCCTTTCCAATCTTGTTTATTACATTCTTCATCTCTGTTGGGTTCTTTAACTTTTTTCCTCTGGTGGTATCTCCCTGATGTCTTATAATCTTTTCTCAAGCCCAGTGAGTATCCTTATGATTGTTGCTTTAAATTCTCCATCAAGCGTGTTACTTATATATTTTGTTTTGATCTCTGGCCTTGGCCTTATTTTGTTCTTTTATTTGGGGTGAATTTCTCTATGTTGGCATTTTTTTCTTCTAAGTCTCTGCCTTTTTCTCTGTGTTAGAAAAGCTAGTTATGTCTCCTGATCCTGGAAGTAATTGCTTTTATGGACAGGAGGTCATGTAAGTGCCCAGGGTCTGGTGCTTCAGGAAGTGTCTCTGGTGTGTGGTCTGCTGCTGTGTTTTGGCCTCTCTTTCCTTAAGGCCAAGTTGTCTGCAGAGGCTGTCCTTGCCTACTGTGGGCAATGTTTGATCCCTGGTCTGAATGTGATGAATTTTTAACTAGGTGTGCTCTGGTTTGCTTGTGAAGTTCGGTCTTTTACCACCTCTGCTGGATCTGGGGCCCTACAGAACTCTTTAGTCCAGAGATGTGGTGTGGACAGGGGTTTGTGTTGGCCTTTTGGGGGAGGGGCCCACCATGCTGGGACCAAGGTAAACTTGACTGAGATGTTCAGTCCCATGGGGGTGCAGGGGTGTGGGGCTTGATGCATGTAAGTCAGGAAGGCAGAGTCAGTGCTACAGTGCTTCCCATACGTGGCTTTGTACTGAAGGGCATGGGTGGGAAATGGTGCTGGCCAGTTCCTTTATTCTTAGAGAGATGTTTTCATGAATGCTGGCTCTCAGGGACATGCTCTGAGAAGAGTGAATATTCTTCCCACTGTTTGCCCCAGGAGCTCTTCAGTTTGCTGTTTCCATGCTCTCTGCCCTCCACGTTTTTGCTTCTTCTCTCATGGAGCAGGGCAGTGCCCTCTGGGTTCTACCCCAGTCCAGCCTGTTGACTTTTAAAACTTTAGGCGTTAAGTCCCACTGTTGCATGAATTCACAAAATTCAGTTCCTCTCTTTATCCAAGACCATGGCTTTGGGGAAACATACTCCTTGTTCATTCCCTTGTATACTCCTCTATCTCTTTCTTACCATTTGCTGTCTCTGTCAAATAAATAAGTAAAATCTTAAAAAAAAAAGATGATTTCCCATCAGATCAATATTGAAGTCCTACTTGAACTCTATCTGTTATCCTGTCTGGCTGTCCTTTTACTGTGTCTCCATGTGTGCCTTTTATTAGACTTCTAAATTCCTGATCTCATATACATTTTTCAACAGAAGAAGCTCCTATTATCTGAAAACCCATCCTATGGTTCTTCAAAAATTCTATGCTGATTCTTTCAGTGTTGTTCTTTTAAATTTGTTCATATTTTTTTTTTAAAGATTTTATTTATTTATTTGACAGAGAGAGATCACAAGCAGATGGAGAGGCAGGCAGAGAAAGAGAGAGAGGGAAGCAGGCTCCCCGCCGAGCAGAGAGCCCGATGCGGGCCTCGATCCCAGGACCCTGAGATCATGACCTGAGCCGAAGGCAGCGGCTTAACCCACTGAGCCACCCAGGCGCCCAAAATTTGTTCATATTTTATGTAACCTTTAGGTCTCACAAACTTGAAGGCATGTGTGACAAAGCAGAGCTTCTACTTCTCACCCTCTGGTAAATGTCTTAGGGCCCTTGTTACTATCTCTGATCTGGAAACAACTGATAGCCTCCCTCAAGACTGGGCTGGTGGATCTTTTTTATATTTTACATCTGCCTATTCTTGCCTTTAACATTACTTTTCCTTTAGCATGTGAGTAGACTTTTTCCTTTATTCTAAGAATCTTTTTTTCCTCCAGTTTAATCAGGCCCTCTTCTTTTACCTTCTGTTCTTCAGGATACTGCCATTCTGCTATGATAGTAGGGCTGAAGTCCATTCTTATATTGCTCCAGTTTTCCTTGATTTCCTAGATAGCATGATTCCAAAGAGACTGTGCTTTTGAGGTCCAGGTATTGTCCTTTTTAATTACATTTTTTTTTGACTGTTGAATTTATAGTAATTTCTTCTTCACCCAACAAAGGTGATATAATTTTAGAATCTTCATTCCTAATCTATATATCTACCCAACATGAAGTGATAGATTGGGCCTCTGAAATGTAAAGGTGAGGCCAAAATTTACCTAATAACCAAATCCAGAGCTAATTTGAGACTAAGTGGTGTCCAATAATCATTAAGAGCTTATATTTAAGCCACATGAATCTAAAAGATTAGCTTGCTGCAGATTTTGTTGGCCCAGGGCATGGATAGGAAATGGAATGTGAGCATCTAATGTGGCCTGCTAAGGTCTAGCACTAACAATTAAGAAAAAAAATAATGTGGTAAAATATAATATAAAATTTACTATTTTTACCAGTTTTATTGAAGTATAATTGACATGTACACCTGAAATTAATGTTATAACATAATGATTTGACATTTGTACACATTAGGAAATGATTATCACAATAAGTCTGTCATTATATGTAGTTACAAAAATTTTTTGAGAACTTTTATAATTTACCCTTAGTAACTTTGAAGTATGCAGTACAATACTGACTATAGTCACCATGCTATACATTATATCCCCATGACTTATTTTATAACTTGAAGTTTGTACTTCTTGACTCCTCTTCACCCATTTCATGTACCCCCAAACTCGCTTCCCCCCTGGCAACCACTGTTCTGTTTTCTATATCCATGAGTTCTATTCTTGTTATATTTCACATCAGTGAGACAATACAGTATTTGTCCTTTTCTAACTTATTTCATTTAGCATAATACCCTCAAGGTCCATCTATGCTGTCAGAAACAGTGAGATTGTGTTGTTGTTGTTGTTGTTTTTATGGCTAATATTCATGTGTGTGTACCACATCTTTGTCTATACCACATCTTCATCAATGGACACTTAAGATTGTTTCCATATCTTGGCTGTTGTGAATAATGCTGCAGTGAACATAGGGGTACATAGATCTTTTCGAATTAGCATTTTTGTTTTCTTTGACTAAAAGCTGAGCAGTGGAATTGCTGGTCATATAGTAGTTCTAGTTTTTTTGTTTTTGTTTTTTGAAAAACCTCCATGTGGTTTTCTACAGTGGCTGCACCAGTTTACATTCCCACTAGCAATGCATGAACATTCCCTTATCTCAACATTGTTGCCAACATGTTAGTTCTTGTCTTTTTGATAATTGCCTTCATAATAGGTATATGGTGATATCTTGTTACAGTTTTGATTTCTATTTTCCTGATTAGTGATGTTGAATATCTTTTCATGTGCCTGTTGGCCATCTGTATGTCTTTGGAAAAATGTCTATTTAGGTCCTCTGCCTACTTCTTAAATCAGATTTTTTTGTTGTTGTTATAGTAGTTTTTAATGTATTGTTGGATATTAACTCTTCTCAAATTAAGTACATTCACATTATTGTGCAGCCATCAGAACTATTCATCTCCAGAACATGTTTGTCATTCTTAACTAAAACTCTATACCCATTAAACTGTAACTTCCCCATTTCCCCTTCTTTCCAGCCTCTGGTAACCACTAATCTACTTTGTTTCTATGAATTTGAATCTTCTATGAACCTCATAAGTAGTATCTTACAATATTTCTCTTTTTATGTCTAGCTTATTTTACTTAGCATAGTGTCTTCAAGGTTCATATTTTAGCAGCTGTCAGTTTCATTTTTAAGACTGAATAATATTCCATTGTATGTATAGATCATGTTTTCTTTATCAATATGTTGATGAACATGGGGTGTTTCCACTTCTTGGCTTTTGTGAATAATGTTTCTATGAACCCTGGTGGGCAAATATCTGTGAGACCCTCCTTCAATTCTTTGAGATATATGCCCAGAATGAAATTAAAGGATTATATGGTAATTCTAGGTTTATTTTCTTTGAAGAACTTCAGCACTCTTTTTCACAGCAGCCTTACCATTTTACATTCCCACCAACAAAGCAGAGGGTTCTAATTACCCTACATCCTCACCAAAACTTGTTGTTTTTGACAATAACTATTTTAATGGATGTTATTTGATTAGATTTTCAGTGCTCTAATGATTAGTGATGTTAAGCATCTTTTCATGTGTTCATTGGCCATTTGTATATCATTAGAGAAAAGTCTATCCAAATCTTTTAAAAAATTGGGCTGTTTTCTTTGAGTTGTAGTTCTTTATTCTCAATATTCTTAATCAAATATGGTTTGCCAGTATTTTCTCTCCTTCTGTGGGTTGCTTTTCCACTCCCTTGATAATGTCCATTTGAGGCACAAAAAAAAAAAAAACTGAAGTTTTTTTGTTTTTGTTTTTTTTGTTTTTTAAGATTTTATTTGAGAGGAAGAGAGAGCATGCATGTACACAAGCCTGGTGGGGGGTTGGGTGGAGGTGGTGGGCAGAGGTCTAAGGAGAAGCAAGCCCTCACTGAGCAGGGATCCGGATGTGGGGCTCAATCCCAGGACCCTGGGATCATGACCTGAGTCAAAAGCAGATGCTTAACTGACTGAGGCACCCCACTGAGAAAGTATAATTTATCTATTTTGTTGCTTTTGGGTATCATATCCAAGATTAATCATCACCAAATCCAATATTATGAAGTTTTCTCTGTTCTGTTTTCTTAGCATGAATAATTTGAAGGACTGAAACTTTCTATAGTGTGTGCCACTCAAAGACTTTAGGGCTGAGGCCTAAATACTCTCCTGGCCAGAAAAGAAGGAATCAAGGTAGAAGGAGCAGAACCTCTCTCAGGAAAACAAGACTTCTCTGGGAATCCCCAGCAGGCTTCTACTTCAGTCTATTGGCCGGAACTGGTTATGTTGCCACACCTGGCTATAAGAGTATTTGGCTAGGAAATACATAAAGGTAGTGGTGGTGTCTTTTAAACTGGACACATCACTGTCTAGAGTGAAGATAAAAAGAATGAACAGTTGAGCAATATGGTATCTACAACAGGTTTAAATTTCACTTGGTGTATTGAAACTTTTTCAGCAGAATTGTTCAAAAGTTTGTGGCATGTAGACAGAATTCACCAGAGTCCAGTGTTAACGTGTTAACTTAGCCTACTTTTATAGTTAAGTCTATTTCTGGGGGTGGGAGGTAGGGTTTGAGGCAGTGGCCAATGATGCATAGGGCAAGACTTACTTATGCCCATATCCTATTCTTTCTTGGGAGTTTATACAATGTGTTTTTTGTACTACATCTCTGAATGATAAATTTGGGGTGTGTGTGTGTGTGTGTTAAGATGAATTTAAGTTTCCATTCTTTTAAGTTTTACATATTAGGGTGAATTACTGTTGTGACCATGGATATACCACAGAATGCCAAGTAACTTGCTTATGCTGCAACCAGCACTTAGATTTGGTTGTCTGAATGGTGGTCACCCCTTCCAGGGGCCACCTACATCAAATAGGTACACCTAATTAGGCCAAGTGTAGAGAACCTCTTTCCCATAGTGATACCTCAGATCTTGCTCCCTCTCTAGAAATTCATTCTACTCTTTCATAATCTGGTTTGGATGCATTGGTGCCAAATATAGCTGCTCATTGGCAAACTGCTTCTGTCTGACCCCACTTTTTTCTACACAACTTCTGGATTTGATTTCCTTTCTGAATCAAAAAGCACATACATATATTAACTTTTTTTTTTTTTTTTGAGATTTTTAAAATTTATTTTACAGACAGAGATCACAAGTAGACAGAGATCACAAGTAGGCAGAGAGGCAGGCAGGCGGAGGGGGGAAGCAGGCTCCCTGCCAAGCAGAGAACCCGATGTGGGACTCGATCCCAGGACACTGAGATCATGACCTGAGCCTAAGGCAGAGACTTAACACACTGAGCCGCCCAGGTGCCCCATATATTAACTTCTTTAAGATAATACTTTTTTTTTTTTTAATACAAGATATTGTAGAAGTTGTGACTTTTCACATTTAGTCTTTATAAATCAAGTTATAAGAAAAGAAAGTCAAATAGAAGACTCAAGTCAAAAAATAATAATAAATGGAGGGAACAAACCCAAACAATGTTTTCTTGGGAATTTGTTCAAGACTAAAAGTAATTTGTTGTTTTGGATTTTCCTAATATTGAGTCTTAAATAAAATATAGTATTACCTCTGTGTAAAAGGAATTCTCATATTTACAGTGAACTATTTTACAGCTTCCAATTTTGTACAGTTTAATTTTCCCTTAAAGATCCTTTTGGACCTTTTTTTTGACCATTTTATATTACCCTGAAGTTATAGAAATGACAATGTGTTGTGTGGTTTCCTGTTCCTGCATGGCCCTCACAGCTGTGACCACTTACGTTTAAATGGAAATTTCAGTCTCTACATTCTTTAGCCTTGGGAACAAGGAGGCCTTAATAAAGAGAAATTCAAGAAATATAAGTGTAGTAACTCAGCATTTTTTATCCTTCTCACTTATTTTACTGATTTTATTCCTTAATCCTAAAACCTGGAACTTGGGTTTTTTTTTTTTCTTTCTTTTTCTTTTTCTTCTTCTTCTTCTTTTTTTTTTTAACGTGCATTGTGCCATTTTAAACTCCATTTCAAGAAACAAGTTCCTATTTCTCATTTTTCTTCCCAGTGTACTGATTTCTCTGGGATTAACTTCCTGTGTTTAATTTCTGGGCCTCAGCATTTGATTCCCTGTATTTGGGCAGGCTTCACTCCTGTAAGCATTAAGGGAACCTGGAATAAGCCTTCTAAATGTTAACCCTTTCTTTGTTTGAATATTAGACATTCCTTGTGAAACTGTAATGTGGAAGAGGAGCTCTTTTAATTCAATGCCCCACATTCTGGAGTGGCTTAATGGAGTGATGATTTATTGCAGATAAGTTTGAAATAAAAAAAAATGACTGTTTTGAAAGTATGTTATTTTTGCCTGCTCTTTGTTATTATATCCCAACAAATATTGACACATGTTCTTTTCTTACCACGCAGCAAAAAAGTATTAGTATTGCAGGGGCGCCTGGGTAGCTTGGTGGGTTGAGGCCTCTGCCTTCAGCTCAGGTCATGATCCCGGGGTCCTGGGATTGAGCCCTGTATCGGGCTCTCCACTCAGCGGGGAGCCTACTTTCCCTCTCTCTCTCTGCCTGCCTTTCTGTCTACTTGTGATCTCTATCAAATAAATAAAAATTAAAAAAAAGAAGTTAGTATTGCAGTAATGTTCTGTTTTGAGATTATGACAGAGTCTTCCTTATAAAATTATACATTTTGCTATGCACATTGCTTACATACAACTATGAATATTATGCTTTGTGGTTTCCACATAATTTTTTTTTTCCCCACTCAGGAACTTTTAACTAGGATGGCCAAAAGATAGCTTCTGTTTTGCTTTGATCTACAGTCCTATCCTTCTCTGGAAAGCAATTCTATGTCTCCTAAGTCTTTGTTTCTATACTGTAGCATTTATGTCTCCTTCAATATTCTCTATAACTTGCCAAGCTGATGCTTTATATTTTTATATTTAAGAGCTATATTTAGTTCTCATATTCTAAGGGTGGTGGGTTTTGTTGTTGTTGTTGTTGTTGTTTTCAAAAGTTTTGAGTCTGTTTTTTGGCCCCCAAACCTTGCTGTGATGATGATGGGGTATTTCAAATATATTTTGATGGGAAAGATCATATCTACATTATGTTCTAAACTGAAAACAGATTTCCCACTAGAGAAGAATGACAAATATATTTCTTCTGTATATCATCAAACTGTTTTTAGAGTAACTTGGGGGTTTGTTTTTCTGCCCATCCTTTTATTGATTCAGTAAATATTTATGGGATGTCAACTGGTACCAGACATTTTTCTAGGTACTTGGGATTCAGCAATGACCAAAAAATTCCTGCTTGTATAGAACTTAACTTTCTTGTTCAGTGGTTCTCAAACTTTGCTGCATATTAGATTCACCTAGGGAGATCTAAAAATTCCTAGGCCTTGCTCCATGCCGATTAAATCAGTCTCTTGGGGTAGACACAGGGGGTCGGTATTTTTTTTTAAACTTCCCAAGTGATTCCAGTGTACATATAAAAATGAAGCTCATCAGTCTATAGCAGAAGTTATCACATTATAACACTGGCCAGAGGATCTTGTTACAATTCAGTACAGTTTCTGAATCGGTACTCTGGGACTAGACCTAGGAATTTGCATTTCTAAGTTGCCTGGTGAAGCTGCTGCTGCTGGTTTGGAGACTCAACTTGAATAACTGACGTAGAGCCTTGACACTCAGTTCATGGTAGCAGATCTGCCTCAGCTTCTTAGAAGTACAGAATTTCAGGCCCAATCCCAGACCTAATGAGTCAAAAAATCTGTATTTTAATAAGAATCTCCAGATGACTCAAATGCATATTACAACTTGAAAAGATGTACTTCATTGCGCTTTGTCGCATGCATGCCATGTAAACTATAGATTTATTTTCTTTCTCTTGAACATACTCTTAGCATAAGTGGATAGTCACACAAGTTTTGGAGACAAAACAGTATTGTGGTGATTTACAATGAAGTAACCTGTTCTTTCTTTCTTTCTTTTTTTTTTTTTTTAAGATTTTATTTATTTATTTGACAGAAATAGAGAGCACAAGCAGGCAGAGGGAGAGGGAGAAGCAGATTCTCTGCTGAGCAGGGAGCCTGATATGGGACTCGATTCCATGACCCTGGGATCATGACCTGAGCCGAAGGCAGCCGCTTAACAAACTGAGCCATTCCAGGTGCCCATAACATGTTATTTCTTATGTCTTTTTCTACAAGGGGTGTATAGTGGCAAATACAAATGCAAAATAATAGGTTCAATTTTTCCGAGTTGAAAATAAGATTCTCTCATGGCCCCCACCTTTTCTTAAAACATTTACTTTAGAAAACTGCAAACTTCATTTTTTATCTCTTTGAAATGTATATAAAACCTTTAAAAAGACAAATAGCCTCTAGCCAACACCTGGGAAATATATCTTTGAAATACAATCAGGGGAGATCTTGCTTCTCTCTCCCCGGTTCTGTGAGGTGGTAGGAGCCTAGGTCACTTCCTCCATGTTGCAAAACTACATCTTTTCATAAAGCTATGAGAAATTATTTTTTCCTTTGGATAAAGCCACTTAGCTAATACAGATGGTCACCCCCAACTACTAAGTGAATTTGGGATGAACTCTGTGTGCAAATGGTTGGGTCAAATCCTCCTGATGACTAGTTCTTTCTCTTCTAGTGAGTTGTATCTGCATGGTTACATGAAGGGTGAGATTTCCTTGTGACTTTACAATCTCAGCAGATTGCCTGAAGTGCATATCACATTCTGGCTTAATGATTATTCAATTTTAATTTTTTTTTCTCTTCTACTTTTATGGAGAGATTTTTCTGGGTGGAAAGGAAAATCTGTTTTTAATTCTATTTCCCCAACAGACTCTAGTCAGTATTTTATTAACTTTCCAGATTACCTTCCTCCACCAGCCAGCCAGAGCATTCATTCTGCATTGAAATTTTTTTGAGGGGATGAGGATGAGAGCCATACTAGAATATACATCTTATAAAAATAAGAGTCTAATTTAGATATTCTACTTTCCAATCTTTAAAAAATTCTTAACTGTGGAATTGTTTAACCATATTTAAAAATAGAATAGTATAGGGGCACCTGGGTGGCTCAGTGGGTTAAGCCTCTGCCTTCAGCTCAGGCCATGGTATTGGGGTCCTGGGATCGAGCCCCGCATCGGGCTCTCTGCTCGGCAGGGAGCCTCCCCTGCCCCCACCTGCCTCTCTGCCTACTTGTGATCTCTGTCTGTCGAATAAAGAAATAAAATCTTAAAAAAAAATAGAATAGTATAATTAACTCCTCTGTACTCATTTCTAATCTTCTTTCATCCATATCCACTTTTTTTTTTTTTGACTGAGGTCTTTTAAAGCAATATCTAGATATCCTAACACTAGTGCTTGCTTCAGCAGCACATATACTAGATATCCTATCACTAAATCTGGAACTACTTCAACATGTGACTCTAATATACTTAAAAAAAACCCAAAAACCTTTCATTCATGGTAATCAAATAACACAAATGCCCATCAGTCGTTGAATGGGTAAACAAATGTGGTACACATATAGTGGAATATTTAACTATAAAATGAAGAAAGTGCTGATGTATACTATAATGTGGTTGAACCTCCAACACATGATGCTAGGTGAGAGAAGCTAGATAAGAAAAGTCACATATTGCATGATTCTTATTATATAAAATATTTTGAATAGGTAGATCTGTAGAGACAGACCTGGATTGGTCATAACCAGGTACAAGAGGGAAAGGGGAGAGGGGAGAAGCTGCTGAATAGAAAAAGTGTTCAGTATGGAGTATTGGAATGGTTTTGGATGTGGATAAGGTTAGTTGCACAACATTTTGAAAAATTTAGTCCTTGTCATCTTATAGGACAATAATAAGTGAAGAGGTTAATATTTCAAGCAATTACAAACTGAAAGGTCACAATGAGAGTAAACATTGTTCTGAGCGAAAATAATTGGGGAAATTCTTTAGAGCATAAGGTCAGGGAAGACCTTTCTGAGGCTGTAACATTTAAAATAAGGTCTAGATGTTGAAGAGAGGCTTCAAGCAGAGTCAAGGGTCTTCAGGTAAGGAAGAGGTTGACAAGTTTGAGGAACTGAATGCAGGTGTGGGTAATAGATGTCTGTGCAGACTTTCCCTATGAATGGACTGGGCCTGTAGCTGGCTTACAGTGTAGTTTAATAAACGGGACCTGTCATTCTTTAGTGAACTGAATAGTTGAGTCACCATCTACTCTTCCCTCACATTGTGGTAGGATGAGGATATTTGCATAGAGGCGTCAGGGATGATCTTATTTTTATTTATTACTCTGTTCATCTTTTATGAAGCAAAGAGGTATAAAAAATGTTAATACAGGATACATATTAGGTGTGTGTGTGTATATACTAGGTATATATGTTTAGCATATAACAAGGGTATATATATATATATCTTGCATATAACAAGGATATGTGCTAGCATACAGTAATAAGACTTTTTTTTTCCCCAGAGAAGGTTGGGGTGTAAAACCAGACCACCAAAAGAACCTGGGGCTAGGAGAAGGAAATAGGAGACTGGATGGAGAGGAATAGGGACATCAAGGGAAGGAAACCATCTCTTCTAGTGTATGGTGGATAGAAATGGGGTGGGTATCAACTCTTCCCTTCTAAGCTGTGTGCCACAAACAAAGCATTCTAGCTCTGGAAACATCAGCTGTGAAATAGAAACTATATTAATACTCCCACAGAAATTGTATGGGGTTCAGATGAGATAATGTTTGAAATTGGCTCAGCAGGTTGCCTGAGACAACGTAAACCCTTAAATGTTTTCTTCCACTGTGGATATTACAACTTTCTAGATATTCTTGAATTCATATTTTGTTCTTTTGTTTTTATAACTTGAATTCATATTTTGACTTTCTTTTGGCAGGGGGGCTTTAGCAGATGCCCCTTTCGAGAAGACTGTTGGAAGTTTCTGAATGGCCCAGATTTTCTCTTCAGCCTCTTACTACACTTTAAAGAAGTGAGAAACTTCTTTGTTACTAGGATATAGGTTACTGACTGTAGTCAGTACATTCATACTGGTAATCCAAACAGCAAAATAGTAATTGAATTCAACCATTATTCAAACATGAAGTTGTTTCACTGAATTAAATAGCTTAGATGCTTTTGTGTATGGAAGCTGGCAATGCTTAGAAGCATTTAGGTATCAGATGTAAAAAAGTGTGATATTAGATGCTTTAAAGAAGGATTGAATTAGATACAAATAATGTAGGTTTACTATTTCTAGCATCTTTAACAGCTACTCATTAGACTCATAGCACATTTTTTTTTTTATTACATTTTATGGCTCTTTCTTATATTTACAGAAACAGAAGTTTGGAAGGCAAAATGAGTTGCCCATAAGTAGTAAATTGTAGTAATAGGGTCAGAATTTGTTTGTTGTTTTGACTCCCAAGCCCAGTATTCTTACAACACATAAAGATCGGGTAGATAAAGCATATTCACTTACTTAGCAACTGAGGCTAAGCATAACTTTCCAAGTAGCAAATCTATAAGCTCTACCCTTATAGTAGGGGGTATTCACTATAGTACAACCACCCTAGATTTATAATCCAAAGATAATATCCTCAAATCTCAGCTTTGCCACTTACTGCTTCTGGGGGGTTGGATAAGTCACTTTGACCTTGAGATTTAATTCCCTTTGGTGAAGATAAAATTATAGAGTATAGTGAAGCCACTGAGAAAACTAAAATGCTCTGTAAATAGAACATCCCATTGATTACAAGATACTGATTTGAGATTTGTAAAATTTTAATTTTTGAGAATTATGACTTTCTATATATTGCATTTAAAAATATTTAAAGAATGCTTTAGTCAACTGTGGGATAGGTTTAACATTTTCACATGGGACAGTTTTGCCGTGAAACACTTTTAAAGTAGGCAGAGGATTCATTTTAAAGAATGCTCTTTATCCTATTGTTTGTTCAAATCCATACAATCAGAGGTTATTTAGAATTCTGTCATACCCCATGTATTACTCTTTAAAAGATCTTTAAAAACTATTCTGACTCCCCCTCTCTTCTGGATTGTAGAGGTTAATAAGTTCCTTAATATGTTAACTACTTAAAAAAAAAGACTTTTTTTTATTCGGTCCTGCAATATTTTCAATGCAAGTGTTCTTCCATTCATACCATTTGGGCACTTCAATTGCAGAAACAGTCGAAGTACTTCTGAAAATGCCGATCAGGGAATATCCTACTAATTGCTTTTGATCTGCCTTAAAGAGAGCAATTAGCAACAACTCAAATTTATCTTTGGGGATACTAACATTCTCATGACCAAACTTGAGTTTTTGGTCCTAAAATCTTATCAGAGAGAAAATGATGCTTCTAATCCCATGAACGCATTCAAAGAGTTATGCTGATATTTTTCTCAGATCTTCTCCTTTGAGACACCAAGTTGAGGTCCTTTTTCCTTCCTGAGGGGTTAGGTTTCACACGTGTTTATATTTAGTACCTGTGGGAGTCTAAATTGATGATTAATGGTTGAGAATCCTTTTCTAAAAAATGTTTGGCTGAAGGCGGAAAATAAAGTGCTGATTGGTTCATTAAGCAATTCAATCCCAAACCATAAAAAGTTTTAAGTTTAATCCTGCCTGAAGCCTGACTGATCCTGTCATAAACACTTTTCATAAACCTTCCACTTAAACCCGGTCTTGTGGTTTTATTAATCTAGCAATAATTCAAAATGACACCCCATGTAGCAATATAAATCTATAAGATGAATATCATAAAACTTGCACCATTACAACACCACGGGTAATTACGTATAAATGCAGTTTCCTTTAGTTAGGTATGTCTCCGTGAATTGCTGCTTTTGCCTTAGCTGAACAGATGTGTTGACTGTAATGCTGTCTCAGTGTGTTGGTATGCCTGAAGGAAAAGACAGAAATGCAGACAGTCCCTGATGATAAAAAGTTCTGGAGTTTGGAGAGCCTGATTTGCAAAACTCAGGGAGCAATTTAGCAAAGCCCTGTATTTGCGGAGTTTCTAGTCTCTGGAAAGATTCCTTTTCTGTGTTGCTGTGTGGAATTTTTAGCTCTTGGATTTAATGGCTGTATTGATATTCCGTGGATGTATCCGGGCTCATGTGCTTCAGGCACACTTTTAGAAACTCCAAGTCCCAGCTGTCAGACTTTTTTTTTTTTTTCTTTTTCCTTTTGAGGACAGGGGCTTTTTAGTTCTGAGTCTAGGGGTTAGATGAACTCTCAGACTAGATCATAACAGACTTAACAGGATTGGAGCAATACAAGATTTCTAAGGTTATTTGGAACAGAAGACTGCATGTTTATTTTAATGGGGCAGAGAGACCTTTCCAAGAATAAGCTTAGGAGTCCATAAGAGCTAGGAGTTTGTTTTCATATGCCTGCTATAGTCACTCAACTGCAGCGATCTGCTCTCAAATAAAAATAAGCCGTGAAGGAGTGTTCAGATACCTACTATTGAACCCATGGGACATTTAGGCTTTTATAAGACAGGCGTTGGAAAATATCTGAAGCCATAGCATTCCTCCTCTCCACCCCACTCCCCGACCCTGGCTTGTGCTTTATGGGTTTAGATTGACGATATATGAGAAAGATCTGCTTTGTGACAGGAAATGAAAACCAAGGATTACAGAGTATTTTAGCACTGTTACAACTATAATTCAGTAAAATACATATGTAATTGAGGATCTTCTCCTCGGCTAGTTTTTGAAATCCCTAGTGCTTAGTACAGCACAGTAGTTTTCCCTAAGATTAAAATTTGGCATTCTTACATGGAAACCTAAGACCTCCACAACAACTTTTATGCATTAGGTACTTACCAGATTTGTGTCTCAAAAAACTTGCATTCTTTTAGTCTCCCAAATGTAGCAGTATGTGGATAGCACAGCAATAATGTGAACTTGAATATCAAACAGTTGGCAATTGGAGCTGACCTTTGCCCAGCTCCTGATCTCCATAAAGGCAGACAGAGGGTGTGGTGGTAGGCTAAGGTTATGTGGTGGTGGTGGTGGTGGTCAGGATAGGGGTGGTTGGGGAAACAATGGACAGAAGGGTGAAATCCTGTGGGGAAACTTCAGGCATTCAGCAATCCTCTTCCTCAATAGTAGCAAAGGAGATAGGATCCTGTATTCATCTACTGATAGTCTCTGGACCCATTCTTTTTTGACTCAGGCTGAAATTCACCCCTTACTCCCTGGACCCTAAACTACCATATTCTTGGAGTCCCTGCTTCTGTCTTTGAAGCCCCTTTGATATTTAAATTGGAACAGAAAATTATCAGAGGTGTCAAATCGCAGCCAGAACAGATGGATTTCATTAACTTTGTGATGACGGAGGCCTATGTTTTACCCAAGGGTTTTTTGTTTTTGTTGTTTGACTCCATTTGTAGCTGTCTGTCAAAGTTTTTACTGGTGTACAGGTAGCCTCATTTTAGATATCAACCACTATCATTATATACAAACAATGGAAAAACTTTTAATAAATATTGACTATATAAACAATTTTCTGTTGAATTATGTGGACTATTACCATCAGGGAGAAATATTATAGTAAGTCAAAACTGTAAGCTCTGTATAGTACAGTATTCCTATACCAAAACAAATAGATATTTGCTAACTTTTCATCTTTATGTGATCGAAGCTACTTTCTGATTTCAACTTCCAGGTAGTGCAAAGAATTCTCTTATTTACATTTACTCATCACATTCAAGACTCTCCAGATCAATATCGAAGTACCAGAGACCCAAGAAATGTAAGAGCCAGAGTCACAACTGAATTTATTATCCTAATTTTGGGGCTATCCCAAAAGATACTTTTATTCAAATAATTATAATACATAATAGCAAATAATAGCAAATACTCATTGTAGTAAACACTTTGCAACTATTTGCCTAACCTGTTTAATTGAATGCAAACAGTTGGATATCTTAAATTAACACTGGCTATTTTCCTTAAACCTTTAAAATAAGACTGCTTGAGTTTGTTTTGTTTGGACAAGGAGTCCATGTACCTGTTTATCTACTTTGCCCTTCTCACGCCAGGGGGATAAAAGAGAGAAAATGGACTCTTCTTTAGAGCAAATGGAATTCACCCTTCCTCTTTTTACTACTTTTGCTAAAACATTACTAATCAGGAAAAAAGAGAAAGTTAACAGTTGGGAAATTCTTTAGAGCTTTTGAATGAATGGGGAAAAGCAGAAAGAACTTTCGTTCAGAAATAGAGTAGGATCATGGAACTCTACCTCTGAAACTAGTAATACACTATATCTTAATTGAATTTAAATAAAAAAAATTGAACTTGTAAAAAAAGGTATCAGCAATCATACTGTGTAATCAAATGAAATAAATGTTAATTAAATTAACAGCAACAAAAGAGATAAAGCAGGACTTCTATAAGCTCTTCCTCAAGATTCCTCCCTCAGGGTGGCAGGAGGGTTTCCCTCAATGGAAAGCAATTCTTGAACACTAGCTGGGGGTCTGCTAGTTCAACTCAATTCTGACACCATCTATCAGGAGATAGATAGAGCATCAGATTCTACAGGCTAAGGGCTCAGTCCTACAAGACTTCCCTCTACCTCCATCCTCAAAGTTTGTAAGCCACAAGTTGTTACCTATGCTTTTGACCAATAGGCTACAGATTGGACATTCCAACATCCTCTTCCTCAGATTTGATTAATTTGCTAGAGCAGCTCACAGAACTTAGGGAAACACTTAGCTTTACCAGTTTATTAAAGGACATAGTACAATATGAATCCACAGCCAGATGAAGGAATATGTGCGACAAAGTATGGAGAAAGGGTGTGGAGCTTCCATGCCCTCTCCACTCTCCCAGGACTTCTGTGTGAGTTCATCAGCATGGAAGCTCCCCAAACCTCTGCCTTTTGTTCTTTTTTTTTTTTTTTTTAATGAAGGCTTTCTTACACAGTCATGATTGACTAGGTCCAGCATATCTCCCTTCTCTGGAAGTGGAGCTAGGGCTGAAAGTTTCACCCCTGTAATCATATTGTGGGTGCTCCCGGTGACTAGTTTCTGCCTTTGAGTGGGGTCCAAAAGTCAGCTCAGAAACCTAGCAAAAGTCAGCTTTATGCTCTTATCACAGGAAATTCCAGTGGTTTGGGGAGCTGTGGACAGACACCAAATATATATGAAAACTAGGTTTTCATCATCTGAGGGACTAAATATATAGGAAAACTATACTTTTCTCATCTCAGTGATCAAATATATATATATACATGCATATATGTATATATGTATTTACAGATCACCATATCTTAGTGGTTCTTTTTACGTTCTTGTCTTTGGATAAGAACACAAGAGTTTTGTAGTTCTAGAATTTGCCATCTGTCTTACCAAATGGTGTTAAGGTAGGGAAGAGCAGTATTTAAACACACAATGTACTGTCAAAATGTAATATAGAAAAACCTATTTAAGTGTCTTAATATATTTTTGTTCTCAGGTCATAAATATTCATAGAAATCAATTGTTGTTCATCCTAATAGTCCCATACTTTACCATTTTCTAAGAGGGACAGAAGACTCTGGAAACCTTTACTTTAAAATGCTTTTTAAAATTTGTATTTTTTAAACTAACACAATAAAGTTCTTTTTGGTGTACAGTTCTGAGAATTATAACAAATGGGCAGTGTCCTTAACTACTACCATAAGGATATAGAAGAGTCTTATTACCCCAATTTATTTCCTCATGCTGCCCCTAATTCCTGGCAACAAATGATCTACTGTGTCTGTGTAGTTTTACCTTGTCCATAATGTTGTATAAATGAAATCATCTAGTATAAGGTTTTTTGATTCTGGCTTCCCTTACTTACTTACTTACTTCCCTTACTTCTCTTACTTCCCTTACTTAGTATACTTCAGGTTTATTTATGCTGTTGTGTCAATTTGTTTCTTTTTATTTTCTATTTTCATTCATCAGTTGAAAGATAATAGGGTTGTTTCCAGTTTTGACTAATTATGAAGAAAGTTGCTGTAAACTTTTTGTGTTGTAAATGGGGCAGTAAGTTCCCCTCCTGGATGCTTTAAGGAGCATTCCAACATGGTCACAGAAATTAAACTTAGACATATGAAATTCAAGGTCTTATTATACTCCTAGGTCCTATTAGAGGGAAACAGAGGGCCATACAGAAGGAGCTTCTAGGAGATGGGTTCAGCCAAGCAAGTGGGGAGCTGAGAGAGTTGAGGACTTGGTGGACAAATGCCTTTATTGGGTGGTCAGGGTGAAGTTTCCAGCAAAGGTGTGAGGGAATTCATTGGTGCTGTTGAATGCCACGAGGTCATAGCCAGGGGAGGGTTAAGAAGGGGATCTTGTAGCAGCAAGGACCAGCCTTATCATCTTGGTATACCTGGGTGCCTGGGTGGAGTGCTCACAGCCTTTTTTGAGGGATATTGAAGCATCAGGAAAATGTGAAGTTCTAAAAATTTATGATACATTTCTGCATGCAGGTTTTGATGTGACCACTGTTTTAAATTCTCTTGGGTAAATACCTGGAAGTGTGATCACTGTGTCATAAAGTTATACATTTTTAACTTGATAGGAAGTTGGCAGACTTGTCTAAAGCGAAGGTAGCCCTTAATTTTCACTGGAACTGTATGAGTATTCCAGTTGCTCAGCATTCTCACTAACATTTTGTTGTTGTTTCAGTTTCATCTTTCTTGTAGATGTATAGTCCTGTCTTGTTTTAATTTTCATTTATTTAATGACTAGCGATGTTCAACTTCTTTCCACATACTTATTTGCCATCTTGTAGTTCTTTGATGGAAGTATCTTTTCAAATATTTTATGCTTTTTTTTTTTTTTTTGGTTCTTATATTCTACATCTTTGTTAGATGTGATTTGCAAATATTTTCTCCCACTTTCATGGCTTATCTTTTCATTCTTTTGACAGTGTCTTACACAGAACAGAACTTTTGGTTTTGGATGAAATTTATCTTTTTTTTCTTTTATGAGTCATGATTTTAGTGTATTTAAAAATACTTTACCTAACTCAAGATCACAAAGAATTTCTGCCCTGTTTTTCTGGAAGTTTCATAGAAATTTTGGTTTATGATGCATTTTGAGTTGTTTTGTATATGATATGAGGGGTGGGTTGAAGGTTTTTTTATGCATTTATCGATTTATTCTCACCTATTTTTTTGAAAAGCTTATTTTTTTTCCTATTACCTCTGTGCTTCTGTTAAAATTCAATTTTTCTTACTTATGTGGGTCAATGTCTAGACTATTCTTTTATACTGAACTGTGTATCCTTTTGCCAATGACACTTTGTAGTGTCATTATTGTAGCTTTACAGTAAGTTTTTAAATTAATCATTTATGCTATAAATATTTTTCTAAGCACTGATTTGGCTATATCATACTAATTTTAGTATGTCATATTTTCATTTAGTTCAAAATAGTTTTTAATTGAGATTTCTCTTTGTCTTGTGTTATTTTAAATTAGTACGTGTTCTCTAACTTTTTTCTCTTGCAGAGTTGTTTTGGCTATTCCAGTGTTTTTCCCTTTCTATATAAACTTTTGAATTTTCTTGTCAATATCTTAAAAAAAAAGTTACCTGGGATTTGTTAGGATTTTATTAAGTGTTGTGTTATTTTGAAGATTTTCAGTTTAATTCTGTTATTAAAGGACATACTTTTTCTAGGTTCTTAATTCTTCAAATTTGTTAAGATTTGTTTTAAGGTCTATGCTTTTTATGATCTCTCGTAGGCCCTTTATCCTTCTCCCTATATTAGAGTTGTCACACACATATAATGTATATCCTATACATACATTAACAGCCCCATCAGGAAATATTCATTTTGTTTTCTTCAAAAAATGCATATTTTAAAGAACTTAAGAAGAATATTGTCCAAATGTTTAGCATTTGTTACTTTTCATGCATGTATCAAGTTCTAAATTTCTTGGTAACATTTCATGAACATAGTTACGATGGATGCTTTTAAAGTATTGGACTGATGATTTCAACATCTAGGTCATCGTGGGATTTTAATTACTTGATTGTCTTTTCCAATGAGAATTGATCAAATTGTGTTGTATTTATATGCTGATATATACATATTATATATAATATTATATATTATATAATTATATATTATATATTATATAAAATATTATATATTTATATATAATATAAAATATTATATAATTATATAATTATATATTATATAAAATATTATACATTTATATATAATATAAACTATTATATAATTATATAATATATAAATATTATAATATTTTGAATTTTACATCATGTGTTCCTTTGTCCTCCAGATAATGTTGATTTCTACCTCCTCACCCCAACCATCTTAAATTTTGAGGTAATCAACCTACAACCTGGGTAAGTTTAGACCATTCATTTTATTTCCCTTTCTGTGGGTGGGATTTCTAATATCAATTCGTTTTTCAAAATCTTTACTATGTTGCTTTGGCTAAATTCTGTGCGTGCCACTCAGGGCTTATTTTAGCAAGTAGATCATGTTTTGCATTATTCAGCTCTTATAACCTTTGTAGTGAATTGGGTTTGTATTGTGCATATAGCATATGCATGCAGGGGTGAGCCTAGAACTTGTGGTGGATCGTGGAATTCCCATCTCCATCTCTCTACTTGACAGGATCCCCCGCCCCCAACACACACACTTTTTGGCTTCTAGGATCCACTGTGCCTTGTTCTCTTTCTAGAAAGACAGGAATTCTCTTTTAGATTTTTGCTGTCTATGCCCACTGAATAGTTCCATAACGGGGGTCATCTTCATCAAAGCCAGGAGAGAAAAGATGATATGTTAAGTTTGTAGAGCTGCCATAACATATTGCCATAAAGTGAGTAATTTAAACAATAGAAATTTGTCTCATTGCTCTGAAGGCTAGAACTTTGAGATCAAGGTGTTGTCAGGGCCATATTCCCTCTAGCACTAGGGAGGGATCTGTTCCAGGCCTCTCTCCTAGCCTCTGGTAGCTTCTTGGTTGTGGCAGTAAGATTGAGATCTTCACATGGCATTCTTCCTGTGTGCATGTCTCTGTGATCAATTTTTCTCCTTTTATAAGGATATCAGTCCTATTGGATTAGGGACCACCCTAATGACCTCATTTTAACTTGATCATCTCTGAAAGAACACTATATCCAAATAAGGTCACATTTAAATACTAGGAGTTAGGACCCCAACATAAATTTTGGAGAGACATGATTCAATCTGTAATAGGTGAAGGTGGGGTGAGGGGCGGTACTCTAGGAAACTACTGTACTGGCCACTTCAAGTTTTGACTGTCCTTTTCAGTCTACTTACTACTTTTCAGAGTTTTTAGGTAATTGCCTTTTTGTATTTTGTTCAGATATTTTTACTGTAGTTGGTTTACTTCCAACTGGTGATTGTAACTTTTAAAAATAAAGATCTTTTAGTTTTAGGGTTGTACAAGTACTTCTTAGTTTCAAGGAGCTGTAACAACCAAAATGAGAACCACAGTTGAAATGATGGCAGGTTAAAAGTCTATTTGGATGAGAACTTGGGGTCCAATATGCATGATAGTAGTTTGGAGTTGAGATGAAATATATTCCAGTCTCTGAATCATTATGATTCAGAGCAACTCAGCCTCATACTCCAGTTCTCTTTCAGTGGTGCTACTCTTGATTGATTTCTGGGGTAAGATATTGGCAGTATGGGTAGGACTAGAAAAATAAGTTGTATATTATTTCAGTGGTTGCTATTTATGGTAAAGGTCCCTTCAATTTATCATATACTCATTTATGGCTTTCTGGGGTTACAAGGGTATATTAGAAATAGTTCCTGAGATTAAGGAGTCACAGTCTAGGAAGCAAGGGAGAAATGTGGGTAAATAATTGTATCGATATGCTAAGTGCTCTGAGGTAACTCACAAGGTAGGGATGGGGTGGGAGGGTTAGGCCAAGAATAGGAATAGGCCAAGAATAAAGAAAATTATTTTACTATGGGGATGGGGTTAAAATAGGGATTTGGAGAAGGGCTGGTTTAGGCAAAAACAGCCTTTAAGTGTCAAGGATGCTCTGTTATACATTTCTCGAATATTGATTATCAAGAAGCATTATGTATTGGTGCCCTTAGATGAGGGTGGCCAAGACAGAGATGAACAGGAACCTAAGGAAAAAACATATTTCAGACAAAGGACTAAAGCACTTGCTACTATTTTTGAGATGTTCTTCTAAGCATTGATCTAAGAAACAACACACGGGATAGAAATACAGAAAGACCTCAGGAGAACGAACTTTTATCCCCACAAGCACATTTCTATTTCTTTGGTTCATTACATTCAATAATTCAGAATGGTTCATTCACGGTTTGATCTGATAATAATCAGGCCAGGAAGGGGAAGTAATTTGTAAATGCCATCCAAAGTTAGGTTGTACCCTGAAGTCTTTTATTGGAAATCTTATTTTGTTTTGAAGTTAATTGGAGAACAGTTAATTGGACAAGGCAGTGGAGGAAGGATTAATTTAAGTTTCTATGAAAATTGGCACTGAGGACTTATGTGAACCATGGAGGGCTAAATTAGTAAGGTGTGCTCTTGCCAGTTATTATCTAGCACAACCATAGTGATATGTATCAGAAAGTGAGCCTGCCAACAGAACAGTTTGGGCTGTTCTTCTCTAAAAGGCTCTGTTATAGTATTTGAACAACCACAATTTCAGATAGCACATTCCAAAATTACACTGAATTGATCATGTTGCAATCATAGTTGAAAACAAAAAGGTTGTTCTCTGTAGTATGAGAGCAACCCGCAGCCTCAGAAGGGTGGAATAAGTAAATATCGATTTGAGTTGGGGCTCAGAGTCACTATTACCCCATCTGTAGTCCACATGGCTACTAATCTCTAATTTCTTACTTAAAAGGACACTGAAAATGAATCTTAAGTATGGAACAAATTCGAGAGTCCTAGAATTATGACAAGTACCTCATCAGTGCTTCCATTTTTACCTCCCTGAACTCCAGAGCATGCCCTGCATAATCAACAATTCAGAACCTCTTACCAAACCGTAATACAAAATATGCCTGCCTTTTCACACCTCCTTTCCTTTACCTAGTGTCCCTTCAGGGCACGTATTGCATGGAGCACTGGGTGTGGTGCATAAACAATCAATCTTAGAACACTGAAAAAATAAAATTAAATTAAAAAAAAAAAAGAAAGAAATGCACTCCCTGACTGTCCCAGCCACCCTGCCTAGAAAATCTATTTGTGCTTTATGACTCTGTTCAAACAAGTATCACTTCCTCTCTAGTGCCTTTTTGGCTTTCCTAGGCAGTTACTTACTTTTTCCCCCCTGTAAACTTATAGCAATTTAGTCATACTTCTATTATAGCCCTAGTTAAATTGCATTTCTGTTTACTTAGTTACATTTCTCCCATGTCTTCTTGGCTCTCGGCTCCTTTGTCATTGTTTACTGTTGTAGTAGAAGCTTAGTAAATTTTGATAGGTAAATATTTCAAAAAAGTAATCTTTAAAAAAATTAATAAACTAATATACTATACTTGGAAGGGAAATGTACTAAATAGACCTCATATGTAGTATTACTGTGCTGGATATTTGCCCAACCAGATCTATTATTTACCCTTTTATATCCTGCTATGTGTCCAAGAAAGCTGAACTTTACGGACAGAATTAATGTGGTCCCTTAGTCTCCTGGCTTTGGTTGAGTTTGGCCCAGGGGACCAAGGATAGGTGATCACAGAGTGAAAAAAGAGTGGATCTGGGTATTTATTCCCATAGCTTCCTTTTTGCTGTATCTTATGGGGTTGGCTAGGTCCCTCTACCAAAGGCCACACCTCCACATGATAGTCTACGCTGGGTTCTAGTCTCTGCTCCTTCTCTCTGTCCCTTAGGGCTATGGGTGGTGGTAATGGTCTCATAATGTTGCTAGATGGTCAAAATATAGCATCTCGTATTTCCTTAGTCTTATCCACACCTTTGTAATTTGTACCTTTGTTAAACTCCCTCTCCCCAATTATCCAGTATGTGTGTGCCAATTAGTATAACCTTTAGGTCAGATTTTTAAAAGGAGTGTTTCATGGAATAATTTTCCTTAGGTTATTACCGAATATGTGACAAAAGTGTCTATAATTACGAGTTTCAGAAATACTGAGTTCAGTAAGTTTTATTTAGTATTATAATACATTTCAGGCCCTGATAATCTAATATTCTGAGTGTGGGATATAACATTTGGTGTTCCCTAAATATTTTACCACTGTAAAGTATACTGTAGCTATCTTGTTATTTAGCATTACCATTAATGCCTCACAAAACTAGGTGTTGTTGTTTTTTTCCCCCAAAGTGAAGTTGCAAAAATGCTGCCTTAAGCTCACCAAAGATAGACTATTGTAAAATGTCAAAATTAGACTCCTTCTTATCATCAGTTTACCTATTTGTTGGGAAGAACATTTATTTTATTCTAGTAAAAATCTAGGACCTTAAATTACTATTTGGATACTGAAGTGGTTATCTGATTTTGTCTTTAACTCTAAAGAATATCCTGAACTACTCTGTACTATGTAACTCCAAGTGCCAGAGAAAATGATCACAAGTAAGAATTATAGGGATGTAAATATAGTCTCTCATAAGTTATTCCTTTTTGAAAGTAAAATAAATTGAGAACTATAAACTCCTTGTTAGCAGATGTGAACTGAGAGAGACTCTGCTAATTTGTTTTACTGCCAAGCTCATAACTATATATATCAAGACTGACAATATTTGTAAGGGCATTTATTACTTAGATTTTTCTCAGCAGGAATTACAAGCTTACCTTATAGTAAATTACCTCCTCTTGGATTGATAAATATGTATTATAGAATAAATTATTTTATCAAACTTAGTTCGATCATAAATTACAGATTTTGATGAAAATGTCAAAATGTTTGATAAACTAAGTGGCCATTAAGCTATTTAATTTAGAAACTTTAACATAATGAGAAGTAATAGTACATCTTATATTTATCCAGCATTACTTAAATGAACTCCTAGTAGTCTTGCTTCCAAGTCCAAGCTTTCAATTACTTGATAACTATTTTGAAATTGTAATGCTTGTATTACAGCACTTCTAATTTTTAACATTAGAGTTATAAAAGGAACAGTTTTTGCAAGTATATTTGTCAGCTATAGTATAGCTAAAAGATGATGGATATGCATGACAAAGAAACAATCCTTCTAGAATTATACAATTTTCCTGATATAGGAATAATATGATAGAAGCAACAATTAAAAACATAATGGAAGAAAACATCTCTCAGCCAAAAAGTAGTTGAAATAAAACAAACTGTCTTTCATATTGGAAATGCTCATTATATCTTAGGTGAGATTTAAGTGATTGATATCCAGTAATATTATAGCAAAATATTTGAGTTACAAGAATATGAAGATATCTTACAACTGTTAAGAAATCTGTACCAAGAAATGAGAACGAGGTTGTCCTTAGGTTTCATAGTAAAGATGGACAATGGAATTTTATACCCATTTGGGAACTCAGAAAATAAATTACTTAGTACTTTCCTTACAAACATTTTTTGAGGTGCACCAGGGTGGCTCAGTCAGTTAAAAGTCTGTCTTAGGATCAGCTCATGATCCCAGTGGCGCAGATCATGATCTCATGATCTTGGGATTGAGTCCCTCATTGGGCTCCCTGCTTAGCAGGGGGTCTGCTTCTCTATCTCCCTTTGCCTCCACCCCCTTGCTCATGTTCTGTCTCTGTCTCTCTCAAGTAAGTAAATAAATAAATAAACAAATAAGTAAAGTCTTTAAAAAAATGTATTTTTTGACCTCAATTTTTCATTCAAGTGAGAAATGTCTCAAAATTATGAATCAGGATGGGAGAGAAGATCTAAGATTTGTGAGTTAAAATGCTGTGTTTGCCACATATTTAGTAATAGCTTTGTGACCCAGATGAGCATTTCAGAAGATAGTTACCACAGAATTTGGTGAATGACTCCACTACTTTTGAGTTGACTGGCAGTATTGACATACTGAATCACAAGGCTTGGATTGTGTCCTTGGAAATGACATACTTAATCCTATAGAAAAAAAGGAAAGACTAAGGAGCTGAAATAGCCTGCTGTGTTCTGGTAAATCAAATTGGCAGTAACCTCCAAACTGAGCTGAAATCAGTGCCTCAATTTTATCATGAGATTTATTGGGCATTAGTCTGAATTTGATCTATAGAACATCTAATTTACTTTGGGTGTTAAACTAAGTGTGCCATTTCCTTTCAGATTCTATGTATTACAAAACAGAATCACTTTCAGAGATACAGACTCCACCTCTACAATGTATGGACTGTGTAGCAATTATTGGGGTAGAACATGTGTGTAGGTGTGGGGGTCCTCCAGAAAGAACATGTTGTCTTGGATAGAAACATGAACTACTAAGTCTCTAAAAGAAGTAACTTCGCTCCTGAGAAAATCAGTTGTGAGTGAAAGGACTGGTGAGAAGTCTCAGATGAAAATAAAACAGGCAGCTGAACCAATTAGAAAAAGTTAAATCACTTAGGTGGAAGCCAACTGAACTTGAAATTGTTTTGGAAGCTGAGATAAAGAAGGACATTTTAACAGAGGCTATAATAGGAGAATGCAGTATGGTTTCACTGCCTTATAAGTACCTCAGGTGGAAACAGTAAACTAATTCATTTTCTCCCCCCATGGCTGCTTTTAGAAAATCTCCCTAAACTAATCCTGCGTTAAGACTTGCTGTAATAACCCTATGCATGATTCAAGGTAAGTGACTGAGAAAGTGAGTGATGTAAATATGTTATTGGTTATAGCTAGATGACGCACATCTAGCAATATTACAAAGAGGCAATAGTGCTCACTTTTCAGTAGAGCAGAAAAATCATTTGGGGGTGTTGAGTGAATTTGTCTATTTTGAGATTTTGACTCAGAAAGTTTGGAGTAGAGTTATGTTAATTTGTATTTCTAATAAGCACACTAGTTAATTCTTCTATAAAATGTTTTAAAACAGCAGGATGCCATAGTTACTCACAAAATTAGGGCAATTACCTTAAATTTTTAAAAATTAGGATGATTACCTTAAAATGTGGATATGATTCGATTAACCACTTATGTGAATCTCTTAACACAAAACCTAGGACACTGTAAATGTATAATAAAGTCATATTCAAAATGGTGTAATACTTCTGCTATACTTCTTAGTAAAAAGTTTCTAGACCTGGATATATAACACAATTATGTAAATGTATTTATTGAAAAGAGACTAGAAGAATAATTACAGTTGACCCTTGAACACAGGTTTGAACCGCACAAGTCCACCTACACATTCCCCCACCCCCCAAACCAAACCAAACCAAACCAAAGCAAACCAAACAAGCACCACGTTACAGTTTTCCTTAGGGAATGGGCTCCTGGGTAGTTAAACAAACAAACAAACAAAAGACGGAAACTGCCTAGCAGCTCTAAGCAAATCTAGGCAGAGAAGCCCTGAAGGGGAGCCAGAGGAAGCCCCCAAATGGCTGGTGCGCTCTAGAGGCTCCTAATTGTGCTTGAGGATATGCCTTTAGAAGAGTTACTTGTTCAGCCCAACATGGGGGTGGTCAGCTAGCCTGGGAAGGTTAGTCAGGTGGTCACCTTGACAAGTTTTACCTCCTCCCCTAGGAAGTTGTTATCCGGGAAGTCAGAGATGGGGGTCTTCACAGGCAGAACCCAGGGTATGCAAATCAAAAAGGGGGACTAGTTCAGGTTCTTCTCCAGGACCATGGTGGCTTCTGTGGTATCCAGGTTTTTGTCCCATTCATCTTGGGAAAGCTTCTGTAAGTCCTGGAAGAGAGCATGGCCACAGCATTGTTTTTGCATCTTAGAGAGGCCTAGTACCCTCAGCTTCTCCTTGGCCAGCTCCTGGAAGAAGTGGCCTGTGTCCCCAAGAGCCACATCATCACAGCAGAAATAGGAGCCAAAGGGGTAAGTGTAGGAGGCCTATAGATGCATGCTGTGACCAGGTGCTTGATGGCCTCTACCTAAATGGAATAATTCTAACTAATTTGGGAGCTTATGGTTGATTTGGCAATAAGCTGAAAAAGTGGTACTGGCTGGTCCCAGAGGCAGAGAATGGCTGAAAGATGGTTTCCGGGTTGTGACTAGAAAAGAGGTTGGTTGGAGGGTGGTTTGAGGCTAGGGAAGGGGTATCCCTGGGTCTGCTGCATTCACACACAGTTGAAGAAAGAGACAGATCTGGGGTACTGCAAAGTATACCACCCACACATGGCTTTTTTTTTTTTAACTATATATTAATGTATTTTCTTACAATTTTCTGCACGTCATTTCTCTAGCTTGCTTTATTCTAAGAGTACAATATATTATAAAACAATGTAACATACAAAATATGGGTTAATTGACTATTATCAGCAAGGCTTCTGGTCAACATTAGACAGTAGTATTCATTTTTGGGGAGTCAAGTTATATGCAGATTTTTGACTGCACAGAGGTTGGCACCCCAAGCCCTGGATTTTTCGAGGGTCAACTGTAGTAATGTTAGTAGTTGCCATTAGCCTTTTAAAAAATTAAGTTATTTTGGGGCACCTGGGTGGCTCAGTGGGTTAAGCCTCTGCCTTTGGCTCAGGTCACGATTTCAGGGTCCTGGGATCGAGCCCCGCATTGGGCTCTCTGCTCAGCGGGGAGCCTGCTTCCTCCTCTCTTTCTCTGCCTGCCTCTCTGTCTACCTGTGATCTCTCTCTGTCAAATAAATAAATAAAATTTAAAAAAAATTAAGTTATTTTAATTCCAGTATAGTTAACATACAGTGTTACATTAGTTTCAGGCGTACAATATAGTGATTCAAGATTTTATACATTGGTACTTAGTTCTCATCATGAGTACACTCTTAATCCCCTTCACCAATTTTACCCATACCCCCACCAACCTCCCATATGATACTTTATTTTAAATAAGTACCCTCAGTTAAAATTATTTTTTAGATTTTGAGATGGGGGTGGGAAGGAGGAAGAGGGAGAAGCAGTCTGCTGAGCAGGGAGCCCATCATGGGGCTCGATACCAGGACCCCAAGATCATGACCTGAGCTGAAGGCAGGTGCTCAACCGTCTGAGCCACCCAGGCAGCCCTAAAGTTATTTTTTAACAAGGACATTTTTTACTTGAACCATACTTCAGGAGACATGGTTCTAAAAGATATATAAAATATTCCATCCAAGAAAAACAGAATACACATTTTCTTCAAATACATACAAAAGAATCCTCTGGTTAAATCACATAAACAGGTAAAGAGAGACATAACAAATATTACAAATTTAAGAAAACAAAAATCCTACCAAGTAGATTTTCCAGCCACAATAGTATAAAATTAAAGATCAACAATAGGGGCGCCTGGGTGGCTCAGTGGGTTAAGCCGCTGCCTTCGGCTCAGGTCATGATCCCAGGTCCTGGGTTCGAGCCCCACATCGGGCTTTCTGCTCGGCAGGGAGCCTGCTTCCTCCTCTCTCTCTGCCTGCCTCTCTGCTTACTTGTGATTTCTCTCTGTCAAATAAATAAATAAAATCTTTAAAAAAAAAAAAAGAAAAAAGATCAACAATAAAACAAAGGTGGAAAATCTACAATGTAAATATTAAGTATTTAATATGTAAATATTAAACACTACTGCACAAACAATGGGCCAAATCAGAACTCAAACAGCAAATCAAAATGTCTCAAAACAAAAGAAACCATATTCTAAAACATGGGATGCAGCAAAAACAGATCTTAAGAGTGAAATTTGTGATAAAATGCTTGTATTAAGTTGTTTGAACTTTAAAAAAAAAGATTTTATTTGAGAGAGAGAGCAGGAGCACAAGAAGGGGGAGGGGCAGAGGGAGAAGAAGCAGACTCCCTGCTAAGGAAGGAGCCCAATTCGAGACCCAATCCCACGCGACCTAAGCCAAAAGCAGATGCTAAGCCCACTGAGCCACCCAGGCACCCTTGAGCTTTTTTCCTAACATTACAGCACAAGGAACTAGAAAAAGAAGAAACACAGATGAAATTTAGTAGAGGAAGAAAATAATAAAGAAAAATCAGAAATAGAGACCAGAATAAGCAATAACATAACATTGAAAGTAATGACCTGTTTTTCCAAATATAAATTGGCAATATTTTAACTACATTAAGGGA
This sequence comes from Lutra lutra, assembly GCF_902655055.1. Taxonomy (NCBI): domain Eukaryota; kingdom Metazoa; phylum Chordata; class Mammalia; order Carnivora; family Mustelidae; genus Lutra; species Lutra lutra. The sequence goes on from NC_062284.1 coordinate 88,822,144, forward strand.
AAAAAAAAAGATTCAAAAAGCAAAATGAGAAATGGGAGAGAAAACAATACAACAGATAAGCCAGAAATCCATAGTGCAATTGGATTACTATAAACAATTACATAGTAACAGATCAGATAATTTAGGGAAAAAAAAAAGATAATCCCTAAAAATGCACAAGTTATCAAGATTGCCTCATGGATCTTGAATCCAAGATGTAGGAAATCTTCTTAGACCAATAGTAAGAATGAAAGTTGAATTAGGAATCAAAAATTTCCCAGCACAGGAAAGCCCAAGACCATGTGGTTTCATCGGTGCATTCTACTATTAAAAAAATCAACAACAACAACAACAAAAACAAGACCATCTTCATCAAAATCTTACAAATAACGGAATAGAGGGAACACATTCAAAACTACTTCCTGTTTATCCTGCTTTGCCTCCCACTGTGTGTCCCAGGTTTCCACACTGTCTGCCACGTTGTTTGCTTGTCTTCTCTCCTGGAGCAGGGCAGTGCCCTCAGGCTCTATCCCAGTCTAGCCAGTTGACCTTTAAACCACCAGGCTTTAAGCCCTGCTGGTTTGGAGAATTCATGGAATTCAGCCCCTATTGTTTTCCAAGCAAATGGCTTTGGGGAACCACCCTCCTTGTGCATTCCTGGATATTTCTCTCTCTGTCTCTGTCTCTGTCTCTCTCTCTCCATCTCTCCCCACCCCCAACCCCCTTCTCTGTGACCATGGCTCCTTCTCCTCTGCAGTACTCATGATTCATTTCTCTCCTAAACTATGTCTCCACAATCCTTACCTTCCTTGATGTGGCCTCTTCTCTCCCTTTAGTGGTGGAATTTGTAATGTTAGTCTCCAGGTCTATTTCTAGGATCAAATCTAAGGATGACTTGATAGTTATCTACATGTGTTTGTGGGAGGAGACAAGCCTAGGGTTGTCCTACTCTGTTGACATCTTGTTATTCCTTTTTTCATCTTCTTTCCCCTTCCCACCTTTTCTCTGTATTGTGAATATAGACCAACAGTTATTACTTTCATAACAAAAATTAAACTTAAAGAAAACAAAGGCAGGCACTAACTAAGCTATATTCTTCATATAATAGGTCCCTATCTATCATCTTCATGATCTTAAGTAATTGTGAGTAAGGTCGATTGTTTTATTTCTAACTTAAAGAATATTTCTGGGTCTTGCAAACTTGTGTTTTATTTTTAACGACTCTGCAGGCTCTAAAATGAAGAAAGCAAGAACTCACAGTAGTGAATGCTTTGAAGACAATGAAATTTGAATTTTAAAATTTATCCCTTTTGAGAAGGAAATGAAAAGACCTCCCCCTTTAAAAAAGATTAATCCATGAGAAGCTACATAAAGGGAGCCCACTCCTCATGGGGAAAAAATGTATGCTATTGCTTGTATCATTTGTATCGCTTGCTACCATGAGAAATGCAGGTACTTTGAAGGGGATGGGTGGAAAATTATCCAAGACTTTGAAAGTAATAAAAGAAATCATGGTCTGGGGAAAAAAGAAAAAAAAAGATGTTCTAGACATGATTCACAGATTTATTGTAGTCATTTTGAAAGCATTGAAACAGACCAAATGTGTGGAGAAATAATTTCTGATTGCATACTGAAATTTTAAACTCACTCAGATAGCTAAGGTTTGTGTTCCATGTAGAAACTGATTTTGAATGCTAGGTTTGGGAATTGGATAGGAAAAGGAGGAGTTTCACATTTTGAGCAAGCTTGAGTGGCAGAAAGGTGGGAGAAACTTAGAAGCAGAAGGGGAAAAAATCTAAGATTAAAGTGAGCATTGGCCTGGGTAGCATGGTAAAATATAGATGGGATGGAAAAAGATCTGTCTGAGAATAGAAAGGGCTCACAAAGCATTCATTACAATTTAGGTAAAGCCTAAGTGGTTATTTTCTAAAACTAAAAGAATACTTATAGAATACTGAAGCAAGAGGCAGGCATTGGTATTTAATGAGGAAAAAAAAATCACTTAAGACGTTAGTTCTGTTTTCTATTCTGGTTTGTTCACTAAGAACCTTGGAAGTCACATAGTCTGACTAACGTGGTCAATGGCATTTTATCTATAAATCTTAGCGTTTGTCTGTATGGATATACATAAAATACCCTTCTAGTTTAAATAAGTATAAAATAAATTTATAAACAAATGAGTGCACTGAAGTTCCAAATCTTCACTACTTCTTTTCAATAGAAGCCTAGAAAAGGAGAGTTGAAATGGAAGTTAGAAGTTATTATCCCATTCAGTGAAGTGTCTCTGTACCACTTCCAAAAGTTAGCCAACCTGGCATCTGCTTGAATTAAGATATATCATGTATATGTTATCAACTCATTTACCATTTTAGTAATTCTATCAAAAATGAAAGCAAGGTTAATTGAGCACGAATTAGTCTTAGAGAACTTAATAGCTTTCTAGAATTTTTTAGGAGGGGTACTAATATTATACTTAATAGATAATAATTTTTAAAATATTCTGTTAATACTAAGCTTCTTCATAACTTTTTTTTTTTTAAAGATTTTATTTATTTATTTGACAGAGAGAGAGAGATCACAAGCAGGCAGAGAGGCAGGCAGAGAGAGGGGAGGAAGCAGGCTCCCCGCAGAGCAGAGAGCCCGATGCGGGGCTCGATCCCAGGACCCTGAGATCATGACCTGAGCCGAAGGCAGCGGCTTAACCACTGAGCCACCCAGGCGCCCCTTCTTCATAACTTTTAATTCTGTGATTTAGCAGTGACTAAACAATGGCAACTCTAACATCAAATCCTTTTTATCTCCAGTTGTAACTCCAGGTATGCCCTACTCTGATCCTCTGTCACATTACTGCCAGCATAGTTTTTCTTTTTCTTTCTTTCTTTCTTTTTTTTCAGAATACTTTTTCTTAAAAGTCTTTCTGGATGTCTCATGCTAACTGTCATTCAGTGATTCCTCATTGGCTTCAAAAGAAAAATTCAAATTCCATTCCATGGCATATAATGATGTCCCATAATCTGGATATTTCTGTGTCTAGATATTTTAGTTTCTATTGCTGTAAGAATGTTGCAATAAAGACCCCAAAATCCAGTGACTTAAAACAACAAATATGTATTCTCTACTAGTCTACAGGTCAGTTGGGGGTGTTTTGCTGATCTTGGTAAGGCTTAGCTTACCTCACCTAGATCTCATGCATCTGTGATTAGCTGGCAGGCACTCAGTGGGTGGCTCTTGGCTGGTGTGACAGTGGATCAGGCCATGAGTATGTTTTTCCAGAAGTCTGGATAGATAGGCTAAATAGAAAGAGCTTGTTTTTTTGGCTGTTGAGCAGAATTCCAGAAGAGGGAGTAGAAATTCACAGGCCTTTTGAGGCCTATGCTTGGTCCCAACTGCTACTTCAGTTGGCTTACATTGGCCAAGGTAAGTCATAAAGTTAGCCCAGATATAAGAGATAGAGGGATAGACTTTAAAAGAAAGAACAACAAATGAACATAGCAAAGTGTGTGGATATAAGGACAGACAAAAACTGGAGTTTTTGCCTCTAGTTCTCTGCACTTCCCTACCTCTCCATCTTTGATACTTGCTAAGCCCCAACTTAATCATTATGCCCAACAGTAGTGAATTTTACATAATTCTCTAAAAATGGTATGTCATTGCTTCCTTTGATCGTTGCCACCAATATTCCCTTTGCCTGGAATTAACTTCCGTATCTGACTGACTTCTTTACTTCAACAAAAATAACCACAACGATGATAAAGTATTAGGCACACACTGTATATTGGGCATCATTCTAAGTTCTTGACATGTAGTAACTCATTCAATTCTCATTTTGAGATAAGTACTATCTTTTGGATCTTACAGATATGAAAACTGAGATACAGCAGGGTTCTCTGTAGCTTATCCAAAGACACAGCTAGTTTTTGTGGTGAGGTCCGAATTTGAACCCAGAATATCTGAGTCCAGCCACCACTAACATCTACTGCCAGTAACTGATGTGACGGAGAGTGCCCTTTTTTTATGGAAGCCTCCCTTCTCTCTCTGGATAAGCGTAGGTGTTACTTCTCCTGTTTTACATATATTTCCTCATGATTAGCTCTAGCCCAGTTCTCACACTGTAATATTCTGTGGGGTTTGCTTCATTGCCTTTGCTCAGGATGACAATTCTGAAGGACAGAGGCTGAGTCCTTCATTTCTCAGTTCCCAGAACTTAGGACTGTTTGGCCTAGAATCTGGTGCTTTGGCTCGTATTTCTTGAATGAGTGAATTGGGTTTCTCAGCCATAGCACTATTGACATTTTCGACGTGATAATTCTTTGTGGGGGGCTGTCTTATGCATTACAGGATGATTGCTAACATGTCTGGCCTCTACTCATTGGGTACAAGTAGCACTCTCCCAGTTGTGAACAATCAAAAATGTCTCTAGAGATTGCCAAATGTCCGGGGGTGGGGGGGAATGAAATCATCCCTGGTTGAGAACCACTGAAATAAATGAAGGACCTAAAGCAATTGTTTTTAAAGTTGTCTGAACAGTAAAAAAAACTTCTGAAAGTCCCCAAACCCTTAGATTAATTAGGATTTCTGGGCATAGGGCCTAGGCCTCAGTAGGTTTTGGAGCTCTCCAGATGATTCCAGTGTGCAGCCATTTGAGAACTAGTCCAGAGGCTTGACTCTTAAAGAATAAATGTCTTACTAATTCTTCTTCACAAGTGAAACCTTCCTTCAGAAATGGAGCTGGAAGTGAAATCTCTTTGTTATGAAATCAGGGACTATATTTGATATTTCTTTAATGTTTTTTTAAAGATTTATTTGTTTGAGAGAGAGAAAGAGAGAGAGAAAGAGAGGGCAATAGCAGGGGGAGGAGAAAAGGGAGAAAGAATCCTGAAGTAGACTCCTTACTGAGCCAGGAGCCTGATGTGGGGCTTGTTCCCAGGACCCTGAGGTCATGATCTGAGCCGAAGTCAAGAGTCAGCATCTCAACTGACTGAGCCACACAGGTGCCCCTACATTTGGTATTTCTTTGAGTTTTCCTAGGAGGCTATTCCAGTGCTTTATGCTGTTGAATTTTTTTTTTTTTTGTACTTTTCAGGTGAGATTGAATTAGATAAAGAGCAAATCAGAATTAGCTATCCCCAAAGCCAAGGAAAGAGGGGCATAGTAGACTGAGTGGCATTCTTACCCATGGCAGTTGTTTGGCTAATAATGCTTACTCAAACCTCTGACTTTATATTCACCAAACTAACGGAGTGTGCTGTGTGCAGTACCTCTGTCCCTACATGCTGTTTGTGTGGTATATGGTGTAAGAATATTGCTGTTGTCTGATTTTACACTTCTCAGCATTCCAAATGTTTCTCTTAGGTTGAAGGGGATCTCTGTTACAGAGAACACTTTGAAAGGAGTTGTGAAAACTTTGTACATCTCAAATGGAATCAGAAGTCTATACACAGGCCACATTATAATTCTCTGTGCCTTAGCATAATTTAATTCCTTTTGGTAGTATTAAAAGTCCTTCTGTTCTCAAGCAATGTTCCACGTGTATTTATTGGAAAATTTGTATTATGTACTGAATAATTAGATCTTGGGAATTGGGGTTCTGCAGTTAATTCTTTATACAATGGGATATTATATAAAGTATATAAGTATAAAAGTATATAAAGTATGTAAGTATAAAGTATATAAGTACAGTATATAAGAAATAGAATTCCAGGAAGAGATTTATGATCATCTGAATTTATTACAGTGACTCAATGGCTATCACTCTTAAAAGGAATATAACATGTAATAAATTGAAATCAGTCTTTTTTAACCGAGTAAGAAGAAAACAGACAGTGGCAAGTGTTGGCCATCCATAACATAAAAAGGCAACAGATTTTAAAAACCACCAAAATACACTTATTATTTTTGGCTCCAATGCTACTTTAATTTTGTTTTAATTAAAAATCTCAATTCTTATTTAGATAAAATATCTTCTTAGAAGTACCAAAATATTATGCTACTGCCTAGCCATAATAAAGCTGGTTTTTAGAAGTAGATAATTGTGTCTCAATGAATAGTTTGAAGCTCTTGCTTATGTTAAGGCACCTTGGACTTTTGTGCTTTGATAAATTGTATTTTTGACTTTACATAACTCTGTCATAGGAGGGCCGTATTTTTTAAACCTTCATTGTAGAATTTTAAAATCAATGTTTTCAGCAGAAAAATATACCTGTAATCCTGGTGTTCAGTAAACTAGTGATGACAATCAGTAGGGAGTTTTATTACTCTAAATGACTGCCCTAATTAGACCATATAAATACAGATTTCATTCAGGGGTAACTATCTAGTTTCCTTGCTTTTATTTAATAACTCTATTGACCTGTGATTGTTTTCTTGGGAAATGTACTACTGTGCCCAATTTTTACTGAAATCTATCCTATAAGAAAACAATTTATCTTGAAAGTATAACCCTCTTTTATATTAATAAAGGGAAATATATTCCACAAATCAGATTTTCTTTTGTCAGGCTAGTGTGACATTTTCTGGCAGTGTGTTTCCTCAGTCTGAAGACCTCTTTAATCTGAAACTAATGAGTAGAATGAGTTGGTCAGAAATATAGCATTTGCCCAGGGGACATTAAAGTAGAGAGAGTCACCTGATTGAGATACAGCTCTGTGGAATGGTTGGAAATTGGTGTCCATAAATCAACCTATGGCATAAAAGTGATTTAATTAATGGGCAGGTGGCTAGTTCTCAAGCTTTTGATGCCCACTGGGCAGGCACTTCTGGAATCCTTTTAGCACTCCATTAGGAATATCTATCAACTTCAACCAAAAGGTAAGCTTTTCTCTTGAGCAAAATGTTCTCCCTTAGAAATGATAGGTAATATGCAGTTGCAAAGTAGCAAGTCAAACTCCAAAACAGTTGACACCAACCAAAATACATAAATAAAACTGTTTCACTCTTAATCATTAGTAGCACTTTAGTCCTGTCCCTTTGACCATCCTTTACCAGCCTTTCCGTAAAGCACAAATTGGTCTGTACTGAGCCGCAGAGAACACTCTATCACCGCATCTCAAGCACTTTAGCAAATATTTAACTTTTTTTTTTTTTTACATGGAATGAATTATTTAAATGGAAAATTTTTTTTTATATAAATAGGCGGAAATTTTTAGGATAATTTTGTTTTTTTAATGCTTCCAGTAAGAGTTCAGGATAAATAATCTTACAAATCTTATAAACAGGAAAACCACAGTAGACAAAACATCCTCAAGGTATCTTTACTTACATTTTTAAGCTTTAACAAAGATGTAAATAATTTATTTTTACTTAACAACAGGACAGAAAAGGTTAAGATAGAAATTTTCACAAAAAGATCCAGATCTACACTTTATTTCTGCCAAAGAATAGAGCATTACAAATACTCCCTCACCTGCACAAATTGTCTGTATCCCTGGCCTGCTTTTCCACTGTTGAACAGTCACTGAATACCTGGGCATGTCTGGACTTGCTCTTTCAGTGTAGACTTGCCCTCAAATTGATTTTTAAATTGCTTTAAAAGATCTGATGATATTTTGAAGGTGTCCAGATTTGGATTAATATGAGGTATAAGCTGTCTTCAGATTCTTTGTCCAACAGAACCAATGAATAGGGTAATAAACAAATGGGGCACAGCAAGAATTCTGAGTTCATTAGCCATCTTCATGAATTGCTAAAAGACTGTACATTTTCACAGCACAACTTGCTGCTGCAAGAAATAAGAGAGCACCAAGAACCAAGACATTTTCTAAGCCTTATACTCTCAGGAAATATGTAGATAACCCAGTTGAAATGATGATTAATTTATTTTGTGAACCAATGCACTCGACAGGATTCTACCATTTTTGCAGTATTTTTGATACCTCCAAATATCAAATTTCTAAGTAGATAGTTTTTCAAAAGCTATTTTCCCCATGAGGGAGGTACACAGAAAAGAAATAAAATGGTTTATAATTATTTGGGTTCTCTACTACAGCTGTTCACTTATAGAAGACTGCATCTTCAGACAGTTGTTTTTAACTAATTTTTATTTATCAGTCTTCAAACATTAACCTATTGATGGTTACAAAAGCTCTTTTTGGATTTACCTTCTGGTCTGTTGACTTACTGTTTGCAGTCCTTTGTTACCATCTCTGAGAGTGGGATGGACCAGGAATATAATGTGGTGGGCCATTTCTCTGATTATTAGTAGCCCTGCTATGTGTGGATGAAATAATCTATTCCACGACTGTCAACTGTGCATTAAATGCTTAATCTTCAACAAACATCATGCTAGGTGATATATATCAGTTCTGTATGGTCTTTAAAAGATTCCTGCAAAATAGGTACTGGTATACTTTTTTTTCCCTCTAGGAAAACAACTAAATATTATGAGGTATATATATAATTTTCTCAATGATCACATCTAGTAAGTAGCAAATCCAAGGCTGATTAATTTTAAAGCCCTTTCTTTTCCCGGTATGACACATAGTATCTTTGAGTGTAATTAGATTTGACTATACCATGGAATTGTCTATACCCCCAAATTTAGTCATTGGAATTAAATTGGGCTATGAAGGAGGGCAAAAGGTAAAGAGCCTTTGGAATCAATTGACTGGGTTACATCTCAGAACCTTATTTGACCTCACTGAGCCTCAATTTTCTAGTGGAAATATAATATCTAACTTTACAGGGCTGTTGAAATAATTAAAGGAGGTAAAAATTTATAGCACTCAATAGATTTGGTTTGATATGACAGAGAAATTTGGAAATGTTGAACAGTTCTATAGTTTGGGGGGATTTTCTTTCCTTCTGTTTCTCTTCCCATAAATTGTTTAACTATATATATATATATATATATATATATATATATATATATATTCAGCTCCTATATACTGGTGCTTTTCTAAGTGTGGGGAACTTATGAATGAATAAGAAACTTTGAAGATTTTGCTCCACAGGGAGTAAGTACCCTGAAGAAATTTGGTCTTTTGGAGGCTTGAGATGCAAATGCTTATAATATAATGTAGAAAACGCATGGGTTTTATGTGAACCTAAGAGAGTATGCATATAACCTAGTATGGTTAAGGGAAGCTTACTAGATTAAGTTATGCTCAAGCTGGATCTTGAACTAACATTCCTAGAAGTGAGCTAAGTGAGAGGGATACTAGGCAGAAGGAAAAATTAGAGCAGAGATATGGAGGTGCAAAACATTTAATGTCTCTGGATTGTGAAGACTGGAGACCATGCTGGAGAGAAGGCACCTATGATGTGCCTATGATGTGGGGATTATATATATATCTCTCCTAGTAAGAGGTGCATGAATATTTGTTATCTTGGAAATGGGGAGCTATAGAAGGATTGTGTTTAAGCATATAGATTTATGTGGCAGACCTACATGTTGGGTGGATTTGGGGGGAATAAAATGAGTAAAGGAGTTAGAATTTGTTACGGTAGTGGAGGCAGTGGAAGATGGTAATTTAAGCAGGGACAATTGGAGTGGGTGAGGGAGAAGAGAAGATGGATTTGGGAAATGCTTATAAAGCAAATTTAATGAATGTGAGAGGTAGGAGAGGAGATAATGATTACTGGTTCCTAATTTGGGTAAATTGGAAGGGTGGCAGCAGCATGAGCTAAGAGACAATAAGGAATGTAAAGGCAGGGGGGGATGCATCATCCCCAATCTCCCTTTAAGAGAACCTGTTACAGGGTATGCAGTGACTGATAGCTCCATCCGTAACACCTTTGGATTGGCTGCAGCAAGGGATGCCTAAGCCCCTAACATCCAATGGCTAGACACCATGGTAGTGTTGAAGCTGGGCCATTCTTGCCTAGTGTGAAACTCTTCACTGGTAATTTTTGCTCAAGGAATTGCCATTTGTCTGGCTAAGACTTTGAGCACTACACTGCAGTATGAGGCTTTTTCCTGATCAGTCCTTTCTCCACCACTTCCTTTCACATGTCAGACCTACTGCCTACTCTACTACAGACCTACTGCCTACTCTAGACCTAGCCCTTCTTCCCAAGGGTCTCCATGAAAACTCTTACATCTCTAATCCCTATAGTGCTTCTGCTTCTTGGAGGACCCAAACTAACATTAAGGAGCATTTAGACATGGGCAGGGTAAAAATGATGAGATCAGTTGCAGAAATACTAAGTTTGATATGACTGAGAGAAATGACCGATAATGGCTGGAGATGTTGGATAGCAGCTGGATAAACAAATTAGAAAACAAAACAGGCTTGACATGTAGATTTTGGGAGTGTTCAGCCTGTGGTGTGTAATCACAACTGGGTAGATGGAATCACTCAGAATAGGAATCATGTAAAAGAGTAGAAATTTTTATATTTATGGAACTTCAGAGACATTAGAGCATATGGAGATCAGCCTGTGACCTTCACTTTCCATTCTCTATTCCCTTTATCCTGTTTGTGCCACTTCCTTCTGACTGGATTGTGCCAGTCAGCTCCTATGAGCATAGCACATTTAAGACTCTTTGCTGCAGGATTAGTACCCATTCCTATGTTGGTTGTGCCTTATACCTCCATCCTTTCCAGAAGAGTGATGATTCTTAGTAGTCCTCTTGAGGTTACCGCTCAAGGATTCAAGTTCCAGGTCATTTTAGGTCTGATGCTCTTTTTTTAAAAATTTATTTTTATTTTTTTACTTTTATTAACATATAATGTATTATTAGCCCCAGGGGTACAGGTCTGTGAATCGCCAGGTTTAGACACTTCACAACACTCACCATAGCACATACCCTTCCCAATGTCCTTAACCCCACCACCCTCTCCCACCCTCCTCCCCACAGCAACCTTCAGTTTGTTTTGTGAGATTAAGAGTCTCTTTTGGTTTGTCTCCCTCCCAACCAGTCTTGTTTCATTTTTTTCTTCCCTACCCCGCAAACCTCCCACATTGTTAGGTCTGATGCTCTTAACCTTACAGTTGAAGGTTCAATTCAGTGCCTTAGGGCAGCAGGTTTCTACTGTAAATTTTCTGATTTTGTTTTCTACTTCTTGGTTTTATTCTGTATATTTTCAGAATTTCTAGCTTTGTTTTCACCTGACACGGTAAGAATTTCTGTATTTTTTTTCCACTTTTGGTAATTACTCTAGTTTTATAATCAGTCTTTTGTGGCAGGAAAATTCCTCCATCTTTGGAGTGCTAAACTGTAGTCTGAATTCCAGCTTCTCTCTGTTCTTACCTGAGGAGGCTCTCATAGTTCTTTTTATAGCCAGTTGACACTGCTTTGTGGCTTTGGATGTTTTCAGAAGGCTCTGGCATTTCATCTCATCCAGTCAGCAATAAATGTGAAGTGAATCCTGTAATACTGTTTGTGGTGGCAGGATAGGCATTTAGCAAGAAACATGTCTGGATCCACTTGTCTTTTGAACTGGCCTCATGTTTTTGGTGTATTTTACAGCATGACTGAAGGGGGAGTAGGATGGCCCAGTGCTGGGGGAGCAGGTAGAAATGTACAGTGTCCTTCTGTAGGAACTTCCTTTTAAAAGTTCACCTAGAAATGAAGTAGATTCTGGAATGGAATATACAAACTAAAGATAACATTCCTGCAATAGTCTTGATATGGTGGCTGCCTCTAAGTGTGAGCGTTGGGCATTGCAGAAGAATTACTTAGTTCCTCATGAGATATTATCAATGCATTTTTGATGCCCAGGATCAAAAGTAAATTATCTGCCAGTTCCAGAGGTCTGTTTCTCACCACTGCCTCCAGGTGAACTGATGTAACTGGCAACAGACTCAGTTATATATGTCTGGTCCCAATCTCAATTTCATTTGAGGCAATTGGAATCTCTTCTACATAAATCTTATGTCAAAGTCACCATGTGCCATTGCCCCCAAATTAAGTATTCTCCAAACCTGCAAAATTTTATGAACTCTCCCTCATATCCATATACATTTCATGGGACATGGATGGACTCTTTTTTTCCTCACAAAGACTTCTGGCAGTATTTGAAATACAAAGGAAGCCCTCACACCACAATGTTTTCGAGAAGGCTAATTAATAGAACTACCACATGTAAGTCAAGAATTAACTGGGTAATAAGAAGCTAGTGAAAGATCTGAGCAAAAGGTAAGAAGATTAGAGTGAGCAGTATGGTGTGGAAAAAAGTAGAAAACCTAGAACTAGGATGAGTGAGGATCTGCTGAGATAGTTTGAAAAGACTAAAGCTTTAAACAGTGTGATAAAGAGAAACTGGAAACCAGTTTCAGGAAACAACTGAAATTTGGTAGTCAGGAATGGTGTGACACAGGCTACCTCAGGCACAATATAGTTTCACAAACAACGTATTTTTGCAAATGTTGGTGAAAATATAGGACTATGAATTTTTAATGAATCTATCTATATACATAAGTAATGGTCATAATAGTGTTATTTCTGGAGCTGATCAATACAGATTAGAAACCCCTTGAGGCCAAATCTATCAAAATTTAGAGAAAATTTTTACCTGTGCTGAGAGTTAGATTTTAAGCCCAATTGTTTATTTAGCTGATGGTTACTCCTCTTAGGTCTCTGTTAGTGCATTAAAATACTTTGTCCACATGAGAAATCGCTTTTGTATTTGGTTTCCATTTGACTGCTTCCCTCCCCTTTCCTGTTTCCTCTGAAGATAATGGCTAGGTTTTTAAAAATCCCACTGATGAAATAATATTAATCAATGGAAATAGTTAAATAGAACTTCAGGTTAGGAAAAGAAATATTAGCATATGCATAATTTAATAATTTGCTCATTATTGATGGCCATTAGTCAGATAATCAATTTTATATACTCTAAGTATATAATTATTTTAAAATTATCTAAATGTTCACTGACTTCCAGAGTTTTTTTTTCTTCTGTGAGAATGAGGCTCTATGACTCATGATTAAACTAATCCAGGTTGAAAGAAGGTGATTTAATTATCTCTTTGTCCCAAATCACCTTTCAGTAAATTAAGCTAATAGAAAATAACTTAGAGAATTGGACGGAATGTGAATTTAGGCATGAGAGGCAAAAAGATTAAACACACCTGTTCTGGTGGTCCTTTTAAATATTTTCTGTAATTGTAATGGGTTTGATATAAGCAACTGTTGAAGCTGTGGACCACTGAGAAAGTATGGAAAATGGGCCAACACTGGAGGTCTGTGAAGTACAGTTGTGATCTTTGGCTTAAAACTTTGAGTATTGGGGGCACCTGGGTGGCTCAGTGGGTTAATCCTCTGCCTTCAGCTCGGGTCATGATCCCAGGGTCCTGGGATGGAGCCCCGCATCGGGCTCTCTGCTAGGCGGGGAGCCTGCCTCCACCTCTCTCTCTGCCTGCCTCTCTGCCTACTTGTGATCTCTCTGTCAAATAAATAAATAAAATCTTAAAAAAAAAAAAAAAAACCCAAAACTTTGAGTATTGGTTTCTCCATAAACAAAATGAGTATCACCCTAGGGTTGAGTAGGTATCTTTCTTACAACTCTGAGAATAGATGGTATTGGAATAGAGGGATTTTTGCAGATATGTAGACTTAGTCATTGAAAAAGGTATAGAGGAGAATATTTCCTCCTTCATCTTCTTCCCCAGAGAAAATAAGAACACTTTTGTTTGGAAATATCTTTCATATGTCCAGTTCTGGAGTCATAGTTGGAAAACCAGGTCTTTGGATATAGAAAATGAAGGTATACCTTCCAAGGGGCAACATGGTGGTTTCACTTATGTGCCCTTGGTTTTGCTGAAGTAAGCTTGTTGATAAGGCTTTATTCTTTTCCTTCATGCCTGCAAGTCAGGTATTTCTGACAATGAACAATTTTATTTTGTTAAGCTCTACAGCCAGGTGTCATTTGTTTTCTTCATGGACAACTGGAATACATCTAGATATTATCATTTTCTATTAATACAAACTCATTGAAAACTTAGAAAAGGGGGGGGCGCCTGGGTGGCTCAGTGGGTTAAAGCCTCTGCCTTCAGCTCCGGTCATGATCCTGGGGTCCTGGGATCCAGTGCCTTATTGGGCTCTCAGCTCAGCAGGGAGCCTGCTTCCCTTCCTCCCTCTCTGCCTGCCTCTCTGTCTACTTGTAACCTCTGTCTGTCAAATAAATAAATAAAATATTAAAAAAAACAAAGAAAAAAGAAAACTTAGAAAAGGGATTCTGATAAATATTCCCTAAAATTATATGAAACACTGTGGTATATATTCACATGTATATTTGTTTCTGTGTATTTTAAAGGGAATGTCCATAGCCTTCCTCTGATATTTAAGTGGAGTTTGTCATCATCCCAGATGTTTAGAATTACTTCTGTAGAATGAAAGAAATACAACTGACCCTTGAACAATGCCAGGGGTGTGGTGCTGACCCCCTGCACAGTTGAAAATCCATGTATAGTTTTGGACTTCCCCAAAACTTAATAGCCAACTGTTGACTGGAAATCTTGCCAATAACAGTTGATTAATATGTATTTTGTATGTTATATGTATTATATACTGTATTCTTATAATAAAATAAGCTAGAAAAAAGAAAATGTTGAGAAAATTGTAAGAGAAAATACATTTACAGTACTCTTCTGTATTTATATAAAAAAAAACACGTATGAGTGGACACACCTAGTTCAAACCTGTGTTGTTCAGGGATCAACTATAGTAAGAGCAAGAATGAAAACAGTCTAAAAATATAGTGAAAGTTGTTTCTTTAATCAGAAGTACTGATAAATTCCAATGTTTGTCAAGTTTTATTTTATTCTAAATGTTTCCATTTATATGTGTAACATTTAATGGCATGTTATAATTTTGTTACATAATGTTCCCAAACAAATAATGATATTCAAGGTTGCTGTGTAAAGGATATCTATTTTATACATTCAAGTTGAATAAATAGCTTTTTGTTGAAATTAATCTGGGGGAAGAACTAGGAGGAAATTACAGAATTGAACACTAATTTTTTCCTATAAATAAAGAACTTAAATCATTTAATCAGAATGATCCTAAAAAACACAGAAATTCTATAAGTGAGCAAAATATTGACTTGCAGTTTTTAATTATACAGAATTAGATACTTTTTGGGTAACAGCTTTGGAATATTGTCTGCATATAATGATGGTTAAAAGTATAGTCTTTGAATCATTCACTCTAATTTCAAATTCCAGCCTCAGTACTTACTGACAGTATAGCCCTTAGCCAAATAACATATTCTCTTTCAACAGTAAATGAGGCACTGCACTCAAGGTCTTTGTTTAGTGCCTGGTAAATGAAAATGCCTTATAAGAAGTAGTAGTAGTAGTAGGCCTTCCAGGAGGGAGACACAGAGCCTTAATGTGTCCATTTGAGAGGGTTGTGAGGGAGGTTTGAAAGAAGCTAAAGAGGGTTAGCCGTACAGAGAAACGGTTCAGGCTTTATTTAGTTTAGCAAATCAGCAGACAGTATCCTAAGAATCATTGCTGTTTAAAGGTAGTTATATCAAAGTTTGTTTCCTTATTTGATATCTTTATAGGCCTGAATAAAAGAATATTGGATGAAATACTGAAATAACAGAAATGGTGGCGGTTGATATTTAAATTTAAGTTAAAGATAGATTATTAACAGCTATGAGAAGATGCCAGGTATGGCAGAGAACCTCTTAGAAATAAGACTGTGAAATATGCCAAGTGTAAATCCCTGGAGGTAATACAATTGATAATCCACATAGGCATAAATTTTGTGAGACCATTCAGAATTGTCAGTGCTGTGTAATAATTGTTATATCGACTATACTGTGTCTAAAATGACTTATTTTACATGTGGCAAAATTTCACCTGTGAAATCTTTATGCTTGTGCACCAGGGAGTAGTTTATGTGCTCTATTTTTATGTTTAGTCGTGCGTGTTGAAAAAAAAAAAGCCTTATTTTAAAGGTAGTTATAATTCAATAATACCTCAAAAGATAGTATCTTTTCCTTTTCTTTTCCCTATTTTTGTGTCCAAGTATAGATAGACCCCAAATAAATGCTTGGGTCCATCTAATCTAGCGCCTGGGAGCTAACATTAATTACAGCAAATGTGTATCTAGCGTTTTTCTGTGTAGGCACTAAAAGCTCTGTGTATTATCTTGTATAATCCTCACTGATAGTCTGTAAGATAGGAACTACCATTATCTCTATACCACAAATGAGAAAATTGGGCTTTAAAGAGTAATTGTTTTGCTTAAGCTAGCATAGTTAGTGAGTGGTAGAGCTAGAATTCAAACTCATGATTGCCGAACTCCTATGCTACAACATGATACTAACCAGCATCTCAGGAGGAGAGGTGAGGTGAACCATTGAATGTAATACCCGTTATCAGTAAAAAAACCCAAAAATACACACAAAAAAACACTTGCACCTATGTGCCCTGGAGCCACTTGTAGGACAATTTTGCCCAAAGTTAGAATACTGTCACATCCTTGTGTTCATAATATACCATGTGCTTTATCTCCAAACTCCTGAATATTTATAAGCTCATCAATTTACTTCCACACACAGGAATAGGATTCATTCTTTGTTAGAGCCAGGCAGTGCTCTAGGTACTTGGGATTCATTTATCCCTGAGCAAAACACAGAAAACAAAGAAACTTTAATTTCTTAGAGTAATTTCGTTGGTTTCAATATAAAGGAAACTGAAAGCCAATCAGAAAAAGAAAGGACTTCTAACAGTTGAACAAAACTGGGTAACTGTTTAGTGAGGGTTAAGTCAGCTCATTAAAAAAAAAATTATAATTGACAGTGCTGGTTTTTTTTTGTTTGTTTTGTGTTAAGATTTATTTATGAGAGAGAGAGAGAGAGAGTGCACGCACAAGTCGGGGAAGGAGCAGAAGCAGACTCCCCACTGAGCAGGGAGCCTGATGCGGGGCTCAATCCTGCCTTTAGCCAGGTAATGATCCTGGAGTCCTGGACTGACTCCTGCATCAGGCTCCTTGCTCAGCAAGGAGTCTGCTTCTCCCTCTGACCCTCCTCCCTCTCATGCATGCTCTCTTTCTTATTCTCTCTCAAATAAATAAATTTAAAATTCTTAAAAAACATAAAAATTAACACACTTAGCACTTACTATTAGGTAGTATACTATGCACTTGATACATATTAATTGAATAAAATGACTTTATCCTTATAATTCTAAGAGCTAGGTACTATTACTATCTTCAGTTTATAGTTGGGGAAACTGAGGTGCAGAGGTGAGGTAGCTTTGTCATTGTCATATATATGATGGGTAGTTTCTATGTATGGTTAGAACGTTTGTGTTCACCCTGCCTTCTACTCCTCCCCCCAAAAGTCATATGTTGAAACCCAAACCCCCCAAAGGGGGTGTGTGTGTTAATAGGTGGGGCCTTTGGGAAGTGATTAAGTAATGAGGGTAGAGCCCTCATTGCTAGGATTTGTGCTTATTTTATAAAAAAGACTCGACACGAATCCCTCACCCCTTTTGCCATGTGAGGATACAAGAAGTCAGGCTCTCACCTGACCATGCTGGTGCTCTGGCCACGGACCTTCAGCCTTCAGAGCTGTGAGAAATAAATTTCTGTTGCTTATAAGCCACTCACGAGCATTTTGTGTGGCCTGAATGGATTAAGACAGTTGTACAATGATATGCCAAGGACAGAGAACTTGCCTTGTCTTATCTTGTTACACCAGGAGTGGTCCAGCTGTATTGGCATCACCAAGGAGCTCATTAGAAATACAGCATCTCAGGCCCCACCCAGACCTGCTAACTAAATCAGAACCTGCATTTTTAACAACACCATGAGGTGATTTTATTGCACATTAAAGTTTGATAACCATTGTAATGGATATAATTTTCAGGTTTTTGCTTTGTCTTAAAGGACAAGAAATAGCCTCAAAAACCTTTTGGCATATTTCTCCTGTCTCTTTAAGGACTGTTTGGCCGGCAGATCTGATTTTCATGAAAATTTCTTTCCTTTTCCTTCCCCAAGTAATAGTACTAACAGTAATAATAGTAGTAGCTAGGATTTGTTGCGTGTATTCTGAGTGCCAACCACTGTTCTGCTTAATGATTATCTCATTTAATCTTTACAATGAACCAAAAAAGTTGGTATTCTTATTTTAGGTGAGGAACCTGAGGCATAGAAAGGAGGTAACTTGTCCAAACTCCTACAGCTAGCAGAATCCAAACCCAAATCTGAGTCCAGACTCAAGTGGCATCATCTCAGCCTGCATGGTCTTTCAGCTAATTAAATGTATTCTATTCCTCCTATAATAACTTAATTTCTTATCTGATCCTCCTATTAAAAAGGAAAATGTAGAGAGAGCCTATAAACTGGGGGCAGCAAGTAGAGTTACCTAAAGCTTCTGGGCAATATAAGAATTCCACAATGAAACTCTTTAGAAAATGTCTTAATAAACAACTGGCATTTGCTCAGTATGTATATAGGTCTGTATCATAGGATATATATATATATATATATATATATATATATATATATATATTTTAAGATTTTATTTATTTATTTGACAGACAGAAATCACAAGTAGGCAGAGAGGCAGGCAGAGAGAGAGGGGGAAGCAGGCTCCCTGCTGAGCAGAGAGACCGATGCGGGGCTTGATCCTAGGACCCTGAAACCATGACCTGAGCTGAAGGCAGAGGCTTTAATCCATTGAGCCACCCAGGTGCTCCAGAAGGTATTACTTTCTTATTCCTTTGGTATAATTTGGACTATCTGAACTATGGCAGTACCACCTGGAGTGATGATGGAGGCTTCTGGGGGAAGTGTGTTAAGAACTTGACGGGAAATAGCAGAGTCACTGTGAATGAAACAAAGCAGGTGTTACCTGTTAACCTTAGAGCATGAGTTTGTTGAACCTTTGAAGTCAAGGGATCCTAGAGGACACTAACTGTGATTCATCCCAGGGAGGCTAAGTTGGAAGATATTTCCCAAATGTCTTTCCATATATTCTTTGACTTGAAGCTTCACTCATAGACAAGTGAACGTTTTCCAAACTCTCTCTTCAGTTCAATGAGAGCTGTTTCTGTTGTTGAGTAGTGTGATTTTTTTTTCCCAAAAGCCAAGGCAAGGATCATAATTTGTTAGCAGCTGCTCTCCTTTTCTTATTTTATTAGTTTTATCTATTCAGTGTTTCATCATGTGTTTTTTATTTGTAAGGGTCTGACTCAATTAGGGCATTCAAGTGCTTTAGCCTTGTATATTAAAGCCTATCATCAATAAATTCAAATGGGATTAACCTTGGAGTGACATCTTCATTTTTATGATAATATGCGGTCTGTGAATCCTTTCATATCATTGTCCACAGCATGATCAGACTCTCATATGTAAAGACCTTGGAACTTTAAATAAGTTAGTTGTTCATCTCCAGCCACTTGGATTCATTTATTTATAAATGGTTATTTCAAGTTTTCTTTCATTTGGCTCAGGCTGTTGATTGATGTTTCTTGTGAGTGTTTTCCTCTTCAGAAAGCAGGAAGATAGTTGGAACATAACTTCCCAATAGCCTTTTTAATATGAGAGCCTGTTTAGTGTATGGCTCTTTGTGTAATCACTTGTGCATGACTGAGCTTAAATAGTTTGCAGACCTTGCTGATGGATTACAGAACAAGCAGTGAACTGGCAATTCTTTTTTAAGGGATTAGGTGACTTTGCACTATAATGGATTGTGCATTTCCCCCCTTGTTTCACTTTCTTAGGTGCTGTTTGGTGATCAATTTTATGGTATATAATGAGAAATTCCATAGATGAGTGCACATGGTGGATAGTACTTTCTGGTAAAAATGACATTCTCATCCAGTAATAATGGGCATGGGGAAGGAGCTTGATGGTCTGTTTATATGTGTTTTCAAAAGGAAGGCTGAGGAACTCAGTTAAGGAAGAAGTAACTCCAGTCCCTTCTGGCCTAAAACTGTCCCATTTGCAGTTCATGGAATTATAGAGACCCCCAGGCTGCCATGGTGCCCTCAAGCCAAGTTTATGTCAAGCCCTCAGCAACCTGCACCTTTTTTTTTTTTCAACTATTCATCTTACTGACAGTGGTTTTTTGCTTTATGTTTGGCAAACTTATTAGGACGCAGGTACTATTAGACATTTAACATAAGGATTGGTATTATTTGATTCTATTATCTCAAAAATTTGTGCTATTGGTTACTAAGGAGCAGTGAAAAGCAATGTACAACTTCTTGTTGCCAGAAAAGATAAGATTTTTAATACCTAGGAGATCTATATATGTGTGTGTGTATGTGTGTGTGTGTAGTTTATATATATATGTATATATATAAAAAAATAATTTATAGAGATATAATTAGATTTTCTTCCAAAGATCTACTCTTTGAATTCAAAACTCTTTCCAGCTTTTTAAAATGTATTAGAAAGGGGAAAAAAAAAGGGTAATGGAGATAGCAACTGGCAATTGAACAAACTTAGCTTTTTATTTTTTGTGGCGGCAATACATTCAGTCTCCAAAGTCTGGTTCCTTTAAAACTGAGGCAAGTTTCAAGATCTTTCAAAGCCCTTTCAAAATGAAGATAATAATGTACGTTTCTCATAAGTTTGTGGAACTTGTAGTGAGGTTTGAATGAAATGATCCATGTATACCTGCTAACCTAGTACATAGTAAGTTTTCTAAAAATGTTAGTTATTATTAAGTTCCTGATACCATGCCAAACCCACTCTATAAATGAGCTTATTTTCCAATTTCATAAATGATGAAATATTCTTTGAAATGTTAAGTACAATTTGTAAGGTCACAGCTATTGGGCTCCTACCTTATACTACAATAGGTGTTAACTATAATTCTCTATTTTTTATTTATTTTTAAAGAGTTTTTATTTATTTTTGAGAGAGATCAAGTGAGCATGAGTGGGGATGGGAGCAGAGGAAGAAGCGGACTCCCTGCTGAGCAGGGAGCCCCACACAGGACTTGATCCCAGGACCCTGAGACCATGACCTGAGTGGAAGGCAGATGTTTAACCAACTGAACCACTCATGTGCCCTATAATTCTCTGTTTATTGTTTTACATAGTTTTTAGATGGACCCCCCACACACACAACTTTATCAGGAAACTGAGAATCAGAGTTTTTATATGTTAATAGATCTCCAAGTTACTAAGTCACAAAGCTAGGATTTGAGGATTTGTTCTGCCCAGATTCCAGATGTTTCTTATCTCACCCTGCTTCTCTGAATACCATGTGTGATTATGGTGTCTGGGGAAAGGGCTTCTGTATTTAGCAGCACTTTTTCATTAGTTTGGCTGTTGTTATTTGCATTCACTAAACATTCCAGTGAAGGTTGAAAGAAACCAGCTTTAGGATAAGCAAAAATACTGATGAGGTATTGTTACACAACTACCAAATGGCTACAGAATAAAAAGACTGGCAATACCAAATGTTGGTAAGGATGTGTGGAGTACCAAAGCTCATACACTGTTAATAGGAGAGAAATGATATAACCACTTTGGGAAAAGGTCTGACAATTTTTAAAACTAAATATACCTACCTATGACCTGGCAATTCTACTCCCTAGGTATTTATTTACCCAGGAGAAATCAAAACTTACTTTCACAAAAAGACTTTAAAGCTACTATGAACATTTTGGTATTTATAATGGCCAGAAACTAGAAAAAACATAGACATCCATGAAAAGAGATTAGATAAACTGAAGTAAAATCTTGTAAGAGAATACTAATTAGCCATAAAAAGTAACAAGCTGCTCTTCTACATGATGTATAGATGAATCTCAGAAACACTATGCTGAGTGAAAGAACCTTTATACAAAGAGCACATACTCTTTGATTACACTGTGATGTTCTAGGACAAGTAAAATTAATTGATAATGGTGCTTTCCTCTGCAAATACTGATCCACTTCCCAGGAAGTTAAGGAAACACTTGTGGATCATGTAGCACTCAGGTGTCTCTTAAATGAAAGTATACCTTGGTTACTGTGGAGAACTTTATGGAGGGTAACTGGCTTACTGTTTATGTCCACGTTGGGGAACTTTACTCTGTAACTTGAGTTATCCAATTAGAAAAGCTGATAAGAAATTGATCTCTGATCCCATGAATCACTAAATTCTGCACTTGAAACCAATTTTACCGTATATTTTAACTAACTAGAATTTAAGTAAAAGCTTAAATTTAAAAAAAAAAACAAAAAAGAAATTATTTCTGATCCTTTCAGCTGATGCCAATGATACCACCACAGCCCTGGAAGACATTCAGGCCAACTTGAACTCACAGGTCTGGGTTGTTTTGGAAGATATAATTACCATTGACATCTTCTTAGGGACTAGTGCAGGGTCTGGGTAAATATAAATACATCTGCTGTACATAGATTAATGCCTTGGGTCAAGCAGAAAGGTCAATATCGACAGAGGTTTAAAGAGAAAACTACCAAAGG
Source organism: Lutra lutra (assembly GCF_902655055.1). Classification (NCBI taxonomy): domain Eukaryota; kingdom Metazoa; phylum Chordata; class Mammalia; order Carnivora; family Mustelidae; genus Lutra; species Lutra lutra. Next base: position 88,844,455 of record NC_062284.1, read on the forward strand.
TAGGCTGGTGTTTTGTCAGATTTTTTTTTTTTTCTTCTTAAGCTAACTGGGCCTGGGCCCCTGAGTGGGTCATGGTCAAGATTAGTACTGCTTGAGGGTGCCTGGGTGGCTCCGTGGGTTAAGCCTCTGCCTTCAGCTCAGGTTGTGATCTCAGAGTCCTGGGATCGAGCCCCACATCGGGCTTTCTGCTCTGCAGGGAGCCTGCTTCCCCCGACCTCTCTCTGCCTGCCTCTCTGCTTACTTGTGATCTCTGTCAAATAAATAAATAAAATCTTTAAAAAAAAAAAAGAAAGAAAAGATTAGTACTGCTTGAAGTTCTGTTGATAATAGACTTAATTAAATATGGTATTAAACTGAGTGGATTTGGTTCCAGCCACTAGTGACTGACAGAGTGGTGCAGTAATAGAACAGAAGCCAACGTAGTGTGGAAATTTGTGAAAGAACTCTCCATGTGTCTCTGGTATTTCAGCATGTATGAAGAGTGAAGCACTAGATTCCTCCATTCTAGACCATCTTTTCAACATTTTTACTGCCCACAAGAGATTCAGGATTCATAAGGAAACAGTATAAATTTTGAAACTAGCTGTTATAGTAGGGCAGAACTAAGGCTGGTTTAAAAATTTTTTAAATTTATTTATTTTAGGGGGAGAGAGAGAGAGAGAAGCATGAGTTGGGGAAAGGGCAGAGGGAGAGAGAGAATCCCGAGGCAGACTCCCTGCTGAGTGGGGAGCCTGTTGCTGGGATCCATCCCAGGACTCTGAGATTATGACCTAAGATGAAATCAAGAGTTGGTGGCTTAATGCACTGAGCCACCCGAACTAAGCTGATTGATCGGAAAGGAAGTCCTCCTACCCAAAGGAGAGTCAGCAATACATAGAGCACCTTTCAGGCAGCTGTCTTTGAGCCTACTTCCGGCTCTCTCTTCATAAGCAATGTATTGGAAGTCTGTCCCATAGAGCATACAATTTGATGAACATACTTCCTACCAATTCACATTTTGTTAAATGCCCTCATCCTTCCTCTTCCAAAAATCGTGTGTTCATAAGCACTCCACCCTCATTGCCAAACTATCCAGAATAGAGAAGATTTGAGATTTTATGCTGCTTGCAAGATAACAGGTTAACATGGCACAGTTTCATGGTTACTGATAGAAGACATGACACCACTGAGTCAGAACTAAGGACTGTTTATTACAGTAATACTAATAGCCAGAATATCAGTATTTTCCTCAATTTCCATAGTAAAGAGAACCAGATGATGCCTGAACATGCAGTAGGTTGCATTTTAGAAAGAAATCCTGAGGTTTAAGGTGCCTAAATCTTTCATAATGGGCAGTTCCCATGCGTATGTTACTCTACTCCAGAGGGAGATACTATCTCTGTCTTCCAAGGTCGTTCAAATATGAAAGTTCTCAAAAAGATAGTCCAGAATAAAGAGTAGTTAGTACACAGCTTACTGCGTACGCAGAAGTGTGGTAGACCCATGGAGAATGCTTCTAGCAATAATTATCTTACACATGGCTTCACAGTTCTGTGACCTTTGACATGCGCAACTTTCCCCCCTTCTTCCAGCTAGCTCTCCCTTCACTTGACTTTACCTTCCTCTAGAAGTGCTCTTTCTGTAAGATCTTAAAACTCTGAAATGTGAAACTCTGACCACAATCTCCCCTCTTTTTCTTCCTCACTGAGACTACATATTCTGAAATTTTTTCAGGCTTTGCCTCTCTTCAACCAACCCACATTTTCTCCACCCGGTTTTCCTTCCTGGCTTTTTGCCACCTTCCCTTCTCAGGATAAGGCCCAGCTACTCGCTCTACCCAGTGTCCTCAATGCCTTTGCTCCTCTTCCTTCTGTTACACTTATTTTGATACTTTATGACTCTAGGGTATCCACTACTTACTTTCTCTGTTTCTGATGCCAAACTTTCAAACAATTGTGGAGAAAATGGAATGACCTTTTTTGATGAAAGCATTAAAAATGATGATTTCCAATTTCAGCAGCTTCAGTGCATGTCCGTAGTTCAGACTTCTTGTAAAATATTTTGGAGAGATGGTAAGCACCACAGCAATGAAAACTGGAATAGGCCTCAGATAATAGGCACAATAAAATGTTTATTATAATGCTAGCAGTAAATATAAGAAGCACTTTTCTGTCTTACATCTACCTGGGTAATGGACCAAAAGTATTTTAAGTTTACTAAAGTGAAAACAATTAATCCTCTCTTAAAGGTAGATTAAATATAGCCCCACATAACATACGCGATCTATATTGTGGTTCTCTTTACTGAATTTCAGTCCAAGTTCAGGGAAGTAACTTTGCAAGGTGACTCGTGAATTTTCCTGTTTTTCATTTTGTTGTTTTCCATTAGAGAGCTAAGCACATTGCTGAGTGTCAAAAGCTTTTGCCATTAAAGCAGGTGAAGAAAATATGACAGGGAATATTGTGATGATGGTTTTAGTTTATGATGCATTTCAAGCTTTGCATCTCTAACAGTTAAATCCTTTGGCATTTTTAGTGGGGTAAACCATCATGTAACTTAGGAAACATGGGCACTTTTGTTTCAGAGAGAAAAAGAGTCAAGTTCTATGTCAATAGGTGAAACCCTAGAGTATGATGGCTTTTAGAAAGTAGATCTGGAATTGTACAATGTATATTATATTGACATTCTTCCTGACGTCTCTTTCTCAGGACAGTTCTTAATATCTGATTTGTGCTGACACTATTTAATAGGCTTCCAATATTTACATTGAGGATAATGAGCAAAAAGTAAAAAGTAATAAGGTAGACACTGTGTCAAAGCAGGGGGGGGAAAGTTACTAGTCAGAAGGAACATAAAATCTGTATGATTAACACTCACAAATGAAACTAAAAATGGGATGTGTTAAGAGGTTTTGTTAGTAAGCATTCTTGAAATTCAGAATTTTCTTTTTAACAGAAGCAATGTTAAAAATGGTAGATTCCTACTCTTGGAGACAAAAAGTTACTTAACTTGCTATGAATCTGAACCATCAACACTGCAGTACTATCAATATAATGAGAGATCTTAAAATAATTGTGGGTATCTCTTGCCATACTGAAGAAGACTTTTAGACTTGATTGCTATTCCTGGCTCCTCCATTAACTTAGGTGAGCTGCTTAATCTCTGTAGGTATTCTTGAAATAAAGAGGGTGTATTTGATAATCTTTTAAAATTCACTTCCAGTTCTAAAATTCTTTTGTATTCCTATCCCTATTACCTATTTTCCTCCCATTTTAGAAACACGAAGACCTTACAGAGTTCTTCAGAGGCCAATTCTTTTGTCTTCTTGTTGGCATTAGAAAAAAAATTTAGAAAGTCTCTTTTATCAGAATAGATTGTAGATTCTCATTTTGTGAGCTATTATGTATTTGGGTGGTATTCACCTTCTTTATGCTTCTGAAATAATGGCAATGCCATGTTTGTGCTCAAATAGTTTCCTTTGATAAAGATAAAAGCAGATTGCAGGAAGCTGTGATCATCTCAGTGAAGTCTCTTGGGTTTTTCTACAGTAACTTATTTCAGAAAAGCTCAATGATTTAATGTACATTAACTCACTGATGCTCACATGGGCCTGAAAAGTGGGAAGGGCTGGTATTTCACCATTATGTGTTCTTAACAGACAGGCACAGAGGAACTACTGAAGTGGAATGGAGTGAATTTAATCTAAAAGGCATCTTGGGTTTTAACCCCTTCCTCTGTGGAAAGAGCACCCAATGCATGCCCCCACATAGCACTTAGTACATTGCATTGCATGCATTTATTTATGGATCTTTCTCACACACTAGACTATAAGCATCTCAAGGACACTGCCTAACCTGTAACAAGCCTTGAGGTGTTTTCTGAAATGACATGGAACCTATCCCATTGTAACCGAGGTTCATTACTGGACCTGGACCATATCTGCAAACCCAGTTTGCTGAATCCTTGATGTATTTACCAGGGAAAGATCCTTAAATTTCAGAGCATAGAACACTTAAACAAGTAACTGACTTTCTCTAAATTCCCTATATCTGTATATCTGGTATTACAACTTAACCACCTTTTCAAATTTGATTAAATAAAGCTTTCTTTCCTGTTCCATACTTCTCCCAAAGTCACAATTTATTACTCATGGTCATTCTCCTAAAGTAGGAAAAAATGTCCTGTTGAGATGTGGATTACATACATCAGCATTCTGGGAGGAGGATGACAATACTGAATAATGCTTGCTGCTGCTTCTTTTGTGCCAGGGACCATCATGCTTTACATATATTTTCACTTATTTACTCAAAATAACCTAGTGAGGTGGATGTTATCCCCATTTCCCAGATGGACAAACTGAGAGACATAGATTTAACTAAACTTCACATAAAATCAACAACTAGTTAGAGGCAGTAGGCTTCAAGTCTGTTAGAGTTTACGCTTTAACTGTGTTTAACTGCCTCTAGGATGGGAATTAATTTCCATTTTTTCACTTTAAACAATTGGAAGGAAAACAGTGAAGAATCTAACAAAGACATCAGGGGATTTTAGTAATTGCTGCATCTTTTGGGACCCGCTATTAAGTAGGCCAAAGTTTAGCTGTAGATTATAATTTTAAAGAGGTACCAACAATGACTTATTGTAGATTTTTAGCATTTGATATTTTAATACATGCAACTTTTTTTTAATTACTATTATTACTTGTAGGTATACTCATAGGTTCCATACATGTAATTATTTGTCTCTTGGTTGAGGCAAGAATTTGAATCCCATCGGATTTGATGTACTATGTAGGAAGGAGTCAGTTACATAGTAATTGTTTACTGGGTTGGCTGCTGGGCATTTAATTCTTCTTTTTGGTTAAGAAATCTGGGCTTCAGGAGAACCACTCCTGCTTCATTTCCAGCCCCTATACTTTCCATGAAGCAGCTCAACACCCCTCTTTTCCAGGGTTGGAATGTGTAACCTGAGGTTATTCCAATCAGTCATTTTTTTTTAAATTTTATTTTTTTCCAATCAGTATTCCCCTTGTTACAGTTTTTGTTTCAGAGACGGACACTGTAATACCTACCGGGTTCTTTTCAGCTAAACATTTAAACCCACTGCCTTATGTCACCCTTACTATTGGACCACTCAGAAGGTTATAGGAAAAGAAACAGAGCTTGCCTATGGCAGTAGACATTCTTTCTCTGCAAGAGCCTTGCAGCATTCTCTCACAGCAGTATGGACCAGGTGCAAGAAAACAAGATCTGTGCTGTACAAGTCATGAAGTAATGCCCTATAAAAGCCACTATCTTTTGGAACAAATGCATAAGCTTAGCTTCCAGGGTCACTGTAAGGAAAATACTGGTTATCAGAGTCCTTGTGCTCAGGAAAGCCCAAAGCATGGCAACCTCAGCAGCTATTTTGTTGATTTATAGTTTTCCTAAGTAATCAAGGATCACTTTTATTGTAAGAAATGTCTAGTACTATAGTTGACCCTTGACTGTTACCGGTCTAGATATCTAGATGGCTAGACAAGTAGAGCTAGACAACTGACCAACTGTCAGATGCTCAAGCAGTGGGGAAGTTATTTTATTAACCCTTTACATAGGCACTAAATTCTGGGACTTAAAAACAAAACAACAAAACAAAACAAAACAAAACAAAACAAAAAACGGTATCAAGGACTTGGGCTCTATTATGCCTCTAGACTTTGACCTGAAAGGATGTATCACAGGACCCTTTGTAACCATGTTCCAGAGACCGTCTGAGGATTGACCTAGCCAGAAAAAGCAAAGCTTAGCAAGAGGGGAAGAGTAACTTGGTTCTGTTGGTTTTAATGAACCAGGACTAAAAGCTATTCTGTTAAGGCTTTTTCAGTCACTTAAGTCAACAACTTCACTTTTGGCTTAAGCCACCATTTTGGGTAGATAGACTTGAGTCCTAACATATCAGTATAAAGTGGATATTTGATAAATGATAAATGAATAAATCTTTAGGCTATTTGTTTCTTTTTGCTTAACAAAATGAGGACAAACTTTTTTTTAATGACATCTATAAAGACATTGATGTTTAATGAGTGGCAAATATGATGTTTTATCTAATCCTATACTCAACATTTGGTAGTTAAGCTCAATAAAATAAAGTTGAGTCACATTTGGTAGTTAAGCTCAATAAAATAAAGTTGAATAAAAAGAGCTAGATAATCTTAATGTTGGGATTAGAACTGGGTACCATTTGATTAGTAGATTTATTCACTTACTGCTTTATTCAACAATTACTGAATATTGTGTGCAAAAGACAAAAAGCCTTTGACTTTTAGAGTGTAGAAATGATCAGGTTAAACTAATTTGACAGAATACCTTTGTGAGAAGAGACCCAGCACTATTAAATAGTCTCTGAGAGCTATTAAATGAGGGCATTAGCTGTGTGCTCTTTAACCCCTCATAGGTTGTTGAGAGATGATGTTTGCAAAGCTCCTGTCATTAGGGCTTTATGCTGACCTACTCCAGGGGTGGCTTTCACCTTTTGTCTCCTTGCACAGCCACCCCTGGAATTCTGTTGCATGGTGGCCCTGCCTAGCACAACCCCTGCTTAACCATGGTATCTAATTAGTGCATCTGGTATTTTAAACAAGTGCAATTCATGGAATAGAATCAGAAAGCAATAGTCTTAGTCTGTTTGGGCTGCTGTAACAAAATATCATAGACCAGGAGCTTTATAAACCACAGAAATCTATTTCTCATGTTTGTGGAAGCTGGGAATTACAAAATCAAGGTGCTGGCAGGTTTGCAAGTGGTTCACAGGCCACTGTCTTTTCACTATGTTCTCACATGGTGGAAGGGGTGAGAAATCATCTGGGGCTTCTTTTATAAAAGTACTAATCCCATTCACGAAAGCTCTGTCCTTATGACCTAATTACATCCCAAAGGCCCCACCTTCTAATACCAACATACTGGGGTTTAGCTGTCAATATATGAATGGGGGGGCATTCAGTCTATAGTACAAATTTTACCTTTTTTTTTTTTTTTTTAAACAGGCTCCACGCCCACCATGGATCCCAATGCAGGGCTTTAACGCGTGATCCTGAGGTCAAGTCCTAAACTGAGATCCAGAGTCAGATACTCAACTGACTGAGACACCCAGGCACCCCTATAGCACCCCAATTTACTTTTGTTTTTCTTTCCCTTTTGAATTTCATTCAGTGGGAATATTTACCTTCCTGCAACTGTTGAGAAAGTCAGGAAGGTGCTCAACTTTTCTGGTTATTCATATATAACATAAATTGTACTGGTTCAGACATTAAATTGCCTAATTCTATACAATTGTTAAAGCCTCACACATGACTTACAGTCAGAACTGCCCTGGAGCTCAAACTTTCTATTAGCTGTAGGCATGTAGTTATTAGGGGACTGTATGGACAGCTTCTTTTCTTTTTCCATGTCTTGTGTTTTACTCTTCTCACTCTGCCTATTAACCATGATTTCTGATTCCTCTGGGATTGGAGTGGAATGGACGGTGAATGATGATATAGGAAAGGCCAGTAAAGTTTTCCCTTCACTGGTACTACAAAAACTGCTCTCATGTTCTCTGAACTTGGTGAGTAAAGTTTAAGTATGACAGTCTCTGCTGTGGGACTTAAATTTTGAGTTCTTTAGAGACTCTGCATTTTGAGGAGACCTCTTATCTAGAGTTACCTTGACAAGGGAAGGTACCCCTTTATTGTACCTTGTCTCTTACCACTTTAGCCCCTCAGAATTCAACCCATCACATCTAGCTACTTTTCTGCCAAGGACCATTTATCTTTCTGGTCTGCTCTCTTAGGCAAGACCTAAAATGTCCCCACTTTAGTGCTCTCTTTACTTATCTCCCAGAAAACCCCCCAGAATAGTTTGTCCTGATGCATTCTAAGTGGGTAAGATAAATCACCAATTTGCTACTTCACATTTGCTCTGCCATCAAAGTTTCTGGCCTTAGATTTCTAAAGCGTGAGTCTGTCCTCAAGTCCATTTCTCTCCCACTCTGAAATAGCAGTTATTAAGTTTTCTGAGTAATCCTTTCAAAGCCTTTTCACTAGATTTAAGGCAAGGAAAGACATACCTTCCCTAGATTTTTCTTTCATTTTTAAAGGAAGATTAGGGTCCACAGCATTCACATAGTTTTTAAAACTTTTTGATAGAGCTATCTTCACTCTTGGCTCTTTGTATCCTGAATTGGGCAAGGGATGTAAGAGCTGTCCAACTGGTTTTCTGACTGCTTTTTCATAAAAATCAACTTTAATGAGATATAATTTAGATGATAAGATGCACTTATTTTAAATGTAGAGTTCAGTGGATTTTGGCAAATAGAACCACTCATTTAACCGCCATCATGATCAATATATGGAATATTTCTTTTTTTTTTAACTTCATTTAATTAAATGAGGTTTTTTTTTAAAGATTTTATTTATTTATTTGACAGACAGAGATCACAAGTAGGCAGAGAGACAGGCAGAGAGAGAGGAGGAAGCAGGTCTCCGCGGAGCAGAGAGCCCGATGCGGGGCTCGATCCTAGTACCCTGGGATCATGACCTGAGCCGAAGGCAGAGGCTTTAACCCACTGAGCCACCCAGGCGCCCCGTATATATGGAATATTTCTGTCTTCCCCAAAAGTTCCCCCATGACCTGGTGAAGTTAATTTGCCTTCCTAACCCTGATCCTAGGCAACCAATGATCCGTTTTTTGGCACTATGGTTTAGCCTTTTTAAAAATTTCCTATAATTGGAGTCATACAAGAAGATGGAGTCCATCTTCTTGTGCTAGGCATATTTTTGAGATTCAACCACATTAGTTCCTTTCCCCCACTTAATAGTATTGCATTGTATGGTTTTACCAGTTTGTTGATCCATTCCTGCTTATGGCCTTGTGGTTGTTTCTAGTTTGGGCTATTACAACGTTGCTCTGGCATAGTCGGAGGCAGAGCTGCTTTTCTTTATGGAGTGCATTCTAGTTTATCTTTTTTTTTTTTTTTTAAATTTTGTACTTTTTATGTTGTCATGAAAGGTAAACTAAATAAGCCATTTAAATGATTAATATTTTGTTTATTCATGTGGTATCATGTCATAGATCTTATTGGAGTCTAGACAATTATATACTTGTCACCTTTGTGACGTTGGGCCACAAACTGTGAAAGGGACCTTTGTAACCTTATGGGAATGTGCTGGGATAGTACTTCTTTATCATCCTGTGCAGATTTTGATTTAGCCCTTCACACGCCCACACAACAACTTCTTGATAAAGATGAAACACCAACTCTTGAGTGCATTCCACATCCTCCTCTGGGTATCTCCAGTCTGTTCTTATGTCTGCCTGGCTATGATTCTTATTAATCCTCCTGTGATTTGAGAGTTGTCATTGTTATTCATTATCACAGACTTACCTTCTTAATTATCCTAAAAGGATTTGGCTCAGAGCTGCCCTATGTATAGGCATTTAGGGTAGATTACTATCCCCTGACTTAGTCCAGATTCTAAATCTCACTTGGTCCCCAAAGAGGTGGGTATTCAGATGTAGGCACTTGAAATCATATCAGAAAAAAATGAAAGGAAATAGACATTTAGCATAATAAGATTAAATCTACGTAAGATTGCTGTCTTCAAATACTTGAAGGCCAGATGAGAAAGAATAAGCTGACTTCCCCTTTAGGGGAGAGTTCCCAAATGTAGAATTAGGATCACTGGGTAGAAGATTAGGGAATCGCATTTTGCTTTGGTATTTGGAATCAGCTAAAGATTGGATGGGCTGTGATTAAAAAGTCATGAGCTATGCCATTGCATATGTTTTGAGGTTAGATACATGGTGAGGATTATTAGAGTGCCTGGATTAAATAAGCTTAAACTTCATTCCATTCCTGAGATCTTTATGAATCTATGAAACTTTTTTTTTTTTCTGAGTGTCTTATGGGAAACTGCTCAGACCTATTGTTGGGTATTATCTTTAATTCCTCAACTCCATGGAAAGGAATGGTAGAACATCGGCAGAATTTAGAGAACCAAAAAGGTGAAGGGTTGGGATATGTGATGGGAATGTTACAAGACCATAAATACACAAACCTTAACATTACAGGTGTCTAGGAGTCGATGATTTATTACCTTAGAGTGATGAGGTGGCAGGCCAAAACAGCGACCAATCAAATACACAAACTTTAGAAGAATATGTTGCCATGATTTCTCACCTTAAATCTGTGGAAAAGGTAGCTATGTAACGTACTACTAATGCAGTCTGCTGGTTTTCACCAAAAGACTTCAGATTGGTATTTTTTTCTTCTAATTTTGTATCTTATTTTGGTAGACTAAGGGCATCCTTTTCATTAAAATGTGGAGTTGAAATTTCTATTATTAGCTCTCCTATAAAGTTTTGATAGCAACAATGAAGAATTTCATGTTTTTACCTAAAGAGCTCCAGGCTAATCAGATTCTAGGGAAATGCTATACTAACTTTGACTTGGTAATCAAGATACAGTCACTGAGTTGCTTAAGTAGATGAAAAAGTTTTTTTTTTCCTTTCCTAGGATATTCCCAGATCAATTTTTTTTGAAGCTTCATTAACTGATTTTACATTGTTATAGTTGCTTGACACAGAGCTGGTCTGCAAATGCTTATTTAATAACAGAATACAGTTCAGTATAGTTAAAAAAAAACCACTTTGTAGGAAATACATGTTGTACTTTATTAGTCTTAAAAAAAAAAAAAAACAACAACCCAATGTATTTTCCCAGTTACAGTGACATCTATTTTCTAGTTAAGCCAATTGTGTTTTCTGTTCTAATTGCCACTTTATAGGTATTTCTTTTTCTTGTTTTAAAGGATAACATCTTCCTAATCAGCTGAGTTGGGAATTTCATAGTTTGTATGCACCTCAGCACAATTTTGTAGGCATAGCTAATTAATAAAATTAGTGGTTGGGCTTTCTAATTCTGATATTTTACATGAGGGTGAATTTCATTAGCACAATGTCTACAAGCATGGTACATAAAGAACTCTGCCAAATGATGCATTAGAGAATGAAGTAATAGCTGACATGTCAATCTTTGGACGAGAGCATCATGTTATGATGCCTGGAGTTCATCAATGGTGCAAAGGTAGACTGGGGGGCAAGCACATTGGGACAGTGAAATATTTTCTGTAGAGAAAAGGTAAACATCCATTTTCTTGAGTGCACAGGTAGGCTGGACGCTAGGATGAAAACTGTTCCTGGGCTTTCACCCAAAATAATATTGGGTAAAGAGTCGTAGCATTGGCACCATAGGTGTTCATGGTAAATCATGCAAAAACATTCATCTCAGATGATTATAATAAAATTTAGCTAATTTACGTGTCAGTTTGAAAAAACATGGTAAAGAGTAAAAGCTGGTCATAAACAGGGATATCAGTTTCTATTAGCTTAAAATTGTTTTTGTTGCTAACCCTACTGCTTCTTCCCCAAAGCCCCCCCTTAGTAAATAAAAACTAAACTCCACTGAAAAGATGGAGATATCCCCTATAGTGTTAGGATTTCATGTGGGCAGGAGATATATCTCATTTGCCTTTCCAGCCCCCTGGGAGGAAGGCAGCAGTGGAAGCTTGCATTCATAGGATGTAAAATGAATCCTGGCTGTGACTGGAGAGCGCCTGCTGTGGTGGACAGAGATGGGAATACAGGAAAAGAAAGCTCAAGTCCTTACCAGAGGCAGAGCTTAGATTTATATGCCTAACTCCCCTAATTCTGGAATAGAGCTGAATATAGCCAAGGGGAGCTTTCTCAAATTCCTAGATGATACTTCTATCCAGTAGAAAAATTATTTAATGCATCTTTGTTTTAGAGATGAAGAATTGGACTGGACTCCTACTGTGCTTGTTTTAAGGTTGTGTGTATGTATATGTATATGTGTATAGTAGAGGCATAAAAAATTTAACAAAATGTATTATGTGTATTTAAAAAGCATTTTATCCTTATTTTCAGACTGGTAAATGTATATATACGGATACTCCAAAAGCTAGAATCTGGTGTTCTGTTCATTGTTACTTTCAAAGTCCATATTTCAAAGGGAATTAATTTCTCATTTCTTATTCTGTAATACCTTCTGAAGCACTCATTCTTTGAACAAAATACCTTTTTGAATATCTTCACTGAATATTCTTACAAAAAGTAAATTACAATTTTGAGAGTCATTTAACTGGAATCCCTAACAAGTTATAACTTTGATGGGTTTTAAATATAGCAAAAATATTTCTGTGCAACATATTACATTTCACATGAGACATTATTTCAGAAATAACCTCATGAACCTTAAATTAGATATTTTTAATTATCTTGTGTGGGGTAGGATTTATGTCTAATTTATCTGAGGATATCTACAGAATCATTTGGGATAAAGGCCCTTTTCATTTTAACAGGTTGTTTAGATATTCTGTCAATGCAAAGAATGCTAATATTAAGACCACTTTCCTAGAATCCACTCCTTTATGCATAAAGGACTGTGATTTAATACCAAAAAGCAGTAGAAAGAAACTGATATGCATAATAGCTTTCTCTTGTCCGTTTTTAAAAAGGTTTGGTATAACAAAGGCCTATTCTTTGGGAAACATTTCTATCAATATGAGGTTAGTTGGAGAACTAATTACCTCATTCATTATGGTTTTACCAATTACCAAAAACACAGTGTGTACAGAGAGTGCCTGAGATAGCTGAACAATAAAACCAAATTGACATCAGCGGCTGAAGTGCTGTTTTGACTTGTGTTATCAGCTGTGAGGCAATCTTCGCAGCTCCTCCTATATCCTCCTGCTTTCAACTTCCCCTCAGATTTAGAACTAACCTGCATTGCGCTGGATGAAGGTGCTCCAGACCACAGGGCTCAGAGAATGCTACCAGAAACCCTCAGTTCTTGACATGTTTGTCCTATAGTAGAGAAAAGGCCACACACAGTGCTTAAAGATATTTGGTGTAAAATAATCCCAATTTCATCCTGGTTTGAGGTGAGGATCCCTGAGTGTTCTAGCAGGCTTGGTTTGGGGCTAAAGCACAAGAGGGAAAGAATAAGAGAGTGGGCCTAATTCACAGGGACTGCTAGAAAGGATGCCTTTGGCTCTTGCAGCTAATGGATCTCAAGGGAGAAGATAAACAACGTTTTCAAGAGAGGCAGCAGTTTTGTTATTTAGTGTTGATGGGGCCTGGGAAAGTTCTAATTTACATATTTTGAATACCAAGACCTGAAGGAGTGGAAGAGATGCAACACAACAGAATAAGAAGAGACTTACATCATTCCAGCATTAGTGTGATCTTCAACCAGCTTGTAATCATGGGAAAGTACAAGCTAGAAGCCTCTACTTCTTTGCCTGTTAAATGAGTGCTGGTCTATATCAATGGTTTTAATGTCCTAGGGGTATTTTGGAAATCTATGGGCATGTTATTAATTGTCAAAATGATTGGGAGGACTCAACTCACATTTACTGGATGGAAGTCAGAAATATCTAATGTTCTGAAATGTGTAAAAGGATCCTGCACAACAAAAAATTGTCCTGTATCCCGTATGACTTCTGAATGTCTCAGGGTACATTCATGTAGGTAAACAAAACCTGTTTATAATTTTCTGAGGCTACAAACTAACTCATTGTATGTGTATAATGAATTATCTTTTGTTTGGTTTTAAGGAATATAAATACAAATTTAGCAGATGTTGTATTTTACTGGAGTTAGTATGTATATAGTAGGAGAGAATTTTAATTCGCTTTCTTTGGGATTTTCAGAGAGTTGTTCACCATCTACGAAATGATGTTCCTACAGGATGCTCCTCATGGAATTTGAGTTGCTAATGGCTGTTGTGTCAGTCTGCATTTGTAGCAGTGGCAGTCCCAGTGATTTATGCCAGAGTTTGTGTCTGACTACTTTGGTTGTGTTTCCTAGTATAGTTGTACCCAAGCATTTACACTTTGGGATACATAATTCATTTAAAATTTCCTTGTCATTCTCCTTTTTATTATAGTATGGAATGATACACACATTTAAAACTATGTAGGTTGGTTATATTCTCTTTGAATTTCAATTTCAGGATAATAAAGGTGCCATTACTAAGTAGTTGATATAAAATGAGGTGTTAGATCAGATGGAATGATTGAGAACCACTGGTTTAGCTCATCTCCCAAATTGCTTCCATTGTACTCAGTCTGTGTCCCTAGATAGCCTGACTACAGCACCTGCTTTCTAATGAATAAATGTCTAAACTTATTCGTCCTATTGTAGTGGGAAAAGATAGTTTCATGGAAAGGACCAAGAGAATAATGAGGAAATGACTTGGAATAGGAGGTAGTTAGAGAATGGTAGACAGCAGGTTGCCTCTTTTTCTTATATTTCCTAAGTTTTGAAATTGCTGTGATATGCATGTTACTTGTTACTAGAGTTTAAGATAAAGTGATACATGGTTTTTGACTATATGATTGAATATATAGCTCAGAAAACAGTTCTCAAATTTTTTACGTTTCTTAAGCATTTCTTATTCACACACACAGAATAATTTCAGCCTTCTAAATATATTAGTTCTAACTTATTAAATTGTCACTACAAGTCTTAATACAATTATTGGAACAATTCTCTGAAACTTCAAATGTTATTGTAATATATGAATACAAATTATTTTTTTGGAATTACAAAAGAAATATTCCATTATGGGTAGTTTGATTTAGAGAAAGTCATACTTTCTCATGCTTCATGTGTGTATAAACATCATTTTCTTTTTTTTTTTTTTTTTAAAGATTTTATTTATTTGTCAGAGAGGGAGAGAGAGCAAGCACAGGCAGACAGAATGGCAGGCAGAGGCAGAGGGAGAAGCAGGCTCCTGCTGAGCAAGGAGCCCGATGCGGGACTCGATCCCAGGACGCTGGAGTCATGACCTGAACCGAAGGCAGCTGCTTAACCAACTGAGCCACCCAGGCGTCCCTAAACATCATTTTCTAAGGGATGTCTTTTCTTCTTTAACCATTCTATCTAAATTAGGTCCTTTGTGCCATTATTTTTTAGAACTTTTTATTTTAGACTAATTCTAGACTTAACGGTTTTACAGATAAAACAGATTTTCCACTTGCCTTTTGACAGACTTCTCCCAATATAATGTTTAATATAACCACGGTGTGTTAATTAAAATAATAAATTGGTATGCTACCAAGTAAACTATAGACTATATTTGGATTTTCCATTTTTCCACTAATGTTTTTATTCTGTTTCTGTACTCAGTTCAGGATCCCATATTGCATTTCATTGTCATAACTCTTTTTTTTTTTTAAGATTTTATTTATTTATTTGACAGTCAGAGATCACAAGTAGGCAGAGAGGCAGCCAGAGACAGAGAGAGGGGGAAGCAGGCTTCCCGCTGAGCAGAGATTCCCAATGTGGGGCTCAATCCCAGGACCCTGGGATCATGACTGGAGCTGAAGGCAGAAGCTTTAACCCACTGAGCCACCCAGGCGCCTCTTGTTGTCATAACTCTTTAGTTGCTTTTGATCTGTGACAGTTTCTGTCTTTCCTTGTTTTTCATAACCTTGACACTTCAGAAAAATACTGGTCCAGTACTTTGTAGGGTATGTCTCAACTGGATTTCTCTGATGCTTTCTCTTGGTTAGGTGAAGGTTATAGTTTTGGGAAGAATGGCACAGAAATAAAATGCCCTTCCCAGAGCATCATATCAGGGGATACATCATATTTATATGTTTTATTATTGGGGAGTTAACCTTGATTACTTGATTAAGGTGGTGTCTACTAGGTTTCTCCACTGTAAAGTTAGTATGTTTTACTTTTTAATAAGTATTTGGGGTGAGATACTTTAAGGCTATGCAAATATCATGCTTCTCCTTAATCTTTTATCAACTAATTGTAGCATTCATCAGTGGATTTTGCCTGCAGCAATTTTTGCTGTGGTGTTGTAATGGTGGGTTTTTAAAATTCCTCTTGTTTTTCCTACATTTATTAATTGGAATTGTTCTTGAGCAATAGTTGTCCCTTCATTTACTCAGTCATTTATTTGTATCAATTTGGACTTTTGACTATTCATTCCTTGGGTTAGAATTCAGTAGTATCTTCTTTAAATTTTGGCTCAGTTTGTTCCAGCTTTGGCCATTGTGACCTTTCAGGTCAGCTCTCCTAGCCTTTTGATATTTTCCCATTTTTTCCTCTCCCTTTAACCATTTCTTTATGTTCAGGTATCACAAGATTCTCTAGACTCATCTTATACTTTTCCCCGCCTCTTCCCTGGTTTCAACCACTTCTTCAAGAAGGCCTATTTTAAAGAAATATTTTTATCTACAGAACTATCATAACTTGATGCCATCCAAGAAGCATATAGTTTTATCAATAGCCACTTATTTGGGACGTGACAACTTTATTTTCTGGAGTGAAAAAATAATATGCTCTATGCGTACAGGAAGTTTATGGTTGCTAAATTATCATCTGCCTCAGTAAACATCTAGTAGTTTATATTCAGTTACTACTCTCCTTTTTGTAATTACTTTTGTTTCTCTGTATTTGAATTGTTAATTTGTAATTTTATCTAGTCATTCCATGAGTACCAGTGTTCTAGGCACTAGACATAAGTATATGCCACAGAAAATTCTCTGCTTCCATAGAACTCCCATTAAAATAAGTGGCTTTCTTAAAAACCAAAACAAAAACTTACTGGAAAGTGCATATATGATCATATCTTTTAGCTCTCTGAGAGTACCAGAATTTGAAAGTACCTGAAAGCCCCAGAAGTAGACCATTGAAAAGAATCTGCTTATTCATATCTCAAGAACAGAGTGGACATAGGAAGTCTAAACCTTAAAGTAAACATCAAATTGTTTTATATCTAAGACTTCTTGACTGACTTCCATGGCTCTTCTGGATGTCCACATCCAGGCCTGTCTTCAACAGGTGTGTCTGTGAGATGCATGGGCACCTCCGCATTCATATTTACTTAGAGACCTAGTTATGCTGGCTATTAGCTGTTTGACTTGAGATCACTTAGTCTTTTTTTTTTTTTTAACTCCATGTATTTACTTCCAAATGTGATCCTAATGCACATACTAGTTATGAGTAATAATGAAAAAAAATTCATAGATATTCCCTAGAGAAACAAAAATTCTTGAGGTTAGTAGAATCTATACATATGATATGTGAGTCTCTTAGGGAGTAAATCAAATAGGAATGTTACGGGAAATAAGGGGAGATCTTTTATAATTTCCCAACTTAAGCCATGTGGGTTGAGTCCATCTATACCCAAAGCTGATGCTGAAGTACCTTCATAACCTGATCTCTTTAAATGGGCCTTTGTAATAGTAGAGAACAAATCATATCTTATAATTTTTTAAAACTTCAGTATCATTAATATCTGGCTAATGATATTTTACTAAATAAATGTTTGTTAAATGAAGTTTCTTCCTTCTCAGCAAGAAATAATTTGTATTTCCATAACCATAGGGTGAATGTAGGAATACAAGTGTGTATACATACAGGAGGAAGGGAGAAAACAGGTGGCTTATCTCCCCCTCAAACTTCTAAAAGAGGAAAAATATTAAGTATTGAGATTTGACATACCTGTCACAAATACAGGGGATTAACAAACTGTGGAAACATTTTAGTTATGTCAGGCTTGTGCATTTTCTTCTTACATGTAATTGTAGTGTTTTCTGTTTTATAGTTTAAGAAATTACTTACCTCTGTTTATTAAACATATTTATTCCATGATATAGTATATTCAGATTTATTTAGAAGACCATATTGATTTATAGTGTAAATAAATTGATGTCCCTTTTCACATCTTGCTAATTACATGGTTTTTATAATCAATTTCTAAGTGTCCTCTCATTAATCTGAGCAAATTATAGACTGCATTGAGAAAACAAGTAATGATTAGCTTATTATACCACAAAAGTAGTTTATTTTTACCTGGGGAAAAGTCTATTTGCTCCTAGCTCATATTGATTCAATAAACAAATTAGAAAGGTAGCACTAAGCAAATAGCAAAGTAGTCTTAAACAAAGGCATGTGATTATAATTTACTTTTTAAAGTCTAAGGTGTCCATGGCTTATGATGGGAGATTTTCTGGAAAGCAAATAAGTCTATACTTGAAAATCTGGCTCTGTGAGTCAGTGTTCAGAACATATTGGGCTGGAGAAAGGCAAAGTTTAGATAGGGCTTTGTTACTTCAATCTAGAGCTGTTTCTCTTGATTTGCTTAATATTTCACTTGAAGAAAGCATTCTAGGGGGAAAGGGATTTAGAAGTCACTTCTATAAGTGTTCTTGTATTTAATCAATAAGCCTTTTGAACAGAAGACATTCAGTGTTTTAAAAGAACAGTCCAAGAGGGCTGAAACTGCATTCTGCATGTCTCTTGAGAGTAGTTCAGTAAGGTGCAAATAAAATGTCAAACAGTAGTTGAGGAATTCAGTGATAAGCGTGGAAGATCACTCTTTGAGTGATAGTCATGGATTTGCAGTAAGTAAAATGTGGTCTTCTGCCTGTTATCTATATTTGTCAAGAGTGGTGTTTGTCTGATTTTTTCCTCAAGGCCTTATATTCAATATCTTTCTTGGCCTTCAGAGTAACCCACTGATAAAATACAAAGATGCTCACAGGGCTAAGACAGAGCTGACCTTGTTTCAGTATAATGGGAAGGACAGAGTGTTAGGAAGCATAGGCATGCACCAAATAACTACAGTCTTCACTGGTTCTCTAGGTCTGAAACAGTGCATCTGACAACATGATGTCTTTGCTTTCTCCTGGCTCTAAATTTCTTCAATTTCTAGATAAGTGAGAATGAGGTTACCAGTGATGGGTTTTGAATATTATGCAATATGCATTCACCATATTTAACTGCAAGACCTATCTACCTGTAGTACTCTGTCTCTTTTAAGGATTTCACTAGTGTTTTTCCCATAGAAGATAAGCAGGAATGATCTGGTACTGAGGAAGGTGAAAGGGGGTATTGGGAGACTGTTGACCTCTGGACTCCCCTCAGGTTACCTAAGAGAGGAAAGTCCAAAAGTCAACAATAAATGAGGCAAATAGCTAATGGGAAAGAGAACCTAAAGTCTATGGCATTTTTTAGTATGTAGGTCTCCTGGAGCCCAGGGGCATTAAAGTCCTTTCCCTTGACCAGTTATATCAACAGTACTGGTAGCATCACTCAACATCAGGATGCCTCTTGCCAGTAGCTCTCCCTTTAGCATGTCTTTGCTTTGGATCTGATAACTGGTCACCTTCCAGCCTAAGAGAGTCAACAACAGCCTGCTGTACTAGTTCTTCGTGCATTGCATTTGGTCTTGTAGTTCTCTACCCCCTGACATACCTTCATAAATAGTCCTTTTGTTAAATGTTCTACAGATTTTCCTATTGAGTGCGTTGTCTGTTCCTGCTGGTAACGTTACTGGACAAAGTGAAATTGAAAAAGGATGGCAGTTAGAAGGTCCAGATCCTCAAATGAGATGTTGGTTTAGGTAAGAGTGACACAGTTAGTAGTATTACGGGTATAGTAGGCTGAATAATGGACCATGAAGATGTCCTACTAATCTTCAGAACCTGTGAATATGTTATATGGTAAAAGAGACTTTGCAGAGGTGGTTAAATTAATAATCTTGAGATAGGAAGATTGGCCTGAATTATCCATGTGGGCCCAATGTAATCACAAGAGGGAAATGGAAAGGTTGGTGTTTGAGGAGACGTGACAGTGGAAGTGAAGGAAGAACCATGCCATGGGAGGAATTGGGGCATGAGCCAGGGAAAACAGGGCAGTCTTTATAAGCTGGGAATGGATTCTCCCCTTGAGCCTGTGGAA
This sequence comes from Lutra lutra, assembly GCF_902655055.1. NCBI lineage: Eukaryota > Metazoa > Chordata > Mammalia > Carnivora > Mustelidae > Lutra > Lutra lutra. Next base: position 88,864,236 of record NC_062284.1, read on the forward strand.
GAAATGCTGACATCTTGATTTTAGACCTTCTGACTTCCAGAACTATAAATAGCAAGTTTGTATTGCTCCAAACCAGTAAGTTTGTGGTAATTTGTTACAACAGTGATGAGAAACCAATACACTAGACACTAGGATCAACAGTTGGCTAGTTTCTATGGATTTATGTATTTCCATTTTTACAAACTTTTGAATGTATATTAAAAATAGAATGGTATTATGACCTATTTTGTCATGAATTAAAAACATCTCCTAGGACCTAGCTTCTTTCACCTATAGTGGGTAATATTTGTTAGCTTTTCAGCATCTGAACCTCTTTGTGTTTTGAGGAATTTATCAAACAGCAGCAGTTTGCTAACTGCACTGGTTCTGCTGTAGTATATGACATTTTGTTGCTAGTTGTAGAACTTTGAGCCTAATTTTCCAGACTCTGATGATTTTGACAAATTATCTTTGTCTTTAAGTCAGCCAGAGTTGGTTCATTTGTTTATGTTACTTGAAACTAAAAACCTTGGTTAATCACTCATTTTTTCCATTCTGCCATCCTTGTTGTGTCAGCTTTGCCTCCAGGCAAGCTTTCCTCTTGACCTCATAATAGCTGTAGCTGTTATAGGAACTATAGGTAGACATGATAACCTCCAGAGGGAAAAGAAATCACCCATATCTGTTGCTTACGGGTGGAGTCCTCTTTACCTCAAGACTCTTACCTGATTTTCTTTCACCCCTCATGGATTAGAACATCTTCTGTTGGTATATAACATCAATCACTAGCTGGAGGAAGGAGACCCCATGACTATCAGTGGGATCAGTGAGAACCTTACTCTGTGGCTTGGGAGGTGGGTGAATACCTGTATGAAATCTACTTTGCTTGAAACTAACGGTGGAAATTGCATCTTGTATAATGAATTGACATTGTCAACCACAAAGTTTCTGTGAAGAATAAACAAGACAATGTATAAAAAGCTTTTCAGTGTACATTGCCTGCCTGAAGCATTGAAATGAAAATGTCCAGCACTTGTAACAAAATCCCTTGGGAAGCTTTGCGAATACATATAACTCAGACTTCAAGACCCAGTGAAGTAAAATATTTAGATGTGGGGCCTAGTTATCAACATTTTAAAAACTTCTTAGGAAGGGTGCCTGGCTTGGTTGGCTCAGTCAGAAGAGCGTGCGACTCTTAATCTTGGAGCCATGAGTTCGAACCACATGTTGGATGTAGAGATTACTAAAAAAACAAAACAAAACACAAACAAACAGAAAACCTTAAAAATATGCTTACATCCTTTAAAAAGAGAAAAAAAAACCCCACATAACTTAGTTGCTTCTTAATATATCCCTGGTTTAAGAGTCACCAAAGATGAATGATGGTAGTATTTTAAGATGGACTAGTAGTTCTAAGGGTAGTTCCTTAGAGCAGGATGAGGGATAGCACATGTTATTATACTATAGAGGGCTGTTGATAAAAGGAATCTGAAAAAAGTGACTCTACTATACCTCATTTTGACAAAGAGAGTGTTACAGCTATTTAACAAAGGGGACTATTTCCAAGGGGTGTTCTACTTAGGAAAATTTCCTACTACTTCTTTCTTTTAGGTCATGGGTTAATGTTAAAAGGCTGGCAAATTAAAGACTGATTAGTAAAAGATAACTGTCTTCATAAAGAGTTTTGAAACCAGAGAAAATAAAGTCTTGAATTGCCTTTAAGCTAGGCTGGTTACCACTATTCTGGGAAAGGTGGGTTTGTTTTCTGCTTCTTTGGAGTTACTCAACTCAGTGGTTTTTAATTTAACTGGCACCTCTTTAATTGGCTGACATTGTTGTTCAGGGTTTCACCTAGAGATGAAGTGCAGGAGATGGGTAGGAGAAATTGCATCACAGACTGGAAAAAAAAATGCATTAATCTGTTTCTTTTGGGCATGGGTAACCCTGCTCTTCCTGCTGATCATTAAATAAGTAAAAGTTAAAGAGGTCATAAAATTAGTTATACACTTAGTGAGAAGCACAATATGATTAAAATGGACACAATGTCAAAAGCAATCAGATCAAAGGATCTCAAGTTTGAAAATAACACACCCATGTGGAGGGTAGCAAGTGTTCATTCAGGGTTTTGGAGTATTCAGGACATAAGCCAGGTTGTGGGTTAGAAATTAATAGGAGAAATGGATACAGTAATTCTAAACAGTAAGAATGCTTAAAGACTCCTGACAGGGGTTCATGAGAGAGCTACAGATGGCAGACACAGAATATCAAAGCAAGTATTTATAGTATAAGTTCTGGAGAAGGTTGGAGAAGCAAGAATATAAAGTAAATTTGGGGGGGGTGGGTCTTATTTGGGAGGAACAGAACCTCTCCCTTCTCCAGGTCACTGCATAAGAATGCTTTTAGAATTTGTTTTATGATGTGAAGTCAAAGGAGCGTCTCTATGGCTTTCTTTTCTCTGTGAAGAAGAGCAAGAGGTCATCTGAGAGTGAAGAGAGAGGTAGGGAAACTTGGGATTTCAAGACACTGGAGAAAGTTGAAGTATCTCTAGGACAATGGGAAAAATGTTATCTAATGTAGGTAGTCCTATTTACAGCCAGTATGGAGGACTCAGAAGAGTTGATGGCCACAAATTCATAAAGCCATCAGTCTGCCCTGTGGTCAGTTGAGTGGGGGCAGGCAGCAAGAGACAGACATTTGGGTTCATTCAGGTATGGGTTTTCACTAGACAGGTCTGAGGAAAGAACAAAAAGTTGAGGTTAGTGTATTGAAATGATGGCATTTAAACAGGATAAGGAATGGAGTGAAAAACAGACAAGAAAGAAGCACTAATGTGATCAAGGGGAGAGGTAGCTGTGCAGAGAGAAATGTAAAACTATTGGTGGAAAGTAAAATACTTGAATTCACAGTTTTGCAGGTGATAACGAGATTCACGGCATACTTATGAGAATGTATTGCTGTGATTCCATTAAAGATGAAGTGGTCAAGAAACCAAGTGGTCATTATGCTGTCCCTTAACGTCTCCCAGGATAAGATGAGTTGGAATGGAAATAAAGAGGTGGAGTTGTAGGAGGTGTGTTGGTGACAGTAATGAGGAGGGCTGGAGCATGTTAGAATAAAAAAAAAAAGTGAGTCTCAAAAGAACAGAAGTTTTAGTATATGTGCTGCCGAAGCGAGCACAGAACAGAAGTTTTAATAAAAGTTATCATCTAGAAGTGGAAATAAGGATAATCATCACATGGATGATTTTGAATCACTGTTGGATCTCAAGGAATAAGGGCTGTATGGGAATAAACATCCTCCCTTTGAAGTCACTACAAAGGAAAAATTCTGCCTTCACAGTCAGTCAGGTTTCAGTTCTCATGAGGAGGTGGCGTGTCTTTTTTTCTCTCCCTCTCTATATCCTGTCTACCCCCCATGATTTCAATTATAATGTAAATAATTCCCAACATGAGATCTCTAGCTCAGGACAGTCTTCTGAGTTCCCTCCAGACATGTATAACTTGCTTACCGAACATCTTCATTTGGTGTTCCCTAGTCATCCCAAAATTAACATTGCCAAATGTGAACTCATACCTGGCTTTTCTCTCCTTCACTATTCCATGATTGTATAAATGTCATACTGTCAATCCAGTTGGACACACCAAATCCACAGTAAAATCCTTGACATCTCTTTCACCCTTGTATCCAGTCTTTCATCAAGCCCTGTTGTTTCCTGAATCTATTTAATCTCACTGCCACAACTTCTAATTCAGAACAAAATTTCCCTCCCCTCCCTCCCTCTCTCCCTGCCTCCCTCCCTCCTTCCCTTCATTACTTTTCTGAATTACTTTGCAGTCTTCTCACTGGTCTCTACATCTGGATTTTTCCCAAATCCATTCCCTATATAATACAGCCAGAGTAATATTCCAAAAAGACAAATCTGATTATGTTACTACCCTGCTTAAAACTGTAGCATCCCATTGTCCTTAAGATGAAGTTGAAACCAGCACTTTCCAGTAGAAATGAGAACCACATATGTAACTTAGAATGTGTAGTGGCCACACCTACTCTTGTTCCAACCATTTTTAATTATAGGCTCTTAGGACTCTGGGTTTTATACTTGTAGTTCCCTGTCTAGAATGTAATTCCTCTATCAGGGTGTTTTTGCTTAAGTTCATCTGAAAATGAGTCTAAAACAAAGACTAATAAGCTATACTTTTACAAGAGAGCCTCCCCCCACGGAGCAGGAGTGAAGGATGACAGGGGTGAAACAGAAAAGGAAAGAGGGAGAGCCAAAGAAGTGAAATAAGTGTTGAGGGAGTAGGTTGTTCAGGAGTACCAAGACTGGTCAGCACTCAGGGAAGCTAACTCCTCCCAGGACAGTCATTTGGGTTGGCGAAGAGGGAAGGCTTTGTCCATGATCCTTCCTGTTTCATTTGTCAATGTTTCACCTCCTGTGCTATTAAATAAATCCCCCACACTTCAGGTTGCACGTGCGTATTCAAAGAGTGAGTTCTGAGGGATCAGCAAGGAAACCCTGGTGTGGGAGTTGAGAGACATGCAGGTGAAGCAACTGAGGGTACGACTGCTTGAAGTTGGTCAGAACCTGCCAAGAACTGGTCATCTCTCTGCGGCTGAAATAAGAGCTGCATGAGGTTGAGAGAATCTAGAATTGTGCATAAGGACATCTGACACATTGGGTAACCTCTGCTTATCCCACAGGGATTAGCTCGTATCACTCCCTTGGGGGCGCTTTCCCTGATCCTAAAGATAAAAATTAGATCCTTCCGGTATGTTCTCATAGTCTTTTATACTAACTTTCCTGTAATAAAACTCATCATATATTACTGTTGTAACCTGTAGTATTGATGATTTGTCTTCCAATTAAAACTGTAAGTTCTGTGAGGCCAGGTTTATGATTTCTTTCTTTATGAGATTGTCCTACCCCCCGCCCTGCAGGGCTTCACACAGTTCACTGTCTCACTGTTTAGGTGTCTCAATAAATACTTGTAGCATGAATGAATTAGTTCGAGTTATTAACACACCTTGCATTTTTCAGAGCAAGCCTCTTTAGCAGAAGTACCTCCAGAATATAAACATTACTAAGGGTTAGGTTGTTGACTTGTTAAGCCTTTCACAGACAGACGGTCAGGCTGTAAACTGGAATAATGTCACTGATGGAATGCTTTCTCAGACCATAAGGCTCTTTCTGTTCTCTTAGGTTTACTTGTTTTGCAAATTAGATTTGTCAGGTTGGGAGTTCAAATGCAAGCTTTTTTTTTTTTTTTTTTTTTTTTTTTTTTTAACCACTGCTCTTTGGCACATTCTAATGAGAGCTGTAGCACCTGAGTTATTGCTTCAGTGTTCATATCTAATATGAAAGAAAGTGAAAGCTAAAAGGAAACCTCAGGGCTCCAGAACAGCAGGTCTGTCAGGCAGCACTCTCAGCCCTTTTTAAAAGCTGTGTCTTCAATGAGAAAAGGTTCTGACTACTGCATTGTGCCCAGTGAGGAAAAAGGAGATGTAGCAAAGGGAAGTAGTGTCAACTTTAATTCTGCATTTTTCTGTGCCATCTTCAGTCAACTAATGTCCCAGCAAAGTTATGATGCCTACAAATGATATTCCCACCTGGGGACCCGTCATTGAATAATGTTCTTGAAGCTAATTCACACATTCCAGCTAATTCCAACTCTATTAAATATTCAGTATCTTTCTTGGAACCAATGAAGCTAATGGAAAAAACAAAGTAGAGCTTCACTTTACCCAAGGAGTCATTCAACCAGAATTTTTATGACCAAGAAGGGACTAGAAGCTGGGTATAATATCCAGAGCCTTTAAATGCATATAGAAGTGATTCAAGTCTGAAATTATAGGAAATGATTCACCTTATCCTAGAGAAGACTGACTTATGAAGTCACTTGTTTAAATTGGTAGCCTTCATTTGCCCACAAAAGGCATTTCATTTTATTGTTTTTCAGATATTTTGAATCTTAGATTAAAACAAAAATAAATTTTAAAAATCTTATTGAAAGTAACAATAAAAATGGCACTGACAGAGCGTAAATGCTACAAAACACCAGAAAATTGTAAAACTAGAGTTTCTCACTACCACCTGAATGAAAAGAGAGAGAAAATATCAGTAAATCACAAAATATAGACTATAGGACTCAATATAAAATTATATCAAGAAATGTTAAATTGGAGAGGAAGAGTTAAGATGGTGGAGAAGTAGGAGGACCCTGACCTTGCCTTGTCTCTTGAACACAGCTAGGTAGTTATCAAATTATCCTGAACACCCAAGAAATCAATCGGGGTTCTGTAAGAATTAAAACTGTAAGTCTAGGGGCGCCTGGGTGGCTCAGTGGGTTAAAGCCTCTGCCTTCAACTCAGGTCATGATCCCAGGGTCCTGGGATCAAGCCCCACATGGGGCTCTCTGCTCAGCAGAGAGCCTGCTTCCCCTCCTTCTCTCTCTGCCTGCCTCTCTGCCTGCTTGTGATCTCTGTCTGTCAAATAAATAAATAAAAATCTTTAAAACAACAACAACAACAAAAACTGTAAGTCTACAAGTAGAAAAATGAACACTTTTGACAAGGTAGGAAGGTGCTAAAGTTCACTTAGGAGACATAACTGTGATTGAGGTGGTGGGGAGGGAGCCTGCTTATGGAGGTTACCAGAAAGTATCAGAAGCTGGGGAATGCAGAATCTGAACTTCTAAATTTTCTATTGTGGGGGGTGTGCCTGTATTAAAGGGGCCCAGGTTCCAAAGAGGGTAAGAATCCCAGGAGTAAGAGGGTGGTCTGAGGATCCCCTGGGTCACAAGAAGAATGGATGGCACCAAGGTGCTGTGCTGTTCCCAGTCACAGGAGCTGGGAAGCTGGCTGAGAGCAGTGGGTCTTTGTGGTGAATTTCTGTTATAAACTGCAAACTGTACCATGGTTGTGTGACTGCTTTCCTGGGATGGGCCTGCAAACTTGATGGGACGTTCCCCCAGAGGAACAGTGCAGGTCCATGTGGGTATCGCTGAAATCTGGGTTTGAATCTCGGTCATGTGCCTGAGATAAAAAGGCTCAGACATGGGCAGGGTGAACACAGGGTTCAGACAGAAACTGAGGTCCTTAACCTACAAGAGAAAACAGATCAGATTCATAGCAGATCTGTCCACAGAGCCTTGGCAGGGCAGAAAGGAGTGGAAGGAAATATTCAACATGCTGAATGGGTAAAATATGCAACCAGGAATTCTTTATCCAGCAGGACTGGAAAGTGGTTACAAAAGGAGAGACAGTTTCCCAGACAAAACCTAAAGGAATTCATGACTACTAAACCAGCCCTGCAAGAAATTTTAAGGGGGACTCTTTGAGTGGAGAAAAGTTGAAAGCAGCAAAGACCAGAAAGGACCAGAGAACATCACCCGAAACACCAACTCTACAGGTAACACAATGGCACTAAATTCATATCTCTTAATAATCACTCTGAATGTAAATGGACTAAATCCCCCAACCAAAAGACATAGGGTATCAGAACAGATTAAAAAAACAATATCCATCTATATGCTGCTTATAAGAGACTAATTTTAAAGTCACCTCCAGATTGAAAGTGAGGGGATGGAGCACCATCTGTCATGCTAATGGACATCAAAAGAAAGCTAGAGTAGCCATACTTATAGCAGAAAAACTAAGGTTTTTTTTTGTTTGTTTGTTTTGTTTTGTTTTAAAGACTATAACAAGAGATGAAGAAGGGCATTATATCTTAATGGCATCTATTAGGAAGACCTAACAATTATAAATACTTGTGCCATGAACTTGGGAGTACCCAATATATAAATCAATTAGTAATAAACATATACTCATTAATAGTAGGGGACTTTAAAACCCCACTTACAGTAAAGGACTGATCATCTAAGCAGAAAGTCAGCAAAGAAACAATGGCTTTGACACACTGGACCAGATAGGCTGAACAGATATATTCAGAACATTTCATCCTAAAGCAACAGAATACACATTCTTTTCAAGTGCATGTGGAAATTGGAAAGACCTCAAATACGTGGAGGTTAAAGAACATCCTACTAAAGAATAAATGTGTTAGCCAGGAAATTAAATAAAAAAAAAAACATGGAAGCAAATGCAGTCTAAAACCTGCAAAATATAGCAAAGGCAGTCCTAATAGGAAGGCATATTGCAATACAGGCCTACCTCAAGAGGCAAGAAAAGTCTCAGATACACAATCTAACTTTACCCCTAAAGGATCTAAAAAAGAAACAGCAAATGAAATCTAAAGCCACCAGAAGAAGGGAAATAAGATTAGGACAGAAATAAATGATACAGAAGCAAAAAAAAAAAAAAAAAGAAAAAAAAGAAAGAAAAGAAGGAAAGAAAGAAAGAACAGATTAGGAAACTAGGAGCTGCTTCTTTGAAAGAATTAATAAAATTGATAAACCCATAACCAGACTTCTCAATAAAAATTTAAAATTTTCTTTCCAATTTCTTTCTTGTGGTTGGCTTCCAGTTTCATAGCATTGTGTTCTAAAAAAAAAATGCATGGATTATTTTGATCATTTGTACATGTTGAAGTTTGATTTTTGACCCAGTATATAATCTATTCTGGAAAACGTTCCATGTGCACTTGAAAAAGGACCCAAATAGATAAAATCACGAATGAGAGAGATCACAACCAATACCACAGAAAAATAATTATAAGATAATACTATGAAAAATTGTATGCCAACAAACTGGGCAACCTGGAAGAAATGGACAAATTCCTAGAAACTTACAAACTACCAAAATTGAAACAGGAAAAAATAGAAAATTTGAACAGACCCATAATCAGCAAAGAAATTGAATCCATAATAAAAAATCTCCCAACAAATAAAAATCCTTCCAGGTGACTTCCCAGGGTAATTCTACCAAACCTTAAAAAAGAGTTAATACCTATTCTTCTCAAATTGTTCCAAAAAACAGAAATGGAAGGAAAACTTCCAAACTCCTTCTACAAAGCCAGCATTACCTTGATTCCAAAACCAAAGACCCCACTAGAAAGAATTACAGGCCAATATCCCTGATGAACACCGATGCAAAAATTCTCAATAAAATACTAGCAAATCAAATTCAACAGTACATTAAAAGAATCATTCATGATAAAGTGAGATTTATTCCTAGGCTGCAGGGATGGTTCAATATTTGCAAATCAATATGATAAACCATATTAATAAGAGAAAAGATAAGAACCGTATGATCCTATAAATAGAGGCAAAAAAGATTTCATAAAATACAGCATCCTTTTTTGATAAAAACCCTCAACACAGTAGGGATAGATGGAACAGACTTCATAAAGGTCATATATGAAAGAAGCACAGCTAATATCATCCTCAATGGGGAAAAAAATGAGAGCCTTTCCCCAATGGTCAGGAACAAGAGAAGGATGTCCACTCTCATCACTTAACATAGTACTGAAAGTCTTAGCCTCAGCAGTCAGACAATAAAAATAAATAAAAGGCATCCAGATGGGGAAGGTAGAAGTCATACTTTCACTATTTGCAGATGACATCATACTGTAAGTAGAAAACCCATAAGACTCCACCAAAAAATTGCTAGAATTCATACGTGAATTCAGCGAAGTTGCTGGATATAAAATCAATGTGCAGAAATCTTACATTTCTATACACCAATAATGAAGCAATACAAAAAGAAATCAAGGAATCAATCCCATTTGCAACTACACCAAAAATAGGATACCTAGGAATAAATCTAATTAAAGAGGTAAAACATCTGTACTCTGAAACTATAAAACACTGATGAAATAAATTGAAGAGGACACAAAGAAATGGAAAACATTCATTCTCATGGAGTGGAAAAACAAATATTGTTAAAATGCCAATACTACAAAGTGAGCTACCCACTTATTGCAATCCCTATCAAAATACCACCAGCATTTTTCACAGAGCTAGAATAACCAATCCTAAAATTTGTATGAAACTACAAAAGACCCTGAATGGCTAAAGCCATTCTGAAAAAGGAAAACAAAAATGGGGGATTACAATTCAGGATTTCAAGTTATATAACAAAACTCTAGTCATTAAGACAGTATGGTACTGGCACAAAAACAGACACATAGAGCAGTGGAACAGAATATAGAACCCAGAAACTGACTCACAACTCCACAATCCACTAATGTTCAACAAAGCAAGAAGGAATATCCAATGGAAAAAAGACAGTCTCTTCAACAAATGGTGTTGGGGAAACTGGACAGCCACATGCAGAAGAATGAAACTGGACCACCTTCTTATACCATACACAAACATAAACTCAAAATGGACAAACGACCTACATGTGAGATAGGAATCCATCAAAATCCTAGAGGAGAATCCAGGCAGAAACCTCTTTGATATCAGCCATAGCAACTTTTTACCAGACATGTCTCTGGAGGCAAGGGAAACAAAAGCAAAAATGAACTATTGGGACTTCATCAAGATAAAAATCTTCTGCACAACAAAGAAAACAATGAACAAAACTAAAAGACTATAGAATGGGAGAAGATATTTCCAAACAACATATCTGATAAAGGTTTAGTATCTAAAATCCACAAAGAACTTATCAAACTCAACACCCAAAAACCAAACAACCCTGGTAAGAAATGGGCAGAAGACATGAAAAGACATCCAGGTGGCTAACACAAACATGAAAAGATGTTCAACATCACTCATCATCAGGGAAATACAAATCAAAACCACAATGAGATACCATCTTATACCTGTTAAAATGGCTAGAGTTGGGGCGCCTGGGTGGCTCAGTGGGTTAAGCCACTGCCTTCGGCTCAGGTCACGATCTCAGGGTCCTGGGATCGAGCCCCGCATCGGGCTCTCTGCTCGGCAGGGAGCCTGCTTCCTCCTCTCTCTCTGCCTGCCTCTCTGCCTACTTGTGATCTCTCTGTCAAATAAATAAATAAATAACTCTTAAAAAAAAAATGGCTAGAGTTAACATAAAAAAAATAGGTATTGGTAAAGATGCAGAGAAAGGGGAAACTGCTTGCAGTGTTGGTGGGAATGCAGATGGCGTAGCCATTCTGGAGAATAGTATGGAAGTTCCTCAAGATGTTAAAAATAGAACTACCCTAAAATCCAATTGTACTACTAGGTTATTTACCCAAAAGATAGAAAAATATAGATTTGAAGAGATACATGCACCCTGATATTTATAGCAGCATTATCAACAATAGCAAAACTATGGAGAGAGCCCAAATGTTTATTGACCGATGAATGGACAAAGAAGAGGTAGTGTGTGTGTGTGTGTGTGTGTGTGTGTGTGTGAATATTACTCAACCATTAAAAAGAATGAAATCTTGCCACTTACAAAAGCATGGATGAAGCTAGTATGTATTATACTAAGCAAAATAGGTCAGTCAGAGAAAGACAAATACCCTGTGGTTTCATTCATATGTGGAATTTAGGAAAGAAAACAGATGAAGAGGTAAAAAGAGAGAGGGAAGCAAATCATAAGAGACTTTCAGCAAAAGAGAACAAACTGAGGGTTGATGGCAGGAAGTGGATGGGGGATGGGCTAGATGGGTGATGGGAATTAAGGAGGACACTTATGATGAACACTGGGCATTGTATGTAAGTGAGGAATCACTTAATTCTATTTCAGAAACCAATATTGTACTCTATGTTAGCTACCTAAAATTTAAATTAAAAAAAGAAATGCTAACTTATTGAATGGGAAAAGGTTTTTTTTTTTCTTTTTTCTTTTTTCTGAATCACTAGGACTGCAATCTAATTACAAAGGACTGAACAAATATGCCCTTCCAGACACATCCATTTAGCAGGTGCTCAATAAATATTATTGACTCACTTATTGGCCCAAAATGATCTTGTTTGTGAAAATAGCTTGAGAAGGAAATTCCCAGATAATGAATTTCAGTTGTGAACAACTGTTTTTATCTGGAAACAAATATTTTTGCCATCTTTTTATTACTTCAAAACACACATTTATGTACTACTGACACAAAATTAGCTATACTGCCAGTCACCTCATACTCTGAAGCACAACAAATTTGAGGATAAGATCTACCCATGAGATCTTAATCAAGACAGTCTTGCCAGTGAAACTTCTTATTCAAGATGTTCTCATGGACTCTAAATAAGACTGTGAAAAGATAATCAACATTTTAATATTGGTTGTCACACTCAGAAATCTTACCCTTGAGAGTTGTAAGGAAATGTTTTTTCCTTCAAAAGGAAAATGGTCTTTATTTTGAAGACATGGGATATTTTTTAAATAGTAAAAGTTTGGGATACAAATACATCTTTGGGATTCCAGAGGCAGGCTGTTGGCTTTGAATCTCCTATCTTGGTGAAATGAAAAGCTCTGGCATTGTCAACTATGAAGATTTAGGAGGCTTGCTTCTGTGCAATAGATATAATCCTGAGTTTATTGTGAATATATTGGCATATGTAAAGTATTCTGGACTCGTTTAGCACATAGTATTTAATAATAATGTCTAAGTGTTAATGATTGTGCCTGGTGGTGATTTACTGGGAGGAGAGGGGGAACCAAAGTGATATGTCTTCTATCAGTAACTCCATGTGGCATTTGCTAATTATAACTCTCTCATTTCCCTTGGTGCTAAGTGGGTGCAGGCATCGTGCTGTGTATTTGATGAGCACGATCTCGTGCAATCCTCCCAGCAACCTTAGGAGGAGGCACTACTCTACACTCTGCTTTGTGCCTGAGGGAGCTGAGGCTTAGAGAAGTAATGATGAGACTTGACCAAGGTCACAGGGCAAGTAAATAGCAAAGCCTAGTCTGACAGCACAGTTTCAAACTTAGATCCCTAGGCTCTACCATTGGAAATTCTGTTTCCATAGCTCTTGGTCTGGGATAAAGTGCATTTAAGTGCATTCTGGGAGATTTTGAAGTAGAGGTCACATAAAAGTGAGTTAGAATATGAGAACATTTGATTATCTGCTGATTAATCATATTATTGAGGTTTTATGTAGTAAGTATATGGGGTGCAAGGGTTCAAATACCCTTGGTATTTCAATGATCTTCTCTTAGTGTTTTGGGGCCTGTAATTTCCACAGTGAGAGAAAAAAGTAAACTTTTTTTTTTTTTTTAAGATTTTATTTATTTATTTGACAGAGAGACACAGTGAGAGAGGGTAAAGGAGTAGGGGGAGTGGGAGAAGGAGAAGCAGACTCTCTGCCAAGCAGGGAGGCCAATGCAGGGCTTGATCCCAGGACCCTGGGATCATGACCTGAGCCAAAGGCAGATGCTTAACGACTGAGCCACCCAGGAGCCCCAGAAAAAAGTAACCTTAAGCCAGCAACGTTCTGTTAGGACCCAGATACTATTAGTCATATCATTTAGTAACAACCTGATTCATGTCTTTTTATGTTATATCTGGAAGATTTTTTTTTTAAATGAAGACAAAAGCTGTGTTGAAATAACTTTACCAATAAGGTTTTGATGACTCACATCAATTTTTTTTTTCCTTCCCATGGCTCCGTTTAGAGACTAATCTATTGCATTCAGAACAGTCTGAATCAGACCACTTATCCAGATCTGGCTTAGGAAATGACAGTTTCATTAAGATCTCGATTTCTCTCCTTGCTTTGTCCAGATACTGTTAATTTCATATTTCTTGTTTTATACCACCCTGCGTTTTCTTAATCTTCATTTCTGTGTTTACTGAGAGTTGTCTTGAAATATGATCATGATCCCTTGGGTTCTCAGAATCCTGCTACCAAATGTTAAGTGCCCTTTCTTATTCTTTCTACATCTGCTTTTGAAGTGAGTGCCTGGTGCATTCCCCTGGGTGTACCTCCCACACTCACTTCTCTGTTGGAATGACACAAAGGGTGATTTCGAAGACATCTTGCCACTCCCTCAGTTATTCGGTAAACATCCTTATGCTTGAAGAAAGAGCTTAAAACCCAAAGGGTATAGGATATATGACTACAGTAAAATATGACATCTTTTAAAACATGTTTTTCCATTATCAGGAAAAATGTAAGTGAGAATATATAGATTTAAACTAACTTGTCATTTCAGGAAAAGTTGGTGTCTGTTCCAAGAGGAACATTAAATTGCTCTAAATTTTACTCTCTGTTTTCTTATCCAGAGAGCTGTCATTGAGATTCATTGGTCCCTTAATCGATTTATACATCTCTTTACTTTACATTTCCCTACTGCATCTTCTGGAATGGTCTCCACACCAAAGACACTCACGAATTTTATTGACCCACTGACTGACTTTTTGGAACATGACATAGGCTGACAGATGTTTTACCAGCCATCTAGGAATTGTATACCACTAGTAGAAATTATTAACTTGCAGAAATCAATAGCTTGAATGTGCCATAAGCACTTACTTTCAAGCATAGGTTTTATAGAAGGGAATTACATGAATTTACTTCAGATGGAGGAATAATTTACTTTTCATTACTTTATTTTACAAACATGAACTTTATAGTTTTCATTGCCATCTTTTTATTACTTCAAAACACATATTTTATGTACCGCTGACACAAAATTAGCTATACTCCCAGTCACCTAGTGCTTTAAAGCGCAACAAATTTCAAACAGACTGGCAAAGGTTTTCTGCTCTCTTCAAAATTTTTCATTGAAAGACATGGGATTAGTGTTGGAAGAATGAAGACAGATAAATGTTTCTTAATTTTTCTTAAGGGACAAGAAATTTCCCATAAACTATAGTCTGAGCAAGTAAATGATGGTAGGTAAGATTTTAGAGTTAATACTTAAAGAAATGGTTGGTGAATAGCTAGTAAAGGAAGCCATGATTCCTAGATGCTAGTATGTTTATTAAGAAGAAATATTGGGGCGCCTGGGTGGCTCAGTGGGTTAAGCCGCTGCCTTCGGCTCAGGTCATGATCCCAGGTCCTGGGTTCGAGCCCCACATCGGGCTTTCTGCTCAGCAGGGAGCCTGCTTCCTCCTCTCTCTGCCTGCCTCTCTGCTTACTTGTGATTTCTCTCTGTCAAATAAATAAATAAAATCTAAAAAAAAAAAAAAAAAAAAAAAAAAAAAAAAAAAAAAAAAAAAAAAAGAAGAAATATTATTGGGATGCCTGGGTGGCTCAGTGGGTTAAGCCTTTGCCTTTGGCTCAGGTCATGATCTCAGGGTCCTGGGATTGAGCTCCGCATCAGGCTCTCGCATCAGTAGGGATCCTGCTTCTCCCTCTCTTTCTGCCTGCCTCTCTGCCTACTTGTGATCTCTGACTGTCAAATAAATAAAATCTTTAAAAAAAAAAAAGAAATATTATCAAAGTAATCCAGCTCTCTTTTTTGTGGGGTTACTAGACCTGTAAGTCAGAGGAATGCACAAAGTAGTGTATTTGGGTTTAAGCAAGACATTGGCCAAGTCTTTCAAGATACCTTTGTGTAAAGATGGTGAATGACTAAGTGTTACTGATACTAGGTGAATGTTTGAAAGACTATATCCAAGGAGGATTACTCAGTGCGTCAATGTCATCGGGCAGTTTTCATAAAGGTATAACTTAAGATTCTGTCCTTGAGTCTATTATATTCGTTTTTGTAGTGACAGACAGAAGCACTGTCGTATAATATAGTTACAGTGACTAGGGCTCAAACTGTTTAAACTCACATCCTGCTTCCACTGCTTATTAGAGTATAACCTTGGGTAGACCTTGGGTAGGTTACTGAATCTTTACAAGCTACAGTTTCTTCATCTTTAAAATGGATATAGTAATAGTATCTGCCTCACTGGGTTCCTGTGAAGACTGAGTGGGATAGATCATGTATAGCAGTTATCTAACCACTAACACATGGTAAGTGCTCAAAATTGTTGTTAATTACTTGGATTTGGGTATAGAAATCTAAATCATCAAACTTGCTAATAGAATAAGCTAAATGACAGAAAATAGATATTGGATGACAGGATCTTGATTGATGGCAGATAGCAACACTTATACCCTTGCCCTATCCTTCAACCCTAGTATTCATGTTATTTTATGACAGGACATTTGTCAAATTAAAATATTATCAGGAATACATTTAAGGTCATGAATACATATCCCCATACTCAAATGAACAAGTGCTATATGTAGGCTATATAAAAAAGGATGTGTAAGAAAGATTAAGGAGTTTTAATTACCAGGAAGCTCAACATGAATTAGGAGTATGTAGTCACAAATAACAATAACACAACCCTAGATGGCATGAACAAAAGTATGTTGCTACCTAGGAATGAAAATAAAAAGTTTACCAGTTATGCGACTTTTGAAGTGTTTTTGTTTCAATGTTGAGCACTGGATTTTAAATGACAGACATAATCTGGATTGTGTCCAAAGAATAATGACTGAAATAGCAAAAGAAGTCAAAACTATACCACAGGGCACCTGGGTGGCTCAGTGGGTTAAAGCCTCTGCCTTCAGCTCAGGTCATGATCCCAAGGTCCTGGGATCGAGCCCCCATCGGCCTCTCTGCTCAGCGGGGAGCATGCTTTCTCCTCTCTCTCTCTCTGCCTGCCTCTCTGCCTACTTGTGATCTCTGTCTGCCAAATAAATAAATAAAATCTTAAAAAAAAAAAAACCCATACCACAAAAGGAATATTTGAAATTATAGGATGTTTACCAAGACAAGGAGATATGGGGAAACAAATTAGGGGGGGTTAGATTTGCTTTGTCTTTAAACTGTTAATTTTTTGATTCAGTGAAAGGTTTTTTTTTTTTTAATCTCCTGTATGTTCAATTCTGCTTTCACTACAAAGTACATTTGTAGCACTTTGAGTCTCCAAACGAAAATATTTGTTTATGTAATCCAATCATGACATCACTTTTCTGAGCTGCTGTAATACTTGGGTGGGGTTGTTTTCATGAACACATCTGTATAATTTAAAAGTGTATGTTTTCTTCTTCAGTTATTTCCTTATTCCCTCCCCTCCATTAGATTAACTTTTTATGGTAGAAGTTTTGGGCAATCCATTTCAAAGTAATGAATCATAAAGTGGCTTTGTCACCGTGATGAATTTCTCTTACAATGCTTAAGTTCAGACTGAAGACCTCTTTGAAACTGCAGAGAGATTTTAAAGTTAATTTGGGTTGGTGAATCAAATCATCTACTATATTTCTTTCAGTCATTCATTCAATGTGAACTAATCATACAGTATCGCCCATTTTAATCACAATTTTATTCCTTATGGTGGAGATAGTTTGAAAGTATAGAGGGAAGAAATGTACATTTTAGGCTAAAGTTAATCTAATTTTAGGTGAGCATTAGATGTGAGAATCTCTGGCTTATGAGCTCTTTCCTATTTTACCTAATTTTAAAAACATATAGATTTATCCATCCATAATTAAAGGGGTGAGGTTATTCTTTCTTGAATACGGCCAACTTTTTAGATTTAGAGAAGATTTTGCATGTTTCATGAATTTTCTTCCCTGACCAAGAGATCTAGGAATAACTGTGTCAATGATATCATACTTTACATTAATTTGACACATTAACTTTTATACATCTATTTTCACATGCGTTATCTTATTTAAAAATTTCCCTGCCTGAATCTTAGGCAGATAATGAAACCAAGACTCTGTGAGGTTTTGTGGCCAGCAAGGGGCAGAGCCCAGATCAAACCCTCATTCTTCTAACTCTGACTTTAATTCTTTTTTTTTCTACTTTGAGTTAATAGTTTTAGATGTCAGCAGTTTTGTCAGTGAGAAGGGACTCTTCCCTTTGGTTATAAAAAATTGCCTTTCCCTTTTGTAGTGTCTTTTTGCTTTATTGTGAAGTATATTTGTAGAACAATGCCAATTTGAAATGTCATTTACTTCAGATTCAGAAATTGCACTTTGCTTGAAGTGACATAGTAATGTTTGCTTGAGAAGGGCTGTGGAGTTCATAAGTTGAGCCAGACCAGGTAGGCTGTGTTGGGAGGCTGGTCATATATGTGAGACATGCCAGACTCTGTAGGGATAAGGACTTGTTAGCCCATACCTAAAAATCATTTCAGAAATAAAAGTATTGAGGTTCTTCAAAAAGTCAAAAATAGAACTACCCTATGATCTGCAATTGCACTGCCAGATATTTACCCAGAGGATACAAAAATGTAGGTTTGAAGTGGTACATGCATCCTGATGTTTATAGCAGCATTTTCAACGATAGCCAAACTATGGAAAGAGCCCAAGTGTCTATTGACTGATGAATGGATAAAGAAGAGGTAGTGTACACACACACACACACACACACACACACACACACACACGAATATTACTCAGCCATCAAAAAGAATGAAATCTTGCCATTGGCAACAATGTGGATGGAGTTAGAATATATTATGCTAAGCAAAATAAGTCAGAGAAAGACAAATACTATATGATTTCATTCATATGTGGAATTTAGGAAACAAAACAGATGAACATAGGGGAAGAGGGGAAAGAGGGAAGTGAATCATAGACTCTTACTAATAGTGAACAAATAGGGTTGATGGAGGGAGGTGGGTGGGGAAGGGGCTAGATGGGTGATGGTATTAAGTAGGGCACCTTTTATGATAAGCACTGGTTATTGTATGTAAGTGATGAATCACTAAATTCTACTCCTGAAACCAGTATTACATTATATGTTAACTAGAATTTAAACAGAAATTTGGAAAGAAAAAAAAAAAAAGTCCAGCTTGAATAGGTTAAAAAGAGTCATCAGTGGACATGGAGATTGGAATAGAGTATTGTATCAGGGGCATCTGATGGCAGATACGTGATCTATTCATAGATTTAGAAGCCTATCCTGGGCTATTACCAAGATCTTAGCCAGGGGGAATTAGACTGTGCAACGGGAGATGGGAATTTAGGAGAGGTCAGAGGGACCAGTGTTGAAACTTACCAGAACCAGTAGTTGGTTAAGCGTCTGCCTTTGGCTCAGGTCATAATCTCTGGGTCCTGGGATCAAGTCCCACATTGGACTCCTTGTTCAGTGAGAGCTGCTTCTCCCTCTGCCTGCTGTTCTGCCTGCCTGTCATTTCTCTCTCTCCCTCCCTCTCTGACAAATAAATAAAAATCTTAAATAAAATGAAAACAAAAACAAAAAAAAAAACAAGAAAAGAAAGGAAACTTAGCAGATCCAAGGTCTTCACTTGGCAATGTGAAGAGGTTTGGTGTGACAAGTGAGAGCTATGTGACCTCAGCAGTAGAATCAGAAGAATGAGGGATCAGGGAGTTAGATGGACCATTAGAGCTAAGAATCAGTCCATTGATAAATGTGGATTTTTAAAAAATTTTTTACATCATTTGTAGGTTATTACGTATGTTTGAAAAATATTGATGCTTTTTAATATTAAATGAGAAATATTTGGCTTCTCTATTTATTCAAAAAAATCTAAGTTAAAGTTTAAATGAGAAACCATCAGACAATATACTGAAACATGTTCCTTTCATAAAATCATTTTTTTTTCAATTGTGGAAGTGATGCATGAACACGGTAGAACACCGTTTCTTTTTTGAAATCAAGTTAACAAAAATAATACAAAGATCCTCCAAATTTGTGGCCTGGAAATGCTGAATGAAATAATTTTTTAATGTCCTTAAATTCATAACTGGATATGCAAGAAATAAACAGAAATCCCTAGCTGCTGGAAATGAAGAGGGAAATGAAAACCAGAGCAGAATGCAAGAGCTAGGGCTATGCTGCTCTGGTGGAAAGGATTAGAAAACTGTTGTATGGGGACAGGACACAGAGCCTTGGGCTGAAGAAAGAGTGGGACTGGGATCCCAGCAGTGAAATGTACTGAAAATTACTAGGAATCTTACCTCTGCCTGGGTTGAGTGGGAGTGGGGGTGGGGATTTCCTAAAAATTCTGAACCTTAATACTATGTTTTCAGCATAATTCTCTTACTATAAAGTGGTTCTGCCAATTCACAAGACACTAGAAAGAGAGATATAGTAAAGTATAAAACTACTTCGATTTTTTGACATAAATATTCTATATAACTATGAATACATAAACAATATAAAAATTAAAAATATATTCTTTGGCCAGTTTCAGTGAATATTTGAAGATTCTTATTCTGGACTCTTGGGACTTCTTGACAACAGAGGGGTGTGTGTGGGTGTATGTGTTCGGAAGGGTAAGGTTTGAGCTGTTCATATTATTTCAAAAAATAGTTCTGTGTATAAGGTGGTTTATTTACCAGGGATAATGATGTGTGGGCTAAAATAAATAGAATTTTTAGAAAACAACACAAACCATGTTAAAACTTTGGTTTCAATGGAAAATACTTATTACAAATTGAATGTCAAAAGCTTTTAAATCATGAATTATTTGACATCAAGTATCTTTAAAGGCAAATACAGGACATAACCTATTGTCTGTCATGAAAGTTAATAGTGCAGAGTCTCTGTGCAGTGTGAAGGAAGCTACTGGCTGATCCTTGGTTTGTAGAGTTGAAAATACACAGAACTATATAAAATGAGTAGTGAATTGATGATAGAGTTATACCCATCATCCCTGGAGCTCTAGTATTATACTATTCCTACACTGCAAGATCCATCCACCAATGAGCTGTCAATCAGTGGTTGAGTCCATAGAACTCCTGGGACCATCACCTGACAATGAGATTGGACTAGTGTCAGGCATGCCCAAGGCTCCCTGAACTAGCTTATCCTCTGTTCCTTTGCTGACAGCCTCAGAATGGAGTTTATTTCCAGCATTTAATGGATTTGTCATAAACCTAATTGAATCTTTCAGATAAAAGAAATTTAGGACAACTTCAATAGTCCAGCTTGTAGCCTTGCTAGATTCCTCAAGACCTGCATATCAATCCAGGTACTCAGAAGATTGGCTGGGTTAATTGCAAATCATCCTTATCAGGCCCAAGGTATAAATCCTCTTTGGTCTTTCTAAAGGTTCAGAATTATGATTTTAGGAAGAGAAGGATTGCAGTAAAAGAATTTGTAGTTGGAGAATGAAATTCTCTAACCATCCCCCCCCCCCAGAAGAATATCAGATGACATTAAATAATCAGATTTTCTCTAGGACACATACTCAGGCAAAAAAGTGTTTTGCAAATGCAGCATAATTTTTGAAATGGCAACCAGTCAATCTAAGTTAAAATTATTATTTTTTAGGTTAGAATAACCAAATAGATTCAGGATACTATTTTTTAATCCTATAAAGCTATAAAATTAGGCAGGATATTGGGATATTAAGTGCTGGTAAAATACAGAGGCCATTTTATTGCTTAGGCTCAATTGTCTGATCAAATATTTTCATGAACTGACAAGAGGAATTTGGGATTCATATATTAGGATCTAAAATTATATCAAAGAGCACCTGTATCTGAAAGCCAAATACAATCTATTATTTTTTCCCATGGTCAATATTTTTCCTATTATAAGTGAGAAGAAAAATAGAAGAAAACATTGAAGCTTTATAAAATGTACTCTTTCTATAAAATGCTTATTTAGTTGGACTTAGAAATCTGGGTGTAATCAAATCAGTTGCATTTTTGACAGTTGTTTCTGAAGTCATATTATGCAAAATCAAGATTACTGGAGAATGGGAAAAACACTATAGAGCAATGCTAGTTTTCTAGCAAAACAGATGATTGATGTGGAAAATTGATACCTAAGGATATAAGGATATTTTGCTTTTATTTATGACTTTCTGGAAAGGCAATTTCATTAGTGCCCTTCTGCTTCAAATAAAATAGTCTTGCAAAATATTCAGTTTTGAGAACAACTTCCCCTGATGTTTAAAAAAAATCCATCTTTCAAAATTTCAGTACTTTTATATTGTTCTGAAATTAGACTTTTAACTCTACAATTGAGGTATTTCATTTTTGTCCTTTATTTGTCTTGGCCACTGAGCTTTCACTTTTTATTTATGTTTTCCTATTTTCTTCGGAGCTATTGAAGTTGTTTATAAGCAGAGACATTTGGAGATTTAGTAAAAGTAAGAATTAATAAGTCTCTCTCTCTCTCTTTTTTTTTTTTTTTTTGCATGCTTGCAAACTTGCCTTGGCTCTTTTACATTATATTATATTATATTATATTATATTACAATTACCTATTAATATATATGTTTCTCTTACTAGACTGTAGCTTCACCAGAGTAGGTAACATTTTTTAAAATGTGTGTGTCCTGGGGGCCTTGGGTGGCTCAGTGGTTAAGCTTCTGCCTTCGGCTCAGGTCATGATCTCAGGGTCCTGGGATCAAGCCCCGCATTGGGCTCTCTGCTCAGCAGGGAGCCTGCTTCCCCTCTCCCTCTGCCTGCCTCTCTGCCTACTTGTGATCTCTTTCTGTGTCAAATAGATAAGTAAAATCTTAAAAAAAAAAAAAAAAAGAAGCTTAAAATGTGTGTGTCCTAACAGGAGCATGGCATCTGGTCTATTAAAAGAAAAAAATGGTGTTTGTTGACTATCTGAACAAACAAATGAGGAAGATGCAAGATTAGTCATTTTAGTAGGTTCTTGTAACTACTTGTAGTTATTACGATATTAGGAATTGGGCTGGGCTAGATGGCCATATTGGAATAAACTCAGAAAAAATGGTTTATTCTATTTTTTAGACTTGATATGCAAAATGTTGGTAACAATGATATAATTAATCTTGAGCAAGAATATTAAAAACTGAGGTAACTTTTTTGTTTTTTAAAGATTTTACCCATTTATTTGACAGAGGGAGAGAGATCCCAAGTAGGCCGAGCAGCAGGCAGAGAGAGGAGGGGAAGCAGGCTCCCCATCAAGCAGAGAGCCGGACGTGGGGCTCAATCCCAGGACCCAGAGATCACAACCCTGGCCGAAGGCAGAAGCCCAACCCACTGAACCACCCAGGCACCCCTGAGGTAACTTTTTAATATACTGTCAGGATTATTTGGTCACTCAAATATGAGATATAATCATCAGTATCATGTGCAAGATCAGTAATGATGATTTTGGGGACAAGAAATAGGTGACCCTCACTCAAATAGGCTTAAAACAATAAAGGGATCTGTTATTTTTCATAATTAAAAAGTACAGAGGCAAGATGGATCCCAGACATTAATAATATCATCAGGACCTTCTTTCCTTTAATCTTTTCATTTTCTTGACCTCAACATTTTTGTCTCATAGTTGTTTTTCTTAGAATCCCAAGATGTTTGCTGTGGTTCTGTGTATCAATTCCAGATATGATAAAGTCCAAAAGAAGAAAAGCATTTTTCCTTGATTTCTATTTTTAAGACCTAGGAAAATTTTTCCAAAGTTCATCTGGAATATATCTCTTCTGTTTCATGGGCCAGTGTTGAGTCTCACACCCATTCCTGAAGCAATCACTGGCTATATGGAAAAGGGATTATCTTGATTGACTTGATTCAGTGGCTCTCAACCCTGGACGCATTTTAGCATGTTGAGGAGATTTAAAAATTATCAGTGCTTGGCTAAATCAGGATTAGTTGAATCAGAACTTCTGGGGGTATATTGAGAATGAGGGACTTGGATACTGAGTCTGAAGGGGGCTGTGACCATGGACACTACACTTAATTCTCTACACAGAAAGAGGCTTTTGGCCTCCCTCCCGGCTTTGAACTGAGATGAGGAAACTGCTTATTTGCATTCACTCTCACCCACCTTCCCTTGTGACTATCAGCATATATGTACAAGACAGCTGACCAGTGTTAGAATCTGTGAACTGTGAAGACTATTGGATTAAGCGAGAATTAAATCCAGGTCTTTGCTTGTCTTAGCAAAGAATGCTATATTGCAACAATCAGTCAAGGATGTCCCCAAAAGAGTTATAAAAAATTCATGCTCTCTTCCTTTTGTGGTATATTTTAGATAAGTATTTAGGCCACATCTTCAGATAATCTTATTAGTCCCTCTTCTCGGTGATATGTTCTCTTCCAGCAGGGATGAATACCTTATACAGGCTTAGGGATCAGAAAGCACCTAGGCAACTGAGGCTAGTTTTATAAAGTCTTTGAACCTCATTTTACTTGTTTATAAAACTGGATGTTAAGCCATATCAGAGAGTTATAAAACTTAGACTGTGAAGGGAAAACACTTTGGACATAATAAAAGAACAGAAGATGAGCTAATGATGATCTGATCTGCATTTGGTAACTGATGACTAACCCATTGTTAATACTAATTTGAAGAATATATTTACATTTTTTCTCTCTTGATGTTTCCCTCCCAGTACCTTCCCCCACTTCTGTTATCTAGGTCTCTACTTTTTTTTTTTTTTTTCCTTTCCTTGTGGCACTTTTGTCTATCCATATGATATCTTTTTATATAATAAATTCAAATCAAATTTATATTATGAAGTTTCTCCCCAACTTCATTTACAAAATAGACTATTCAAATTTCACTTGTAGACTTTCTTACTCTCTGGTTCTCTGATGGGACTTGTATGAGTAATATTTTTGAGAGGGAGTAGGGTCTCTCTGATTAATTATACTTATAGCCAACATACCCATTTTGCTCATTTGAAAAAGATTAATGCTTTATATTTGTCAGAATCATAAATTTTCAGGTTGACTTGAATGTTTTCAGGATGTATTTTAAGATCCCATTACAAAATAAAAAAGACTGCATTTATCATTTCATCAAAAATGAGAACTATGATAATTTAAAAAATCTGCAAAACAAAAACAAAAAAAAACAAAACAAAACCCAGGAATGCCATTTCCTGGAGGACTTTTCTTGCTACTCCTCAGGAAATGCTGAAATCCTTTCATTCCCTTGAGCCTTCTGTGTGACTTCACTTCTGGACTTTTGTGGGCTGTGGCCTCTTTCTTGACTAAGATCCCTTTATTACTTGGCTGTCTTCTCTTTTCACCTTAGCTTCCTGATCAAAAAGACTTCATCCTCTTGCCTCTGGAGGAGACATTCCTTCTAATGACTTCCCTGACACCTTTTATCACAGTTGCATTGTTGTAATACAGTATTGCTTAACTGTTTTCTTCTCTGGACTCCATACTCATGTAGGCATCACTGTGGCCCAGTGCATAGCATAGTACTTTAAACAAGAAAACTTTAAACAAGAAAACTAAACCAACTTTTGATACCCTCTAGTGACTACATATATTTCAAAGGCCTGTAGAATCACGGGTGTAGGTGATTGTGTATCTTTAGCATATTCTGTTTGCTTATAGATACTTCCGTAAGATCTCCACAACGCCAAGTATCCATCTAATTTTATTAAAACAAAAAAAACTTTTCATGTTATTGATGTAAAACTTAAATTTTTGTTTCGTTTTCTTTTGCTTAATACAACTGGTATGTTTTTTCACTTGTTTCAGGAGGCATCTTTTCCTCCCCCTGGCTGATAGCATTTTATTTCCTGCCTTATCAATATCTTTATTTTAATCTTAGCCTGACTTTGGTGAGATTTATTTGTGTCCCTGCTGCATGATGTCTTTTGAACCTGTTGCTGTGAGGTGCAGTAATTCGATTTTGAGATTTCAAGTATAGTGTTTTAATCCGATGCACTGGACCTAGCAGTATAACCTTAGAATGCTTTAGCCAGTCTGATGCCATGTTCTCTTCTCTGTTCTTTTCTTCTTGAAGGCAAACAGATTTTACAAATATATTAGGCCTTTAAACACAACTATTCAAGCCAGAATTCTCTGGGATGTACTTGACATATAATCCTTTTGGATTAATAAAATAATCCATTTTGCTACTGACTTAAATATATTCCTGTTACAATTTCTATTCTTGTTTAAACTATTTTGCTAACTAATTTCCATTGATTTTTTTCTCCATATGTTATTTTTAACATGTATTACTTCTCTCTGATTTCTTCTTTGTTACAACTTTATCATATTTAAAATAATCTTGTGCTTTCTGCCTCTTATAGTGTTAGAAGACGAGAGAAAAAGGAGGCTAGGGAGGGTAAACAAGCATTCAAACTAAATTATTTGATGACAAAATATAAAAATTGTTGAATAAAGAACAGAATTTGTGAGTATTGATATTGAGTAAAATATATGGTAGATTATCCCATGAAATTTTATTTACTAAATAAATTAAAATGAATAGATGAGAAACATCAAAAATTAGGTTGAAAATTGGCCGAAATATCACAAACCAGATAATAGCATACATTACATGTTGAAGTAAGTAGTCTACATTGTAGTTAATAGAAAGCTCAGCTTTGCATTTTTCATAATTTTCATGAATGTTATGGAACTGGAAATAAGGGTTGAAAATTTCATATCAGAAAGATTGAATTCCTCCAATACATATTTGGAGGAAATAAGAATTCCAGTCTTTATCAAGGTCTTCTAAAATATATATATAATTAGTGGAAAATCTGTAATTTATTTTATAAAATGTTACAGGATAGAGAATTACATGCTGATATAATTTATCAATATAGATAATGTATTTAAAATATTTTTAATAGAATTAAAATGTAGCCATATATTAAATACTATGATGAGATCAAATATCAGTATAATTTTTCAGTATAGTTGTGTAGTATGTTTCAATATTAGATTTTTTTTTAAAGATTTTATTTATTAGAGAGAGAATATGCAGAAATGGGAGGAAGAGAGGAAGAAGAGAGAGAATCCCAAACAGAATCCATGCTGAGCATGGAGCCCAACTGAGGGTTCCTTCTCATGACTGAGAGCATGACCTGAGCTGAAACGAAGAGTTGGACGCTTAACCAAATGCTCCACCTAGGTACCCCTCAATATTAGATTTCTATAAAAACTTTCTAAGAATTGCAAATTGTACTTGAATAAATGTGGAGAATGTAAATGCTTAGAATAAACTTACCCTTCTTTTAACATGGTTTTAATAACTCCTTTAGCGGCACCTGGGTTGCTCAGTGGGTTAAGCCTCTACCTTTGGCTCAGGGCATGATCTCAGGGTCCTGGGATCGAGGCTCATATTGGGCTATCTGTTCAGCAGGGAGCTGGCTTCCCCCTCTCTCTCTGCCTGCCTCTCTGCCTACTTGTGATCTCTGTCTGTCAAATAAATAAATAAAATCTTTAAAAATAAATAAATAAATAAATAAATATTCCTTTATGTGGCAATACTTAGGGAAAAGCAAATATTTGCTGAGCATTTTCTATGTACTAGAAACTTCATAGGTATAATATTCAATATTCTTAAAAACTCAAGATTGGCATTATCATGTCTCCTATTTTACATATGGAGAAACTAATGCTTAGAGAGTTTAATTAGCTTTACTATAAGTAATCTTTGTCAAATCTTGGATTAGATTCTGCCCTCTTTAGAAGTTTGGAAGTTACGTTATTAATGTTTTAGAGGTGCTCGCTGAAGGAATGAGACTCTTGGGTCAGAGGCCAAATACCTTATTACTCGTACTCATGGCACATGAGCATGGTTGTATTTTTATTAGTTGCTTTTCTACTAAAGTCCATGGGAGTGATAGATGAGCTATACATATAGGTTTGTGTTGCAGTTGAGGAATACTGAGCTTGGGGAGTCCACTACATTTATACCAAGAGTAAGCTAGTGTGTTCTTTGTCAGAGCTGTGGAGAGAAGACATTACATCTGCTTTTGAGCAACCAGATACATAACAACCCTGAGTAATGGATTGGGTAGAGTGCTCTGGGCCTTGCAGTCTTGGCATACCCAGCGAGATGTGCCAACAACCACGAGGTCTAAGGATGACCGTCTCTCCTGACAACCTTCACTTCCAAGTTCACTCACCTCAACTCTTAGTAGTCTTTAGTCTTTCGCTAGTATCTCATGCTTATGAGGAAAATGATTTTCTTCTTAATGTATTGATTTTATAAAAATGAAAACCAGTCTTATGTTTTCCTGAATTTATATTCTAATGCTTGTATATGTTGATTTGTAAAGTAAGGCAACAATTCAAATATTTAGAAAAAATTTTTTGAAATTTCCTTGACATTTCTATATTGAGTCCAAAAAAGACATGTAGGCTTTATCAATCATGAAACTACTCATTTCTCAAAGAAAACAGTATTTTGAAGCAAAGTATGAACTTTCATTTTATACTTTGTACAATAATGTGCAAGTGCCAAACCAGTGGCTATAACACAATATTTAAGAATAAGTAAGCATGTGGCATTGTCTAGATTTAGAATAATTCAATTTTTAGACAGGCAATATATCTATGTCAATAAGCAATACACTCTTTGACACTTCTCTTAATATCATATCCAACAAGCTTTTCAGGTAGAAAGTCCTTCCTATGAGTCCAAATCAATTTCTGTAGCTTTTCTAATTAATTTTACTTTTTCAAAAAAGATTCCCTTTTGAAAGAATGTGTCAAATTAGTAATTCAGAGAATTAGTATAACCAAAAAAAAAGTTATAGTTGCTGGAAACCTAAACAAAATAAAATTCAGCAGTAAGATTTGCTCATTGGAAGGGTTCTTAGAAACAAAAATGTTTAAAATAATACTTCTCTCAGCTTTGTGTGAGAAGCAGTAACATCTGTCCTGCTGTTGGGCTTAGAGTCTTTCATGTGACTTATTTTGTCTGCTCAAATAAGCCACTTTGCTAAGGCAGGAATTTGCTTATCACTTCTATTCTGCAACTAGAATTAGTCCTTTACCTAATCTTCACTTTCTAGTTAGTGGCTCTTGATGGCTTGGGTAACAACTCTAATGTAATTTCTGGGTTGCTGTTTGCATTTAATAGGTATTAAATTAAATGTGCAATTGGTTGACTGGAGATAAAAGTATTGTTGAGCTTTTGGCAAAAAAGCTGAAACATATATTACATTCCAATGGGAAAACCATTAGCTTTAATAACTGGATATGAATTGTTGGCATTTATTACCCTTGTCAGTATGCTAATGTTCATTAGATTTTTTAATGAGAGGATGGCAATAAAAACATGGCATAGAGTTAAAA
This sequence comes from Lutra lutra, assembly GCF_902655055.1. Taxonomy (NCBI): domain Eukaryota; kingdom Metazoa; phylum Chordata; class Mammalia; order Carnivora; family Mustelidae; genus Lutra; species Lutra lutra. The sequence continues at coordinate 88,892,996 of NC_062284.1, forward strand.
ATGGATATTAATTAGGTTATTAAAATGTCCTTATTTATGTAGTTGTGAAGAGGAAAACTGGTAACTGAAGAAACACTTTGATAATAAAAACATTTCCTCTATTCCTTTTCCCTCCTGCCTCTTACTAAAATATTACACAAATAGAGAAATAGAAAAAAAGTAAAACTATAATCACTTACGGGTGAATCTTTAGGACACATCCCTTTGGCCGCTAGTATATGGACAGTCCCTGATTTATGATGGTTAAACTTAGCATTTTTCACTTTTACAAAGATGCGAAAGTGATATGCTTTTAGGAGAAACCATACTTCCAAGTTTTTAATTTTGCTATTTTCCTGGATTAGTGATATGAAGTACAGTACTCTCTTGTGATGTTGGGCAATAGTGGAGAGCTTATAGCTCCCAGTCAACCATGAGGTTAAACAACCCATTATAGCTATTGGGTACCCATACAATCATTCTGTTTTGTACTTTCGGTACAATATTCAGTAAGTTACATGAGATATTCAACACTTTATTATAAAATAGGCTTTGTGCAGGATGATTTTGCTCATTCATAGGCTAATGTAAGTTTAAGTTTTTATTTTAATTCCAGTTAACATACAGTGTTATATTAGTTTCAGGTGTACAATGTAGTGATTCAACAGTTCTGCACATCCCTCGGTGCTCATCATGACAAGTGCACTCTTTAATCCCCATCACCAGGTTAGCCCATTCTCTCTCTCACCTCTACTCTGATAATCATCAGTTCTCTACATTTATGAGTGTGTTTCTTGGGGCACCAGGGAGACTCAGTTGGTTAAGTGTCTGCCTTCGGCTCAGGTCATGATCTCAGCATCTGGGATCAAGTCCCGCATCAAGCTCCCTGCTCCACAAGGAGCATGCTTCTCCTTTTGCCTATCTCTCTGTCTGTCATGAATGGGAAAAAAAAATCTTAAAAAGAAAATATGTGTTTCTTGGTTTTCCTCTCCCACCTCATGATCATTTGTTTCTTAAATTCCACATTTGAATGAAATTATCTTACTTGTTTTTCTCTGACTGGCTTATTTCACTTAAGATTATATTCTCTAGCTCCATCCACGTTGTTGCAAATGGTAAGATTTTATTCTTTTTTTATGACTGAAATATTCTATCATATATGGATACATGTCACCTTCTTTATCTGTTCATCAATTGATTGACACTGGGCTGCTTCCATATTTTGGGTGTTGCAAATAATGTTGCTATAAACATCAGGGTGCGTGCATCCCTTTGAATTAGTGTTTTTGTATTATCTGGGTGAATACTCAGTGGGATTCCTGGAACTTAGGGTAATTCTATTTTCAACTTTTTGAGGAACCTCCATACTGTTTTCCACAATGGCTGTACCAGTTTGCATTCTCACCAGCAGTGCAAGAAGGTTCCTTTCCCTCCACACGTTTGCCAACACTTGTTTCTTGTGTTGTTGATTTTAGCCATCTTGAAAGGTATGAAGTGATCTCATTGTGGTTTTGATTTGCATTTTCCTGATGATGAATGATAATGACCATCTCTTCATGTGTCTGCTGGCCATCTGTATGTCTTCTTTGGAGAAATATTTGTTCATGTCTTCTGCCCATTTTTAATTGGATTATTCATTTTTTGAGTATTGAGTTGTATAAGTTCTTTACATATTTTGGATTCCAAACCTTTATAAAATATGTAATTTGCAAATATCTTCTCCCATTCAGTAAGTTGCCTTTTAATTTTGTTGATTGTTTCTCTTGCTATACAGAAACGTTTTATTTTGATGTAGTCCCAGTAGTTTATTTTTGCTTTTATTGCCCTTTTGTCAGGGAACCTACCTAGAGAAATGTTGCTATGGCTGATGTCAAAGAAGTTACTGCCTATGTCTTCTGTATGATTTTTATTGTTTCAGGTGTCATGTTTAGGTCTTTAATTCATTTTGATTTTATTTTTGTGTATGATGTATGAAACTGGTCCAGTTCCATTCTTTTACATGTTACTGCCCAGTTTTCTTAACACCATTTGTTGAAGAGACTTCTCTTTCCCATTGCATATTCTTGCCTGTTTTGTCAAAGATTGACCATATAATTTTAGGTCTATTTCTGGTTTTCTGTTCTGTTCTGTTGATCTGTGTGTCTATTTTTGGCTAGTTCCATACTGCATTGATTACTATAACTCTGTAGTATAACTTAAAGTCCAGAATTGTGATGCCTCTCCAGCTTTGCTTTTCTTTTTCAAAATTGCTTTTGCTATTCAGGGTTTTTAGTGGTTCTATATAAATTTTCAATTTTTTTTTCTTTTTTTTTTTTAGTTCTGTGAAAATGCTGTTGGTATTTTGATAAAGATTGCATCAAACCTGTAGATTGCCTTGTAGTATAGACATTTTAACAGTATTTGTTCTCCAATCCATGAACATGGGATGCTTTTCCATTTCTTTGTGTCATCTTCAATTTCTTTCATCAGTATTTTACAGTTTTCAGAGTACAGATATTTTTACCTCTTTGGTTAGGCTTATTCCTAGGTATCTTATTATTTTTAGTGCAATTGTAAATGGGATTTTTTTTCTTAATTTCTTTCTCCTGCTTCATTATTGGTATGTAGAAATGCAACAGATTTATCTACGTTGATTTTGTATCCCACAACTTCACTGAATTTGAATCAGTTCTAGCATTTTTTTGCTGTAGTCATCAGGGTTTTCTATCTATAGTATCATGTCATCTGCAAATAATGAAAGGTGTACTTCTTCCTTGCCAAATTGGATGCATTCTCTTTCTTTTTGTTGTCTGATTGCTGAGGCTAGGACTTCTAGTACTATGTCGAACAAAAGGGGTGAAAGAGGACATTCTTGTCTCATTCCTGACCTTAGGTGAAAAGTTCTTGTTTTTTTCCCATTGAGGATGATGTTAGCTGTGGGTTTTCATAAATGGCCTTTATTATGTTGAGGTATGTTCCCTCTAAACCTACTTTGTGGAGAGTTTGTATCATGAAAGGATGTCATGTTTTGCCAAATGCTTTCTCTGCATCTAATGAAAGAATCATATGGTTCTTATCCTTTCTTTTATTAATGTGGTATATCATGTTGATTGATTTGCTATTATCAAACTATCCTTGCAACCCGGAATAAATCCCACTTGATTGTGGTGAATGATTTTTTTTTTTTAATGTATTGCTGGGTTTGGTTTGCTAGCATTTTGTTGAGGATTTTTGCTTCATTTTCATCAGAGATATTGGCATGCAGTTCTCTTTTTATGGTGTCTTTGATTTTGGTATCAGGGTAATGCTGGCCTCATAGAATGAATTTGGAAGTTTTCCTTCCTTTTTTTTTTTTTTTCTTTTGGAATAGTTTGAGAAGAATAGGTATTAACTCTTCTTTAAATGTTTGGTAAATTGTTGTCTTACATTCTTTTCTCAAGGCCAGTGAGTATCTTTATGATCATTACTTTAAATTCTCTATCAGACATGTTACTTATATCTGTTTTACTTAGATCTGTAGCCATGACCTTGTCCTGTTCTTTTGCTTGGAACAAATTCCTCTGTCTTCTCATTTTGTTTAAGTCTCTATGCCTGCTTCTGAAAACTTCTGAAAGCTCCTGAAATTCACCTACTTCTGTCTTTGAGGGTAATGGCCTTTTGAAGAAGAGGTCCTGCAGAGCCCTGCTGTACCCCAGGGCCTAGCACTTCAGGGATTATCTCCAATGTGTGTTGCATGTGCTCTGCTGTTTTGTCCTGGCTGCTTTATCCTTCAAGCTAGTTGTATGTAGAGGCTCTCTTTGCCTGTTGTGGGCAGTGTTTGGTACCTGGCCTGAATGTAGGGCTTTTTAACTAGGTGTGCTCTGAACTGTGCATGAAATGAAACCTGTTACCCCTGTCTCCAGAACTGAGGCCCTACAAATCTCCCAACCAGGGAGACACAGTGTGAGCAGGGATTTGGGCTGATGTTCTGAGAGAGGGGGCTCACTCTACTGGGATTGGGGTAAGAGTGATTGGGAAGGGCATTTCCACTGGAGTGTTTAAGGGGCAGAGCTTGGTGTAAGCAAAGTAGGCAGTGCTGGAGCTGCACTGGTTCCCACAGTAGGCTCTGTGTTTATTCTAAGGAGTGGGGAGGGAAATAGGTTGGCCAGCTCCTTTGCTCCTCGGGAGGTGTCTCTGTGAACACTGCCTCTAAGGGAAGTGCTCTGAGAAGAGTGAATAATGTCCCCACTGTGTGCCCCATGTGCTCTTTAGATTGCTATTTCTATGCTGTATGTCCTCAGGCTGTTCATCCTGCCTTCTCTCTAGGAGCTTCTCTGAGGACTCTGGGCTGTCATTGAGGCAAACCTGCTAACCTTTAGAACTCTGGCTTTAAGCCTCTGCCTTCGGCTCAGGTCATGATCCCAGGTCCTAGGATCGAGCCCCGCATCGGGCTCTTTGCTTAGCAGGAAGCCTGCTTTCCCCTCTCTCTCTGCCTACTTGTGATCTCTGTCTGTCAAATAAATAAAATCTTAAAAAAAAAAAAAAAAAAGGAACTCTGACTTTAAGCCTGGCTGGTTGCAAGAACTCAGAATTCAGCCCCTCTCACTTTCCAAGCCAGTTGCTATGGGGAGTCATCTTCTTGTGCACTCCCTTGTATGCTATTCTATCTTCTGCCTTTCTCTGCTACTGTGGCATCCTTTCCACGGTAGCTGCTGTGATCCATTTTTCTCCCAGACCATGTCTCCAAACTTCTCTCTTCTTTGATGTGGCCTCTACTCTACTTTTAGTTGTGGAGTTTGTTCTGTGGTCTTCAGGTCAATTTCTGGGGTATGTAAGTTGATTTCATAGTTTTCTAGTTGTATTTGTGGAATAAGGCGAATTTAGGGGCCTCCTATTCTGCTGCCATCTTCCCTACTCCTATAGTAAGTTTTCTGAGCACATTTAAGGTAGGCTAGGCTAAGTAAGCTATGCATAGGGTAGGCGTCTTAAATACATTTTTGTGTTAGGATATTTTCAATTTCTGATGAGTTTATTGTGACATAACCCTATCACAAGTGGAGGAAGATCTTTATATATGATGCCAGACAAATACAAGTTTTAGCTATGTATAAATAAAACTATAATATAGTACTGTATAACTTCACCAATGAGAAGGCATGCAGATTATAAATGCTTCTCTCTTAAGAGGCTATATAGTATAATTTTAGTGTAGTAAACAATAATAAAGCTGCCAGATTTAAATCCTGGCTTTGCTACTCACTGGACATGTTACTTAAAATCTCTGAATTTTCATTTATCAGTAAAATGGGAATGACAGTTAAGTGGAATAATAAAACATTTAGCATATTCTGTTGCATTAAGTTAACTCTTACTATTTCTAATCAAGTAAACAAAGAATGATGGCATGTTTAAAAACACATCTTTAATCTCTAGATCTCTTAACTACTTTTGGCAGGTCGTTCATTGTGGCATATTTTGCTAAAGTCTGTTTGGAACCTGGATGTCCCTATTTCATGCATATCTTCAGTGTTCCACATAAACTCAATGACCTCTACAAATGCCATCTTCTGGGGGTTTTGCCAGTTGTATGGGATACAAAGATGAATGAAAAATAGCCTCTGCCTTCAAGGAGACAATTACTAGTATTAGCCATTTCAGTAATTTGGACTTTGTTCAGCCTTTACTAACTAGGATTAGTTCGTTTAAATGAAAAGTGTCTAATTTATCACTCACTTCTGCCCAACTATAAAATAAATACATATGTAAGTTACATACTTCTACATTCCTAGAAATGACCTAGTTTTTTCCCTATGGCATATTACAAATATGTGTACAAATAAAACCAATATGTCCTTATTTTTCAAAATAGAATGGTGAGTGGGGAACTTTATTTTTTACAAATAGACTTTCCATTTTAGAGAAGAAAATTTTCTACAGCAAGTTGAATAGAAGGTACAGAGATTTTTCCAAATATCTTCTGTCCCTGCACATGCATAGCCTCTGCCATTATTAATAGCTCCCACCAGAGTGGTATGTTTATTACAGCCCATGCTGATACAGCATTACCACTCATAGTCCATAGTTTACTTTAGGGTCTGCTCTTAGTATTGTACATTCTGTGGGCTTAGACAAATTTATAATGACATGGATCTGCCATTAGAGTATCTTCCGAGATCAGATGAGATCAGGCACGTTCAGGATGGTATGGCCGTAGACACCATTACAGTATCTTACAGAAGTTTAATTGCCCTAAAAAATCTCTGTGCTCTAGCTATTATCCAAGCACCCCCCCCTCCACAATTCCTGAAAATTACTAATCTTTTCACCATCTCTGTAGATTTGTTTTTTTCCAGAATGTCATATAGTTGGGATCATACAGGATGTCACTTTCCAGATTGGCTTCTTTCATTTGGTAATAGGCATTTACATTTCTTTCATGTCTTTTCATGCCTTGGTAGCACATTTATTTTAGCTCTGAATTATATTCTATTTTCTGTATGTACCATGGTTTATTATCCATTCATCTCCTGAAGGACGTCTTTGTTGATTCCAAGTTTTGGCAGTTATGATTAAAGCTGTTATAATATCCTTGTGCAAGTTGTCTTTTGTGTGTACATTTTTAACTTTTGGGTAAATACCAAGGAACATGATTGTTGGATCGTATAAGAGTATGTATAGTTCTGTAAGAAACCACCAAACTAAAAAAAAAAAAAAAAAAAGAAACCACCAAACTGTCTTCCAAAGTGGCAATACCATTTTGCATCCCACCAGCAATGTAAATCCTATTGCTCTACATCCTCACCATTATTTTGGTGATGTCAGTGTTCTGGATTCTGACCATCTTAATAGGTTGTAGTGGTATCTCATTTTTATTTGCATTTCCCTATTGGCATGTGATGTGGAATATCTTTTTATATGCTTATTTTCTATCTGTATACCTTCTTTGGGGAGGATAAATGAGGAATACTTAAGTAGGTATGTCTTTGTTAATAGTTTTAGCCCAAGTTAAGTTTTAGATATGGTGTACATACAGATTGATAACACAGAGTTGCCAGCTGGTTGCAGGCATCAATTGTTCAGGCCCAGATTCTAGAGTCAGACATACCTGTGATTAAATCTGGCTCTTCCACTTACAGTTAGACTTTGGGTAAATTGTCAAACTTGGTAGCCCTTGGTTTCTGCATCTGTAAAATGGATAATGATACCTCACAAAGTTTGTGTATGAGTTTGGTGGTAAGATTATAAAATTTGCTTGAAACAGTTCTTGGTACATACTAAGTATTGTGAAGTTCATTCAAAGAAGAAAATTCTTTGCAGACTCACTATGTGTTAGGCATTGCATTCAGGATTTCATATATTTTCTCATCATTCCTTGTGAGAATCCTGTAAGAGCAACCTGAAAGGGCTAGAGTGACCCATTCTGGATAGTTATCTTATAAAGAGCACCGACCTTTTCTTCAGGTTGTAAAAAGAAGGCTTGAGCCAAATCTTTATACTGCATGTATAGGAAGACACTTACAATGCACATGTAACTTATGTAAATGATCTACTTAAGAACAAAGTATAGTCCCTGGTCATGAGGAACTCATATTCCAGGAAGAAGTCCAGACAAATGAACAACTGTTAGGTTGAAACATGAAAATTGTCCTTTTTGTAGATCAAAACTGGCCAAATATAAACAATTTATGATTTAACTTCACATTATATAATAATTCAGGATGCAGGAGCATTGAATGTTTGCTTTAGGAACCTAATGAAAATAAGACTAAAAGAAGTGTTTCTACAGTTGATATTGCAATTGTTTATTTTACAAGTGTATATGAATTTAGTATTAGCAAAGATTTAAGTGTTATGAGACCTATTTATTTTAAGGGAGGAATATAAAACTCTGAAACCATAGTGTTTATTTTATGTAATGATAGAAAATAAGGAAAAAAAGTGACATATCAAGAGTTTTTGTTACAAAAGATTTGTAGGTTGAAATCATTATTTGATTTTCATATTTGTTCCTGGTAGGCTATGTACTGAGTTTTAGTGAATTCCAAAGGGATAGTGGTTTTAAAAGACTATTATTTTATACACACATAAATTTTACAAGTATATGTGTACATTTTTAAAATTTAAGTGGACAGTAGCCAGGGAATTTTGTTTTTTCCGTGAGTAAAAATCTAGGTTAAACATTCAAAAGTAAGATATTATGACTAATGTATTTATGAGCATATTTTTTCCCATATAACTTTATTGAAAGATCTTTAATTTAGCTTTATTAAGGATTTTAGGTAAAGATAATACTTAGATAAGAAGATAGTGGTAAGGAGTGATATGAATTGCTCTTTATCTAATACAGTTGAAATAAAATTTGACCAGGGCAATAGCAGAATATCTATATGAAATATTGAATGTTAATAAAACAGTAGGAGACAAATAGAATTTCTAGAGGTTAAAATGGTACAAACATAGTAGTACCCTAAGCTTTTCAAAATTGCATCAATGCTGGGGGTATATTCTATAATAGATGAGATTCTGATCATCAACTTAAAAACCATAGCTCTGTATTTCATAATATAACCATAGTGTCTAGCACTGGTTTATTAAAAAAAAAAAAAAAAGTGCTCATCCAGTAGTTGTTGCATGAACAAATTAACAAATTAAATATATCAAAGCCTGGACTTTTAAGTCTAATGATTAATTTTTTAAAAAAAATTAGAAAATCTTTACAGACATGAAGGCATTTGTTATATTTGTGGAAACAAGTCAGTGCGGGTGAAAATTCTTGTTAGGGAAAGGAATAAAAAAGGAAGAGTCCAAGATTAAATGCTTAGCTTTGTTCATTCCAGTGCACATTAATGAGTCTGATCAGATTCATGTTAAAGACTGCACATTTTATTAGATGATTAAAAGTTGACAAATAGTTCTTTAATCTCTTATAATTCGTGGATTTGGTAAGAAAATAATATTCGAGGGAAAAACGGGCAATTTCTTGGGTTTTAACTATAGCAGACTAACCAGTCTTGTAGGGAGAGTCAGAGGCTCAGCGGAATGAGACTGAAAAGAACGTGGCTTCACTTTATCTTTTTGATTAACATTGTGATCTTGGGCCAGCGGTTTAAAACCTAAACTCTATCAGCTGCTTCCCGACTCACCTTAATCCAAATACTGCAAAGATAAGTGTAACATGCAATTTTACGTGTTAAATTTACCATAAGAGTAATTCTTTATTAAACTAGGTGCACGTAAGAGAAGTAAAATTCAAAGTTGACTAACAAGGTACCTAAGAAAGTGGTAGATTTCTAGGTGTGCCTTGTATAAAATTTGTAATTGTTTCTAGACCAGAAGGCCTCAGTCACAGTGAATTCTGGGAACTCAGCAGCAGACCTGTTGAGAGAAGATAAACAGTGAGGAGGACAAAGCATTGTCATAATACAGCTCTGAGGCTAGCTTTCCCAGAAGTTGACATCAAATGGAATCATAAGATTAAGTTTGTCAATTTATAGAGGAGGATTGGTTATGAACCAGGCTATTGTCAATATCAAAAGGACAGGGCCAAAAGATATATGACCTAGGGCAGATGTTAATACTGTGATTCCAAAAATACCCAAGAATTTTTCAAAGGTATGAAATTCATGGACCATGCCCTAGAATAAGGGGAGCTGGCAAGCTCCACGTAGGGGATCAGGGACTCAGCCAAATAAGGGCTGAGTATGTTTGACTGTCCCACTTATGTTGGGTTTGGTCATATGAGTTATTTTAGTCTATGAAAGATTAGCAGACAGGCACAGGCAGAGGCTTTAAAGGTTTCTGCCCCATTTTGTTCTTTAGTGATCCCCCAGAAGATCCCCAGGTAGTGCTATGTTATTAGTCTGTACCTTAGATTGAACATACATTGTGCAGATCTGAGTCCAATCCATAGCCTGAATAGGGCTTTCCAGCCAGCTGAGCCCAACCCACATCAGCAGACCCACAGTTCACCCTTATCTCTGTGCTTTTGGGAATATATCCCTGTGGCTATAAGCCATTGAGCACTGGATAGTCTTTTTTTGTAGCATATTATCACAACTACCAAAGAGAGAGAGAGAGAGACAGTGAGAGGGAGTGTGTGTGTGTATGTGTGTGTGTGTGTGAGTGATTTCCTCTCAAAATCTCTAACATTATCCCTGAGTATTAATACTTATTAATATAAATTTTTCTAGTAATTTTTCATTATCACCTGTTCAGCTTGTGGCTTTATTCTTCTGTTCTTGATCCCAGTTCACCTGGCAAAAACACCAGAGGAAAGGGTTTTAGTTTAACTCCCCTTTAGTTAGACCTCTTGCTATTTCTAAAAGATTTCATCAAAATACAAATATATTTATTTACCCTATAAATCCCACATGTAGTTAGCTCATGTGTTTGCTTTTTGGAGAAAAAGTCCAGTCAGCCCACGTGTTTTCGGTAGAAGCATCTGAGAAATTTGTTTTTTCAAAAACATTTGCTGAACAATCTTTCAAGTAATTTTTACCCAGAAGATATTTTCACATTTTTTTTATAGCACTATAGGAAGCAATTATATTGTGTAGGAAAAGATGGTAATCAAAACTGTTCAGTATAATATATAAAGCCTATCCAGTATGTGGATCCTTGGCACATATCTGAACTTAAAAATGCTGCTTGATATGCTGATGTGTTTTTGTTTGCCTATTTTTGCAGGACTGATTCTGAATTGGAAACTTTTATTAAAAACATGAATAATTTCTGTCTGAGGGTGAGAAAAGATGAATTTTAAATTGATTTGTCAATTCTTTCTGTAAATTAAATGTCTACTCCTGGTGGAATTTTAAAATCTTTTAACTTTAAGCTAGTTAACTGTGCTGACTTTTTTATATCAATGCAGTGAAAATTTTTTTTCTAATTTCCAGTATATACTATGAGGTGATTATCATTTGTGTATTTAATCCTTATTGTATCTAACATTTGTATTTTTCTAAAGTATTTTTTCATTTTAAATAATATCTGTAATCAATCTACTCTCTTTTTACTACTAAGAAAATATAATTCAATTAGGCACAATATTATTCCATAGAGATAATAATGGTAATAACTACTATGTATTAACATGTTCAGAGTTATATACATATTAACTCCATTATCCTTCATAGTACTAGGTAGGTGTTATTATTATCCCTATCATAGATAAGAAAAATAAGGTACAGAGAGTTTAATTAACTTTTCAATGTCACACAGAGAGTAAATAATAAAAGCAAGATTCCAACCCAGGCAATCAGGTTTTAGAGCTTGGATTCTTAGTCATTTATATTAGTCAATTACTAATGTGATAACTCTAAAGATTGTACTAATTAAGATGTTCTTCGGTTATAATTTCTCATTCAAGTCACTGGAGCTCCTAAAATTCATCTTTAGTAACTAGCAAAAATCATTTTATTGGGATAGTAAAAGGGTAGAAAATTGGCAGATGATGAAATATTATACTTAGAGGTTGGTAACCTAAGTCTTACAATGCTTGGGACTTTGAACCTGACTAATTTTTTCCAGTTCCTTTTGGGAAGGAATGATCAGAGAAATGACAGATACTCAATTTTGAATGTAGTGGCTGAAGTGCTTCAAAATTGGGCACTTTCTTATATTTTAATGATTTATATCAAGCTACCAAAAACTCTTAAAGTTGATGAGAGGTACTTGAAGTAATGAGATGGTCAGGTTACAACATCAAGACTAGAAAAAAAAAATTCTGTAGGTGGGGACCTTATGTTCTATGTAATTTTGTAATGATATGAGAATAAACATTGCTTGTGTACTTGGTTGATCAAACATTTGTTCTGGCCTCACTCCTGTCAGCTATTAGGGGGATATTCAACATAAACCCCTCCATCTCCATGACTGGCTAGAGAAGCTGTGGTAGTAGATCCATTTTATCAAATGTGGCGGTTAATGCTGTTTTGGAAATGAGTACCTCAGTATGTGATGTGATTCATTTATTGGAAAGGCAGATGTTGGTATATTCTTGAAACCTATTCCATATTGTATAAAGACTTTAATTCAACTCAACGTGATGATGGGACCAGTTTCCTCTTCATTGTAGATGACCAACCATTTCAGTTTGCTTGGGTTAACAGTGGGGGCTTTCCAGGGTTGTGAGACTTTTCAGTATATTTTATAATGCATACTAGCCATAAGAATCTCTATGAATAGTACCAGGTATTGCATGCTACCCCCCCAAACCCACCAGCTTTTTTCTCATCTATTGGTTGTATGAAACAAAGGAAGGAAATACTTTTTTTTAAATGTGTGTGGGCTTTCTGTCTGTACTGTGCCTAGTGTTGGCGATAGCTAAATCTTTACCTTCAAGATGCTTATAACCTCAATTAGTTGAAAATTTAAAAAAACCAACACCCTGAAATAAACCAAATGAAGGTGCATAATCTATAAAAAACAACACTGAATATGAAATTGCACAATTCTTGCTATTGATGTTTTTAAATAATATAATTCCCTCTGGCATTTTTCTGTTGACTACTATGGAATAGCCAAACAGATGACAACAATTTCTGTCTTATATTTCCACTTAGTTTACCTCATAGTCTCAGTGAACTCATTTCATTGAGTTGGAGTTTTCCAGATCCAGTTTAATCCAGTTTAATCCAGTTTAAATATCCAGTGATATTTTAGCTGTTTTGTTTTAATGAAGTTTTATTCCATGAAAGATATTCTGGCAAGCTTTTTGCTAACTTATTTTTAGATTTCCTTCTATTTGAGTATGGTGAATGCTATTATGATCAAGGAAATAGTCATATTAGATAAAGTTACTTATAAAAAGTTGGGTTTGGAGAAAACACCCACATGCAAACACAGTAGAGGCTGTATGCATGGCCTCGAGGTGGATGTGTGAAAAGCTTTTGGTGGATGTGATGGCTTGGGATGACTACAGCAATGGAAACAAAACTCACTGTTCTCACGCTGCTGTTTTTGTTGGCCCACTTGTTCTCAAAGCACTCACTGAACTCTAAGTGCTGCTGGCATTACTCCTCCATGGTTCATTTTTCATGTGCAGATTGTATCTCAGAATGTAAATGAAAAGTGCAGGGCATACTTGCCATCAATTTGCTAACATACTTGCTTCTTGGCTTTACAAGGTAAAGATACATTTCATTGTATTCATGACCGCCCCTCCCCCACTCCCAGATAGCAAGTTCTAGCTTTTCCACCCCTACATGTATTCTCTTATAATATTTTCCCCCTTTCTTCCTTTCAAGAATAAAGTTTACAATGTTTTGAGAAAATACTGTGGAACTTCCTGAAGATTCCTATGGATTTTATAAGGAAATTAAATGGTTTCCATTTTTACTACTTGTTAAGTGTTCTCCCTGGGGAATTCAGAGATCTACAAATACATTGCACCTATGCTAAAATTGTACCTTTTAAAAGCGATGAAAGATTAGATGGTAATTATGGTAACAGATGATGCAGCTGATGTAAATAATAATTTTGGTTTACTGAAAGCTTACTATCACCCATTGTTCAAAGTGTTTCATATACATTATTTTATTTAATTGTAACAGCATTACTATTGTTGTCATTTCTACTTTGCAAATGGTGGAACTGAGGCTTACCAGTTTAAATGCCTCTCTCAAGGTCACCCACTTGGGGTGGGCCTGCTTAGAAGCCCAGATTGAGATAAAGGAGCCTCTGCAATCATCTCCCAAACACAGGGACATGGATATGGGAGGAGCAGCTCTCATTTGGGAGAGCTGCTGGGAAGGAAAGCCTTGTTGGTTGCGTATCAGCCCAGAAGGTGAAAGCAACATTCACTGAAGTGTAATGCTAACCATAGAATAAACATTCCAAAGCTTATGAAGGAAAGTTTTGAGAGGAAGAAAAGTGGGAACAAGGAAGAAAAGTGGGAAGAGAACCCAGAGAATTTTTTGGATGTGGATACTGCTGGAAGGGATTGGTTATGTGATGAGTAAGGATATCAGGACTCTGAAGCAAGATGTATTTAGCTGGCTATGGGTTTTCCAACAGCAATGTATAATGGAAATGAATGGGGAGAATGAAAAACTCTCTGGGGTTACCTTCAGCCTGATGTGTGCTGCTGGATCTTAAGTTCTAAAGTAGTGATCAGAGGCCTGATTTTTAGTTGCTGATGCTGACTAGAGGAGGGCCTAGTAACCAGAATCTGGGCCTCTGAGAGCGGAGGACCATGACTCAAGTTTCATAAATTCTCATTGCAGCATGTATGTCTGGGTGCTGGTGTGTTTTCATGGGATTGCATGTTCCTTGTTGTATGCCGGGGACTGTACTTTACTAGGGATAAAGAGTTCTCTTTGCAGGATGAGGAGTCACAGAAGGCAAAGGAAACTAAGCTCTTTCACAGTTCGAGCAAGGGAAGGTGGGTGGTTAGGAAAAAGAGATAATTTTGACTTGCCACTATAGTGTCAGCAATTTTATGTATATATTTTATTTTAATCTTGAAACAATATACCTGCTTGATAATATTATTTTATAATAAAGAATAAAACATGGGGCTTGGATAGATATTTTTTAAAGAAAATAGCCCAAGGTCATATAAATACTAAGTAGATCTGGGATTATCAAGCTCATCTGACTTCAGATGTTTCACTTTTTATGTTATAGCACAAGACAAGGCATTTTTGATCATAGACTATTGCCTGAATCTGCTAAATATAAACCTATTCATTTCTGAATCTTGTTGGTGTTCCAGAACTTTTGCCAAGAGACACAAAAAAAATCTATGACCTGTAATGCTTTTCATTCCTGAAGTTTGTCTCCATATTCTATGAAATCACAGACTTTATATTTATAGCCAGCTTTCATTCAGGATTTTCCTTTATCAGTAATAGAAAGATAGGTAGGTAGATAGATAGATGGAAGGGAGCTTAAATGGTAGGAGTGAAGTGAAAGTTCACTTACTTTGGGGGGAAATGACTTTTCTTTACTCAGGGATAAATTGGGAAGCCTGTGCTATCGTCTCTGCTCCAACTTAAAAAGCAAATCGGAAGTCCCAAGTCCTACCCACCCAAGTCCTCAGCACGGCCTGTGCTAAGACCAAGCCCTTTCAAATGGAAGCAATAAACAAGGAGATGAAAAAGATTTCAAATATTATCCCAGTGCACTGAGAGGACTTTGTACAATCCTTGCTGTACTGCTCCAGTAGTTTCTACATGGACTTAGCATAGCACTTTCCATTATCACATTATAAATCTCTTTCATCCTCAGTAGAAACTAAGTAAGTAAAGGAGGAGCACTGTTTTCATCCCTGTGCATTCCTAATATTTTTATAAGTATCTAGTAAGTCTTCGTTGAACAATCAACTCAAAAGTGACTAGCTTGCTGGGGAAGTTAGATCCGCCTACAGCTCTGTCACCTGTAGGCATTTTACTCTACATTTTACTCTCTTATTTTACTCTAATGAGAGGTGATCAGTTCCTAAGTAGAGATGTTAAAGCATGGACAGGAAGAGATGTTGGCAAAGCATGTTGAAGACGACATTATAAAGTTCCCTTCTCAGCCTAGGGTGGTAATTCCCGAGTCTCGGTGTGTGTCCCACCTCTGCCATTCTCTGTAATTTTAAGTGAAACCCTTGATATAACTGCTCAGTTCTTTGTTTACTATATAGCCAGAGTGTAATCAATCATTTACAAGATTATTTACATTTTAAGAAGTTTTTACATTTATGAAGTAGTCTCTGAACAATGGATATACTACTTAGAAAAAGTACAGTCTCTTTAGCATACCTTTAAGACCTAAACCAAAATTAACTTAAATCATAATGAGTAAATTGTTAACAATAGGGACATTGGTAATCTATCCACTTAAATTTTAATGTCTGACAATATTTTTTAAAATTTTCATTACAGTGGTAGCACCTACCTTTGAAATGTTATTAAAACCCTTCACAACGTATGGTCACTTATGCCTGCTGCATTCTAAAGAAAATAAACAAGTATTTCTTTTGAGACATTCATTCCTACAGAAAATTCCTTAAAGATAAACACAGTCATTTAGATGTATAAGATAACTGTCTTCTGTGTCTTGATAGGCAATGAGCTAGAAAGGAAGAAGAATGTGGGATGGGGAGGGGATGAGATAGGAATGACCCACTCTTCAGTAGGATTATTATTTTTTAATCCCTGTTTCTGTGTGAAATAGCCCCCTTTGCTCTGCATCCAAGCTGAACTATGGCTCAGACTCTATATTTAGACCCCCTGGCTTTGAATCCTCAATTCCCATTTAATTTCAAGAGTAAAAGTTATTTAACTCTGGTGTGTCAGTTGCCTTGGCATAAAATGGGCAGAATAATAGACCTATTTCTTGGGGTTGTTGTGAGGATTTGATTAGAGAATACATGTAAAGTACTTAGAACAGTGCTTGGCACATAGTAGACACTCAGTGAACACTAACTGTTATATTCACTGCCATTGTTGTTAACTTGTTTCTGTTGGAGTTAGTGTAATAAGGCCAGAGCAGCTCCTCTGCTACTCAAATAATTTTGGAAAGAAAATGGCTCAGAGTTATTCTGTGCTGAATGGAAACCTTACCAAGTGCTACTAATTCCATTTGAATTGTCTGCAACTTCCACTCCACAATTTTCATCCCTGCTCTTCATGTGCTTAGTTCAAGCCAAGCCTTCATCATCACTTAGGCTATGATATTAGTCTCTTGATTGGACCTGAAAGTCCTTATTTCTCTAATTCATCTGCCATGTTGCCATCTAAGCCATATTTTGTGTTGTAAAAGTGACACCTGCTTGAAATCCACTCTAGCACATAGTAAGTGTTGACCAGTTTTTTTTTTTTTTTTTTTAAATTTCTGTTTCCCATATAAGTGAAGCTATAGGCTGCTTATGGATGAGAAAGCTCTCCAGTACTGTGGACCTTCAGGTGGCAGCAAAATTAAATGTGCCAGAGATTCCACAGCAGAGATTTTCACACTGTGTCAGAGACTGAACTGGAACAATTAAGTTGCTTTCCTGCTCTGGGGATTCAATAATAATATGGTATAAGCTGAGAGTAAGAATCATCTATTGTTGTGAAAAAGTTATAAGATTTAGACATATTTGTGAGGTCACATCTAGATGTCCCCCTGGCTCTAGAAATCTGTACTAATCTTTGTGTTGGGTATATTTGGAGTTTTAGAAGTAAACATTAATGCCTATGGAAATTTGCTTATTATATTTATAGTTTTACACCCAATGCTTTAGGAAAATCTTTGTAATTGAATATATTTATTTTCCTTTTGAACAGGCTAAAGAGAAAAGAAAATAAAAGGGGACATTTTTCAATATTAGCATTTTGGTTATTTTGATGTTGCAAAGAAATACTTTAAACCACATGATACTTTCAAATTTTTGGTATTTACATTATTTACTTATGTGAAATATCATTTGAAAAAAAGAAACAAATATATTGTTGTATTGGTTACACATTGAATTATTTTACGATAATCAAACTCCTACCTTGCTCATATCTGTACTTGTGTAGTTCCTTTGATATGCATAGTTTTTATTATATGATTAAGGGATTTTTTTGCAGTATTGTTCAACCTGGAATTTTGATCTCACCCATCCCTCCATGGACTGGGCTGAACCGTTCTCTGAGGATAAGGCCCTCATAAGTCTCCCTGCTGTTCACTTAGGAGAGAGGATTGTCCCTCAGACTAGAAGCTCAGGAGGAAACAGGAAGGCATCAGAACTAGACTCTTTCTGAAACCAAGGAGGCATCACAATGATTGAGTGGAGTCTGGGTCCTGGAAGTATCCTCCACATGAGGCTACTGGGGATCTAGGAAGATAGAAATGTTGTATGGACCTTGTGGCTCTGAACTAGCCATTTGAGCCAAAGATCTGCATGTCCTCTTTTCTTTGGGTCAGGAGTATGGAATGGGCCAGGGTTTAAGAGGAAGATAGTTAAAGCAGAATTCAATGATAACTATAACTTAAATTTCTCTGAACTGTTTTGATTGTTTCCCCCCTTTCTACCTCAGCATATATGAGGTACTGACGTGTGTTCCCCTCTCCAGATTCCTATGTGGAAGCCCTAATTCCCAGCACCTCGGAGTGTGATTTGGAAGTGGGGTCTTTACAAAAGTGATTGAGTTAAAATGAGGCCATTAGAGAGGGACCTAACTAATCCAACTCGTGTCCTTCTAAGAAGAGGAAATTTGGACACACAGAGGGACACTAAGAACCCAGGGATGTGTGTATGCAGAGAAAAGACCATGTGAGGACACAGAGTGACAGTAGCCATCCACAAGCCAAGGAGAGAGAGACCTCAGAAGAAACCCAATTTGCTGACACCTTGATCTTGCCCTTGTAACCTCCAGAACGGAGAAATTTCTTTTGTTTAAGCCATCCAGTCTGTGGTACTTTGTTATGGCAGCCCTAGAAACTGATATTACGTCTCATAAAACATCTCTTTGAAGCATCAACTGGGCTTTGTCAGTGCCGAAAGAAAGCCACAGAAGGAATACCAAGGGACTCGTAAATGTGTGACCTGTGCATCTCGTTGCTTTGGCTCACTGGGCATGGGGGTTCTATTTTATTTTTTTAATAAAGAAGACAATTCCTCTCTAATCACCAATTATAAACTGAGCTGTGAAAGACAGGAAAGGTGGAGGATTAAAGTGAATTATACTGACAAAATCATTCTCCCCTTGTATAGTTTTTAAAGACAGTTGTTTAAATTCTATGTGTGATTGAAAAAAAATGCTTTTGAATTCTGGGAAAATGGTTTCTTACAAACCATTATAATTCTGAGAAGTCAGCTTTTCCTTTAGCAGATATTTTTAGAAACCAGGAGTTGAAACAAAGCCATGATTCTGGCACAGTGAGACCCGTGTAAATGCTCATGTAATTTAGACACCTATAACCTCCTGGCTAAAACAATTAGGTAAATTATACTATTTGAATACTAATATCCTCAGAAGTAGGGAAGAGTTTAAAGCAAAAGGAACAAACTATGTTTTTATTTTTGTACTCAGGAAAGTATTACATGAGACAACTTTGTGCCATTAGATAGTAGAAGATGGTTTTGCAGTATATTTTGTATTTCCTATAATATGTTTATAGCTTCTGAGTATTCTAATATAATTCTCCTTGATTTTTTATTGAACAATAAAAATTTAAAGCATTTGTTTTCATACAAACCTTGGTTTTAACATTTTTCAATAGTTTGTGTTTTTGTTTTTCCTGGTAACAAAGAAAATATGTAAACATGAAGGAAAGTGTATGATATATATTTTTTATTATTTTTCTTTCTTTATTTATTTTTTTATTTTTATTTATTTATTTATTTATTTTTGCAGAGAGAGAACTGAGGGGGAAGGGGACAGGGAGAGAGAAAGAGATCTTAAGCAGGCTCCATGGTCAGCATGGAACCTGATGTGGGGTTTGATCTCACAACCCTGAGATCATGACCTAAGCAGAAATGAAATCAGACAAGACACTTAACTGACCGAGCCACCCAAAAGCTCCTCTTTTGTGATATATCAGTTTTCTATCCCTTCAAATGAGGAAAATGACATCCAAGTTCTAGAGGGAAATACTTTTTTATGCCTCAAGGGAAAAGTCTCTTACTGGCTTAGGCTGGCTACACATTGGTGGTTAATGTTGGCATTTCTAACTGCCTTTCCTAACTGCCTTCCCACTGTATTATTTTTCTTTTGTTGCTATAACAAATTATTACAAACTTAGTGGCTTAAAACAACACAATTTATCCTCTTAACGTTCTGGAGGTCAGAAGTCTGAAATTGAAATTACTGGGTTAAAATGAAGGTGTCTACCAGTCTGAGTTCCTTCTGAAGGCTCTCAGGGAGGATATGTTTTCTTGGCTTTTCCAGTTTTCAGAGGCTGCCTGTATTCCTTGGGTTATAGGTTCTTCCTGCATCTTTAAATCCAGCAGTGTAACATCTTTAAATTGCTCTCACTCACTCTCACACACTCCCTGACCTCTGCTTCTGCCATCAGAGCTCATTCTGACTCTTGGCTTCCTCTCGTAAGGACCCTTGTTATTACATTGGACCCACTTGATGATGCAGGATAATCTTTCATCTCAGGGTCCTTTACTTAATCAGATATTTAAAGTCTCTTTTGCCATTTAAGGAACATATTTGCAGGTTCTAGGAATTAGGATGGGACATCAGTGGGGGCCATCATTCTGTCTACCATGCCACACAGTCTGAAGCCATTATGATTGTGGAATGGATCATTTAGGACCCAGAAAGAGTGGGTTAACTATGTCTGGAATTTTAAAGGTCAAAAGTTACAGAGTGTGTCTATGCAATTGCAGTCTGATTTAAAGGGGGTTTCTAATGGAGAGCTGCTGTTGCCATGAAAATGGCCTGAAGGCTGTCAGCTGGCATGGGAAATACAGGTTCACAACCCATTATCTGGAATTCTCAGGACCAGATGTGTTTCATATTTCTGAATGGTAAGGTGTTTTATAACTTTATATTGCATAATGCTTCCAGTGGGGTTCTGTAACTAGATTAATTACTGTTTCCACACTGAAACATGAATAATTCATACTGAGAAAAAGAATGTAAATAGCCCTACATCAGTTCATGTGAGGTTTTTGCCACCTTTTGAGTTGCAAAAATATTCAGTTTCTAGAGTCTTTTTGATTTTCGACCCAGACACAGTATCATTGGGTAGGGAAGACGAAGAATCAGAAAATACATACACATATGTACATGTTTATACATATACATAAAAGACTTTCATGTCATTGGCTGTCTAGTGAAGATTGCATTGAAAGTTGTACATGAAAATAAACCAGAAAAAAACACAGGGTCAAAAAATTCAGTGTGTTAAGGTATTCTGTCATAGATTAAACTTTCATTCTTGAACAAAAGGAGTTGCTCTTGTATATAGAAAACAAATAAAGGTGATTAAACTATTAGAACTTTTCCTTGGAGCAGATCTCTCTTATTCATATATATATATATGGAACTCTCTCCTTGGGGATTGGGGAGAGACTTTTTTTCTAGACCATGGACACTGGCTCCTCCATGTGTTGTTATGGACCTGGGAAGGGGTAAGGGAGATCCATCATTATTTTTTTTTTTAAGATTTTACTTATTTATTTGACAGAGCGAGTGAGAGAGAGAACACAAGCAAGGGGAGTGAGAGAGGGAGAAGCAGGCTTCTCCCTCTCTGGGGCAGGGAGCCAGATGCAGGGCTTGATCCTAGGACCCTGGGATCATAACTTGAGCCAAAGGCAGACTCTTAATGACTGAGCCACCCAGGCACCCCTCCATCATTATTTTTTAGGGAGGCTCCAAACAAGTCCCAACATAAGGGAGGACAATAGTGTTCCTGATGGTGTTATTGTGAGCAAAGAGAAAGTTGGATCTAGTCCTGACTAGGTCAGTGGGGTGGTCCTGACTCTGAGATGAGTATGTGAAGTGCTGGGTGCTGAAAAGCTAGTCTGACTCAGTCCCCTAAATGTTGCCTTGAGTGTAGGAAGTGACTGAGGGTGCAAATTGAAAGAACTGATCTTTGGGGTGTAGGGATCCTAAAGTATGGAATCTTAGTTTAATATAGAACAAAATGCCCTCTGTATTAGTAAGGAAAGCTAAGCCATATGGAAGTAACAGACAGTCCTCAAGTCTCAAAGCAATAAAATAATCCCCTAACCTTATTCTCCCTCTGTGTCTATATTCTCCTTGGTTTTAGGAATATCTTGGAAGAAAGAGAGCTCTGTGGGTGTCATGCTGGCAATTAAATGTTCTTCCTTAGAACTGATACATGTCCTTTCCTCTCCCACCCCACTGATCAAAAGTCATCAGGTAGTGCCTCCAAACAGTGAGGGACCAGGAAATGGAATTCTACCAGAAGGCAGCAGAACAAGAAATACTGGGCAAACTGTGCTAATGACTGTGATCACCTCTGAAGAATGGATGTTACTCTGTAGCAGCAAGAGTGGGATACTTGAGCTCAGTCTTTAGGTCACAGAGATTTTACAGTTAGTTTTATTAGCAAGAGTGGTACCATCTCTCCACAACCCCTGCTTCTCTGGGAGAAAGATCAACCTCTGCTGCTTCTCAGTATCTCTTACCCCACAGTGGCTCAGTTCCATGGTACCATTTCTTCACCAAACGAGCAGTCTGGAAACAGAAACTTATTCTGATCTCTGCCCCAGGGCAGCTTCATACAGGGCAGCCTAATCCAGAAATTATAAGTTTTTACCCCAAGGTCAAATATTTTAAGAAGAGTCTTTTCCATTGACTTGGAGGGAGGGAGGGGGTGGAACCTGATTGTTTCTGGAGTAGAGTGCTTTATTGAGCAGTCATGGTTCAGATGTAATCCAAACACAAGCTTCTGGTTAGCAGCCATTCCCCTCCAATGCATACAATACACTAGACCATTTCCCTTCTCTGAGGCTTGCCCACATCTTCTTCATCACTACGCGTCTGTGCTCCCCACCCGCCACCTCCACACACATTCGCACACTCTAGTAAATCTGTGGTACATGCGAATCCCTGGATGTAAAAAAGAGACAAGTGGGATTTATACATACCTTGGTGCAGGAGCCTTGCACCCAGGGATGTGGACATGGCCCCTTTTTCTGCACCTCAAATTATAAATTACACAATCAGAAGTTCAAGCAAACTTCCCCTCTTTTCATTTACAAATAAGCACTGACATTTGTTTGATTGTCTTGAGTGGTATTAGAATTGCCTAGTTTGTTCTCCCTTTTAACTGCTGAATATGGATGCCACAGAATTGGCTTTTAACAGGCAATAGCAAAATGTAAAGGATTGTTGCTTGCAAATGTGTTAAAACAGTCTATTGCACATGCAAGGAAATATTATATTTATGAGCTGTGCAGAGTTCCAAGTTTATTTAACAGTAAGAATCTGCGTGGTTGGAGTCAAATGTTAAGTGGTTAAATAAAGTATGCATTACTGGCTCACCATATCCAATTGATATTGATTAATGCACTGCTACTGAATATTTTCCTCTTACAGATGTGCACAAAATACCTTCTTTTCTGTTATCACTATCCTCGTATTATAATCTGCAGGTGAGAAATTCTTTTCGTCCTACAGTGCAATAGTGTAAAGTGCTTCATCTCACTCTGGTAAGACAAATGAGGACTTTTTAGAGATGATTGCTGTAAATGCCACATTATACTATCTGCTGTTTCCATGATTTTGGCATTAAGTAGGATGAATAAATAACTTAGTTTTCAGTCACTCATTTCTTTTACAGCTAGTCATCTGGCATGCACATTTTCAGTATGCTGAATTTTAGTCTACACATACATTTGTGTTCCAATGATTGTTTAATATCATAGCAGAAATATTAATGGCCAGGTGGGCTTGAAGTTGAGTTCAGACTTGAAGTTGAGTTCCAGCTCCCTTACTAAATTATTTGTAATACTTCCTATCAGTGAACCTCTGTGAGCCCTGTTTTTAGCTATAAAATCAGTATCTTGATTCTAAGTTTCATTTTAGTTTGAAAGTGATGTGATTTGATACATTCATTATCCGTTAAAGATACTAGGAGGTTAGAGGTTACTATAAGTTGGAATCTGACTTCTAGTTATTTAAAACTTTTGTTTTCTGTCAACACTGAGATTAATACTTCATCTAGCTAAGATAGACATAATCTAATTTATAGATTCATATGTACAGTATAATACAACATAATATATAATTTGCATGTAATATATATTTAGTGATATGTAATAGATTTATATGTGTATATATAATCTTTTGTTTACCTTTTTACATGTAAACATATACATTTTTTTCTCCACTATGTATACTAATATATGAAAATTTGAATTAATGATCTATTAAATTAGTAAAAAGGATGAACTGAAAAGAGGTATACTCACTCACTGTAGAAAAAAAAATTTTTTTTAATTTAAACTTATTGTTTAAAGGTCACCAAATTTTTGCCCACAAATCAAACTTAGAGGGAGGAAGAGCTCCCAAGAAAATTTAACTTTGAGGTGTTAGAGGTCATCCCCCGATGAAGTCTAACCAGATTTAAACGAAGGGTTGAAGGGATGCCTGGGTGGCTCAGTCGGTGAAGCATCTGCCTTTGGCTCAGGTCATGATCCCAGGGTTCTGGAATCAAGCCCCACATCTTCAAGGCTCCTGCTTAGTGGGGAGCCTGCTTCTCCTTCTCTTTCTCTCTCTGTCCCTCAGCCCTGCTCCTGTGCTCTCTCTCTCTCTCCATCACTCTCTCTCAAATAAATAAATAAAATCTTAAATAAGGGGGGGAGGGGTGAAGATTTATAGCACTCCCCTCAATTACTTAGAGGATTATTATGTAAAACAATAAGCTTATTCTGTGGCTATAGAGGAGAGAAAAGGGCCCAGTCACTGTTCTTTTCACCCGTAAATATTTGTTGAGTATCTTCTCTGTGTGAGGTACTGTGAATGCTTTCTAAATGCTCACTGTACCTGAAAGTTAGGGTAGGGTGATTCTTGTTACAATGTGAAGAATGGTAATTTTTGCATCCCTAAAAGGGCAATGAGATATCCATCACAGGCAGTATATTGGAAGAGAATGGATTAAAATTTAAGGATATTATACTCGGGAGTTCTTGCCTCATGAAGGAGGAGGAACTAGTTAATCATTGAGTCATTTGATCTGATCCTGTGAAGCTCCTTTGAGAGTACAAAGGATTTAATTTGATTTGATTTATAGTTCAAAGAATGCCTTTTCTTTGAATACTTCAGGTAGGCATTTGTGGAGGTAAGGTGAGGTAAAGTAGCATACCTTTTTTCTATGAATTTACCCTTAAAAAAATTACAGTTGGCCTGTGAAAAAAGGTAAAAGTAATCTCAATTGTGGAATGCCACCCTATGGCCTGTTCAGCCTGTACTAAGAGCTTCTGTAATAACGATAATCAGGAATACCCAAATAAGACACCAAGAACAAGTCTTGCTCAGTAGTTTTTATGAATTAATAAAATGTCTAGATGTTCTACATCTGTTTTACTTTTTTGAAACATGGGACAAGAAACATTTAGAGGAGTCCCCATACTTGATACATTTTTTTTCCTTTCGCAATAGTAAAATATGTGTTAGATACTAAGTATTTGTATTAATTATAGCTATTCTAAAATTCTGATCAAATATGGTACTAACACAGGTTTTCATTTATCTTTTCTGATCCTCATCTGAACCTCATTCCTAGGTATCCATACAAACTGTATGTAATACCGATCCCATGACATTATCATAAAGAGTAAATTGTATGATAGTTTATTAGTACACAGTTCTAGATAAAATGATTTTTGTCTTTAGTAATTAAAAAAATATTTTGTTAATAGCATTTTAGCATTGTATCAATCAACCCAAGGAGCCAGTTGGAGCCTACTGTTTATATAAAATTCTTTGGAACACACTTACATGGATGTTTAGGGTTTAATTATATCTTTTTGACTATAGCTTCCCACCAGAAAATTCTATCTCTCAGACACAAATCTACTAATAATATTTATGGTAGTCCCATAAAGGAAAGCTATGCATAATAGGTAAGAACTAATGTATGTGGGTAGGTGACCAGTGTAGAAATTTTTATCAATAACTTATAATGGAATCTGAAGTTTGGAGGGATGATGGCGAAGAGCTTTGAGTCTGGAATAAAACAGGTTTGAATCCAAGTTTTGCCTTCTATAAATAATGATGGGCATGTTATTTAATTTCTTCAGTCTGTTCCCTCATTTGTAAAATGGCAAAATGGCAAACAATTTCTTCATAGTTTTCTGGGGAATCAAATGAGATGATGCTTTTAACTTGCTTGTCACTTGCATAATGTCATTATAAATAATGATAGAACATAAACTTGTTCACAACCATATCTATAAATCTTAAGGAGCAGGATTGAATCTCAGCTCCAAAATTCAGAGGTGCAAGAAATATAATTTGATTTTTCTAAAAAAAAACCCCTGAAATCTAACCATGGTCTTTTCTGTAAGGGCAGAAGATCTCCTACCCCAGATTTTCATTCCTTGCTTACTACTGTCTAAAAGGCATTAGCTGTGCCAAGACTGTGGAAAAACATTCTTTGATCATAAAATTCTGTATCTACCCAGATTACCATTACTATCTTACTTTGGCCCTTTGCTTTCTCACTATCTCTGACTTCTCTGTAGATGTTGAAATGTAGGACATTGTGAATGTCAGTGGCTCCATTCACCTATGATTCATACAACGATTTCCTTTCTTGGGTCTAGCCTTGATGTCCCCCTTGGTTGTTTCAGCAAATGGCTCTTGCTGTGGACCCACAGCCATCTCTGATCCTTTTTTCCTTTCTACCTCCTTTCTCTCATGAGAGGTAGGGGTGTTACTTTGAGTCAGGTAGGGTTGGGAGTGTCTCACCTGTGTTTTTTTGTAGAAAATAAATATGCTTCTTCATTCTAGATATATCTACATTCCAAATTCCTAAAATATCTAAATTCTCATAGGGACTAAGGTTTTTGGAAAATAAAATGCAGAAAAACTATCAAGTTTTTCAATTCTCTGTATGTAAAGAGTAAGGAAGCAGAAACAGAAGGCTACCAGGTGAAAAGGAGTGTTATTAGTTGATTATCAAAAATTTTAACCTTGCATTTCCAACTTGGTATTTATTAGCATTATTCAATATTCCATTTCCTAAATACTCCACAAATTCTAGGTCTTCTACTTACCGAGGACTCAGCTAAATGTTGTGGGAGGAGTTGCAAAAGCAGATGGTTCTGCTACTAAAGAATTTACAGACTTTGATGGGGGGAGGGGGAATAGATATACAGGAAAATTTTGACATAAATATGAATTTAAAAAATTATAATTTGGGGGCACCTGGGTGGCTCAGTTGGTTAAGTATCCAAGTCTTGATTTTGGCTCAGGTCATGATCTCAGGGTGGTGAGATTGAACCCCACATTGGGCTCTATGCTGAACTTGGAGCCCACTTAATATTCTCTCTCCCTCTTCCTTTGCATCCCCCTCCCCACTCTTGTATGTATACACATGCTCTTTCTCTTACTAAAATAAGAAAAAAAAAATGAATTGAACGAGAGGTGCTGTCCCAAGGATTTCCTTATGGGAGGAGGGGAAAGTGGCCTATATAGCTTGATAAAAGTTTCCTGAAGATTCTCCTTTGAATTTTCGTTCATTTTGCAATTACTGCATAAAAGGCTAAGTGGGATTTCACCAAATACTAAAAAAAAGATAGACAGTTTGTAGAAATAAAGACTATCTGATACCATTGAGATTTGAGCAAAATGACAAAAAGTAATAATTTAGCTAGAATCACCTGGCACTAATGCCCACTGAGAATCTAAAGCAAGAGGAAGATGCTGGGCTTAGAGAGGAAGGAATTGCAGACAACTATAAATGTGAGGTGAATGAAGGATGGACCTGGAAGGGTATGACCAAGACTAAGGAGAAGAAATGTATGGGATAATCATCAGAGCCAGGGTCTCTATACATCTTCCTGTGTGGTAAACACTGTTCTAAGCCCTTCTCACCCACTGAATCCTCACAACTCTATAGGGTAAATACTCCTGTACTTATTTCTTTCTTCTCTTCTTTTTCTTTCTTTCTTTTTTTTTCGTAAGATTTTTTTTTTTTTTTTATCACTTGTTTGTTTGTTTTTTTTAGAGAGAGCTCAAGCACGAGCGGAAGGGGCAAAGGGAGAGAGAGAATCTCAAGCAGACTCTGTGCTGAGCACAGAGCCCAATAAGGGACTGGATCTCATGACTCTGAGATCATGACCCCAGTGGAAACCAAGAGTTGGTTGCTTAACTGACTGCACCACCCAGGCACCCCTCCTGTCCTCTTTCATAAATGACAGTGAGTCACCCAAGTTACATGGATAAAAGCAGTGGGAGTGGAATTTGAACCTGGGTGGTGTCGTTCCATAGCTCATGCTCTCATAAACCACTTCTCAAGCAATTCCAGGGTAAATTCAAACAAACTCAAAACAGATTGGGTTTAGATGGTGAAGAAGTAGAAGTCAAGGCTACCTCCCTGGTTTTAATCCTGGATGACTGAAAAAACTGTTGCAATAATGATGCAAGAAAGTGAAAAGGAAAAGAGGTGGTTTCATCATTTGCATAATCGACTTTGCAAAGGTATATATATATATATATATACATTTGTTGTTTGCATAGCTTGTCTATAGATTTGGTAAAGCTCCAGTTGTTTAGGGATTTCTTCTCTAACATTCACTCCCAGCCTCCTGAAATATATAGTCCATAGTGTCTATCAAAGGAGAAGTTTTCCTTTGACCTAGGGAGTACTCAGAAAATGAAATGGAAGCTTTTTGTCCTAGTATCTTTGTGTTTGGTTGTAGCATTTAATTTTATAATTGTCATGTCAGTGATATTTTGGCTTCTCCTCTAACCATTTGTTGAAGGGGTATTAACTTGAAATTGAATTATCTTGAGAAAGGTTTTCAAGAATTAGTTGGCCAAGAAGAATTCTATCCCCAGTGTCTCAAGGTTTTGAGTTTTCAGGTGAATGTGTTGTGGCTTGATTGTTGATTCTGTGTTGTTGTTGCCATTTTGCTGAAATTTGATTGATGGTGGTATTTTGAGTTCCTATAATGGCATTCTAATAATAGTAGAGTTTTGAATTACTTTAATGAAAAAGATTCATTGAGTGCCTAAAATTGGTTATTTTGATATGTAGGATAATAGGTGCGTGTTCACTGAGATCCACTTAAAGCAGAATTTCTTTTGCTAAAATGACCTATTTTTGCTACTCTTCTGAAATCGATACCACTTTGAAATGTCATTTAGGTGGCAACAGACCGTTTTTAAAAAGCACATTATTCATTTGCACCTTTAATTGCCTAATAGTAATACAAAAAATACACGGTGATTTGTTAGTATTGACTAAAGACCTGCTGTGCGCTTGTCTAGGAGGCTGCAGATGACAATTAGAAGTGCTTTCATACATACAGATGTCAGGACTGAGTGCAAAGATGCTTTTGATACCTTAATCTTCCATGGAACTGGAATTTAGAGCTTTAAAAAGAGTTTTTTTAGTTGAACTGCAAATCAACAAATTTGGTGAAAAGGTTGTGAGACTCTAAGCACAGTGAAGGTAGAGATAATGTTTGTCCTGTGAGTTCCTGTGTTTCTAGGGTTGACTTTTCAATAAATGTTGAATGAATGGGGGGAAGACGGATTGTAAATGAATTCAGAGAAGATGTGAGAATTAAGCAAGAAGTCACAAATGAGCCAAAAGCACACAGCAAGCTCTTAGAAATAACAGAATCCCACTCAATAAATCCGGCCTTTAAATTGTGAATTTTCTTCCTGTGGCTTTTAGATATGCTGCTACTCAGAATGTTAGGTTTTAAGAGATGACACTTTGTGCCACACGGTGGCATCATTGTAGTTTTGATGGAGTTCTTCACTCCAAGCTGAAGAAATTTGTTTTGACACATTCCATTAAATGCTTATGTTTTGATGAAATGTATGAGGCATTATGCAGTTGGCCTATAAAGGTATGACAAAACTTTGAATATGCATTTTTTTCCTGGGAAACATTAAGAATAACCCTAAATTTAAGATTAACTCCTCCATTAATAATGATTACTCCCTTCTTAGCACCAAAAGGCTTCTTCAATAAAGTGCAAACAATTAGATTAAAATAAAATTAGAATAATAACAGGTAGTTCAAGTAAATTGGAAAAGCCAAGCTAATGTAGTATTGTTAAATTTTCAGAAGAAATTTTATTTCTCATAACCATTAGAGGTTTATAGACTTAAACTGTTTCCTCTGAGCTAATCTGAGATTCTCATAATGAAGATGAAATTATGTACTTTCTTTTTGGAATGGCATTTTCAGCATGTTTCTATCATATTTTCTTTATTCTTTAGAGACTATGATATTTAGATTGGAATTGATTTGGTCATCATTGGACTGCTCTTCTTTTAACACTTCCCAAAAGGATCTTAGACAAAAAATGGGATTGTCTCATGTTGAGACCATTCCCTGAATTTGGAAGACAAGCTGGTTATTTTTATCCAATACCCCTTCTCTACTTTTTTCCTCTTTGGGCTCATAGTTAATTACAACACTGCCTTTCTACTTAATACAGGAAAAATTATTTTAAAATGTGAATTAAATGAATATTTCTTGGGGAGGCATAAAATGTCTTTGTGCAAGATGCATCTTCTCTTGAATAAGATTATGCATTCTGGTTCTTTCCTTGGCTGATATATTTATACATTTGAAATCTCTGTGAAGTATAGAATTAAAAGAAAAATCTCTATTGACATTGAACCATAGATATTGGACTGCCTAATCATGCTGTCTGGTCCAAAACATACCTGTTTTCAGTATTCCACGTCTTCCATGCCTTGCTTATAAAATGTGTTATTGTAATTCTCTATTTTATCTTTTATAGCAATTTATTTTGCCTCACACTTGTTTTATATGTTGAATATTCTTTGAGAGACTTTTATGTAATGGGAATGTAATTAGTTTTCTGTTTTTCTCTTGTCCACATTTATAACATATTAGAAGACATTAAATACTTAAAAACCAATTACTCTTGAGATTGTATATTTCAGATTTGCTGTTTGATTTTTTGTAAGGAATTTGTATTTTATCCAGAGAGTAAGTAAAAGAGGTAAACACATTAATTAGGAAGGCATGAGGACTCTTAGGTTGTGACTTTAGGAGAATTAAGTGGATTATGGTACCATTGCTTTTCCTGGGGCAGTTCTGAAAAATCTTTTAGCCCTTGTAGAAACCGTATGTGACTTTGTAGGAGGCCACAGTAGATTCTTTGTTGAGTAGACAGGAAAGAAACTTGGGAATAGAATGATTTCTGCTGTAGGGGGAAAAGAAAACTTAACTGTTTGGCTCAGCAATTTGTTAAGAGGCCAAATATGTTAGATATTATCTTTATCCCCACAAAGTTTACAAAAGCTAGTTGGTCAACCTTTGTAATTATTGTCAGGTTGATCTTCAAAGTACAAATTATAGTCTAGAGTCCAGGATAGCATTCCCTACTTCATTCTTGCTCACAGGTTGATTAAACATATAGTCTCATTCTTAAAAGTGAATTCGAAGGGTATATTCTTCTGTGAGCAATTGAAATCTAACCTGGAGTTTGGGTTAAACTGAGTTGCATGTAAGATTATTTTGGAAATATAAATGAATTATCATATTAGAGTCTTCGTTACCAAGAAGAATTAAGAATTATAAATATGTGGGGCACCTGGGTGGCTCAGTGGGTTAAAGCCTCTGCCTTCTGTTCAGGTCATGATCAGAGACCTGGGATGGAGCCCCACATCAGGCTCTCTGCTTGGCAGGGAGCCTGCTTCCTCCTCTCTCTCTCTGCCTGCTTGTGATCTCTATCTGTCAATAAATAAATAAAATCTTAAAAAAAAAAAAAAGAAAAAGAAAATCATGAGGAAGGGATGCCTGGGTGGCCCAGTTGGTTAAGCATCCAGATTTTGATCTCAGCTCAGGCCCTGATATTTGGGTCATGAGTTGAAGCTCTATGTTGGGCTCTACACTGGGCATGGAGCCTACTTAAATAAAAAAAAAGTCACAAGGAAGAAAAAATACATTTATAGTACTGTACTGTAAAAAATCTGCCTGTTAGGGGGACCTGGGCAGGGAAAACCCATGTTGTTCAAGGGTCAGGTATATTTATTATTACTCTTTTTTTGGTGATGGCTTTGTGCTCACTGTTATTTTTACTTGAGTGACTTTAAAAACCAGCAGTGTGAAGAAATTAATGTAAAGGGTAGGTATAAGAAGATCTGTATTTCAGGGTCTAATGGCTTAGGACCATCGATGAAAATAAGGGAGATTAAGTTTGAAATATTAGGCCAGCAACAGTCAAGTGAGACTTGAATACCCCAGCATATTTAAACTGATAGCAAATATTTGACAACCTATAGGCATATCAATTGGTGTCTCAGGCATTTGCTTAGTTGTTTTTTAAGGATAAGGACTCTGATGAAGACTTGATTCTGTACCCAGGCTTTTTGACATCCGAGTCTACTTCTATAATATCTGTCTTAATCTCGTATTGTACATAAGATGCTTGAAAACTGATGAATCTTGTTATATTTTCAGCTGATAAAATACCTACCAGCATACCCATTTACTTTCCTCAGGTGCTGTGGGACTGCTTCTATAGAGAGGAAGCACCCATTTTGTGCTAAGCCAGCACAAACATTAGAAATCAGTCAAGGTCATTCAGTGTACTCAGGGTAATTCAAACAGACAAGAAGAAGCCTCAGCTCTTTTGATCTTCTTTCTGTATGCATTGAAAAAAATATATAGTGGATGAAAAGAAAAATGTTAACGAAAAAAATATCCCTTGATCAGTTCATTCAAGGGTAGTTCTGAAATAGAGCTAAAGTAGAGAGGTGGCTCCCTCACCCAAGCGTTGGACCCTGAAGAGCTGTTCGCAGTAAGCTTATGTAACCTTGGCACTGTGCTATGCTTGTAATTGAAGTTCATCTTTATGAGATTTCAGCAGAGACTGGTCAAAGAGGTTGGTCATTAAAGGCAGGAAGCACAGCAACTTTAGTAAATATAGTAGAAAGAAATGCAGTTTTCCTTAGCAAGGTGTTAAGGAGAGAGCTTTTGAAATTTATCTTAATTTAGCCTTCGGAAGATATGACCTTGCTCCTACATCTTGCTGTAGAGTTGCCTTTTGATGTACTTGCTTTACATACTAAGGGAGATGACTGTGTTACCTTAAATTGAGTTTGTGTTCTATTGCTTTCTCAGTAAATTCTATTTTAGTAGCTTTATAAATTGACCATAAAAACCTATGCTAGACTGAAATTTCAGAGACCTAGGAGAAAACTATTTCTTTTATTTAAAAAGACATTTATTTATAAGATTCAAGGTCATTTAGGTATTAATTTTCTTATTAACTCTTAGAGTTTATTGGTTTTCCTCTTCAGAAAATAATATTCTCCAACTTTCAGTACAGGAACACATCATCAATTTAGGTCAGCTTAGGTTGTAGAGTAAGAATCACAAAAATCTGATTTTAGAAACCCTGGAGAGCAGCAGTACCTTGAGAAGCTGAGTAGTACAGCAGTCTGCCAGGAGGCAGGGATTTCACGGGGCAGGTCATGTTTGGGCACAGTTCTAGTTCAGAGAGCTCTAACTGAAAATTTGCCAAGCTGCTCAGCTAGGAACAGAAGATGCTGTATTGAAAAGAGGAAATCATGTCAAACGAGGTGGGTTCTCTTTCTTTAGCTCTCTGAATATCTCCTATCACTTTTTTTTTTTTTTTTTTTTTTTTTTTTTTTGCCACCATTCCAGGGCGTGAGCCCAGGGGGATTCATTGCCCCATTACATGCATTCCTCCAAGTTCTAGACCTCTCCACATTTCAGTCTTGCTCCCTTGCAGCCCTCTTTTCCTTATCACCCTTTCCTGATGTCCACATGTTAGACATAAACAGTGGCTGAAGCATACAACTAAACATGGCTATGGTCTCTGGTGCCACAATGATCACATGAAGATAGGATACAGTAAAGCACAAGTGCTCTTTCCTGCTGCTCAAGTGTCCAGACAGCTGGACACTGACCAATCTTAGCTGGGCGTTTGCTGTTCTTATTTCCCTTTCATTTATAAGTCCCGCTCCTCCACCCACCCCAGACCTGGCCCTTGGGGTATGGTTTTTCCAGGTAATCCCATTACAGTGCACTGTAAGTATATACAAAAGCAGGAGGCAGGTGAAGATAGATGTAGAGATAGGAGTAACATGGCCTCAAGGAAAGGAAGCCAAGGAGTGCTGATAGTCATCAGAAGATGGATAAGGCAAGGGCACCGTTCTCCCATAGAGCTTTCAGAGGGGGCACGCCCTTGCTGACACCTTGATCTGGGACTTCTGTCTTCTAAAACTGTGAGAGAATGAAATTCTGTTGCTTCAGCTCACCAAATTTGTGATAATTTGTTGCAGCATCTACAGGAAACGAATATAGATTTTGCTCCTGGGAAGTGGGCTGTTAGTATAACAAATGCCTATTAAGTGTGGACAAGGGTTTAGAACTGGTAGAGGCTGGGAGAATTTTCAGGTACATAATAGAAAAAAACCTAGATTCCAGTCAGTGCTCAAAAGGAAGTAAGGACCACGAATGAGAAAATTTCTTAGAGAATACCTATATTGTCAGGAGCAGAGTGCTGATAGAAATATGAACGTTAAAAGTGTTTTTGATGAGGACTCAGAAGGACATGGGGGAGCATGTTATTTTAAACTGGAGGAAAAGTGATCTTATACAGCTGGAAGAGAACTTGACTTAATTGTGTTCTCTAGTAGTAGGCAAAATAGGACTTGACTTGCAAGTGAAGGCCTTGGATATTTAGCTGAGGAGGTCTCTAATAAAGTGTTGAAGGTATGGCCAGGTTTCTTTTTTCTGATTACAGTGAAATGCAAGAGGAAAGAGAGAAATTGAGGAAATAACTATTAAGGCAAAAGTACCCAGAACTTGATAATTTGAGGAATTTGCAGCCCATCCAGATTATAAAAAATGCTAATGTTAGGAAAGCATGCTCTGGAGAGAAGCAAAGGTGTAGCTGGACCATGTTTTGGTTCATGTAATCATGAAGAGATTACAATGTGTTGCTCATGGATTCACACAGAAAACAGAGACGGAGTTATCCAGGAAACCTCTGTGGAGGACCCACTTGTCTATGACCTGAATCCCCTTGGTGTACATAGGAGAGCTGTCTCATTTGTGAGAGTATTGTTTCAGTAGACACACTGCCAGCCTGTACTAAAAGGGACAGAGACAGGATGAAATCAAGGAAAGCTGTTGGACTTCTCCCTTAGAGTCTCTAGAGGCAGTGTGGCCCTGTTGACACCTTTATTTTGCACTTCTCATCTCCAGAACTGTGACAGAATAAATTTCTGTTGGTTTGAGTACCTACGTTTTTGATAATTTGTTAAGGCATCCCTAAGAAACTTACAGTGTATCACCTTCAACCTGCTTTTTTTGTGTGAGGAGCCAAAGCTAAAAAAGGTCGTGGTTGCTTGTTACCCCTTTGGATTGGTGGTGACAAGCAGGCCCACTTCTTGACATTCCCTCCAAGTGAGCCAGTCTCTCCCGGCGTTCCCAGAGGAGCTAATTGGCTGCAGGAAGACTAACTTTTCTTTGTCTCTCTAGCCCTTGTCAATTCCCAAGTTGTTGGAGCACGTCCTTGTTAGCTTCTACTTCTTTCACTCTTTTTTTGTTTCTCAAAAAAAAAAAAAAAAAACACATTAGCTTAGTACAGCACTGACCGGACTCTTTACCCTCATTCCTATCATCCAGTCACAGGGATGCCACAGCTCTTGTCCCTGCACTCTGCAGCCCATTCCTCTTTGTAATACATCCCTGCAGGAATTCAAATGTAGATTTGCATTTTAATGGAAATATAATTGACTTCCCCTGAACATTTAAATAATTAAGACTTCACATTTACATTTTAATCCAGGTATGCTATAGCCCTTTTTAACTTTTGGGGAAAGAGATCTTTTTTGACAGGTAAAAAGTAGTAGCTCTCAGGCTCTGAGCACCCACCCTGTGCCAAACATTTTGGTAGTCACTTTGTAGATTTCATAACATTTAATTCTCACATTGGTCTTTAACTTCAACCCCAGCTTGCAGAATAGGACCAAAGACATAGAGACACTAGGCAATCTACACAAATTCACATGACTCAGGGCACCATAGGTTAGACTGAGAGACCCAAGATTTTTTCCGTCTTCTACTTATGTTTCAGATTTTTATATTCTCCACTGTTAAAGCTTGTCATACGGATTTTTAAAACCTATGTTCTCTCATTTTGGATTATTGCTGTCTCAATGGAAGAAATAATAGTAACTTATATTTGATTTTACTGAGCACTTACTACTGTCCAAAAGACTAGACTTCTCACAGTTTCTATTATGTATGATCTTTACTACAACCTAGTTAGGTGCTTACCAGTTTCCTGATTATAGATGAAGAAACTGAATCTTAGGTTAAATATCTTACCCCAAAACACACAACTTGTTTGACGTAAAATACATATTTGAATATAGATTTGTCTAAAGCAGAGAATGAGTCCTTGACTAAAGAGTATAATAGCTCAAGAACTTCAAAGGCAAATAGTGTTTTATTATATACAAGATCCGAGTTAAGAAGAAGAGCATACCTTTGTAGGAAATAGACTGATGTGTTCAATAGATGCTTTTTGGTCACACACCATATTAATCATTATTAATCACTATTAATTATTAATCATAATTAATCACTAATCAAAATAAATGTCAGAATCTTATTTATGTATCATGACTTTCCGAAAGTCATTTGAAACAGCTTTCAGTTAAAAGATAATAAAAACTAAATCCAAACTCCTGAAACAAGAATAATGAGAAAAGAGACCAAAATCTTGAAGCATGTTAGAAATAAGAAAGACAACAGGCCCCAAATGGTGTGGCCCATGTCACCAAACAGTGACTTAATTACAACTGCAACTTTCCAAGAAATGGAGTCTTAAACCAGTAAATCAGAATACTTGATCAGCACTAGTTAGGTCATCTGACTGATAGACCCCTAAAGAAAAATAACTTTGCAATAACCAACCTCCTCTTTTGTTAGTGTAACTTCCTTGTTCCTGATCCTTTCTGCCTATAGAGTTTTTCATTTGATATACCTCCTCAGATCTCCTTTCTATCTGTTAGTTTGGATGTTGCCTGATTCAAAACAATTTTTGCTCAAACTCTTAAATTTTAATTTGCCTCAGTTTATCTTTTAGCAAGCATAAATGGAAAAGGAGAAGAGCTATGAGGAAGCTTGGTTGAATAATCACCCCTTGGATATGTGCACATGTGAAGCATTTTTATTTGAAGCTCTCCATGAACTAACCTTGGCCTTGAGTCACCTAATCTTTGTTAAGCAGATAGCTTTTGTGTTGTTCCAGTTTAAATATCAACTGAATCCTATAATTCTTTTGTAAGCCAAATCTTTGCCACTTCCCAATTTATAAGATCAGTCTCAAGCTCAGTGTAGCCTGAATAGAGGTAACAGTGAGTTTCCTGAGGGTGTAAATGTTCAAGGTTATTTTCCCATACTCCCTCTTTCCTCCAGAGCCTGCTTTCCCATTCCTGCCATGGACTGATGATGTGTCTAGACTGTGACTGTGTGCATGGCTGGAAATATCTACATACATGTGGCTCTGAATCAGTGGGAGGCAAGCTTGCTATTCATTTGATGTTGGTCTCTGCTGCACTTGTGTGAGCCTGATTATTGATTCTCTGAGTGACCAGAGTCCACGTTCTGAGTCTTAGCTGCAGTATAGTTATTGATCCTCTGGGGGCTCTGCTCAGCTTTGTTGTGCACAGTAAATTGTCCATAGTAAATTGTCCTGCTACCAAAGATTAGAAAGATGAGACCTCTTGCTTCTAGGGTCCTTATGCACTGTTGAGCACCCATTCTACTTCCTCTTGATTGAAGAGATTCTCATAAATCTTAGCCATGCCTGCTTTCAGCTTTACTTGCTTTTACCTCTCCTGGAAGCTTTAGTGACTCAGCAAAAAACTTAGCAAATCAAGAAAAATGCCACCACTTACTACATAGCAGTAGGGAACTGTGCGTGCGCCCCTGCTCTGCCCCTCACTGAGGGAATGAGTTGAATGACCCTTTTTCCTCCATAGCAAGATGAGTATTATAAGAAGTTGATAATGCTCTATATTCTGCTACTCTAAAATGCTGTGTCTCTTAGGCTGTTAGCCCCCTTACATTAAAGTATGGTGATTTGTAGACTGATTATTAGAATCTGCTGGAATACCTTATTTTAATAAGCTCCAAGAAAGTATGGTTAGCAACACAGTGGGCTTCTGATGTTTTGTTCTCAGGTGAAACTATTCCTACAGTAACCCTAGGCATTCTGTTTAATCGTTGATATGAGAGGGATGTGTTAACGGCGTCCACCCTAAACTAATAAGTCAGAATTTGGGGGATTATTTTCCCAGCACAGTATTTAACCAATGGGCTAGAAGGGAAGCCTAGTGAAGAAGAATGAATATCCCATTTGCTCATTACAACCTCATAATCTCATAACAGGAAGAAAATATTTTACTAGAAAATTTGAAGTGAAGAATCTCACATAGTTGAATATAGGCTCTTCGTTCTTAGCTTCCAGGTAGCCAAGTAAAGAGAGAAACAGATTGTATAACTCTGTCTTCAGTGTCTAATTAAGGAACTATAATTGTTCAGAATTAAAACTTTTTTCCAGATAGAAGAAATTGATAGCATGAGTCTTAATCTAAGGAACATTCACAATCATAATGGTTCATATCTTAGATAACACTTTTATGACATAAAAAAGTACTTAGATATATTGCTATTGCTTTTATTTTCAATAAGAACTGAAAACTGTCATTGTGGAAAAGTTGACAATGATGTGATGCCATTAATCTACTCTGATTTTTCCAGTCATCAGCATATTGGTCTAGAGGTGCTAATGATGCTGTATAATCATTGTTTGGGCAGTCATGTAAATAAGCATGTTGGGGAAGGATGCATTTGCCCAGATTACCTTAAACACCTCTAAATTTGGTGGTGTTTTTTTTTTCTCCCCTGAATGGATTACTTTGAAAAAGAATGATGTGTTAAGTATGTTGATGAATTTTGTAACTGGAAAAATTAAGTTACTATCTGTTTCATAATTTGCTACTTATGCAATCTTGGAAAAGTTGCTTAATTTATTTGAGCCCTAGTTCCTCATTTTCAAATAGTGGTAACAATCTCTCTTTAAAGGCCTATTTTGATGAGTAGGTAAGAGGTAGCACATGTAACTGTAAACTTGGTGAGGGTTTTTGTTACCCTTTAAACTGATCTATTGGGGGAGGTTATCAGTTCCTTTGTGGACTTGACTTTGTATATGGTACTAACTATTGTATTTTCAGATTCTGGCACCAGGCTTTTCCCATGAAGTAAATGTAAGAATATAAGATGATAACCTTAAAAATTAAATGCTTTGTAAACCTTATTTATTTTGCTATTGTTGTTTGTCCTTATTGTTAGGCCAAGAGCTTTACTTTCATAAGAATGAACCCTCAGGGGTGGCTGAGTGGCTCAGCCGGTTAAAGCCTCTGCCTTGGGCTCAGGTCATGATCCCAGGGTCCTGGGATTGAGCCCCACATTGGGCTCTCTGCTAGGCAGGGAGACTGCTTCCTCTTCTCTCTCTGCCTGCCTCTCTGCCTACTTGTGATCTCTATCTGTCAAATAAATAAATAAAATCTTTAATTAAAAAAAAAAAGGATGAACCCTCAGCCCATTTGTTTTCTGTAAACACATGAAGTAAAGGCAGAATGAGACTGTGTGAGATACTTGCCTAATTTATAATAGGGGTTGTCACTGGAGTATTAAGAATTTGATGGATTTTACCACAGTCTCTTTCATTTTATGGAGTTTCTTTGTAAAAAAAGAAACATTACTATCTCTTCATGGGCTTTTACTACATTTTCAATCTACCAGCCCTGCCACAAACATCAGATTACTGTAACTTAAAAAAATATCGTTCCCTTATAGCACAATTCATGCTCCTGCACACTGTGCAAACCGCATCCTTTATGGATTATACTGCTGAGATAACACACATGGGGTTGAAGTTTTTATGGCTTTGGCACTGATACTAATTTTGCTCATGCCTTGGCTGGGCTTTGTGTTCAAGGGATTTAGAAGTGTTCCCCCTTCCCCTCCTCCACAAATAGGAACAAGCCCAGCAAATGTGGGTATTTATTTGTTTTTATAAAAATATCTACATAAACCCAGCCCAACCAGGCCTGCAGCTATTGATCAGTAGTGAAGGAATCAGCCTTAATCTCTCTCTCTCCGTTTAAGAGCTCACATTTTTATTGGCATAAATTTCTATTAGTAAAAATAGAATCATCAACCCTAGCCCTCTTCTTATTCTTTCTCAGGTACTGATAAATTTGGAGGAAAGAATTATATGCCTGATGAAACTTAGTATTAAACATAAACATTAGTAAGAAATGTGAAGACGAAAGTATCTTAAAATCTATACATTGAAATAATTTGTAGCTTAGTACCCATATTATTGGACCATTTAAATTTTGTAATTCACACCAATCTGTGATAACTGACTATGGGTATAAATCTCATTTCCTAGGAAAAAATAAACTTCCAAGGGAAATATCAATTTCATGTCTTACTTTCCAAAATTTCACTGTATATAAAGTCATTTATAATAGTCACTGGTGAAGTCATCATCATGTTTTCCTGTTGTCTGTGGACTGGCTAAACCCCTTCTGCTTTTTAATTTTATATTCACCTTTTCCTGTTTCTTCTGGAGAGTGAGAAAAAGGAACTTGTAAAAGACATAAAATGAGTCATCCTTCAACAAAAGATTTCTCCTGAGATGGTACTTCTGAGTGTAAATTGCCTTCTTTCTCATCTTCTCAGAATAAGGACTAGGGGCTGTTTATTCTCTACTGCTTTGACTATTGTGCCTATAATCTCTCTCTGTCCCCCTCCCTCTTTCTCTGTTAGTTTAGTGGATGGCAATTATGTATTGTTTTTCTAGGTGCCAATTGTAGCTGCCATTTTGCTATTGCAGTCGTGGGAGGCAATTGTGTATCCTCTTTTCTTTTGAAAAGGGTATATATAATCAGTAAGTAATTCTATCTATTACAACGGCAAGTGGGTGGTGTCTACAGCAGACAATCATTTTTCAAAATAAAATGATATATGTGTTAGATTCCAACTGTTAAGTGAACTAGAAACTTAAAAAGTCAGAAAATCAAATGATATATTATTTCAAAGTTTCTTTTTGTTTTTAACCATAAAGTTCAACATGTGGAATTTATAGTGAGACTGGATAGAAAGCCGAATGTACCTTTAAGGTATGATGAAAAAATTTACAGATATTTATCTTCAGTTAAGCAAACATAGTATACATATTGATTAAAAATTATATTTAAAATTAGATGTTGATCTTACCATTTCGTACTTGACAAACATAACATAATGATTTTTTTTTCTGGTTTTCTTTTCTTTTCTTTTTTTTTTTTTTTAAGAAGATGAATTGGCAAGTTCAGGTGTCTGTAGTTTTGAGAGCTGAGTGTGACACCAGTGGTGCATAATGTTTCAGACTTGTTATTCTGTACTTAATTGTTTGTTGTTGACTAGAAATAAGGGATCTGGAATAGGAAATTATAAAAGATCTAGCTGTTGTGCTGAGCAAATCCCTTAACCTCTCTGAGCTTCAGTTTTATAATTTTTAGAATGGGGGAAAAATATACTTGCCTTATAGGACTATGGGGATGATTAAAAGAGACCTAGAAGATGAAACACTTAGCCCATTTCCTAGGATGAATGAAAACATGTCAATCTTCTATCTGTGGTTGTGAAATAATGGTGATGAAATGTGAGAGCTGAGATGGACTGCAAAGGTCTTTATTTGCTAGAAGATCAGAGATGTACGGGAATATGAGCAAGGTCACACAGTTGGTGGCAGAGCATTGCCAGCTCTCACTTAGATCACTTCTTATGGTATTTTACAGTCTTACTCTGCAGGATTTTCTGCCAGTGACTCAGAATCCCATATGGTGTCATCATAGTGCTGCTATTTCATGATAACCTTTTAAATGTCAATAATCATAGCTGTGATATTTTTGATGATAAGCAGTAAAGAGAACAAGTGAGAATTTCAAAAAGCAACTGTCTTTACTGCTCAGTTTTCTTTGTGAATCTCTGAAATTTGATCCGTGTTGGGCTCAATGGCCAATGAATAGCAACTTTAGGAATTGGGGAATGGGTTCAAGTTTCTTAGCCTGACTACTAATGTACATGGCTTCTGATCTGAGTCTACTAAAAAATGGGTTCTACGTTTTATGTCACCTATGCATTTTATATATCAGTACAGAAATATTGGTTTGTTTTTTTTTTTAAGATTTTATTTATTTATTTGACAGAGATCACAAGTAGGCAGAGAGGCAGGCGGAGAGAGAGAGGAGGAAGCAGGCTCCCTGCTGAGGGGAGAGCCCAATGCAGGGCTTGATCCCAGGACCCTGGGATCATGACCTGAGCTGAAGGCAGAGGCTTTAACCTACTGAGCCACTCAGGCGCCCCTGGTTTTCATTTTTGAAAGGAAATCATTTTTTTGACTCTAGAAATCCTTAACTTGCTACAACTTCACATCATTGTTTTATCTCTAGTCGCTAAAGTTGAAAAACATTTCAGTATTACAATATCAGTATTTTGAAGACAAGTTTATTCCTCTGATGATTTTGCATTGGATTGCTTCATGATAAGTACTAAAAATAATTTAGTTAGAGTTCTCATCATAGTGCTAAGTTCCCTCTATTAAATAAATTCTGAGCAGTTTGATACATAACCATTCTATCCAAATTATGTCCTATAAAATTTCATGATGAAATAATTTATATTTAGACTATATTATTTGGTTAGAATGCTTTCTGCTACATATAACAGAAAAGCCCCAATCCCAGGAATTTCAAACATAAGAAATTTATTTTGCCATGTAGAGTAG
The DNA here is from genome assembly GCF_902655055.1 of Lutra lutra. Taxonomy (NCBI): domain Eukaryota; kingdom Metazoa; phylum Chordata; class Mammalia; order Carnivora; family Mustelidae; genus Lutra; species Lutra lutra. Next base: position 88,935,429 of record NC_062284.1, read on the forward strand.
GGATGCTCCAGCATTGGTTAGTTAGGGGAGATAGTGAAGTCCTCAAGGACCCAGTTTCCTTCTATCTTGTGTCTCTGCTATTTTCATTATTGTGGCTTCTTTCCCACATGGTTACAAGATGTTTGCTATAGTCCCAGGTTATCACATGGAGATAACATGATATCCAGCAGCAGAAGTGGGGCCATGCTTTCCCTGTCTCTCTTTCTGACCACAGAGACTTCTTTCAGAAGCCTTTCAGTAGATTCACTCTTCTCTCTCATTGGACAAAATTACGTGTCCATGCCAATGGGAAATGGAACTACCAGGATTGGCTAGATTATTCAGGCTCTGCTTCTGCCCTTGAGCAGGAACGATTGTTCATTAGGAAGGAGGAAAGGGGCAATGACAGTTAGATAGGTAACTGAGAGTGTCTGATATATAGAGGGAGCTTGACAATAAGTGATGGTAAAACTAGGCAAGAAAAGAAAATAATGGAGAACTCTGAAAACCATAAATAACATTAATGCTTATCTTTTAATTTATCTGGAGCAAAAGGGGAAGAAATATAACTTAATTGTGCCATCTAAATGGTTTCTTCTTCTGGTAAATTGTCCTCCTGCTGTTGATGAAGACAATTATTCCATATGTATATTAGAGTCCTGCTAGCTTAATAGATCCCTAATGAAATTAGTAAAGTTTGTGCTTCATTATGTAACTTTATGGGGGAAAAATGTTATTAGAGATACCTACAAATATTTTCATGCTATGTACTTACATGTTTGTTTTATTTATTTATTTATTTATTTATTTATTTATTTATTTATTTATTTTGTTACAAAAGGACATTTGGCAATAGTCCTTTATAAAAATCCATTCATTTAAGGTGCTGCAAAATAATTTGTATCTTGTGGGATTTGAAAAAACTTTTCTAGCATTAATTTGATATCAGTGTCTGGAATTTTTTTTTTTTTTTTTTTTTGGTGAGGTCATCACAATAGTAGTGAGAATTCGAAGTCAGATCCTTAGTGTTTTCAAAGGACAGTAATAGTAATAGGACTTAATATCAAAAATAAAACAAATATCTGTTCTCTGTATGAAGCCTGCGACATTGGAGGTGAAGAATAGGCGAGTGAAGGTAAGATATAAAGACTCCAGTGAGTCCTGGAAGTAGAAAAGTAGAGAGAGACGAGGTGGTCCGAAGAGTTAGTTGATAGTAGTTACTGAGGGTATAGTCAGTGCAGTGTGGCCAGGATATGGGAAGATAGGTTGGAACAGACACCAGTAGAAAGTCAAGAAAGGTGACAGCACTTAATCTTGATAACATGTGGTCTCAGATATGCCCTGTGTTATTAGAATAGAACAAAAGAAAAGGAATCAAGATACTTTATTTTTATTTTTTGATATATGTTCAGTTTTTCTTCTGCAGACTTTGTCCTTATTAGCTACTCATGTGATAAGACTTCACTTCCTCTGATGCCATTGTAACCTATGGTTTCTTCATGATGAGCTTACTATGCTCTAATAGAAAGATTTGCTGGCTTGTTTGTATACTTCCTTGGACTTTGGTTTTTTGGTCCCTATTTTTATTAATCAGCCTTCAAATCAATTCTATACTATTGTGATGATTTTACTGGATATCAGGGAGAAGAAGGAAAAATAAAGGAATTAATATTCATTGAGTTCCCCACTCTGGAGGAGATGCTGAGCTACATGTTTTATTCACGCTTTTATCAAGAGAAGTATTGTTAATAACTACAAGGACCAACGTGGTTTTACGTACTAAGAATACAAAGATGTGTTGTGTGAAACGTATATAATTTCTGCCTTCGCAGAGCTAATAATTTACCAGATGAGAGACAGACAATGCACAAGTCAATAAGCCAACAAAAAAAGATTTTCTAAAAAGAAGGCCAATTATAAGATATGGGTAAGAGTACATGTTTAAACTCTTCTTATACCCAGAGAAATGATAGAAAAAATATTCTTAGAAAGTTAACTGATACATAACCACTTTTCAAAATGAGAAAGTGAATTTTCCTTGGACTGAACACTGTGAAACAATCTATGTGGAGTAAATCAGGTAGGAGTTTCAATAATAATCTAATAATCTATCTAATAATAATGACGTCTGCTCCATGAAGAACCAACACAGCCAAACTCTGGTGAGCCACCAAGGCTTAGGATACATTCAGGAAAGTTCTATTGTGAAAAGTGAGTTCACAGTCCACCCCCACCCCTCAAAAAACAAGTAATGAAGATCAATGTGAAAAAGTGCTTTACAGAGTAAAAGTAGATCTTGGGCCTAAGAAAATGATTAAAAGAAAGTTCAGGGCCTGTTTTTGAAATTCAATAGAAAGATGGATGAGGATTAGAAATAAAAAGGAAATTCCATATCTAGCTAACAAATAAGGAAGGGATGTTCAAACATGTGGTGCCTAGAAAAATGCAAATTAAAAAAAACAATGGAGTATCACTTTATACTTACCAGCAGGAAAATAGGTTAAATACCTAGTATCGTTCAGGGCATGAGAATATAGGGACCCTTGTGGGAATGTGGATTGAAGCTGGCGTCCTGGAGGGCAATTTTGCAGCACTCAGTGACATTAAACAATGACATTTCCTATGGTCTATAAAGTCATGGACTTCTTACCCTGGGGAAGCAATTCCATAAAGAATGTGTGCAAATATATTTGTTGCAGGCTTATTAGTGGTGGTGGCATATTTGTTGTCATAAGGCAACAAATAGATCAAATAGAATAGAGTGTAGAGTATAGAACTTGGGACTAATGGCTAGATGGACAAACAATATAATTAGAGTTCTAAAATATTTAGCTGAGGAAAAACAGCAAGAAGTAGAAGTCTACAAACCGGTAGCATTTATATCAGTTACACATTCATGCCCACAAAATAGCACAGCATGTTTAAAAGGACATATACAATTAAAGAGATACATATCTAAACCATTAGAATGGTGGTCTGCTGATGGAGCAGGGAATGGAGTTGGTCTTGGGGAACAAAAAGTTTAAAAGGAGAAAACAGCAAAAATAAAATGGTGAGATAGCTTCAAGAGATAAAAGACATAATCACTTCTAAGAAATAAGAATAAGAGATTAGGAAATCAAACCAATTAGAAGTTAATAAAGTGACAATGCATCTTACGCAAGTATTATGAAGGAAACAAGTTATACATTCTTGTAGAAAATAGTGGTGGCAGCATGGAAGCAGGACTGTCCACGGTCAAAGAAAGGCTCTCTGAGCTGATGAAGTTTAAGTCAAAACCAGTAGGAGGAGAAGCAGCCAGCCATGAAATCTTGAGATCAAGAGCCTCCCTGACACACAGGTTGGCTTGGTTGAGACATCAAAAGGCCAGTGTGGCTGGTGTGTGGTAAATAGGGAAAGAAGAGTCTAAGAGAAGATATAATCACAGGTTATGGCATGTAGAGCCTTTGGATTTCATTCCAGTTATAGTGAGAAACCCTACAAGGTATTAAACAGATGTTAATATTTGGCCTATGTTTTTTAAGAGTTTACTCTGCTGCTCTGAATAGAATGGAGTAGAAGGGAACAACAGAAGGACAGGAAACTGGTTGGGAGGCATTCCATGAGAAAGATGATGTCTTAGACTATAGCAGTGGCAATGGAGATGGAGAGCAACAGAGAGAAGATATAATTTGGTGGTAGAATCAACAGGAATTACTGACATGCTGGTTTAGAAGGTGAGGGAGAGGGGAAAATAAAGGCTTTTTGGCTCTTAACTTACCATTCACGGACAGAGGAAGAGTAGGTGAGAAGCATATTTTGAATTAAAATCAAGAATTTGATATCAGCTAGACCACATTTGGCCTCTGGTGAGACACCCAGATGTCAAACAAAGTACTGGATAAAAAAAGGCAAGAGTGAACATAACAGATTTAAGCTGGAGATATAAATAGGAGAGACAGTTTTCATATGGACTATATTTAAGCCATGGGAACAATTAGCCAGACAGAGTGTTTCTGGGGAGAAAAGAACACGTATGAAGCATCTTGGGGAACTCTCATCATTTGGATGTCTACTGTGGACAGAGGAGCTAGCTAGTAAGGAATAGGGGTAGTCCAAGTGGCAGTAGGAAAACCAGGGTATTTTCTCCTAGAACCAAATGAGCAGTGTTTCTCAAGGGAAGTAGCTGCTAATTCTGTCATATTACACTGAGAAATAAAATGAGGGCAGAAAAATGGGTCCAGAGTTTGGCAACAACATTGGAGACTTTGGTGATCTTTTTTTTTTTTTTAAAGATTTTATTTATTTATTTGTCAGAGAGAGAGAGCGAGCACAGGCAGACAGAGTGGCAGAGGGAGAAGCGGGCTCCCTGCGGAGAAAGGAGCCCAATGTAGGACTTGATCCCAGGATGCTGGGATCATGACCTGAGACAAAGGCAGCCACTTAACCAACTGAACCACCCAGGCGTCCCGACTTTGGTGATCTTAATAAGAGCAATTCCATGTTGTTTGAGGACCTGAGGGGAATGGATTGAGGAATGAATATAAGATAAAATGGAGACATCTATAGACAACACTTTGGAAGTCTGTCTCTGTATAATTAGGGCAGTCGGCATAGGTAAGGAATGTTGGCTTAAAAAAACAAGTAGTCTGTCATTTAAGAACATTTACAAATGGATTCTAAACTCAGTACTTTCTCTATTCTCTCCATCTCTGTTCACTCATTTTCCCAGGCCAGGCTGAATGAAAGCAATTAGTTTCCTCATATAAGATGATTACTGAACTTCCCAGGGTAGGTTAATAATTTAGCATCCTATAAAACTAATGTTCTTGAAGTTATCTGTTCCACATTATTGGGAGGTGGGGTCTACAACAACAGAGATTTTTGTTTGTTTCATTTTTAATTCTGCTAGGTATTTTCTTCTTCATTGGGAGTACGATCAACTACATGTGGAGTATTCAAAAAGCTGAGACCTTAGTTCTTATCATCATATTTATGATTTATCCTGTTGACAGTTCAAGGCCTCTTATAAATAGACACCAGGGTAGTTTCCTAGCTGACCTGTTGCTTTAATATAGCTTTCTTATCCTAGTTCCTTTGCTTATGGTATATATGCCCATCTGCAAGTTTTCGTCTTCTCTGCTCCTTCTTGCCCTTTCTTCGTAACGTAATTTCTTCCACTTCTAAATTCTTTCTGACCCTGCTATGTCTATGTTCTCTTCCTTTGGACTTCTGCCCTTCTTTTTGTCTACAATATCTCCTTAGCAGTTATGCTTGTTATTTACTTGCAAATTTTTAATATTTTTATTTACTTAAATGAGTACTTATTTATAGTACCCAATAATGTTTTTGATTGGCTTCTGAGGAATTTATAGGGTTAGCTGATATTTTGGCACTCTCTGTGACACCTCTCTATACTCCTATATTTCCTCAGGAAATATACCTAGTACATGACATTAGATATTAGACTGGAAAGGAAATTTTGTATAATGCCTTCTTTCCCTGATTTAGAGAAATTTAAGGACATTTTCTTCTCACATCTAAAGTGTGTCACACCAATTTCTTAGTAAAAAAAACAAGGAACAAAGCTTTGATAAACTTTTGAAAATCTGGAGTCATGCAGACCTGTTTTAGAACCCTACTTCTGTCATTTACAAGCTTTGCAGTTAAGGTCATGCTTATTAATCTCTCTGATCCCTGTTTCCTTCTGTTGAGTGGAAATAATAACCTATTTCTTTGTGATACTTTAATAAGTTAATTTTGAAAAGCTCATAATAAGGTTGATCACCATGAGTTATTAATTACCATGAAAGTGGTAATAAAACAAAGTGAAAAATTTTGGCTGCCCAGATTGATATTAGGTCCCTTGGTCTCTTCAGCTTTATTCCTCTGATATAGTCTGGGTGATTTATATCAAAGGGCTTATTTGATTTATTTTTCAAGTTGGGTAGGAATTTTCTCATTTACAAACACAGCGCTTTTCTACCACTTGAAGAAATTCAGTATGTTTCTGTTGAACTGAATTTCAAGTGATCATTTGGCCTACAAATGTATATGTGTGACCCTGCTGTTAGAATTTCTTCCTCCTGCTCTAGCCCCTTCAAAGCTGACTTCCTACTAGGATATCCAGAGAGAAAACTTGCATGTATCAGGTCTAGTTCTAAGTCAGTTCTATGCTGTACTTTGATCTGACCTAGGCTGAAAACCTGGATTAGAGCTGGAATCTTCTCACAATTTCTTTACTACCATTTTCCTGACATGATGCTGTTACACTGGGGCTTAATGAAATGATGCGCAAAACCTCTATCCTATTTTACCTTTCTCTAATTCTGATTTACCATTTACAAACTCTAGACAGGCATAGCAGACTTTACTGAGGAATTGATAAATCTAATAAAAGTTACTATATGGGAGACAGAGGAATACATTTTAAATCAAACTTTGAAATATCATGATACTCTTAAACCATAGCAAGAGAACAAGAAGGTTAAGTTTATTTCAGATCTCACAGACATACATACCTCAGAACTTTACTCTTCAGGACCACTTCATAGTGTTTCATTCTTTAACACTTCTGCATGTAAGATTCCATCCCCCATTAAGAAACTCCACTCCTGTCCTTGCTTCTGTTAATGGGACATAAAAATTTCCCAGAAGGCTGTGAGGCTGGGTTCTAGCCTCCAAATCTAGTTCCCTTGGAGGATTCCCTCCAGTAAGATATCCTTATTCCTCTCCATTGTTTTTCAGTATCCAGTGGGTTACACACATATGCGTAAATACAAGTGGCAAAACCAAAATCCCTGTTACAAATAGAAACATTTCCCTCACTTTGGTTGTAATCCCGTAGAACCAACCTTCAACAAATGGGAGAAAATGAGTCATTATGTTATTATGTTGAGCATTGTTAGGCCTTCTTGTTTTTCCAATTGTGTTTAGATTGTGCCTCACTTTCTCCAGTACCTAAAATTCAGGAGCTTGGAAAATTGTAACATTAGTTGATGGACAGCACTTCTTCTTCCCCTTCTTTTTTTTTTTTTTTTTAAGATTTTTAAAAATTTATTTAATAAAGATCACAAGATGACCACTAGGCGGAGGGCGGGGTGGAAGCAGGCTCCCTGCCAAGCAGAGAGCTTAATGTGGGGCTCTATCTAGGACTCTGAGACCACTGAGCCACCCAGGCACCCCAGATGGACAACACTCTTAACTTTGCAAAACCTCTGCAGTAAGTCTGAGCTTTTATGGTTCTTTCTTTCCTCTGTTTCCTCCCTCCCTCCCTTCCTCTGTCTCTCTCTCTTTCTGTCAGATTAAATCTTGGGTTATTATAAATGAAAGAAAGACTACATAAAGAATCATTTCTCTCATCGAAATGACCTCTAGGAAATTGGAAGGATGTCTTAAAGGAAGTAATCAATGATAATTTTACCAACCATAGCCACAGAAAATATCAAGAAAAAAAAATCAGTACTCACATGGATTTTCTATAATCAAAAAATCAAATTATTATGATAAAATGTCATTCATTGTAGAAAATTTCAAAAATTATATTCCTAGACACATAAAGAAGAAATAAAAATAAATCTCACAGTGAAGATATAAAGCTACTGTCAACAAGTTTGTGAACATTTAGGTCTACCAGCTTATCTATAATTTTTCTATTATCTCTATGAAATTTTGATCAACTTGTATTAATCATTTTATAATTAAATTATTCTAAATAAATCATAATGATTCTCATGTATTAAACATTTTTGAGGACTTGATTTTTGGCTAGGATATTCTGCTATAAGTATGTGCTATAATTTAATTTATTTAATCATTTATTATTCCACAATTAGAAAGTTTTCAAGGACTGTTTTACTTCTTTTATTTTTTTATTTTTTTATTAATTTTATTTTTTATAAACATATATTTTTATCCCCAGGGGTACAGGTCTGTGAATCACCAGGTTTACACACTTCACAGCACTCACCATAGCACATACCCTCCCCAGTGTCCATAATCCCACCCCCCTCCCAACCCCCCTCCCCCCATCAACCCTCAGTTTGTTTTGTGAGATTAAGAGTCACTTATGGTTTGTCTCCCTCCCAATCCCATCTTGTTTCATTTACTCTTCTCCTACCCCCTTAACCCCCCATGTTGCATCTCCTCTCCCTCATATCAGGAAGATCATATGATAGTTGTCTTTCTCCGATTGACTTATTTCGCTAAGCATGATACCCTCTAGTTCCATCCACGTCGTCGCAAATGGCAAGATTTCATTTCTTTTGATGGCTGCATAGTATTCCATTGTGTATATATACCACATCTTCTTTATCCATTCGTCTGTTGATGGCCATCTAGGTTCTTTCCATAGTTTGGCTATTGTAGACATTGCTGCTATAAACATTCGGGTGCACGTGCCCCTTCGGATCACTACGTTTGTATCTTTAGGGTAAATACCCAGCAGTGCAATTGCTGGGTCATAGGGTAGTTCTATTTTCAACATTTTGAGGAACCTCCATGCTGTTTTCCAGAGTGGTTGCACCAGCTTGCATTCCCACCAACAGTGTAGGAGGGTTCCCCTTTCTCCGCATCCTCACCAGCATCTGTCATTTCCTGACTTGTTAATTTTAGCCATTCTGACTGGTGTGAGGTGATATCTCATGGTGGTTTTGATTTGTATTTCCCTGATGCCGAGTGATGTGGAGCACTTTTTCATGTGTCTGTTGGCCATCTGGATGTCTTCTTTGCAGAAATGTCTGTTCATGTCCTCTGCCCATTTCTTGATTGGATTATTTGTTCTTTGGGTGTTGAGTTTGCTAAGTTCTTTATAGATTTTGGACACTAGCCCTTTATCTGATATGTCATTGGCAAATATCTTCTCCCATTCTGTCAGTTGTCTTTTGGTTTTGTTAACTGTTTCCTTTGCTGTGCAAAAGCTTTTGATCTTGATAAAATCCCAATAGTTCATTTTTGCCCTTGCTTCCCTTGCTTTTGGCGATGTTCCTAGGAAGATGTTGCTGCGGCTGAGGTCGAAGAGGTTGTTGCCTGTGTTCTCCTCAAGGATTTTGATGGATTCCTTTCTCACATTGAGATCCTTCATCCATTTTGAGTCTATTTTCGTGTGTGGTGTAAGGAAATGATCCAATTTCATTTTTCTGCATGTGGCTGTCCAATTTTCCCAACACCATTTATTGAAGAGGCTGTCTTTTTTCCATTGGACATTCTTTCCTGCTTTGTCGAAGATTAGTTGACCATAGAGTTGAGGGTCCATTTCTGGGCTCTCTATTCTGTTCCATTGATCTATGTGTCTGTTTTTGTGCCAGTACCATGCTGTCTTGATGATGACAGCTTTGTAATAGAGCTTGAAGTCCGGAATTGTGATGCCACCAACTTTGGCTTTCTTTTTCAATATTCCTTTGGCTATTCGAGGTCTTTTCTGGTTCCATATAAATTTTAGGATTATTTGTTCCATTTCTTTGGAAAAAATGGGTGGGATTTTGATAGGAATTGCATTAAATGTGTAGATTGCTTTAGGTAGCATAGACATTTTCACAATATTTATTCTTCCAATCCAGGAGCATGGGACATTTTTCCATTTCTTTGTGTCTTCCTCAATTTCTTTCATGAGTACTTTATAGTTTTCTGTGTATAGATTCTTAGTCTCTTTGGTTAGGTTTATTCCCAGGTATCTTATAGTTTTGGGTGCAATTGTAAATGGGATGGACTCCTTAATTTCTCTTTCTTCTGTCTTGTTGTTGGTGTAGAGAAATGCAACTGATTTCTGTGCATTAATTTTATATCCTGACACTTTACTGAATTCCTGTACAAGTTCTAGCAGTTTTGGAGTGGAGTCTTTTGGGTTTTCCACATATAGTATCATATCATCTGCAAAGAGTGATAGTTTGACTTCTTCTTTGCTGATTTGGATGCCTTTAATTTCCTTTTGTTGTCTGATTGCTGAGGCTAGGACTTCTAGTATTATGTTGAATAGCCGTGGTGATAACGGACATCCCTGCTGTGTTCCTGACCTTAACGGAAAAGCTTTCAGTTTTTCTCCATTGAGAATGATATTTGTGGTGGGTTTTTCATAGATGGCTTTGATAATATTGAGGTATGTGCCCTCTATCCCTACACTTTGAAGAGTTTTGATCAGGAAGGGATGCTGTACTTTGTCAAATGCTTTTTCAGCATCTATGGAGAGTATCATATGGTTCTTGTTCTTTCTTTTATTAATGTGTTGTATCACATTGATTGATTTGCGGATGTTGAACCAGCCTTGCAGCCCTGGAATAAATCCCACTTGGTCGTGGTGAATAATCCTTTTAATGTACTGTTGAATCCTATTGGCTAGTATTTTGGCAAGAATTTTTGCATCTGTGTTCATCAAGGATATTGGTCTGTAGTTCTCTTTTTTGATGGGATCCTTGTCTGGTTTTGGGATCAAGGTGATGCTGGCCTCATAAAATGAGTTTGGAAGTTTTCCTTCCATTTCTATTTTTTGGAACAGTTTCAGGAGAATAGGAATTAGTTCTTCTTTAAATGTTTGGTAGAATTCCCCCGGGAAGCCATCTGGCCCTGGGCTTTTGTTTGTTTGGAGATTTTTGATGACAGTTTCAATCTCCTTACTGGTTATGGGTCTGTTCAGGCTTTCTATTTCTTCCTGGTTCAGTTGTGGTAGTTTATATGTCTCTAGGAATGCATCCATTTCTTCCAGATTGTCAAATTTGTTGGCGTAGAGTTGCTCATAGTATGTTCTTATAATTGTCTGTATCTCTTTGGTGTTCGTTGTGATCTCTCCTCTTTCATTCATGATTTTATTTATTTGGGTCCTCTCTCTTTTCTTTTTGATAAGTCTGGCCAGGGGTTTATCAATCTTATTAATTCTTCCAAAGAACCAGCTCCTAGTTTCGTTGATTTGTTCTATTGTTTTTTTGGTTTCTATTTCATTGATTTCTGCTCTGATCTTTATGATTTCTCTTCTCCTGCTGGGTTTAGGCTTTCTTTCTTGTTCTTTCTCCAGCTCCTTTAGGTGTAGGGTTAGGTTGTGTACCTGAGACCTTTCTTGTTTCTTGAGAAAGGCTTGTACCGCTATATATTTTCCTCTCAGGACTGCCTTTGTTGTATCCCACAGATACAACAGATACAACAGATGAACCGTTGTGTTTTCATTATCATTTGTTTCCATGAATTTTTTTCAATTCTTCTTTAATTTCCTGGTTGACCCATTCATTCTTTAGAAGGATGCTGTTTAGTCTCCATGTATTTGGGTTCTTTCCAAATTTCCTCTTGTGATTGAGTTCTAGCATCAGAGCATTGTGGTCTGAAAATATGCAGGGAATGATTCCAATCTTTTGATAATGGTTGAGACCTGATTTAGGACCAAGAATGTGATCTATTCTGGAGAATGTTCCATGTGCACTAGAGAAGAATGTGTATTCTGTTGCTTTGGGATGAAAAGTTCTGAATCTATCTGTGATGTCCATCTGGTCCAGTGTGTCATTTAAGGCCTTTATTTCCTTGTTGATCTTTTGCTTGGATGATCTGTCCATTTCAGTGAGGGGAGTGTTAAAATCCCCTACTATTATTGTATTATTGTCGATATGTTTCTTTGATTTTGTTATTAATTGGTTTATATAGTTGGCTGCTCCCACATTAGGGGCATAGATATTTAAAATTGTTAGATCTTCTTTTTGGATAGTTCCTTGAGTATGATATAGTGTCCTTCCTCATCTCTTATTATAGTCTTTGGCTTAAAATCTAATTGATCTGATATAAGGATTGCCACTCCTGCTTTCTTCTGATGTCCATTAGCATGGTAAATTCTTTTCCACCCCCTCACTTTAAACCTGGAGGTGTCTTCGGGTTTAAGATGAGTTTCTTGTAGGCAACATATAGATGGGTTTTGTTTTTTATCCATTCTGATACCCTGTGTCTTTTGATTGGGGCATTTAGCCCATTAACATTCAGGGTAAGTATTGAGAGATATGAATTTAGTGCCATTGTATTGCCTGTAAGGTGCCTGTTATTGTATATTGTCTCTGTTTCTTTCTGATCTACTTCTTTTAGGGTTTCTCTTTGCTTAGAGGACCCCTTTCAATATTTCCTGTAGAGCTGGTTTGGTATTTGCAAATTCTTTCAGTTTTTGTTTGTCCTGGAAGCTTTTAATCTCTCCTTCTATTTTCAATGATAGCCTAGCTGGATATAGTATTCTTGGCTGCATGTTTTTCTCATTTAGTACTCTGAATATATCATGCCAGCTCTTTCTGGCCTGCCAGGTCTCTGTGGATAAGTCTGCTGCAAATCTAATATTTTTACCATTGTACGTTACAGACTTCTTTTCCTTGGCTGCTTTCAGGATCTTCTCTTTGTCACTAAGACTTGTCAATTTTACTATTAGGTGACGGGGTGTGGACCTATTCTTATTGATCTTGAGGGGGGTTCTCTGAACCTCCTGGATTTTGATGCTTGTTCCCTTTGCCATATGGGGAAATTCTCTCCAATAATTCTCTCCAATATACCTTCTGCTCCCCTCTCTGTTTCCTCTTCTGGAATCCCAATTATTCTAATGTTGTTTCGTCTTATGGTGTCACTTATCTCTCGAATTCTCCCCTCGTGATCCAGTAGCTGTTTGTCCCTCTTTTGCTCAGCTTCTTTATTCTCTGTCATTTGGTCTTCTATATCGCTAATTCTTTCTTCTACCTCATTTATCCTAGCCGTCAGAGCCTCCATTTTTGTTTGCACCTCATTAATAGCTTTTTTGATTTCAACTTGGTTAGATTTTAGTTCTTTTATTTCTCCTGAAAGGGCTTTTATATCTCCCAAGAGGGTTTCTCTAATATCTTCCATGCCTTTTTCGAGCCTGGCTAGAACCTTGAGAATCGTCATTCTGAACTCTGGATCTGACATATTACCAATGTCTGTATTGATTAGGTCCCTAGCCTTTGTACTGACTCTTGTTTTTTTTTTTTTTTTTTTTTTTTTTTGGTGAATTTTTCCGCCTTGTCATTTTGTCCAGATAAGAGTATATGAAGGAGCAAGTAAAATACTAAAAGGGTGGCAACAACCCCAGGAAAATATGCTTTAGCCAAATCAGAAGAGATCCCAAATCGTGGGGGGGGGGGGGAGAAAGGGGATAAAAAGAGGTTCAGAAAGAAAGAAAAAAAAATTAAAGAAAGAAAACCAATAAAGAAAAAGTATAAAAAGGAAAAAAATATATATATATTAGATAAACTAGTTTAAAATGTTAAAAAAGAAAAGGGTAAAAGTTAAAAAAATTTAGCAGAAGAAGAAAAAAAATTGAAAAAGAAAAGAAAAAAAATTAATTTAACTGCAATGCTAAAGAATCATGGGGAGAAATCCATGAGTTCCGTGCTTTGCTTTCTCCTCCTCTGGAATTCCGCCGCTCTCCTTGGTATTGAAACTACACTCCTTGGTTGGTGAACTTGGTCCTGGCTGGGTTTCTTGCTGATCTCCTGGGGGAGGGGCTTGTTGTAGTGATTCTCAAGCGTCTTTGCCCCAGGCGGAGTTGCACCGCCCTTACCCGGGGCCGTGCTGAGTAATCCGCTCGGGTTTGCTTTTGAGAGCTTTTGTTCCCTGAGCGTTTTCTGTAGAGTTTCGAAGGGCGGGAATGAAGATGGCGGCCTCCCGGTCTCCGGCCTGGAGGAACCGAGAGCCCGGGGCCCCAATTCTCAGTGCGCCCCCAGAGAACAGCGCCCAATGACTCCTGCCACCCTGGCCTCCGGCCGCGCTCCGAGCTAACCGAGCCTGCGACTGGTTCAAGGTAACCCCGAGCTGAGAGTCACTCCTCGGCTCTGTCTCTGTAGCCGGCTTCCCCGTTCTAATACCTGTGAGCTCTGTGACACTCAGACACCTCCGATCCTTCTGTGACCCTGCGGGACCTGAGGCCACGCTGACCCTGCGTGGGCTTCACCCCGGTTAAGCCTCTGGAGCGATGTCCCTCAGCGGAACAGACTTTTAAAAGTCCCAATTTTGTGCTCCGTTGCCCCGCCGCTCGCCGGGAGCCAGCCCCTCCCCCCGCGGTCTATCTCCCCGTCGCTTTGGATTCACTTCTCCGCCAGTCCTACCTTGCAGAAAGTGGTTGATTTTCTGTTTCTAGAGTTGCTGTTGTTCTTCTCTTCGATCTCCCTTTGGATTTGTAGGTGTTTGTAATCTTTAGATAAGCTATCTAGCTGATCTCCCGCTACCTGAAGTAGTCTCAGCCTGCTACTTCTCCGCCATCTTGACTCCTCCCCCCCAAGGACTGTTTTACTTCTTACAATAATAGTTTGGGGGCACCTGGATGGCTCAGTGGGTTAAACCTCTGCCTTTGGCTCAGGTCATGATCCTAGGGTCCTGGGATCGAGTCCCGCATCGGGCTCTCTGCTCAGTAGGGAGCCTGCTTCCTCCTCTCTCTCTCTCTCTCTCTCTCTGTCTGCCTCTCCACCTACTTGAGATTGAAATAAATAATATCTTTAAAAAAATAATAGTTTAAAAATTATTATTTATATTACCTGTATTTACTTCTTACACTAATAGTTGCCTACTTATATTTACTTACAATAATAGTTGACTTATCTTTGAATCATTTGCTTGCAAAATAGAAAATTGAGATCTAACAGTTCTTATATTTTTTGTTGTTAACTAGGCCCCCTATATGATTTTTTTAAAAAATCTACCTTTATGGCTAAAGTTACAGATCTGTAACAAATATTTGAAAGCAAATCATGGTTCTTAGAAAAATCTTATTTTTCTTAGTTAAAAACTTTAACCTATGATAACTATTTCTTCTAGTAGTTTTCTCCCTCAGGACACTGAAAAATAGGAATTACTTAAGTGTTAACCATCTTAATAATGTTTGTGTGTGGTGGGGTGATCTGAAGTACCTTTAAAAATAAATATACCAGAAAAAAATGTACCAAGGAAATGTCAGTATTTTTCAGTGGGTCAGGAATAACAGAGCACAGTTGAATGTAATAATGTTTCTTTGTTAAGAAGATTCATTTTCTCTGTTGGTCATCATGTTGACATTTCCAGTAGATGGCATTATTACACTAAAGAACCAATATAGGACATATTCTTGAACATTTTGGAAACGAAGGGAAGAGGGTAAGGAATTATTACTCATTGAAGTCTGTTAGGTGTTGGTCTTTTTATATGTGTAATTACACTTAATGCACACAATGATTCTTATAGGTAGGTATTATTATAAACTGAGGCTGACAGAATTTAAAAAATTTAGTGTTCTCAAAGCAAGTAAGTGACAAGATCCAGGATTGTAATCTACATTTGGCTGATTCAAAATACCTGGGTGGCTACTACGGTTAGAATCTGTGGCATTACAATGAAAATATTCATTCTATAGAAACAGTTTTAAATGAATGAGGTTGATACCATCCAAATTTGGGGTGGTGGTTTAGAGTTTTGTTGTTTAATGAAATACTCTCAACTTAAAAAAAAAAAAAGGAGAGAGTCATTTCTGTCATGGTGGAACAAAGACATCTGAAAAATCTATTCCTTTTTAAAAGCAATGAGAACACTGCCCCCAACCCCCTGAAAGTGAAAATCGATGTTTTCAGAACTCTAGGAATTAATTAAATAATTAATTAAAATTTAATTAATTAAATAATATTAATTAAATATCACAACAATCTGGAGAGGGCTTATACAAAAAATATTACTGAACGTTGGTAAGAACAGCAGTATCTATGACCTTGTAAGTTGTTCTGTTCTCATTCCCTTTTCCCTAGCACCAAGGTAATTTTGAAAACCAGTAGCCTTGTAGCCACAATAGTTGTGAAATCCAGCAGCATAGAGATACTTAGAAAAAGGAAGAATGGGGTTGAATATCTCCCAAATGCCCCATTCCAAGAGAGTCATTAATATTTGTCCTGTTGAGCAGATCTCTGGAAAAGCCCTTCACAGAATTTGTTTATATTCAGTCTGACTCAGAGCTCACTCAGTGGGAGAAGCTCTTTCCCCTGGAGTCTGTCAAAAAGCCATTAACATAAATTATTTAGCATCACCACTATCTGAGAAAATACCAGTTGACCAAAACAAGTTCGAATGTAAAAAGTTAAATGAAAAATTAGGGAGATAGAATGTTCACTGGAGGCTTTTAGAAGCTTGAATTTATTATGGGACATCTTAAAGTCCATGTACATGTGAGAGCTGTCAACATGCTTGGAGAGACCTGGGAGAGCACTAATTTCTCATCTCTGGATGAATATGAAATTTTGTACAAGCTGGAAGCAAAGGCTAAGGTAGAGTTGTAAATTGCCAAGCACTGAAGTTTTGCCCTGATACATACAAGAGAAAACATCAGCAAAAAGTAAGAGGTTTACTGGTTCATGGTATTTAAGGAAATCTCTATCTAATCATTGGGTTGCCAGTAAGCTAAGCAAACAGAGACATTAGTGGCTGTACACACACACAATAAAGACTATGAAGAATTAGCCCAGAAAAGTTCCAAGCAAACAGTAACTACTACTACAACAAAAACTATAAACAGCAATGAAAATAAATACTTGGTAAGGAGGAATCTCATTTTTAAAGTTACCACATTCTAATATTGTGTCACCATTTTGGGGGGCAAAAACATTATCAAGCAAGGAGAGAAACGAGGAAATGTGATCCATACAAAGGAGGAAAGTCAATCAATGAAAGCTGCATATAAAGAACCAACTCAGGGGTGCATGGGTGGCTCAGTTGTTAAATGTCTGCCTTGGGCTCAGGTCATGATCCCAGGGTCCTGGGATCAAGCCCTACATCGGGCTCCCTGCTGCATGGGAAGCCTGCTTCTTCCTCTCCCACTCCTCCTGCTGTCTTCCCTCTCTCGCTGCATCTCTCTCTGTCAAATAAATAATTAAATTTTTTAAAAAATAAAAAGGATGAACTCAATCCACAGGTAAGTAGAAGAAAGGAAATAACACAGATGAGAGAAGAAATAAATGGAAATTGAAAGGCAAAAGAGCAAATCCAGAAGATGAATATTTGGTTCTTGAAAAGACCAACAAAATTGACAAATCATTAGCTTAGAATAAACAATAAAGAGTTAGACCCATGGGGCGCCTGGGTGGCTCAGTGGGTTAAGCCGGTGCCTTCGGCTCAGGTCATGATCTCAGGGTCCTGGGATCGAGTCCCACATCGGGCTCTCTGCTCAGCAAGAAGCCTGCTTCCCTCTCTCTCTCTCTCTCTCTGCCTTCCTCTCCGTCTACTTGTGATCTCTCTCTGTCAAATAAATAAATAAAATCTTTAAAAAAAAAAAAAAAGAGTTAGACCCATTACTAGAATCAAGAGTGAAAGTGGGTATTACTACTGACATCTACATATCTGAAGAGATTTTATAAAGAAACGCTGTGAACAACTATACCATAAACTGCACAACCTTTGTGAAGGGAATAAGTTCCTGGGAAGACACAAACTACCCCAACTGACTCAGGGTGCAATCTGTGTTCACAGATCAGAAAAAACTTATTGTTGTTAAGATGGCAATACTCCTTAAATTGATCTACAGAGTACATGTAATCCTCTCAAAATCCCACCTGCCTTTTTCTAAAAATGGCCCTAACAGTCATATGGGAATGCAAGGAACCCAGATCACCAAAACATATTGAAAAACAATAAAGTTGGAGGATTCACGTTTGCCAATTTCAAACCTTTCTGTAAAGCTACAATAATGAAAGTGTGTTTACTGGCACGAGGATCAATAAATGGAGTAGAATATAGATTCCAGAAATAGTTTCTTACCTTTGTCAATTGATTTATAAGGAGTGTCAAGACAATCTAATGTGAACACAATAGTGTGTTTTTAACAAATGGTGCTGGGGCAACTAGATTTTTATATGTGAAAAAATGGACTTGGACCCCATGTCACACCATATAAAATATTAACTCAAAGTCCTACATTTAATAGCCTATATAATAGCCTATATAGCTCTTAGAAGAAATATAGGAGTAATTCTTCATGACTTTGGGTTAGGCAATAGTTTGTTAGATATAATATCAAAAGAGTAAGAGACAATATTATCTGTCAACTAAACTCCAATTTAAAAAAAAATTACATGAGACAAAAGAAAAAATAGATAAATTAGACTTTACCAAGATTAAGAGAAACTTCTGTGCTTTAGAGGACACTCTGAAGGAGTGGAAAGGCAATGTACAGAATGAGAGAAATATTTGTAAATCATATATCTGATTTAAAAGTATATGTCTAGAAAATAAAATTCATAAAACTCAAAAATAAAAAGACAACCCAACTAAAGATGGACAAATGCTTTGAATAGATATTTCTCCAAACAACTTACAGAAGTGACCTACCTATAACTACATGAAAAGATGCTGCTCCTCATTAATTATTAGAGTAATACAAATTAGAACCACCATCAGAGATACTGTGTAATACCTCTTAATAGCTGAAATTAAAATTAATAGATGATAACAAGTGTTGGTGAGGGTATGGAGAAATTAGTACCCTCCCATATTGCCACTGGAATTGCACTTTGGCGCACCGTGTAGCAGTTCTTCCAAATGGAAAACACTAAGTTGCCATGAATGGATCCAGAAATTTTACTCTGTCAGTATAAATCCCCTGTCCACCAATGTGCAGAACAACATTATTCATACTACCCCAAGTGTAAACAACTCAGGTGTCCATCAGCTAATGAGTGGATAATTAAACTGTGGTATATCAATATAGTGGAATATTATTCAGCAATAAATAGGAATGAAGTGCTGATACACGCCACAGCTCTGAAAAGACGCTGTGTGAAAGAAGCTAACAAAAAAGACAACAAAAGACAGCACATTATATAATTCCACTGATATGTAATGTCCAGAATAGGCAGATCTATAGATCCAGAAAGATTAGTTGTTCCTTAGGCTTGGAGGAGTGGAGGAAAGAGCATTGGACTGACTGCTAATGGGTATGAGGTTTCTTTTTGGCGTGATGATTTACAATTCTTTGAATATATTAAAACCCACTGAAATATACACTTCAAAAAAGTGAACTGTATGGTGTGGGTATTATCTCATTAAAACTTATAAAAATCTGTAACACAAATGCAGGTTTTCTTTTCAAACTGGGGTAAAGTGTGCCTATTCTTGGGGATGTGTAGGAAGAATATCTAGCATATATTAAATACCTTCTTTGGGTCAATGACTTTAGAAATATGATCTCACGGGGCACCTGGGTGGCTCAGTCAATTAAGCCTCTGCCTTCAGCTCAGGTCATGATCTCAGGGTCCTTGGGATCAAGCCCCACATCGGGCTCCCTGCTCGGCGAGGAGCCTGCTTCTCCCTCTCCCACTCCCCCTACTAGTGTTCTCTCTCTCTCTCTCTCTCTCTCTCTGTGTCTCTTTCTGTCAAATAAATAAATAAAATCTTAAAAAAAAAAGAAATATGATCTCACTTAAAATGACCATCTTTGTCATATTATTGTTATCTTTGTCATTTTACAGATAAAGAAATGTTATATTAGAGGTTAACTATTTTCCACAGGGTCACACATCTAATAAGTGCTGGAGCCCAAGTCTATCTCTTTTGCAAAGCTTGTATACTTTTTATCCTCCATTCTGTGGTTCGTTGAAAAGATGTTTCATTATTTTCATTGTTATGTTATATGTTGTTATATGTATATGTATATTTTTGCTCTAGGAAGGGTGATAACTGCCCTCGTGTTAGTTTTGATTATTGCCAAAAACAAGTTGAGAAGAAATGTAAATTTTCTCTTTTCACACCACTTTATTAATTACTAATTTCAAAGCTTGTCAGTCTGTGACATTCTGTTTGGTGTATTGAATAGACTTGGTACTGTGTTGACAGAGGCTTCTTGTCTGTCTGTAAACTGAAATTGAACTCTGAAATAAGGAAGATGAATGTTTCGGGGGGGGGGTGGATTTTTCTTGGTATAAAAATAAGAGTTTTCTTTCAAGTTGATTAATAATGTAGTCCTTCACTTCCACAAAACAGTTTAGAAAAGCAAGAAATAATCTTAGTTTTCAAATATATGCATTGGTTTTAGAGTTGGTATTATCATACTAAAGTTGAGCTGGTTTTGAGGAAATTATATATGCATCTATGTAGGGTTTGTTAACATTTTTCAATTGTAAAGAAATTACATATAGTATTCTTTTAAGAGGCAGACTACCTCAATACATTGATAATGATTCTCTGTATAGAATGTTTGAGGAACAGGGTACTTTCTCTCCCTGGGTCTCATTTTCTAAAACGAAGCACTGTATTAGCCACTCCTTTGGGTCCTTTCCAGCTTTTTGATTATATAACACTCTGACTAGCATGCAGGCACACCTGCAAACCTGCCAAGAGTTCCTTGGAATCATTAATGATTATTCATGGCAAGGGAAGCAGAGGCAACATTGACTCTGAAAGCCGATCCTTCTCACTGGAGAAGTGCGCTCTTGTGTTACAGTGTTTTTGTGTATGAGAAATGCCACCTGCCAGTACGTGAAGGTCTCTAAGCACAAGGGATCGACTCAGTGCCCTTCATGTTGAAACATCTCCTGCAAGCCTAGCACAGTGTACCTGCGGTGAGGGCAGTAGTATTATGCTTACACTGATGTTTTTGAGAGCTTCTGCCATACACATCCAGCTTGATCTTTGTCTCTTGCCAAAAGATTTGTGACAAATCTAGGATATCTTTTTTTTTTTTTTAAAGATTATGCTTAAAAGTTGCTTTTAATCAGATTTTTTTTTGAAGTACTCTAAACCGAATGTCCTCTTGGTGACTTACTTTAATGGGATTCCATAGTAAAAAAAGAGTAAATTATCTGAAAAGAGAACAATGTGTGCTAATAGTATCTCAGAAAGAAAAATTATGATTCGCAGAATCACAAGAGTTTTTATTCTTGAGCCTCTTCTTGCCATGTAGAGCAAATTCATTTTTAGTGACATAAACTAACAATTAGGCATGAGTTCTCTACTAGCATAATTAAGAGTCTAAAATTAGGACAGCATCTAAAAAATTTAGGATAATATTTTAAGTTTAACTTGTTTTTAGTTAGCAAGATGAGATAAAATACAGATGGATTTTAGTACATTATTTAAAAATCACGTTTGCTTTCAAGCCTATTCTTTTTGTTTCAATTCCCAGGATAGTTTGCCGGAAGACTGGGAAGAGTCAAAGTTGCCATAATGGGCAGCCATATACTGGAAGGGCTGAACAGGATTTCTAGGGACTAGTCATTTTTGTTGCTTAAAGTAGTCAGGGCTAGCTATGTTCTATATTACTGCTGCTTATAACCTCAGGAGCTTAAAGAATCGGAAACCAATAGCAATGAACTAAAGAGACACCACTTTGAACCTTAGAACTCTTTAGAATGCACAAATCCATTTTCTCCCTATAATTACATCTCATAATTTTTTCTAAGAAAATAAGAAAAATATATGCTCAATGTAAAACTTTTGGAAAATACAAAATACAGAGAAGATTAAAAATGCTCTTATTAATATTTTAGTATAATTCATTATAGCTATTATAGTCTTTTAATAAACTTTTGTACTTAGTTAATCTAGCCCATATCTGTGAGGAATTTTGCTGAAATAGTAATATGAGATAATTCTGGGGAAGTTGTATCAAATAGTTCTACATCCTGAGAGAAACCTATATCGATATGAAATGAACAAACATTTTAGAATTTTCTGAAAAAAAAAAAGAAGAGGGAGAAAGAAAAGAAAAAGAAAAACAGTTTTATTTAAGCCCAAGTGAGGACAGCTGCCCTAGATAAATAACCTTCACAAAGAAGAGAGTGCTCCAGAGAAGAAATGTTTAATACAGGGTTACCCATGTTTTTTGTTACAACAAGAGTTACAGATCATCATGATGAAGGACATTTCAGAAAATTGCAAACATTATTTTATGGGTTTAGTATGGGCAAGTTTGTAGGCTTCAGAGATATGGGGATGGAACTTAGGGAGATTTTTACTCTTCAGTTTGAAATGTTTCTTGGGTTATTCATTAATGAAGCAGATGTACAGTGTGTGCTCAGGGCTGAAATAGAGCCTATACTTTGAAGTTGGGCAAAGTCATTTTGACCGTGGTAAAAGTATGGCTTCCCAGGGAGTGCAGAGGCAGGACACACAAACTTTAAAAGTTGAAAATTTCCTTTCTCACATGTTTACAAATGATGAAATGTATGATAGCTCCTAGTTCACCTGTTTTCTGGGTCTTGTATAGTATAAGCTTCTGGGTTATTCACTTCAGAAAGTTAGGTGCAGTTAATGGGTTATGCCTTACAAGATAGGCAGATAACTTGGCTTTATTCTATGGAAAAAAGAAGATACTGAAAAATGAGCAAAGGATAAATAGAGGCAAGGATGTCTGGAAGGAAAAAAAATTCAAGCAAACCTTGAGATGTTGTCCTATGAGTAATTTAGACTGTTTAAACTGTGTATCAGACACATCTTGCACATTTTCAGATTTTTGTGGTTTCATGTGTGTCACCCTTGGTCACTGATCCACCTATGTCACTGCTATGGTGACACACTCCATGCGGGTTGAGTGATTACCACTGCTTGGAGTCAGCAACCGTACACCCAGACTCACTGACATTCCCAAAGAGTAAAATTTGCTAAGTACTATTTGGAGCAATAAAAGAACACTGAAGGAGGTGAGGAAAACTTTGCTGGGACTTGAAAATTTGCTAAGATTTCGTTAGATGAACAAATTGGAGCGGAGGATTTGCTATGGAGAAGAGCAGAGACATGGAGCTCAATTAGGAAGTTGTTGCAATCATCCTCCTAATGATGAAATAAAACTACTACAGTGGCTTGGGAAATGGAAGAAGAGAATTATTTGAGACATAATTACGTGATGGAATTGACATATTTAAGAAATTGAAAGGTTGTAACAGGAAGTGAAAGCAGGTGAGAAAAGTAATAGCTGAGGAATCTCGGGTTCTTGGTTTAGGCAACTAGGCTGATAATGAAACTATTCATCATGGTAAAGAATTCAGGTAGAAAATTTTTTAGGTTACAAGTGGTGAGATCATTCTTTGATGTTTTGCATTCAACATGTTTGTAACATATCCAAGTGGTGGTCCGTAAGGAACAATTAGGCTATAGGGAGAGAAGTATGGGAAAGACTAGAGCTGGTGGCTTCAACTTCTAGTTAATTGAAGATTGGATCTATAGGCATAGAAAAGGGAGTACAACTGAGACTGGAAATTTTGGGCAATGCTAACATTTATGCTTCAGGAAAAGGTGAGTAAAGTCAAAGTAACTGAGAAGAAGAAGTGAGTGAAAAGATAGCAATGAAGTGACAGAGAATTTATTTAAGAAATGATAGCATCCGAGAAATTCAAGGGTCTGTGTTCCCATGATAAACTGTAAAATTATAAGGCCAACAGAAATTACATATCAAGAGATATTATTCCCAGTTCCTGGAAGAATACTTCAGGAAATCTGTTGCTGCTTTTAGAGGGGTCATCTAATAATACTAGTTTCTTAGGTTTGACTACTTAGTGGCATAAACCAAGTTATTTCCATAAAGCTTTTATACTGTCTATATTGGTGATTGGAAACTTTCTTGTGTTACATTCACATCACTTTTACATTCATTAGACATTCAACAAATATTTATAGAGTGTCCACCCTATATGAGAGGTAAGACACACTTTTAGTGAACTCTATAAAAGGCAAAGACCCTTGCTCTTGAGAAGCCAATATTCAAGAGATAGAACAAGAAATTAACATAATACATACTTTTATAAAAAGTAATAAGTGCTATGGAAAAACTAAAAGGGAATAAATAAGAACAGGAGCGTAGTGGGAAGAAGAGGTTTGGGGCTGGGTAGTCTGCAGTATTAAATGGTGCAGGAGACCTCACTGAGCAATTGAGGTTGGTAAAATATAAAGAGGAGAAGGAGTCGGTTAAGTGGATACACGAGGAAAGAGCATTCCAGGCTCAAGAGGGGTGCAGGTTCAGCATGCGTGGGAATCTGGAAGGAGACTGCAGATGTAGGCAGAGTAAGCAATGAAGAGCAGGTAGATTCTGTAGGGCCTTGTTTGACTCTTATTAGCAATAGGAAAAGAAAAGAAAAGAATCTTTTGCAGGTTTTCATCAAAGGAGTGACCTGATCTGACTTGCCATTCAAAGGATCATCTTGGCTGCTCTATTGATGGTAGACCTTTTTCTTTTTTTAAATTCCATGGTTACTGCTACTGCCTGATGCATAAGAGTGAAAATAGGAGATCTAGGAAAAGGTTAGATACAGGTAAAAGGTGATGATGTTTTCAGGGTGGTATCAGTGAAATAGTGAAAAATGGATGGACTCTGGATGTATTAGTGGATATATTAGGAATATAGAGTCTACAGTATTTCCTTTACGATAAAGCAATTTTGTATAGTAGTCAGCTCTACCAAACGTTTGGCAAAGGACCTTATGAAAAAAAAATTTTGCAAGGTATTTAATCCAATGTTAATATGTTACCATCAGATTCATCGTCCTAAAATTTATGCCAGTGGGTGTTGTAGTTATTGCTGTGTTTATATCACTGGGCTCTGCAAATATGTATCTGATGGGTTTCATGATGTGTAAACAGGATAACTTGTGAGGTGGTAGAAATTATACTTGTACTTTCCCCAGTGGCTTTAGATGGAATATACTTTCAGGTTGTTTCTCCCTTCCACAGATTCTGTACTTCAAGTCCCTGAATATCTAAATAATTATCTTGTCATGACTCTCTCAGTTATGTGTGTCTAGTTGGTATACTTTGCATGTTATAAACTATAGTCATTTTAAGTTAATGCCTTTAAATTTTGAGACATATAATATTGTATTATTACTGGCCAAAACCTTTGTGAGAGACTGTTATGAATGCAGAATTTGGTTAAATTGAGAGGCACATTTGGATGACTTCATAAATATTGATTTAAATACATGCTGGTCTTAGAAAATTACAGTTTTCATGGTTTGATCAAATAATGCAGTTTTGCAACATTGCTGATTTTGTCATATTTAAGTTTTCCTCAGCCGCATTGGAATGCTCTTCTCTTTAGGTTAAACATGGCATGATATTTAACTGTCTAGTTTCCTTTTAGTGGCAACTTTACTAGACGAGTATGTTGTCTTGGGCAAAAACAAATAGGTGTGTTAAGCAAACCCTTACAATTAGTCTTTTTATTTTGTTTTATTTTACTAAAGTAAAAATTACTTTTGGCTAACAGTCTAAATTGTTACAATATATAACCAAATGAGCTCAATGTATATGTGCATACACACACACTGATAAGTGTCTGCATGTGCACACATATACATATGCAAGCCCATGATGTTTAGCCATAATTTTCAGCTAGTGAAATTAAGCTCAACATAGCTATCATATTTGTAGCCATTGTGTATTGTGTTTTCATTAAGTACAGACAAATAATGAAATGTTTTTCTCTAGTTAACCTAGGGCCTAAATCTTACATTTAACCTGAATATCATGAATGTCTGTGTTTGATTAAGGGCATAACAAATGTATCATTTGTTTTAAGGTTAGAAGGAATAGAAATGCAAAGATGTTAAGTAGCTGGGCAGGTCACATTTCTTCTTGTGGTTTGTAATATAAGTGAATAAATTATTGCTTACATTATAGTTTCTGAGACAGATATTGCAATAGACTGGTTATCAAGGAGTGCTCTTAAATTTTTGAGTTAACTTTTTGTTAATACGTGCATTTTGTTTGGATAACAAAACAGAGCTAGAGTGAAAAACACTATTTTTAAAAACACAACTGAAGGTCACTGCTCTGCCCCTCTGGGAGTGGCGTGATTGCGCTCCTAAAGTACCTGGACATTTTTTAACAAGACACCTTGAGAGACCTCTTTATGTCGGAAAGCAAGAGCCCTCCAGGGTATGGTTTGAAGGAGACTGATGGCTGAACTGCTCAGCATAAGAAATAAATGGTTACTGGAAGGTGGGAGAGAAAAAGAGAGGGTCAGAAACATAATGGTAGATGGGGGACAGTAGAAAAATAATTAAGAGTGAGAAATTCCTAGGAGAGGGATAATTAAAGGACTGTAAGGACAGTCCTTTTTTGTTGTTGCTGTCGGGAGCTGGAATCACACTCCCCTTTAGTAGTGTCTGCTCTATACCCAAATTTCTTGACTAAACGCTTTTTTGGTAAAGGAGAAGGCTATATGTCTGTGATAGCTGCTGAATAGAGAGAAGAGAATAAATATGTTGGGTCAAACGCAAGTGAGAATTTAGCAAGAGAAGAAATCAGAATTAGAGATAATAGAAGGCAAGCTTCCAGATTTGAGAAAAATTCTTTCTAAGGAGATTGCCCTGGACATGAGATAGGAATTAGAGGCAATCATAAAGCAGAGGATGATGCCTGGATTCTACTTGCCTTGGTCGTTGCTTTGAGTCTTCACTTCTTTTATATTCAGAAAGCTTAAACAGCAGTTATAAATGTAGAAGGATTTGTTCTAACTCCAAGAGTGGAGGCAGGTTGTTATTCCTGGGCTCCTAGCAGCTTGGGAATACAGTAGGGAATCTCTGAAACATTTCAAACATTCGAAAACTCTAACAGAAACTGAAAAGCTTCTCACGATGAGGTGACATGAGCTAAATAATTTGTCAAATATCTCCTCGATAACAGAATTATATCCACTCGGTTGATAATTGTTAATGGTATCTCATGCCTATCAGAAGCTCTGATTAGCAGTTAGATGTATTTGATGGAACAAGGAGGAGAAAACAATTATTAAAAATTTCAATTTCTGTTTCTGCTTGTTCCTCCTGGACTGAGGTGAGCCTTGTCATTTTGAAGTCCTCTGTGTTCCTTGAGCAGATAATGAGACTATAGAACTGCAACGAAGACAGATGTCTGTTAACTCCTAGAGTCAGTCCCTTCATAGAAGACTACTTCACTGTGGAATGGGTGGGAATGGCTCACCTGTCCTGTTAACTATAAGCAGCTTCTCAAGGAAGTTAGTAAAACTCCCCATAGAAACATCTACAAATTTATGGTAGTGACTGCAGGCACAGAGCCCTTGGAGATTCTCACATCTCCTATTGTGGTTTGAAGAGCGTGCTTCAAATAGGACCTGGGATGATCATTGTCGGCTTAGTCACCAGCAAAAAAAAGATTTGCAGCTGAAACCCAGGATTCAGTCTGCCCTGCAGCCCCTGGAAGAATCTTAGTTTCCCTACAGATCTCAGCCAAGTCTCCTACTGATTTCCACCCTCCCTACCACCAGAGAATTGTGCAATATATATTGTCTCTGAATCAGCCAACATTTTGTTTTGCTTTGTGAATTTTCATTTTTTAAAACTGTAGTCCAGGATCTGATTTCTTGATTTTTTTTTTTTTTAAATACAATTTTCACACAGCTATTTTAAACATTAAGAAAGAACTAGAAAAGGCATGGTTGGCCTAGGGAAGATATCTGGTCATGGTTTTCAACAACTAGCTTTTACTGAACACCCATTGCGTGTGGAAATGCAAGGTGCATAGTGATACTTTTAGGACTAGTCCCAAAGTTTCCTCCTCTAAAATGTGATGCCATTGAGAATAAGAATTATCCCCTTTTAATTCCCTACCTGACCTAGTTCCATACATGTGAGATGAATGAAGAGGTTTCCTTTTTCTCTCTAAAGACTTAGATTATGAGACCTTGAAGGAAGAGAGGCCAGGTGTTGGAGGATTTGGGGAGACTGGCCCCTGGCTACAGACAACAACTGAATTCTTAAATCCTGGGAAATACCTTTTCTTTGTGGATGGACAATTCGTTACCTCATTTGGGACATTTGTGTCAGCTGTCGGAGCTCTTAGACGTGCATCCCACCAAAATAGAAATTCTTTATCAAATCAGAAATAGAGGGGGCGCCTGGGTGGCTCAGTGGGTTAAAGCCTCTGCCTTCGGCTCAGGTCATGATCCCAGGGTCCTGGGATCGAGCCCCGCATCGGGCTCTCTGCTCAGCAGGGAGCCTGCTTCCCCCTCTCTCTCTGCCTGCCTCTCTGCCTACTTGTGATCTCTCTCTCTGTCAAATAAATAAATAAAATCTTTAAAAAAAAATAAAAAAAATAAAAAAAAAAGAAAAAAAAAGAAATAGAGTGTCAGGGCACCTGGGTGGCTCAGTGGGTTAAGCCTCTGCCTTTGGCTCGGGTCATGATCTCAGGGTCCTAGGATCGAGCCCCACATCAGGCTCTCTGCTCAGCGGGGAGCCTGCTTCTCCCTCTCTCTCTGCCTGCCTCTCTGCCTGCTTGTGATCTCTATCAAATAAATAAGAAGAAGACCATTGTTTGTGTTTCCATGGGGAATCTACATAAATGTGTAATGTGAAGTGAAGTCAAGGAGTCTTGTAGAGTTACGTGAATAAATGGTGGTCTTAGATGTCATAGCTCTTGAGTGTGGGAAGCATTAAGGAAAGAATGGAGTTACGTTATTATGCAAAGCTCTGTCAAATAGAGCAGAGTGGGTTTTTTTTTTTTTGGTTTTTGTTTGTTTGTTTGTTTGTTTGTTTGTTTTAGAGCAGAGTGTGCTTTAAGGTATAGTGTCAATTCCTGGTAGATTTGATAAAGTTCTCTGATTTTTATTAAAAAAAATCTTCTAAGCTTCACAAAAGATGAATTTTATTGTATTTTAAAAAAAGTGAACCTGATGTGTTTAACCAATATGAAGGCAGTAATTAAAGAGAACTCTCCATTCCATGTTAGGAGACCTCATCACCCTTTTAAAATACAAATAACCATTTTGTTTCCTTAGTCTCCCTCACTTCTTCTTTGGCCTGCTTCTTAAAGGTGGATGATTCCCATTTTTTCATCGGAGTCTCTCTGTCTTCCTCCTTTTTTCCCTTTTTTCTAGTAATTACATTGTCATTTAAACATTGTGCTAAATATTCAAAGCACCACAGGGTATAAAAAATTATTAAGACCTGATCTTTGCCCTAAGGTTCCTGTGTTAGGACAGAGAGGTAAGACGATCTGTAATAATATGTAACAAAGGCTGTGTACTTTGGAAACACACAAGAGGTGACATTTGAAGTTCCATAAAGTCCAAATGGGTATTGAGGAATGGGGCGTTTCAGGAATGGGAAATGCACAAAGACTCAGCTAGGGGTGTGAAAGTGCATAGTGTCTTCGGAGACCCATAAGTCATTTTGTGTGTTTGGAATATAGAATGTGTATTGGAATGTGCAGCAGCTGAAGCTAGATAAGTGGGTAACTAATCATTTTATATTTTATTCTGCAGGTAGCGCAGAGTAATAAGAGGTTTTTAAGCACTCAGTGGGCCATCTCATTTCCTTTTATGCCTTAACCAGCATCCCTAGGTTAGTTATTCCCGAATCTTTACCTGCAGTTCTGACTTTGTTCCTTAGTATCATAATCATATTAGAAACTGCTGACTTATTATTATCCTGCTGTTACTCAAACGAGTTCACTTCAAAAGAACTTACTTTGCTCCTTTAAATTGTTCCTCCATTTGGGCTCCCTTCCTTGTTTTGTGCTGCCATTTCTCCCAAGTCAGCCAGACTGAACATCTCCATGCCACTTTCACCTTCCCTCTTTATTTCAATTTCCCCATAGTCTTCTGTTCACCAAACCCTAACAGATTTGCCCCAGAGCACCTCACACCCATTTTCCCATTTCTGTTCCTACTGCCACTTCTTCAGGGCTCAGACTCTCATTCCTTCTCATCCAGATTTTTTCAATAGACTTTTAAATGATTTGGTTATTTTCTTTTTCATTTCCAGTCCATATCAAATACAATGGCACCAGAATTTTCTCCCAGAAATGGGGGTCTCATCTTATAATTCCTATGCTCAAGTGGTGCCTGGGTGGCTCAGTTGGTTAAGTGTCTACCTTTGGCTCAGGTAGAGCCCAAGGGTCTAATCCCAGGGTCCTGAGATCAAGCCCTGCATCGGGATCCTTGCTCAGCGGGGTCTGCTTTTCCCTCTCCCTCTGCTGCCACTCCCCCTGCTTGTACTTTCTCTCTCTCAGTCACATAAATAAATAAAATCTTTAAAAAAAATAATTTCTATGCTCAAAAGCATTTAATGGTTCTTTGCGTATAGAATAAAGTACAGATTCCTATGGCCACAAACCAGGGTCTGTGGTCATCATCTGTGTTCTCTCCAAAAATAGCTTTTTCTCTTTTCCTCCTTCTTTTTGTAATCTCCTTCCTAATAAATGCTCCTTGTCAGAAATCATTCTTAGATCCACCATAATGCTTTAAAACAAACAAACAAACAAAAACAAAAAACCAAATTCTTGATACATCATGTTTAACCTTACATGAAACTTTATTCCTTTAATTATATAGTTTTAGAAGACAGAGTGTATTTAGTTATCTATTACCGTGTAACAAATTACCCCCAAATTTAGAAGCTTAAGATAACATATATATATATGTTATAACCTCACAGTTTCATTGGATCAGGAATCCAGGTGCACTTTAACTGGGTCCTCCTGCTCAGGTGTCTCGCCAAGGTTGAAATCGAAGTGCTGCCATCATCTCAAGTTTCAGTTGCAGGGGAGTGGGGGGTGGAGGGTGGATCTGCCTCTGAGCTCAGTTGTTGCAGAATTCAGTTTCTTCCAAGTTGTTGGACTAAGGGCCTCAATTTCTCACTTGTTGGCCAAAGACTGCCCTTCATACTTGCCATATGGACTTCTCCATAAGGTAGCTTTCAACATGACAGCTTGTTTTAATGGAAAAAAGAGACAGGGAAGGAGGGGAGGAGAGACAGAAAAGGAAGTCATTGTCTTTTATAACCTTATCTTGGAAGTGGCATCGCATCACTTTTCTTTTTAAAGATTTATTTATTTATTTATTTATTTATTTATTTATTTATTTCAGAGAGAGAGCCTGGGTTCAGGCGTGGCAAAAGAAGGAGAGTGAGAAAGAATGTTAAGCAGACTGTGCTGAGTGTGTAGCCTGACATGGGCTTGATCTCATGACACTGAGATCACAACCTCAGCTGAGCCAAGAGTCGAATGCTTAATTGACTGTGCTGCCAAGCCTCTCCCAATCACTTTTGCCTTATTCTGTTTCTTAGAATCACGTTACTACATTCAGCGCACTCTCAAGGAGAGTGAATTATACAAGGTCAGAAATACAGAAGCCTGGTATCACACAGAGCATTTATAGTTTTGCTCTTTACCTCTGTGTCTAATGATTTAGACATTGCAGGTCTTTCATAATTATCTGGTGAACTGAATGAAAAACACTATTCCAGTTTGCAACTCAAGTTTATGCTAGCATTAATAATTTCAGTTAAGAATATTTCATTAGAATCAGTCAACGTTTTTGGAATTTTATATGTAATAAAGAATGAGGTAAGAAATGAAACGAGGCTAAGGGATTCATTTGGGAGCTCACCAAATGAAACCCTCTCACTTCATTTGGTCAAGATGGGTATAACCTGCTAGCTAGGAGGGAAACAGGATAGTGTGAGGGGATATTACCCCATGAGATCATTTTCTTGAATTTCACGTGAGGTTAACAGTAAAATACATACTGGAATCAGTTCCAGGCAATTTTTTTTCAATATTTTGGTTATTTGGTTTCTTAATTTTATGTAAGTATGTGCTTCTTTAAACATTTTAAAATTTAAGGCATTGCTTGGTTTAAGTGATTTTTCTCTATAAGGTATAAATTTGAGGTATTGATAGTTTTGAAATTTAATACTGCTTATTAACTTAAAAGTTTCAGAAATAATGTACTTTTTTTTACATTAGTTTAAAATAGTTAACTTTTTAATGCCATCTTTATATGCTAAAGACTATTTTGGTAGGTATTATAGGATCAAATCTTGGGGACTATTATTGTAGTATAGCCACCTCATTTTATAATTCAGAAATATTATACTTTGACTCCAATGAATTATTTTTATATGGCTTTTCAATGTTATAAACAGATTAAAAGAGCATAATGTGAAGAAGAGAATAAATTCTTTTAGAAATATTACTGGTTTCGCTTAAGGTTTTATTCATTATTTAGTTCAAAATAACCTCAGCTTGATCTTTTTTATGTATGTATTATCTATTTTTGAGATGTTTGAGACCAAAAGAATAAAGCTGAAGTTCCCAGGAGCAGCCAAATAATTGCATTTTGAATTTATAAAATCCTTTCTTTTTAAGCTGACAATAGTGATGAAACATTTGCATTTGAACCTGGCAACATGTAAATTTGAAAGTTTGTAATGAATAAAATTGTGAATTAAATGAAAGAGAGAAATATTACTCTCTAAAAAAAAACTTTAATGGAACTACTAAATATGGATTATAAACCAATTTGTTTTTCAAGCAACACATTATCAACGTTTTCAGATCCTTAAAAGTTGTTCAGGTGTTTTCTTCCCTAAACTTCTCTCATCTTCAGGTACAATTTTTAATGCATGTTTTCAGTTCTCTTTAAATACATTATCAAGTCCTATAACCAAGCCGGGTTATATATATTTATATTTTGTACCTCTTCCTCAATTTGAGCTTAATGATCAAACCCATTTAGAATTTAAGAATTTGGAAGATAGATAAAAATTAATTCTAAACTGGTTACAGGTAATGCCAATTTTACCACATTGCCAACTGTTTTCTCCATAACATGAGATTAAGCACCACATTAAATAAGAACTAAATTTGATGCTTCTTAGAAGAAAGTGACATTTTTTTCTAAATATTAATGATTACATGGGTACTAAATTTTTCAGTTTGGCTTTTGAGGTGTGTTTGATCACACACTACATTTTGAGGAAAAACAAAAAATATTTTTTGAGACAATCATAATAAAAAAAGAATACCTACAAAAATCCATGTGGATTTTCCCCAGCCGAATTGACAGTTCTGTTGTTCAAGTTGATAAAATTAGCTCAAAGCTTCAAAAACAAGTACAGTCTATATATCTTTGACTAATGGGCAGTTTGACTTTTTCATTCTAAGAAGACATGAATTAGTCAATGGTTTTGAAATTCCATTCCATTAAATATATTCAAATTTATTTCAAGGTTAGGACTATATATTAAAGCAGCATAAAACTTGACAAAATAATTCTGCCATTCCCTGATGTTAAACTATCAAAATGATTTTCATAGTCTTGTGAGTTATAACATGGAAAGAATAACTGTAAACTGAGTAGGTATTAATGGGAGATAAGAAGAAAAGGTAACGCCATGATAAGACTATAAAACTATTTATCATATTTCAAACTGTTTCCCTGTGGAGTTTATACTGTTTAGAATAAGATTATGAGTGATTCAAACCTTTACTTTTCCATGAGAATTTTGTTATGGCATGTGTTCATACATGTATACATATTTGAAATGTGTAAGTTGCTAAAAAGTATACAGTTGGCCTCACACAGTTCACAGACATGAGGCTAATTCATCCAAAATGATCCTCTCTGGTGGTAACTTGGTATTGTGA
Source organism: Lutra lutra (assembly GCF_902655055.1). Taxonomy (NCBI): domain Eukaryota; kingdom Metazoa; phylum Chordata; class Mammalia; order Carnivora; family Mustelidae; genus Lutra; species Lutra lutra. The sequence goes on from NC_062284.1 coordinate 88,968,735, forward strand.
ACTATGTATCAAAAGAATGTGGTAATTCAGTACCACTTACTAGTTACATGATCTTGGGCACTTTTACTTAGAATCTCTAAGCCTATTTCACATCTGTTAAAGACCTGCAATCATAACTTATCTCTTAGGGTAGTTGTGGGGAGTTAATAAAAATAATAGATGCATTATGACTAGCATAATGCCTGGCAAATGTAGGCATTCACTAAATGCTTGTTATTATAAATCCTTCCTTCCACAGCTTTTATTCAGCATTTGTATATGCCACATAGTACTCTAAGGTCTCGGTATACAACGGTGAACAAAACAGATAAATGAGGGATGCCTGAGTGGCTCAGTATGTTAAGGATCTGCCTTTGGCTCAGGTCATGATCTCAGGGTCCTGGGATCGAGTCCTGCATCTGGCTCCCTGCTTCTCCCTCTCTTGCTCCCCCTGTTTGTGTGCGCACGCTCTCTCTCTCTTTCTCTGTCAAATAAATAAATAAAATCTTAAACAAACAAACATGAATGAGACAGTAAAAAGTATACACACAACCAAGATTATATAAGTAAAATAAATGGTGGATTAGATAATGATAAGTAATAGGAGAAAAATACGGCAGAGAAGTAGTAAGTACATTGAGGTAGAGGTTGTAATTTTGTATAGTTTGGCTAAAAAAGACATCACTGAAATGATGACATTTTAGTAAAGAGCTGAAAGAGGTGAGGGAATAAGCCATGGGATATCTGGGAGAAGAACATTTCAAGGGGGAGGGATTGGGCCAGTACAGAGGCCCTGAGGTGGGAGCAATAAGGAATCTGTATGGAGTGAGCAAGGGTAGAAGATTAAGGGAGGAGTTAGAGAAGTAATGTGGGCCAGATGGTTTGGACCTAGAAGGAGGGTGCTAAGACCTTGACTTTCTTAGAGAGATTTAGGAAGGCTTTGGAGGGTTTTGAGTAGAGATGTGACTTAATCTGACCTATAAATCAAGGGTCACTCTGGCTGCTGTCTTGAGGCCAGCCTGAAGGGATATGATTCGAAGGCTATTGTCAGTTTAGGAGAGAGAGGTACCTTGGAGGTGATGATAGCAGTGGAGGTTGTAAACTATGTTGGCTAATTGATATATAGTGAATATTAAAACAACAGGTTCTGTTATAGGATCAGGTTTAGAGTGTGAAAGAAGGGTCAAAGATGCCCCAAGGTGTGGGGCCTGAACAACTGAAGAGTGGCATTACGAGAAGGAAAAAATTGGAAGTGTATATGAGCAGGGGAAGATCAGAATTTCAATTTGGCCTATATTTTGTTTGTGAATTTTATGAGACATTCAAATGAAGTTTGGGAAATATAGTTGGATTAATTATACTGGAATTCAAGAGAAAGATCTGGGCCGGTGATAAAATTTTAAGAGTCTTAGGCATGCAGATGGTTTCTAAAGCCATGAGACTGAGTGAGATGTCCAAGAGAGTGAAGTGGATAAAGTAGAAAAGATGAACCAGCAAAAAAAATTGAGGGTGAGTACACTGAGACAGGAAAAAAAAAGAAAACAAAATAAAAAATGAGACTGATGATATTCTAGAAGCCACAAGAGTAACAGTTAGTGAGATGCTAATGGGTCAAGTAAGGTGAGGACCAAGGATTAACCAATATATTCTACAGGAGGTCATTGGTTACCTTTTCATTAACCAAAACCTAAAGTTGCCTCATTGATTCTGCCCTCGTATAGCCGTCTTCAGCTTTCTCTGAACCACTTTTTGGTCTGCTGTTTTTTCTGTTGCCAGACTGTTGTTCATCACCTTTCAGTATTCTTTTTTTTTTTTTTTTTTTTTTTTTTTTTTAAGATTTTATTTATTTATTTGTCATAGAGAGAGAAGCAAGAATGAGCACAGGCAGACAGAGTGGCAGGCAAAGGCAGAGGGAGAAGCAGGCTCGCTGCCAAGCAAGGAACCTGATGCGGGACTCAATCCCAGGACGCTGGGATCATGACCTGAGCCGAAGGCAGCTGCTCAACCAACTGAGCCACCCAGGCGTCCCTACCTTTCAGTATTCTTATACAGCTTTTGATTCTATTATAAGTGAACTTTCCTGTATTGTCATTGTGTCATGGAATTCTTTCTTCACATCCTGGTGCCTTTCTGTGCATGGGTTTATAATAGCCATTGTGAGTGGAGACCACCCCCCAATCCTACTCTGCCTTTGAGATTCCCTGTGATTGTTCTGCAGTGTTAGCATTGTTTTAAGGCCACCTGCTACTTCTCAGTACTTTTTTTTTTTTTTAATCTTTAAGCAAAACTCTCTTCTTTTTCTGGTGCTAATATTATGCATCTAATTTCCATAACCTGCACCACCTCTGTGTCATTATCTCCTGGCATTACTACTGCTACCCAAGTTATTGGATATTTTGGTATTGTCAATCTCAGGCAACTTGGATCATTATAAGTAGTCCACTGGAAGAGCTCATAGTTTGTCAAATGTTTATTACATCATATGTATATCTCTCATTGTCTCTAAAAAGGCAACACTCACTTGTATTTATACACTCTTCTGTGACTTTTAAAAATGTACACATCTCATTAACTTTAAAAATACACATTTCATTGAGAGCAGATGTAGAGTCAATGAATACTTGATACTTTATAGAAGAAAATTTGGTTTAGTTCTAAAAAAATATGCTAAGTACCAAATATGTGCTAAAGCTTAAATTGGGTGGTAAAGCTTCAGAGTGAGTAAGTACTGTCAAAATCTTATACTCATGTGTGCTAAGTGCATCAAGAACTCAGGTGATCTGAGTCATTAAAGGCAGGACTGTTACTTCAATGTTTACCTGTCTTTGTGGGCTACTTCAATACCTGAGAGCTTAGCTATCTTTAACTCTGGCTCCACTCTGTTCCTGGAACTAGTTGAGAATCAGGTGAATGGCACAGATGTGGGGGTGATCTCACTGTCCTCTCACTGCCCCAAACAATAGGATCCTGCAATTTGGTGGACGCAGTGGCTGGGAGGAAGGAGAGGGGAAAAGGTCTAGGAGTGGGAAAGTACTGAGTACTGAGTCAAAGAGGGAAAAATGTGTCTTAAAGTTTCTTTCCTCTTCCTCCCATAGAGTTTTCAGCCATAAGGAGAAGTGCCTGAGGAAGGGCTCAGTAGAAGTTCGCAGTGAAAGGGGTCTCTGAATGGAAGCACCTGGTAGGGACTGTAGGTGTATAGGTGTGTATAGAAACGTGGCTGGTCAGGGGGGCCCTGAGTCTTTCACTGTAATTCCTTTCAGAGATTGCAGTGCATTGGCTGTTCGTCAAGCCTGGTGTGGGGGAAGATTTCCTCTAGGAGGCCTGACAGGTAAAGCATTTCTATTTGTCTGTGGTTGGTCCTGAAGGATCACACACAGGTTTTTGGTCAGGAGCTAGACTCTTCAAAGTCTAACAGTAGAAATAAGTCTGGGATGCTAAGGGTTGTAAGTGAGAAGAAATTTATTGAGCCTGAGTGTAGGGCAGGGAAGGTATCAGGGAAGCTTTCCTGGAGGCTGTGAATCTGGAGCTGATCTAAATGATAAATAGATGTTGGGCCTGTCTTCTATGAGAAGCATATTCTGAGCTGAGACAGAGATATGAGCAAAACCATGGAGGTATGACTTTAGGTCATGACCTAAAGTGTACTTAAAGATGACAAGTGTCTTAATTTCCTATTGCTGCTGTAACAAATTACTACAACCTAGTGGCTTAAAGTGGCAGAACTGTATTTCTCTTATAGTTCTGACTATCAGGGCCTAAAATAAATGTGTCAGCAGGGCTGTGTGTCCTCTGGAGACTTCAGAAAGCAGAAGCTGCTTTCTCCAGCTTCTAGAGCATTCCTACATTCCTTGGCTTGTGGCCCCTTTTTCAGTCTTTAAAGCTAGCAGCATAGCATGCTCTCTGCTCTCCAGTTTGGTTCTTAGATTTTCCCTTTCTGACTGTGATCTTCCTGTGTCCCTCTCCCCTGTGAACATGTTGGGTTCATGTGGATCAATCAGAATAATTCCCCATTTCAAAATGCTTAAACTTACATCTTGCAAAATCCTTTTCTTCCATGGAAATTAATGTTTTGATGTTCTTTTATTTACCCTGCTAGTTGAGGAGGGCTCTCTATCTTAAATGGTACAATGCCAAACACATGACATCTGACACTGGAACAATGAGATGGACATCAGTTTACTGGTCATATATATTCAGAGCTGAGGACACTGCATATCATTCAGGGGTTGCATATAATGCAGGAGCTGCATTTGGGAATACAGTGAATTAGTGGGGGGCTGTGAGAGGCAGGACTTGGGGTTGGGTTCCTGTGAGAGCATGATTCATCAGAAAATAGAATTCCTTTGTTTGAATAATTTTGTGAACTGCAGAGAACTGAAACCCACTACACAGAGATAAGCAGGCATTGTGTCTGGTACCCATGATCAAGAGGGTTGTTTAGCTAGGGAACTTTACTTGCAGGAGACGTGTGGGTAGGAAACTTGGCAGTTAGGCCATTTGAGGCCCTCCCAATACTTTAGGTCTCAAGGCAACACCTAATGCTGAATCTTAATCTCAGGCCTTACATTACAGGCAGCGTATTCACAGGTTCTGGGGATTAGGATGTAGGCATTTTTAGGAGTCATTATTCAACATACCACAACAAATAATTGAGTTTTGCTCGAGAGAAATTTATAGTTTTGAGAGAAATGAATGGAGGTGAATTTAGGATAGTTGGTAGAACTCAAGCTGTATCTGCTGAAGATACAAAGCTGAAGTCCTTATAATTCTATCCTGATAATGATGATGATGATAATAGTAACTAAAAGATCAGCTTACATTTATGGGGTACCTGGGTGGCTCAGTCAGTTGAGCCTCCAGCTGTTGATTTTGGCTTGGGTCATGATTTTAGAATGGGATTGAGCCCCAAACTGGGCTCTGCCCTCAGCATGAAGTCTGCTTGAGATTCTCTCTCTCCCTCTCCCTTTGCTCCTTCCCTGACTCATGCTCTCCCTCTAAATAAAATAATAAAATCTTAAAAGAATAAAACATCAGCTTACATTTAGAGGACACATATCACATGTTGTACACTATGCTAAGGGCTTGACCCGAATTTGCTAGTTATCATTGGGACACTGTGAGGTATATCTCCATTTCACAGATGGAGGTTTGGAGATTATATAACTTACTCAAGATCATATAGTCCTAAAGTGATAAGCCACAGCTCTGACCCAGATAGTTAGCATCAATATACTACAGTATCATGCCATAGAGTTAGCTCTTTATCACACTAGTGATGGGGGAAGGGTACATGATTCAAGGGTCCTGGAGCAGGGCACAACATGAATAGGCATCAAAGTCTGTAAGTTTGGAAGGTCTCATCTATGTGTGGGGAGGAATGGTTTAGGGGCCTGTTAGGGAAAGGTGCTAAGCTGTTGAGGTTATTTCTGGCCAGCATTCTTTCCCTAAAGTGATCAGTCATGTTCTCTGATTCTCATCTGAAACACAGGATTTAGTCTAAATTTGGAACATTTGGTGGTCAATTTTTCTTGCTTTACCAGTGGACGTTGCCATGCATTAGTGGTCATTAGTGGTATGCATGCACGGTACCTTCTCTTCTGTTACTTGTCCCTATGAATGAAGCACTTTTCTGTGACTTGTATGTGAAGCACAGAATCGAGGGTGTAGATGCAGAAAGCCTCTCTTGACTTGTTCTCCAGTGCCACACTGGGGACATAGTGTTTACTCAGCTGTTTCTAAAATAGTATTTTGTTTCCCATTCCAGCATTGTTCCCTGTGAACACAGCTTTAGGGTTGGATTCCCTGTAGAGTGGGGTGAATGATAACATTCAAGTCTCCCAGTCTCCATTCTACACCCCTCAGGTAACTCTTAAAGGCAGAATATTTTTTACATAAGGGTGGAAGAATAATGGTTTGGAACCTGTGTAGTATGCAAATAGGAGAATGTTCAAATTGGTTCTCTCCTCGGCCTTTGGTATTTTCGGGTACTGTAATTATGCAGTCACCACCTGAGAGGCTACAAGGGAAACACTGACATTGGGTGAATGGACATTTTAATACAAAAATAGAAACAACAGGCAACTCATCTCAAAATCCAGGGATCATCTTTGTTAGAAAGTTAGTTGTAATAGGAGTCTGAGATAAATTTTTTCACTGTCAGCATATTCCATATGACATTAATAGCATTATTCTGAAAGTCAAGGTCAAATCACATTAGTTTTAACCTACTCTATGCAGAGAGTATTTAGAAAAGTAAATACTATCTTAATGGATATTTGTTCTTTTTTCTAGGATAGATTATCTTTACAATAGTAGCCTGGCATTAATTTGACTTTCTACTTTGAACTGCTTTAACTCACTTTAACCCACTGGGCCACCCAGGTGCCCCGAAACCTAACAAAAATATTAAAAGAAAAATAACCACAAGGAAGTAACAAGGACTTGCAACACAGCAACCAACCAGTGGCCATTAAGAGACCACATCTCAGTTCTCTGGAACTGGCCTGGCCTGAATGAATTTCAGAATTGCACTTTTATCATGGTGCCATTTTTATAAAGGCAAAAGTTTCATAACTTTCCATCCTTAAGTAAATGAAAGAAAAAGATAATAAAAATGTCTTTAAATGGAATAAAAAGATTAATAAAAATCCAAAATGTGATCAATTTCTATATTGAGCTGATTACAAAACATTATTTTGTAATTATTAAGCAAGGGGATATTAAAAGTAACACCAGGATTGTACATTACTAGTACTTGAACCCAAACTATCTCTCTTCATGTGCAGTCTGGGATGAGAATTCTGCCATCCTCTGACTACCTTGTTTTTTAAAGAACCAATTTAATCCAGTTCAGAAGTGTGTGGATCTTGCTGCATTGGAAATGGTGTTTGGAAATAAGTTTTTGCTCTTCTATGGGCAAGGGCCGGTGCTTCAGGAATTCTGTTGATACCAGCAATGCTGTTCAGTGGTAGCTCTTTGAATACTACCCTGTCAAGGATAGTTTGTCTAATGTTCTGAGACCTGGGTCTGTGGAGTATCTGGGGCTTTATAGCTCCCTATTCTGTGTTCCTAGCTGTTGCTTTTGAAGAGTAGGGAAAGGTGTGAGGTGCCCATTTACTTTTCTCATTAGTGCCAACTCTTGCCAAAGGTTCCATTGCTTTTGGTCACCCTAGGTGATGCTGTCTTGTAGTTGAGTTGGCTTTTCAGTAATTGCATGGAATGCCTCATGCTTGGTCCTTCCTCAGCTTTATAGTGGCTTGTCCTCACAAGTCTGCTTTCTCTTCCAGATCATTTGCCTTTTACTTTCATATGTCTTGTGGCTGTGCTGTGGGGTGATATGTTCCTACCTCACTCTGGAAGCCAATGACAGGGACACATCTTTTGGATCACCAAAATACAAGGAAAGTCTTATTATAAGTTTTTTATTCTATAGAATGATCCAATGGTTTGGACTTGAAAATCAGTGAACTTGAAATCATATATATTCCAATAACTTTCCTAAATAAAAAACTTAACAACTGGCTTTCCTGAAAGCATTCTTGTTCTATAAAATTTTTCTTTTAAAACCTTTAATAATTACACATAACCTACTACTGAGATACGGTGTGAACTTCGTACCATGGTCCTTGCTCCTATTGTTTCTGGAATACTCTTTTCCCATCCTTCCACCTCTTCCAATGTGTGCTTGCCTGTGCATGCCTGCTCCGTCTCATATACAAACACACACACACATATACACACAGAGTCACTCCCTCTCTCTCTCTCACTCCTTTGTCCCCTGAGGGTGCCACAACCCTTTAAGGCCCATTTCATTTTACATTTTCTCTGTGAAGACTTTTTAGATTTCTTTAGGTAACTGTTACTCTATTTTTCTTTTTAAAAATATTTATAACATCTTTATTTGTGTTAGAAGCTAAGAACAACCAAAAAGTATTTCTAAATTTAAAGGAATAATCCAAGTATAAGTCATCCATCAATGGAAGGCTATTCTGTAATAAAAAGTCACACTATTGATGCACACATCAACCCAGGGGATCCTCAAGGACAGGATGTTGAGGGAAGGTCTGCACTCTCAAAGATTACAGAGGCTGTTGTCTATTTTTCTTTCAACCTTCATAGATTGGTTTGTTCCTCTCTTATGGTGCTTCTCTTAGTCTTTACTTATATTGGTGGCTTGTTGTCTTTATTAGATCATAAGCTATTTGGAGGCAGGAACTGGACTTATGATCCTTCTATTAGTTAGGATCTGGATCAATGCCTTGCCCATAATAGGTAGTCAGTACTACATAATAGATAAGTCAGTAAATGGTTGTTGAATCAAAATGAATGAACTCCTTTTACCCATGGCAGAGACCCTGCCAACAATGAGCTGACGTTCTCTCCTATAGGATATCCAGTACACTTAACCATGTAGTCTTCACTTGTATGTGGTAAAATGAGAATCTAAAGGTAAATTAATGAGTTTTCAATAAAGCTAAATTTATTCAACTTATAGGAAAGCCTTTTGTGTTGCTATCTTTCATGTCCTGTTGAGAATTAAAATTTCTCCTTTTTTTATGGAGGTGTTAGTTTGTCAGAAAAATAAAGCTTTAGAAACCATGTGTTATTCACTCCTATTTTTTTTTCATTTCTTTTTTTTATTGGTCAGTGATATCTGAAGTTTTAGCAACTTGTGATCTAGAGTGTTTATATATTCCAAGGTCAACCAACAAAAGGGCTGAAGATTATGGTGAAGCTAGATATGGTAAAAAAAACAAACAATGAATTGAAGTATAGGACAAGTAGTGTCAATACTAGCATACTCACAATTAGTTGGTGACATTTGTCACAGCCCTAAATACAATGGAGATTACCTTTCAAAGTAGTTGTGAGACCTAGGAAGTAATCAAGTTATACAATATTTTTGTTGTTTTTAGTGGAGTCTGTAAGAAAGGGATTGTGTTAGTTGTTGATAAGAGCTTCTTTGTATCTTTAGTGTCAACTGTACTTCCTTTAGTGCTCTCTATAACCCAGAGAAAGTCTATGTCTTTCCTAGGATCTGAATTACAGGTTGTTGGGGTACCTGGGTGATTCAGTCGGGTAAGCATCTGCCTTAGGCTCAGGTCATGATCCCAGGGTCCTGAGATTGAGACCCACATTGGGCTCCTTGCTCAGTAGGGAGTCTGCTTTTCCCTCCCTCTACCCCTCTCAACAATTCATGCTTTCTCTCTGTCTCTTAAATAAAGAAATAAAACCTTAACAAAAAAAGAATTCCAAATTGTTATCCTTCTGGTGACACTGATTTAATTACATATCATAAACTGTCTAGCAGGATGAAATAATAATGTCCACATTGACATGCCAGTGGTAGGTATTTGTATAACCGATTCTAGCTGAGAAGATATATGGACATTATTTCATTTTTTGTTATGCTCTGGTAGGGTGAGAGGTGAACTTTAAGTCTGAAGCATCCTTATGAGGGTATTCTATATGAAGGATTATTTCTATAATGCAAAATTGCCTTTCACTTTGCATGAATCACATTGAATCAAAAGAAAGTGATTGTATTAATTCCTTAAGTGATTGCACATCCACTCTGTGAAGAGATGTTGCCAAAATACTGCTCCTGAGTGGAGTAGGGTTAGAGCTGGAAGGGTGAAATTGGCCACTTATTTCTCTCTCCTGTCATTGTCATTAAAAAAAAAAAATGTATTGCACAGGCCACACACACTTTAGAGTTGATGAAATTTGTCTCTTGTCGCCTTTGTCTTCCCTTAATGCCTGAATGTAGTTTCCTGTAAGCATTACACACACACACACACACACACACACAGACACACACACACACACATATATACTTATTTATTTATTTACCTATTTCTTTACCTCTCTCCCTCCCTCTTTCCTTCCCTCCCAGGCCCCCTGTGGTCTGTGTTGCTCTCTGGCTATGTACAGACTGCTAATGTGGCACTACCCCCTGGTCTTTCCTCCCAGAAAGTGAGCCCATAGGTTCCTGAATGCTTTACTTCTGATCTAGTAAAACCACACTTTTTTAGGGCAGTTGATCTCAGCTAGATGTTCAGAAAAGGGCAGTAAAATAAATTCATACTAAGATGCCATTGTTAATAGCTGACAATAGCTGAGGCGTCTCAAGTTCTATTTGTAGACCAAAAACTGGACTGGCCAATATTGGGATCACAGGAAAGATTTTGATAGGAATCTTCCCTGAACCCTTTGAAGTCATCCACCAGGGACTAACTTAATCCCACTCAAGATGTAGTCTTTCTTCCTGAATTAAGATTTGAATGGATCACTGAACAATAAAGTGACTGCTTTGAATCTAAAGCAGACCTTGTTTGTAGAAGATCCTTAAACTGGAAGATTAATGGAAAGCCAATCTAATCTACCAGTAAAGGACTAAATGAGAAACCTTGCTGGAATTAAAAACAGTAGTTTGACATGGGGTCCTGGTCTATGTCCATTTAAAATAGATAATAGAAGATCAAAGGAACAGAAATGGGATGAAGGATAGGGAATTGATGGTTTTGAATGTATCAAGTCCTTCATTATTATTTATCAAAGATATATTGAACACACGGTAGGACACTAGGGTTTCAAAAGTGAAAGACCTGGTCCCTGAATTAAGGAAGCTCACTCTCTAGGGAGTAGGTCTGCAACTAGATATTTACCTTGTAAATATGTGATACATGCTATGATAAAAGTTAAGGACAAAGTATTCCAAGAGCTCAAAGTAATATCTAGTTTAGACTGGGAGTGGCAAGATACAGGAAAATATTCGGGAAAGATTTTACTGGGTATGCTAACATTAACTGAGTTTAGAGGCAGAATGAAGGTTAACTAGAGGAATAAAAAAAGATCTCTTCTACAGTCTTGTTCTTTATCTTAATTGGAAAGTCATTAACCCTGAATTAGTCCATTTGTTTGTTTTTTAAAGTATTTTCTAAGTTCACAAGCATATTGCAGGATAAATTAAAGTTTGAAAAAGCAACTGGAGCAAAAAATAAAAAGCCTTCATGTTCCTTTTGAATGCCCAACTGTGTGTACATTTTGGTAATTATAGGCTCAATTACTCATGTGTACATTTCTACCAGTACCACAAATGATGGGTAAAGAAGAGTGCAGTAAACTCAGACAGAAACTATTTAAAGTGGCTCAGCATTCATTAACTACAAAAACTCTAAATTAAAACAAGTGAGATAAATTATGAACATGAATTCAAGGCATGGATATAGATGTGTAATATAATATCTAGTGGGCTTCTCACACCTTACTGGGTCCATAATGTGCAGAGTACTTATAGAAACTCTAGGATGAAATTTATGTCTATCTAGAGAATCACTTTTCCTGAAAGATTTAGGAAAATGTAGTTGATAGTAAAACAGATATGAAACAGTCCATGATGGGTTGAGATAATATTTGTATGATGTGTGTATATCTATATACACATCCATACACAATCATGTATTTCCTTTACTTCTTTGGTTTGTTTAAGAAGAATAATTTGAAAAAATCCAAAAGACTAAAAGACACAGGAATGGCAAAACTATCAGATATTATCTTTATCTTTATTGAATCTCCTTTTCCTTCATTGTTTATAAATATGTTCAAAGTGCTTTTAGATCCAGGATACAAATACTGAGTCATAACTCATCTCTTACTCCTTGTAATTGCTGCATTTTAAAGGTCTTTTAGCAAAGAGCATTTGACTTACTCCCCTTAACTCTCTATTGGCTGACATTTGCTTTTGCTTTCCCTTTTTTGTCATTTTCAGTCATCACAGAGGCTGATGGAAAAGGTATGAAAAAAAATAAAGCAAGTCTGTTCACCTGGTGTCACTAAAAAGACTAACTTTTGGCATAAATTTTTCATTTTGGGGTAGATTATGACATGCATGACTTTGACATGACCCTGAATACATCTGGGGATTTTTAAGGAACAAAATAACAAAGCAGGGATAGCCATTCCACAATCTCTGACCCAGAAGCTACATGTTCTATTAGGCAGATTGACAAAAGCTTTACATAGGCGCAGGGCTGAAAGCAGAGTATTGTGCAGTCTTGCTTCTCCCCACATTTGTGTTTCTAAGTGCATTCCATTTGACTCTGATAACCAGTGTCAAGTACCTTTTCTATAAAGTATGCAGAGTCAGTGATGTCAGAGTTGAGCAGTTCTTGGTTGGCAATATTTTCCAACGATATCTTTCCTTTCCTATCTTGTTCTGTCTTTTTTTTTTTAAGATTTTATTTATTTATTTGATAGAGATCACAAGCAGACAAAGAGGCAGGCAGAGAGAGAGGAGGAAGTAGGCTCCCCACTGAGCAGAGAGCCCGAATCGGGGCTCAATCCCGGGACTCTGGGATCATGACCCAAGCCGATGACAGAGGCTTTAACCCACTGAGCCACCCAGGCGCCCCTATCTTGTCCTGTCTTTAAAAAAGAATAAAAATAGGGGTGCCTGGGTGGCTCAGTGGGTTGGGCCGCTGCCTTCGGCTCAGGTCATGATCTCAGGGTCCTGGGATCGAGTCCCGCATCGGGCTCTCTGCTCAGCAGGGAGCCTGCTTCCCTTCCTCTCTCTCTGCCTGCCTCTCTGCCTACTTGTGATCTCTGTCTGTCAAATAAATAAATAAAATCTTTAAAAAAAAGGAATAAAAATAAAGAATAGGGCATATAAATATCTACTTAATTACAAAGCAATTTCTCTGCCTTCCTTTTCCTCCACACCAAATATTTATAATACAAATTCAAGTGCAGAAGGATAAACCTAGGGACGCCTGGGTGGCTCAAGTTGGTTAATCATCTGCCTTTGGTGTAGGTCATGATCCCAGGGTCCTGGGATCAAGTCCTGCATTGGGCTCTCTGCTCTGCGGGGAGCCTGCTTCTCCCTCTGCCTTCTGCTCTCCCTGTTTGTGCTCTCTTTGTCTCTCTGACAAATAAATAAATAAAAATCTAAAAAAAAAAAAAAAGGAAGGATAAACTTAGCTGTGTATTTTCCCAAAGCAATGCCCTTACAATGATTGTTTAAAATTACACTGGCAATGGATGAATCACTAAATTCTACACCTGAAACTAATATTGCACTGTATTTTAAGCAACTAGAATTTAAATAAAAACTTGAACATTAAAGTTCAGAGAACTTTAAGTGAAATTAAAATAATTCCACTTAATGTAACATCCTGAGTTGTTAAATTTATTCCTAGGTATTGTACTAAGAAATGCAAGAATTGAGAATTGTACATTGAAAACTATAAGACATTGTTGAAAGAAATGATTGAAAACCTAAATAAATGTAAAGATATCCCATGATCTTGGATTGGAAGACAATATTGTTAAGATGGTAATACTCCCCAAATTAATCTACAAATTTAACACAATCCCTTTCAAAATCTTAGCTGACATTTTTTGCAGAAACTGACAAGCTGGACTTAAGATTCACATAGAAATGCAAGGTAGCCAGATAGTCTTAGAAAAGTGTAACAATGTTGGAAGATTCAACTTCCGAATTTGAAAACTTACTACAGTGATAGAAGACACCGTGAATAAATTTTCATGACTTTGAGTAGGACCACGATTTCTTAGATGTGATACCAAAAGCACAAGTAATGAAAGGGAAATTGAAACATTGGACTTTATATATATGCAAATATATTTGCCTCAAGTTATGCCATCAATAAAGGGAAAATATAGCACAAAGAATGGGAAAAATGTGGAAATCTTACCTGTTAAGGTCTAGTGTCTGGAATATATAAAGAACTCTTACAACTCAACAATAAAAAGATAACCTAGTTTAAAAATGGGCATAAGGGGGTGTCTGGGTGGCTCAGTGGTTTAAGCCTCTGCCTTCGGCTCAGGTCATAATCTCAGAGTCCCAGGATCGAGCCCTGCATCAGGCTCTCCGCTAAGCAGGGAACCTGCTTCTCCCTCCTTCTCTGCCTGCCTCTCTGCCTACTTGTGATCTCTCTCTGTGAAATAAATAAGTAGAATCTTTAAAAAATAAAATAAAAATAAATAAATAGAAATGGACAAAGGATTTGTATATATACTACCTCAAAGAGAATATATGGTTCACAAACATAGGAAAAGATGCACAATATTGTTAGTTATTAGGGAAGAGCAAATTAAAACTATTAAAATGACATAAAATTTCAAACCACTAGGTTTACAAAGATTAAAAAGATAATAAAGTGTTGACAAAGATGTGCAGAAATTGGAATCTTCATACATTATGAAGGTTATGAAATGGCTAATGCCACTTCAGAAAACAGTTTGAAATTTCCTAACAATTTAAACCTAGATTTATCACATAACCCCCCAACTCCACTCCTAGATACATACCCGAGAGAAATGAAAATGTACATCCATTTAAAATCTTAAGAGTGTTCATAGCAGTTTTTTTCATATAACCAAAGAGTGAAAACAACCTAAATGTCCAACTGATGAATGGACAAGTAAAATTTAGTATACCTCTACAGTGGAATATTATTAGGTAATAAAAAGGAATCACATATAGTTATATCCTGCAACATGGATGAACCTTGGTAACCTTATGCTAAGTGAAAGAAGAAAGTTACAGAGACCATATATTGTATAACTCCATTAATCTGAAATGACTGGAGTAGGTAATCCATAGAAACAAAACATAGATTAGTGGTTACCAAGGGACTGGGGGAGGTAAGAATCAGCTAATGGGTGGAGAGTTATTTTGAGGGTGATGAAAATATTCTAAAAGTAGGTTGCAAAACTCTGTGAATCTACTTAAAACCATTGATTTGTATATATTATAAGTGTGAATTTTATGGCATATGAATTATATCTTAATAAAGCTGTTTTAAAACATTATATAACAGAAAAAGTTATAAAACAAAATAAGGTTAGGATAAAATTACATATTTTTTGTAAGAGTTTAAAAATGTATTTATATTCCTTTTTCCATTTTGATACTGATCATCCTGAGGGGGGGCCTGTGAGTTTGAATTGCACATGTTATGAGAAAAGAAACATGCACAAAATCATTTACCTGTCATTTTGCAAAATTTGCTTGGTTCTATAGGTAAAGCTAACTCTGTTTTGCAAATCACTAGCCTCCATTTAAAACACATAATTTCCTGTCTCATGAATCTTTTATTCTCTCTAATCAGACTTAATACATTCTAATTTCAAAACACTATAATGGAGCTTAGCGATCACTTTATTCTTTTATTCATAAGGACACTGAAGGCCAGAAGAATTAAACTCCAGCATTTAAGCACATGATCATTGACTGGATCTGGAACTAGATGCAGGGTATTGTCTCAAGTCTAGGGAAAAGATCTAAATTGGAATCTCCAAGTTCTAACTTACTAGCTCCCCTATTTGTAACACTGACCTAAACACTTATGAAAGTGTATCTGTTCAAATAAAGAACAAGTATTGGTTGACGTTATTGTTAGAGAACTCTAAATCTTTTAAAAGGAGAATTGTAACATTAAATTGCCAAAATGACCTATACTTATCATGCTAATACACCATTAAATATCAATTTCTCCTAATTTGTTTAAATCCTAGTACTATCACTTTTTAGCTGATCTTTTTTATTTTAGGAAATGATAATTTGTCATTATCACTTCATTTTACAGTCTTCTTTGGTTTACAGTAATGAGGTCATGTTATAGATGATCCAAGACATAATGAGATTATAAACATATATTTATTTATTCCTTAGAGGACAGCTTATTTAGAATTTAAATATCCTTAAACATCATTGATCCAACATTCACAAATTAAATTCTTAGATCCTTGCTGTGGAAAGGATAACACATTGGCATAAAGTCTCACTGACACAATAACACTTATTCCACCAGTGTGTGCATTTCAAGCTTTATTAGTTTAAGAAGAAAGAGCATTACCATTCATATGACAATGCCTCAACTGTGAAAGGAAGAAACAGGTTGGTTTTCCCTGACAATAAAGTCAGCACGAACTTCATTTGAAGTCTTGACGTGGGCTTCACTAATAGAGCTACTTTATGATAAAGATGCATCTATGACCCAAAAGAAACATCCTATCCATAATTTATACACATAAAATGAAGTGTACTTTGGAAGCATGTGAAAAAAGACAAAATACATAGTGACTAGAAGTGTATTAGGTACTAGAATGTCTCTGTGATGAGGCAGGAGGTATGAAGGTGAATTACTTCATTCTGAAGGCTTCTCCTCGGAGGGTTAGAAGTGTTCCATGACATTTTCAAGTGGCATGCCTGTTGTGTGTATTCTCAGATGTCCAGTAGGAAAGAAATGTGTATGTGTATGCATATGCATGTCTTTGAACATTAGGCATGTTAAATATTAAAAGTGTTAATTTTAAACATTCATATTAAAAATGAAAGCACAATAAAGCATTCCAATTAAATTATATCTAGAATATATTTAGAAATTATATTTAGAAAAACTTCCATATTTATGCATATCTTAGTCTTCAGAATACTTCAGAAGCCCTTATACTTGTCATAAATGAATGATAATAGCAGATGCTTACTGAGTGCACCAAAGAGGTTAGATACCAAGTACTGTTTTGACCAACTTAAAAGTCTTACAGCTTCCAATATTTGGAATTGACCACATAGGCCAATTTTCTTTATATTAGTGTTGCTATAAATAAATATTAATAAGTTCTAGCATGCATATTTGCTTCCTTAATCCATTGCCTCTGTTTTTCTGTAGTTTCAGTTCTTTATTTGTTGCTGTTATTTTATTTTGCTTTCTTGTCTCAGCCTTCCTTGTGCTGTCATTCTAGTATTGTTTATAAGGGCATTCCCTTGTGAAGTATTTCACTAACAAGATTCCCTAGAGCATATTTGTTCTAGTTTCCTCTTTTTTTAAAACATCATCTTGCTTGTGTTTAATCAAATCAATATAGTTAGCCAATTCTTTCAATACTCTTCATTGTCATGGAAGTAATGTTCCATTCTAGAGTTTTTAACTTACACCTCTCATTTGCTTTCCTCTCAAATGCACAGAGATGATACAATTCCTTCAAAGTTCGCATGTCAAATAAATGTATATTGAGAATGGTTTCCTTGGAAACACTAAATATGAAAGGCTTTTTATCTGCTGTTTATAAACTAGTAGATTGACAGCTGTTTCTCTGTAGAAATTGTCAGTTTATTTCAGGACGCTATGCACATTAATAGTAAAATGCCCCCAAATCAGAATTGCTTCACTAGAAACAGTAATGAGGAAGAGAAAACTTAATGTGTTTCAGATAGAATAAAGTATTTGTTTTAAAACCTTATGAATTTTACACTGTAGTATGAACTTTTTCTTGGTCTTTTCATAAGGGATTTGCATTCATTTAGAGTGATTGATGAAATAAATTTATTTCCCATTTATTTTTGTCTCTTACCATTGTTGGTGAACTATAAAATAATGAGATTTTTACTGATGCTTTTTAAAATTGGGTTCTTATTGGAATAAAGTACAATCACAATCCATGCTTGTATAGAGATAGGTTACACTTCTTCAGTTCTTAGGAATTTGTTGATAGATTAAAATCAATATGAAATTATTTTATCCTTCTTCCCCTCATTTCATAAAAAAGAAACACATGATACAGGTGATGTTAGCAAACTAGATAGACCCCCTGGTGTTTGTGATAGTATTTGCATACAATTCTTAAGTTAATTTTGTAGATTTGATTCTAGCTTTTTTCCTTTTTCCATCTTTATTATAAGTTATTGGCCAGACCTCATTCTTTAATGAGAGAGAGAGAGTGTCTATACAATACAATGAATATGTCAGTTTAGAAAAAAAATTGTCAAGTGAGAGAGTGTCCATGTAATACAAAATAATAATTTTAATAAACATCTAAAAATGCCAAACCAGTTAATGAAAAAAAAAAACTTCACAGAAAACTCTGAACAATCTATATATTTATGTTTCATCTGTCTAAAGTAGAAGATAGATCAAAAATTTGTTCTAGATTTAAAGACTGGTGCAAATGACAATGAAGGGCTGGCGATTAAAAATTTAAAAGAGTGGCATTTAGTGGATTTTGGGCCATATGCATACTTACATTTTGGTAGCTCTTTATTTTACTAGACTCCATTAAGAACAGTTCTTTAAGCTTAAGTTATACAGACCTTATAAGGTCATTTCCTCTGAGAATAATTTATCTCCCATTTGCTTACATATAAGTTTCGTAAAAATATGCTTGCTTTATAGAGATTTCCTCCCTGTTTGGAGACTGTTATCTTTAATATTCCTTCCCACCAGTTCAGCACACTGGCATACCCTATTCTCTGCCAAAACTGTCCAGAACTAAGTACCAGATGTGTTTGGTCCAAAGTTCTCAATTGCCTTTTTAACCAGCTATGCAAATGTCCTTTCATCTTGGGGATCCTGAGTGATTTATGAAACCCACCCTTGAGCCTGCCACACTTTCTCCTTAACACTCATTTCTCATATCTCTGCAGCTTGATAGTGGGACCATTGGTTAAGATCTCATCAGTGCTAAGCAGCTTCTAGGCAGAAGAGGAAGAGGAGTGGTACCTACAGTCCGAGCTTTGTAAGATATCGGGTGAACTGGAGTCATCTGGCTCACAAGCACAACATAATGCTGAATTCTGTCACTACTAAATGCAGAGGTTTTCTCAGCTACTACATACACAAACCAGGCTGGATCCAGTTCATACCTGACATGTCTGTGATTCTATGCACTCCTTCCCCATTATCCCTTATGAAGTTCATCCAAAGTTAGCATTGCCAGGCACCTCACAAAGTATCAGTAGGACTATAATCATTACAAGATGTTGGAGTCCCCCTATAAACCTGAAACTTGCCCTTTTTTTTAAAATATTTTATTAACTTATTTGACAGAGAGAGAGATCACAAGTAGGCAGAGAGGTAGGCAGAGAGCGAGGGGGAAGCAGGCTCCCCGCTGAGCAGAGACCCTCCCTGATGCGGGGCTCAATTCCAAGACCCCGAGACCATGATGTGAGCTGAAGGCAGAGGCTCAACCCACTGAACCACCCAGGCATCCCCAGAGACTTGCCTTTTTGTAGAGAGTAAACTAGCACAGTCTCTCTCTACTCTCTCTACTCTCAGCTGGTGAACTGAATCCATTTTCTCCCTGTGTCCTTTAGTCAGGTGTCTCTTCTGTGCTGGGAAAGGGCCTGAGTTTCCCTTCTGAAGATTCCCTACTTATGATGCCATAGAACAGCCAACAAGTTTGGAATGGGGCCTAGCATCTGTGACAGAAAGACAAGGTAGGGCTTACCAAGTCACACTATTCCCTCCCATCCCCTGGATTGGGTATTCTTGACTGTTGCATTGTTCGTCATGTTACTTAGTCCACATTGTTTTTTTGTTGTTGTTGTTGTTGTTTATTGATATATGATTGACATATAACATTAATTTCAGGAGTACAACAAAACAATGTGATGTATGTATACACTGTAAAATGAAAACCACACTAAATTTAGTTAACCCCTATTGCCATATGTAGTCACACATTTTTTCCTTGTGATGAAAAATTTTAAAGATCCACCACCTTAGCAACTTTCAAAAAAACCACAATGCAATATCATTAGCTATAGTTACCACAATGCACCTAACATCCTCAGGACTTATTTTATAACTTCAGATTTGTACTTTTTGATCACCTTTGCCCATTTCACTCCCATACCCTCTACATCTGGCAACCCCCTTTTTCTTTTTTCGATTTCACATATAAGTGAAATCATATTGTATTTGTCTTTCTCTGTCTGACTTATTTCACTCAGCATAATGCCCTCAGAGTCCATCCATGTTGTCACAAATGGCAGAATATCCTTTTTTAAAAAAATAACGGAATAATTGTGTGTGTGTTGGTGTGTGTGTATATGCACTTGTGTGTGCACACATGCACATGCCATTGATGGAGACTTAGATCTTTGCCATATCTGGGCTATTGAACATGAAGCTGTAGTGAACATGAGGGTGCAGATATCTTTTTGAGTTAGGGTTTTTGTTTCCATTGGATAAATACTGAGAAGTGGATTTGCTGGATCATATGATAGTTCTTTTGTAATTATTTGAGGAACCTCCATGCTGTTTTCCATAGTGGCTGCACCAGTCTACATTCCCACCAATAATGCTTTCCTGTTACTTATTCCCTATATTGTTACCAACATCTGTTATTTCTTTCTTCTTCTTCCCCTTCTTCCCCTTCTTCTTCTCCTTCTTCCTCTTCCTCCTCCTCTTCTTCTTCTCCTTCTCCTCCTCCTCCTCCTCCTTCTTCTTCTTTTTCCTCCTCCTCCTTCTCCTTCTTCTTCTAAATAATAGACACCCCCACAGGTATGAAGTGGTATTTTACTGTGGCTTTGGTTTGCATTTCCCTGAAGGCTAGTGATGTTGAATACCTTTTCAAGTACCTGTTGGCCACCTATCTATCTTCTTTGGAAAACTGTCTATTCAGATCCTCTGCCCATTTTTTTGTCAGATGCTTGTTTTTTGGTTATTGAGTTGTATGAGTTCTTTATGTACTTTGGATATTAACCCCTTAACAAATATGTGATTTGTGAGTATTTTCTCCCATTCAGTAGGTTGTCTTTTCATTTTGTTGATGGTTTCCTTTCTGTGCAGAAGCTTTTTAGTTTGATGTAGTCCCACTTGTTTATTTTTGCTTTTGTTGCCTTTTCTTTAGTGTCAAGTCCAAAAAATCATTGCCAAGACTGATGTCAAGGAATGAGGCACTGGGAGAGCACAAAGATAGTGCCCTCCCTCCAAGGTCTCTGGAAAAGATTACAGTTGGCCCTTGGATGTGTGTTTAATTAGAAGCCTGCCCCTCAGGCAGCTGCCGTAAAGATAAGCTAATAGGTCCCTTTTACAGAAAATTCAACATTTCAGTCTGCTGCTTCTCTTCTCTGGGAGGTGGCTAGTTAAGAATGTGTTCTCCAGGGGTCCCTGGTGGCTTACTTGGTTAAGTGACTGCTGTCAGCTCAGGTCATGATCCTAGAGTCCCAGGATCGAATCCCACATTAGGCTCCCTGCTCGGCAGGGAGTCTGCTTCTCTCCCTGTGACCCTACCCCTTCTCATGCTCTCTCTCTCTCTCTCAGGCAAATAAATAAATAAGATTAAAAAAAAAAAAGAAGAAGAAGAAGAATGCCTTCTCCATTTGTTATAATCCTGTGAGACGTCTGAGTGTAAACCCTGTTAGCCACCAGAACCAGCCATTCAAGGGGTATCCCTTGGGTGGCAGCTGTAGAAACCAGGGCACCAGAAGTGTGTACAAGCTCCTTCCCAGGAGATACTAGTGACCTGGAATGAAGCAGAGGTAGAGAGCAAAGAAGGTACCTGCTGGTTTCTGTCCTCGGAGAATATTTCTGTAGGACCCCAGATATGTGTTAAGTTAGATGCCTTGTTCCTCAGCCCTGAGCTTTAAGATAAACAAACAGGCCTCTCACAGAAAGCAGCATGTTTCAGTCAGCTGCCTCTGCACTGGCTCTGGGAGCTAGCCAGGTGAGCTTGTGGGCCTTTAAGAACTGTTTCTCAGATTACTGTAGCTTTGTGGGTCTCACGGATGCAAGCTTTCAAAGCCACATGTTTTGGGTTTCATTTCTCAGGCACAGATCTCAAAAGTTGGGGTTCAGACATGAGGCTTAAACCCTTCACTTCTCCAGGAGCAGCTTGGAATTTTGAGTTCTCTCCAGATAGTGGGTTGCACACTGGACTAGAGTTTACGGTGAGATCATGTCTCTGCCTCTGCTACCCATGTTGATATAGGTTTATTTTCTCATTTACCTGATGTATAAGAATTGCTCAGCTACTTTTGGGGTTTCTTTTAGAGGAAATTGTTCCTTATGTAGCTATAATTCCAGTGTGTTCATGGGAGGAGATCAGTTCAAGATCCTCCTACATTGCCATCTTGAAATGGAACCCACATTAGTCTGGGTTACCTGTTAGTTCTAACTGGTATGAGACATTACTTCGAACTGTGGTCCAAGGGTGAACCTGGGAGGGATATTGCCAGTTCTTCTGAGAACCCCTCCCAGAACCTTCCAAGAAGAGAAGCCAGAAAGTGGAAAGGATAGTAAACCTGTGGCCAGAAGGGCTAATGTTCTGGGCTTCCAGATCCATGGGCATTTGTATGAATCTCACCGGAACTGAAGAATTCTATGGGAAAGATCCTGCTTATATCCATAGTCTCCCTGCATCCAGACTCTGGCCCTAAACCTCCATAACAGGCATACCTTACTTTGGCTTGGGTGTTCTACACTTACACTCTCTTGAAAATCCTTCAAGATGATCACAATTTAATAGCATTGAGATGATGGGTAATGGCTTAAAGGAAGGATTTGGCAGAGCTGGCAAAACTTCTGTCTTAACAGGCCACTTCTTAAATAACCTGTCTTCTCAGAAGTTTTCCCTTGGGTTCCACAGATCAAGTGACCCTGATCCTAATGGTAGTCAGATATCCAGGAAGCCTGGTGATCTCATCCTTATTTCAGTCCTTTCTTGTTCTATACTTATTCTTGTTGACTGCAACAAGAGCAAGGCCAGATCAAATAATCAGTTTTATGTTTGAAAAATGGCAACAACAATATATAGGATTTGGTTTTATGTCCCTTTTAGTTTGATTTACTCTTATACCTACACTCAATGAAGAAGATATACACAAAATATACTTCAGGAGTGTAACGATCTCAGTATTTCCCTTTGCTTTTCTTGAAATTTACATATCCTGAGTTTGGTGGTCTCTGGAGCTTTTATGGAGTGAGGTATCTGCCAAACCAGTTGAATTTGATGTCTTTTATACTATTTGAGGTCAGGGTGGAGTATGCACCACTTGTTTCTATCTATTACCATTTAAGAGAATTCAGCTATGTTGTTCCAAGCTCTATTTCTTACTACACTACCAGACCTACACAAGATTTAGTGCAGCCAGCCTGGCCATGGCTTATCACACATGACCACCTTGGACCAGTCTTTGGAATATGGGGTCAAAGGAATTGCTTTGAAATATATTAGGAATACTTCTGGAGCTGGGTTGATCAGTTGTACTTGAAGCATCATACTTGAGCTATGCTGAAGATAAAGGGATTCTTGATAAAATCAGGAAAGGAAAAAATCTGAAAGGCAACCAAATGAGCAACGAAGAGCTCTGTGTGAGAAGAGGGGTTGTTGCTTGTTTTTAGGCTCAAGATTTTTACCTACAGCCATTTTGGATGTGATGTTCAAGTGCTCCTCCAAATATTACCCATACTCCTGGTGCTTTCGTATCCAGAATAGGTAGGAAAACAGTATTCACTCCTTTTTTTTTTTTTTTACATTTATCTATTTTATTTTATTTCAATTCAGTGATATTCACTCCTTTTAGTTGTAGTATTGCAAAGAAAAGGGAAGCATCTCTTCTACTTTTATAAATACACTTTTATTAAGAAGGTTGGGTCAGGATAGGTTCTGAGATCAGCATCATTTAAGTTTTGCCAGCTTCATTATCTTTATAAAATATGCAGTGCATTAGTAATTCCATAGTTACTTATATTTGCTACATCATATGCATATGTTCTTTACCATTATTTCAACCATATACAATACATATTTTCTTTAAATGAAGTATTTATTTTATATGAATTTATGCTTTAAAGAATAAAGTGAAAGTATACATATACACATATGTATGTAACTACACATGCACACAAAGCATACCACGACATAACAAGAATTAAGAGGACACAGCAATCTTTTTTTAATTAAAATATTTTTGTTATGTTCATTTAGCCAACATATAGCACATCATTAGGTTTTGATGTAGTGTTCAACAATTCATTGGTTTCATATAACACCCAGTGCTCATCACAACACATTCCCTCCTTAATGCCCATCACCTCGTTACCCCATTCCCCCACCACTCTCCTTTCTGTAACCTTGGTTTATTTCCTTGAGTCCAGAGTCTCTCATAATTTGTCTCTCTCTCTCTCATTTCTTCCCATTCAGTTTTCCCTCCCTTTCCCTATGGTTCTCTGCACTATTCCTTATATTCCACATATGAAGGAAACTATATGATAATTGTCTTTCTCTACTTGACTTATTTCACTTAGCATTATCCCCTTCAGTGCCATCCATGTCCATGCAAATGGCGGGTATTCATCCTTTCTGATGGCTGAGTAATATTCCATTGTATATATGAATACATCTTCTATATCCATTCATCTGTTGAAGAGCATCTTGGATCTTTCCACAGTTTGGCTATTGTGGACATTGCTGCTATGAACATTGCGGTGCACGTGCCCCTTCTTTATACTATACAAAATACTACATCTGTATTTTGGTGGTAAATACATTGAGGTGTATTTGCTGGGCCATAAGGTAGCTCTGTTTTTAACATCTTGAAGAATCTCCATACTGTTTTCCTGATGGGCTGTACCAGCTTGCATTCCTACCACCAGTGAAAGAGTGTCCCCCTTTCTCCACATCCTGCTGAAATTTTTTCACGTGTTTGTTAGCCATTTGTGTGTCTTCTTTGGAGAAGTGGGCACAGTGATCTTAAAGTCATTTACTATATCTTGAAATGTAATAAATTTATTTTCTTATAGTTTTGGATTAATGGGAATCTACATTTATGAAAAACTTTTTATGCATTATTTAAGTTATATTTTTTAATTTTCTTAACAAATGAAATGGTGGCAGTAGAAGGTTGGAATAACTAGAAAGAAATGAGCATAACTTAGTAAAAGAGGGGTAGAAAATAGTCTTTATTATAACTGAAATGATGAAAAGTATATTTAAAAATTATTTTCAAGTGACCCTTGCTCTTTTGTTACTTGCCATCTACCTCCTTCTCAGCTATAGTGCTTCTGATTTTTTATATACTTTTTTTTATGTGGAAAACCTTTGGTTGCTGGGGTAAAAAGATTCCCATTATTGTACAGAGTATTAAAATGGATTATCATAATCCTTGTCTTTATTAGAGGTATCTTTGTGGAAGCAAATGGAAATAAAAGGATTTGACATTTGTAGAAACCAAATACCTGAAATGACTAACAAATTCTACTGTTTGCAAACCTAAACTAAAGCTGAAATTAATTTTTTTTTTTTTTTGGCTCAACTATTCCCTTCGACTTAAAATTTCTTGCATTCTTTTTTTATGAACTGGATTATAAGATTCTTCATCTCTGAATTGGTACTCTCCCTGTGGTTTTGTAGTGAAATCAGATTTTCTCTCAGGTATAGACATACTTTGTGAACCAGTTCAAAGAAGCAGACATTCAAACCATGACGACTGAGCATAGAGACAGAATGGATTTACTATTGTAACCAACAAAACTCACTAAAAAATGTTCCTTTGACGTTTAACAACATATGCTACTTTCCTACAAAGTAACTAGGCATAAATAGTATATGGTTTAAGAGTATGACTTGATTAAATCTTAGTTTTAAACAATTCAGTCAATTAGAATTCTTTTTTTTTAATTTCTAGGTCATTTTAATCTAAAAATAATACCACGTTAAAAATTGTGACTGATTCAATGTACTGATAATCAATTTTCTCCTTATCTCTGACTCTATTTTATGTTTCTCTCTGGTTTCGTGTTTTTCCACTCTCTTGTCCTTGTTAGTTTTCCTCTCCTTTACCACTGTGCTCCTCCCTTAGTAGCATTCCTAACTCTCTTCTGTCCTGGGAGGTTCCTGAGTATAGCTGCTCTCAACTCTACACTCAATATATCTAATAGGCATAGAAGGTGTTCTGTGAGTTGGGCTTAAGATGGAGAAAAGCCAGCAGTGGGATTAGCTGGCTGTGTATGGCCAGCCCAAGGATGTCAGCACAACTGATAAAATTTGTGGCAGAGAAAGCAAAGACTGGGTAGGATGACACCACTTGAGCTAGATTTAGGGGCAGGACCACCGAGCACCAATTGTTTAGGAAACCATCAAGAAAGGAAGCTGAAATATCAGTAAGATGAAACAGGGCTGTTTAAGCCAACTTTCCACACATAACTCCTTATATAACTGGAAATATGTAATTTGGCCATGCTTCTGCCAAAGTAGACAGTGCCCTGAAGTGGAAAGGAAGAGAAAAAAGCATTCTTGCAGTGCTGATACATAGGCTAAATGTTTTTTTGCAACCTACTTGGTTTCTGCCAAAGTCTGAAGCTATATAGTCTGCTCTAATTCTGAGTCTGACTAACACCTGGTCTACTGTAGTTTACTTGGAATGTGTGATTTTCATAAAATTTAACCTAAATCTAATTTCTCTGAAATGCTTCCCAGCAAGCAGTCTGGTTCATACCTCTGCAAAAGAAAACTGAAAAGAAAACAAGAACTACAGAAAAATAGAAATTCAACTTTGTTGAGTTTTGTTTGTTTGTTTGTTTTTCATAACATCAATTCTCCTTAACCAGTGGAGAAGACCTGGGGAACAAACTTGTTTTTATGTACTATTTTTGTTAAAATAGTATATAATACTATATATTAGTATATAATAGTAGATTTTATATATCTATATTATATATAATACATGTATAATATATATATGTATAGTATATAATAGTAGATTTTGTTAAAATCAGCCACCTTTAGCTCTCTGGTAACAATGTGAAACAGACACTTAAGGATTATAATTTTATTTTTTATTTATTTTTATTTATTTTTTTTAAGATTTTATTTATTTATTTGACAGAGAAAGAGATCACAAGTAGGCAGAGAGGCAGACAAGAGAGAAGGGGGGAATCAGGCTCCCTGCTGAGCAGAGAGCCCGATGCGGGGCTCGATCCCAGGATCCTGAGATCATAACCTGAGCTGAAGGCAGAGGCTTAACCCACTGAGCCACCCAGGTGCCTCAAGGATTATAATTTTAAAGTGATAGTAAGGTATTAGCTTTCCAAGGTGCCTGCATAAATTTATGAAACCAAGAGTGAGAAAAGTCAGGTGTTGATTTTGAGAGCTGAGAGGAGAATATAGGTGTTGGCATTGCTGAGATCTACGCATTCTTTGCCATAGACAGAGAGTGAACAAGTGCAGGTGCATGGTAAGAAAGGGATCAGTTTCCTTTTTTCTCATTTTCTAGAACTTCCAGATGTGGGAAGCGATGGCTGGTATGGATAAAAGAGGGGATGTGGTAGCAGTTGAAACAAGACTGAGAAATTGCATTTAGAGAAGGGGGTCTACTGGAACTCTATCTGTGTTTAACTGGCAAGGAGGAAAAAGAGAAAGAGGAATCAAACAGTGTACAAACTGTGTTTTTAATTATGATAATACATAAAAGAAAGCATATTGTAAATTCATGAACTTATGAACAGTATTAGTCCATGAGGGTAGATGTCGGAACTGTTGAATTCACACAAGCCACATCAGATTTGAGGGATAAGATGAAATATGCACGGGAGAATGAACCAAGAGTTCAGAACTGAGATTGGTGGTGAAAATGAAGATCTAGGGAAAATATATGTAAAGACCACAATTTTGAGATGTGGTTTCAATGGATTTTAGTTTTACTTTTCAGAAAGATTTTTCATATTTGTCAGTCAAGAGCTATGTAATGATTACTTATCAGGTGCCACATATTGTTTAAAGAGATTACATTGGCCCAGATTTTCTGGAGGCAACAAGTGATATACAAAGTAAAATAGGACATACAAGAAGAGCCAGGAGCTTTAATTAACATGGTTAAGAGAGATATCCCTGAGAAGGTTGACTTGAGTCATGTGGGATCAAGTTGTACAAAGATTCTGGAGAATAGCATCATAACAGAAGAAATAGCAAGATCAAAGGCCCTGGGAATGGGAATGATCTTTGCCCGTTAAAAGGACAAAAATAAGAGTGTGGCTAGAATGTAGAGAATACAGAGAATAGATTGGAGAGGTTGACAAGGGCCAGATTATACAGGATTTTTAAAGCCATAGTAAAGTTTTATTCTTGTCACTATGAGATACTATTGGTGAGTTTTTAGAAATAGAGAAAGTAGTGACATAAACCTAGAAAGACACTGTGGAAGATGGATCACTGGGGATTAAGAGTGGGAGACCAGGGATCTGTGAGGACGTTAATGTGGTATTTCAGGTGAGAGATGAGATAGTTTACATTAAGTTATAACAACAAAAAAAGATGAGAAATGACTCCATTGGGGATGCACCTTTGAAGTAGAGTTAGGGAGAGTTAGTGATTCATTAGTGGATGGGTGTGAGAGAAAAATAGAGTGTACTCAAGGGTCAATCCAAGTTTTCACGTTCGAGTAACCATATGAATAGTGTGCCATTTATTGAGAGAGGGACGGTTTGAGGCTAAGTGCATTTTCCAGGCTAGAATTTATGTTTTACTTGGGGTTTATTAGTTTATAATAGTGATAACATGTAAGTAGGTAGTTCATGAATCTGGGGCAAAGGTGAATTGACCAGTCTGGGGATATAACTTGGAGGATCATTAGCATAAATATTATTTAAAGCCATTTGATGAAAACTCACCTAAGGAAACATAGTGTCAAGAAAAAAAGAGTCAAAGCAAGTCCGTGGGGTCAATCCAACCTTTAAAAGTCTGACAAGAGAGAAGGAGGGGGCAATAAAGTGAACTGAGAAGGCATGAGCGGGGAAGCAGTAGGAAAATCTGATGTGATTATCCAGCAGAACACGAAGATTTTCAATAAAGAGAAAAGACTCAAACATATGAAAATTAGTAAGAAGTAGAAGATGAAGATGGAGTACTAACCGCTGGTGAATTACCTCTTTTTCTCATGTGATCATCTCCCCAATGTGGGCCTCTCGCTCTCCATCTATTGGTAGAGCACAAACTCAGTAACAGGGAAGCAATCCTATCTGTAGATCAATCAGTAATTCATATTACTGGGATTTTATTTAACCTCACTAATCTATTGCCTGATTGTTGGTTTGCTCCTCAGTGTCTAGGGTGACCATATGTCCCTGTTTGCTCAGCTAAATCTCAGATAATCCTTTTTTAGTGCTTCATTTTATGACCAAACATGTATGATAAATTATATGGTCGCCTTATCATTAATCCTGAGTCTGAAGCACCAGGAGCAAGGACTCAATTACAGGGGAAGTATATTCTGCTTATGTGAAGTGCAGAAGAGTTTTTGGGGCTTTTGGCTGGCAGAGCAGGTGATCCTCTGAAGACTGTAGAGATTTGGTGAAATTCCGGGTGTAAGTTGATAGTGATAGGTCTGGTCGGGTTCAGTG
Organism: Lutra lutra; assembly: GCF_902655055.1. NCBI lineage: Eukaryota > Metazoa > Chordata > Mammalia > Carnivora > Mustelidae > Lutra > Lutra lutra. Next base: position 88,997,858 of record NC_062284.1, read on the forward strand.
AGACAGGCCTTCCAAACAGCATTTCAGTGAGTGTGATTGAGGGTTAAGGAAGGAATAATCTTACATTCATATTGCTCATGCACAGGCTCACAAGATACCTTAGGTAGGTGTCCTCAAATTGGCTCTTGATTTGGATTGGTTTCAGTGCTTCCCAACATTTTTCATGCCATTTCCCATGTTGAACATGATAGTGTATTTGCTGTTTATTGGAGTAAATGTACCAATTACGATATGCCTGGAGGATACAAGTACTCAGTATATGAGTAACTCATTCACAACACAGAAATGGGTCATAGCATGCTATGGGGAAATCTGCATGAGAGACAGGCCCTTTAAGAGGCAGGGAGAGAGTCCTGAACAATTTTACAAGTCAGGGGAAATAGCCACTATGACATAAGAATGAAAATGCCTGCTCATGAGAGATCGGACACAGTTTTCCAAGTGGAGTCCCACTGGATCCCATCCTGGAAGGGACTGTGTGTGTACTCCTTAAGAAATACATTTCAGGGACGCCTGGGTGGCTCAGTTGGTTGGGCAGCTGCCTTCGGCTCAGGTCATGATCCCAGCATCCTGGGATCGAGTCCCGCATCGGGCTCCTTGCTCAGCAGGAGCCTGCTTCTCCCTCTGCCTCTGCCTGCCATTCTGTCTGCCTGTGCTCGCTCTCTCTCCCTCTCTCTCTGACAAATAAATAAAATCTTTAAAAAAAAAAAAGAAATACATTTCAAATTAGAATTAGTGAGTGTCAGCTATCACCGTTATACATTTTCCATAGATTGAGAGAATACAGTAATGTTTCCAATGCTACTCTCTAAGAGAATGACTTGTATTATTGGATACCAACCCCTAACAAGATAAGATATACAGAGCAGCATAACTGAAATCTTTAATGGGCTAGGTCTTCCATTCGAGTTGATGTTTATAGCTCTTGGATTCTTAAGAACAAACAAAGAAACAAAAACAAACTGTTGTAAATTGACTGCAGACTGACTTTCTACCTACTTTTGAGTTTCTAAGCATTGGCCTCTATGAAGCTATTACCTATGATAATGGTTCTATGGGCTGGGAATTGGCTTATTTTCTAAATTTGGAGGCTGTGGGCCAGAGTTGCAAAAATCTTGTGTCTTAGTAATGCTTTGAATTCTTCAAAGTGAGGCTCAAGAGAAATTTATTGTTGAATAATTCAACAACTTAATTCCTAAAAGACTACACTGATTCCAGTGAAACAGCCAAAGCTTCAGCTGCTAAAAGAACCCTAACTGTAACAGCTGAGCCTGGATAGAATTAGAAGGTTGGGAGGGAGGTAATTGTTGAACATTAATTAATTCACAGAAGTAAGATATTTGTATTTGGACATCATTTGGGCCTTTAAATTTGGGCTTTAATTTGCAAAAAGATTTAATTTTTGATTGTTTCTCCCAGAAAATTTTATAATGGAAGAAACTTTATATTCAAATTTTCAGCATCTTTTATACTGGAGATATTTTGTGGTTGGAATCTCTTGATGTTATCATTCGATCTCTCTGCAGAACCCCCTACTGGAAGTGTGGTTGGACATAATTCAAGATGAGAACTATCATAGACAATGAACTTTTTGGCCTTTAGTGTAAAGTGAATATGTTACATAGGATTTCTGATTAACCTTTGTTCTAACTAATTCCTTCAGGGAAGTTAATAGCCTTCTGCAGTGCCCATCTGCCTGTGTGAGACTTTGTACTGCCCATGCACCCTTGCCAGCTGACTGTTCTGTTTCTATTTCAAGACACACACTGATTTGGGATTCAACATGAAATTATGTCAAAAAGCCTTTTCACTCAAATGCATGCAACTCATGGCATTAGACTTTCCTTAATGTGGTTATCTCAAAGTACTTAACCTGGTATTAACCCATGGACTTAATTACAGGATGTGGCTTTTTACTTTGGTCTGGTGCTAGATTAAACTATTCCTTCTCTTCCTTGATGTGCCCCATTGTCACCCAAGACCTGGCCCTGACACTGATCACACAATTGTTCTACCATGGCCTGAGCCTGTCAGTGTAACCCAAGCCATGGCTTAATGTGTGTTTATATCCAATCTGGACTTCTTGAAGAAGGCAGTTTGACTTGGTTTATAAAAATGCTGGTTTATAGGAATACATGGAACAAAAAATTAGAACGTAAAAAGTAAATCCATTATCCCCAGAAAGCAATATTTTTATTTCTCCCCAATAATAAATAGTAAAAATATTTTAAAAATTAAGAAACTTCATATATTTGAGGGGCACCTGGGTGGCTCAGTAGGTTAAGCCTCTGCCTTCAGCTTAGGTCACGATCTCAGGGTCCTGGGATCAAGCCCTGCATTGGGCTCTCTGCTCAGCAGGGAGCCTGCTTCCCCTTCTCTCTCTCTGCCTGACTCTCTGCCTACTTGTGATTTCTGTCTGTCAAATAAATAAATAAAATCTTAAAAAAAAAAAAGAAACTTCATATATTTGAGATCACTTATCATTTTGTAGATGTAGTAATAGAACACCAGAGCTGCCATAGATTTCTCCCTTCTTGCTTCTTCCATTTCTCTTTCTGCAGAGCAGGGATGCAGATACAGATCCATCTGACTTGAGAACCTGGGCCCCAAATGTCTGTGATTCATTGCCTCTCCCTATGCTTTATTACACATGACTGGCCTCCTCTCTCCATACCTTTTATGAATTTATTCCTAAGAGTGGAACACTGGTTTCCCTGAACCAAATGAGAAGAGTAAATGCTGTCCAAACAGCAAATGCCAAGTGTCATGGACCAAAGCTTGGAGGTGAACTATGGAGCCAGGAAAACTCTAGTTACTTAAAATACTATGTTTTGGTTTTTACCTTGGATCCCATGTGGGTTAAATGCAGACTTGAGTCAGCAATATCTAGGTTTCCTTCACAGATCTATCACTCATCATGACCTGTGGAAGGCCACTTAAACTCTTAGACCTTAAGTCTCCTCATATATAAAATGGGGAACTAGGTCTGCTTTCCATTGGCTTTTTGTGAGGATTAAATGAAATGATGCTTAGCACAATGCCAGGCACTAGTAAGAGCTCAGTAAATGGGAAACATTAGAATGACAGTGCTTTGTGTTCTGAAAAAAAATTTTGGCTTAAAGTCCGTTGTTGCGTTTGCTTCCTTTTCTCCATGTGGGATGTTTTTGTAAGGAAAATTGTTAGATGGAGAATTAGTCTCCTTAGGGAGCAGTGCATGCTGGTGCCAATGCTTACTATAGCTAATCACCTGTTGTACTTTGTGAGGGGATTAGCATTATAAAAAGGAGAAGCAAAGAATTCCCCCCACCAACCAGACTCAAATGTTTGTGACTTACTTGAGGCAGCAGGTGCTCATTTCATGCACTGGAATTCCCCTCCCTGCCTCCCTTCCTTCCATTGTGAGATATGCCATACATACAGAAATGCCACAGTTTAATAATCCATTTCACTTTTTATTGACCATGTCCATCAGGGTTCCTTTACAAAAGGAGGACCACCACGAGCGTTTAAAAAATAAAAGATTTATTATAGACATAGACTTCTCACAAATATGGGAGTAACCTGGAAAGTAAAGTTCTAGAAGTGAGAATTCAGGCATTCAGAATGTGTGTCATTAAACAGTTCCTCCTTAAACAGTGTCACAAATAGCAGAGGAAACAAGAAATCAGAGCACAACTAACCACCAAAGTGGGATATGAAGAAGGAGCTTGTTGGGAGGTGTCTACATTGGGAGAGATCAAGCAGTTGGTGGTAGACCAGGGGCCAATTTGATTAGCAGGGCCAGCAAGGGGAAAGACAAGCTAGACATGAAATGGAAGAGAGTGGGAGCAAGCAGGAAGCCATTGGGCACTTCTACTTTTCTTAGTCTATTTACTACCTGACCATAACAATCCGAGAATAATGGCAGCTGCTTTGCTTCTTCCTTCTAAATCTCACAGAAGTCCTTTCTTTAGTTTTCTTTTACACAGAACTATTCAGGAAAGGGGATTCTAGAAAATGTAGTTCCTGTTTTGTTTTTTTGTTTTTTTTTTTTTATTTCTTTTCAGCGTAACAGTATTCATTGTTTTTGCACCACACCCAGTGCTCCATGCAATCCGTGCCCTCTCTAATACCCACCACCTGGTTCCCCCAACCTCCCACCCCCACCCCTTCAAAACCCTCAGATTGTTTTTCAGAGTCCATAGTCTCTCATGGTTCACCTCCCCTTCCAATTTCCCTCAACTCCCTTCTCCTCTCCATCTCCCCTTTCCTCCATGCTATTTGTTATGCTCCACAAGTAAGTGAAACCATATGATAATTGACTCTCTCTGCTTGACTTATTTCACTCAGCATAATCTCTTCCAGTCCCGTCCATGTTGCTACAAAAGTTGGGTATTCATCCTTTCTGATGGAGGCATAATACTCCATAGTGTATATGGACCACATCTTCCTTATCCATTCGTCCGTTGAAGGACATCTTGGTTCTTTCCACAGTTTGGTGACCGTGGCCATTGCTGCTATAAACACTGGGGTACAGATGGCCCTTCTTTTCACTACATCTGTATCTTTGGGGTAAATACCCAGTAGTGCAATTGCAGGGTCATAGGGAAGCTCTATTTTTAATTTCTTGAGGAATCTCCACACTGTTCTCCAAAGTGGTTGCACCAACTTGCATTCCCACCAACCGTATAAGAGGGTTCCCCTTTCTCCACATCCTCTCCAACACATGTTGTTTCCTGTCTTGCTAATTTTGGCCATTCTAAGTGGTGTAAGGTGGTATCTCAATGTGGTTTTAATTTGAATCTCCCTGATGGCTAGTGATGATGAACATTTTTTCATGTGTCTGATAGCCATTTGTATGTCTTCATTGGAGAAGTGTCTGTTCATATCTTCTGCCCATTTTTTAATATGATTGTCTGTTTTGCATATGTTGAGTTTGAGGAGTTCTTTATAGATCCTGGATATCAACCTTTTGTCTGTACTGTCATTTGCAAATATCTTCTCCCATTCCATGGGTTGCCTCTTTGTTTCAAAGTATAGGACTAGAGGGAACATTCCTGAACTTCATAAAATCTGTCTATGAAAGACCCATAGCAAATATCATCCTCAATGGGAAAAAGCTTGCAGCCTTCCCTTTGAGATCAAGAACACGACAAGGATGCCCACTCTCACCACTCTTGTTCAACATAGTATTAGAAGTCCTAGCAACAGCAATCAGACAACAAAGAGAAATAAAAGGTATCCAAATTGGCAATGAAGAAGTCAAACTCTCTCTCTTCGCAGATGACATGATTCTTTATATGGAAAACCCAAAAGACTCCACCCCCAAACTACTAGAACTCATACAGCAATTCAGCAACGTGGCAGGATACAAAGTCAATGTACAGAAATCAGTGGCTTTCTTATACTCTAACAATGAAAATACAGAAAGGGAAATGAGAGAATCGATTCCATTTACTATAGCACCAAGAACCATAAGATACCTGGGAATAAACCTAACCAAAGAGGTAAAGGAACTGTACTTGAGGAACTACAGAACACTCATGAAAGAAATTGAAGAAGACACAAAAGGATGGAAGACCATTCCATGCTCTTGGATCGGAAGAATAAACATTGTTAAAATGTAGTTCCTGGTTTAACTAAATTGACATAACAAAACTACCACATTAATATGTGGTTTATTTTCAATTGTAGTAAGCAGAAGAGTGGTCCCTCAAAAATGTCCCAAAACATGTGAATATGTTCCCTTTCATGGCAAAATGTATTTAGGACTTTGCCAGATATGATGAAGGTTAAGGACCTTGAAATGAGACGATTATTCTGGATTGTCTAGATGGGCCCAAACCAGTCTCATTTTTCCTTAAAAGGGGAAGAACTAAGGTCAGGCTAAGGTCAGAGACTGACTGTGACTATATAAGAATGATCAAAGGTATACCATGTTGCTGGTTTTGAAGATGGTGGAAGGAGGCCATGAGCCAAGGAAAACGGGTGGCTTCTAGAAATTGGAAAAGGCAAGGAAACAGATTCTCCCTACAACCTTCAGAAAGGAATGCAGTCCTGCTGACACCTTGAGTTTAGGCCTGTGATGCCTTTGTCAGACTTTTAAATTACATGACAATAAGAAATTAAATATGTTTGTTTTAAGCCACTAAGTTTGTGACAATTTATTAACAACAGCAAATGAAAAGTAATATACCAGATTTTTCTACTATGGACAATACAGTTATTCTCATCCTTGTACATGTATCTTGGGTTCATTTGTACAAGGTATATTTTTGAAGCATATTTCTAGAAATAGAATTTCTGGGTCCTACGGTATATTCAAATTGCATTCCAAAGTGATGTTAACTCTTTATAAAGACAAAGACAAATATCAAAATCTGTTGGGATTTTCACTGGGTTTTCATTCTATTATTGACCATTTAGGGGATATTTACCATTTTTGTGTTACTAAGTCTTCTAACTTCTTCACATAATCTTTCTCTTTCTTCTCCAAAGCAGTAAATTTTCAGTAAAATATTAAAATGTTATATTTTTTTCCTCCAGAAGTCACATATAAATTTTGTTATTGGCATTTTATATTTATGCTCTTTTAAGTGATCTATAAAAATTTGTGGTATATCTGCTGTTGCTGGAATAAAAATAGTATTGATTGATATATGTTGATTTGGAATCCACCAATCTGTCAAAACTTGTATGCATTCAAATTATTTTAATTTTTTAAAATATTTTTTCACAATATTGAAGTATTTTTTATTAACATGTAATGTATTATTTGTTTCAGGGGTACAGGTGTGTGATTCATCAGTCTTACACAATTCACAGCACTCACCATAGCACATACCCTCCCCAGTGTCCCTCACCCAGCCACCCCATCCCTCCCACCCTCTTCCCCTCCAGCAACCCTCAGTTTGTCAATTTTTTTTTATTTAAAGTTTTCTTCACATACCATCATATCATCTGTGAATAATAAAAGGAGCAATAGAGTTTTCTTTTTTTCCTGTTCCAATCTAATTAAAATTTGTTTTTCTTTTCTCACTGTGCTGCCTAGGACCACCACAGCAATGTTGACTGGAGTGTGTTAAGAGTAAAGTAGGCATCTCCATAATATCCAGCACCAGGCTCAGTGTGGTGCATAAACAATGAATTCTGGAACACTGAGAAGAAATTAAAAAAAATAATAATATTAAAAAAAAAACCAACCAAGAGGGCCATATGACCAAAAAAAAAAAAAAAAAAAAAGTAAAGTAGGCATCTGTGTCTTGAGCATGATTTCAAAAAAATGATCTCAGTATTTTGCCATTAAGTATGAGGTTGGGTGTAGACCTGTGTGTTTTTATAGATATCCTTTAGCAGGTTAGGTAAGTTTTGTCTTTTTTTCATTTGCTAAGAGCATTTTTTCATAATTGACTATTTTTTGGAGTAATTTTAAGTTCACAACAAAACTGAATGGAAAGTACCCACATACCTCCTCCCAACACATCCACAACCTTCCTATCTTTATCTGTTTGGGCAGCTGTGACAAAATACCATAGACTGGGAGCCTTAAACAACAGACATTTATTTCTCACAGTTTGGGACGCTGAGAAGTCCAGCATCAAGGTGCCCACAGATTTGGTTCGTGGTGAAAGCTCACTTTCTGGCTTGCAGACAGCCACTTTCTTGCTGTATCTTGGAGAGAAAGAGAGAGAAGGGAGAAGGATGGGGGAGGGGGAGGGAAAGGAAGAGCTCTCTGGTCTTTTCTCATTTGGGGCATTAATCTTACCATGAGGACTCCACTCTCATGCCCTCATCCAGACCTAATTACCTCCTAAAGACCCACCAACAAATTCTGTCTCTCATACATAGGGCTTCAACTATGAATCTGGGGGAAACAATTCAGTCCATAGGATTTCCCCACTGTCAGCATTCCACAGTGGAGTGGTACATTGGCTAATCGTTGGTGAACAGTTGTTAACAACTGACACATCATTGTCAAACAGGTTCTTTTTAGAATGTAATTAATGAATGTTGAATTTTATCTGTCCCTTCTTTTCTGTACCATTAACTTCTTTTAACCTGCTAATGTAGAAGATAACATTAGTTAATTTTCTAATACTAGATCAACCTTGCATTTCTGTGATAAATCAAATTAGTTCTGCTATATTATCCCTTTTTAAATTTTGTTGTATTTGTTTTAAGAAAGTTTTGCTTAATACTTTTGTATACATATTTGAATTAGAGTAACCTGAAATTTTCTTTTTCGGCGTTGTTCTCTATAGGTTTGTAATAATAATTATATTAGCTTCACATAGGGTAAAGAACATGTTTCATCATCTTTTAGTCTCTGGAAGAGTTTTGTAAGATAAAAATGACTTGTGCTTAAATGTTGGAGAGCAAGTTTTTTTGGCAGGGGAGGTGTTGCCCATGGAATAAAGAGTATTACAGGCTTTTCTTTCTTCTTCAATCAGTTTGGTAACATACTTTTCTAGAACTGTCTTTTATCTAAAAAATTAATTTCTTGCATAAGTATTTGTAATATTCTCTTTTCTCTTTAACATCAACAGAATTTATAATTAGCTCCTCTTCCTCTATTTCTTGCACTGACTGAGATTTTTCTTTTTGTTGATCATTTACTAGAATTTTTTCATTTATTTTAATACTTTCAACCAGCCAACTTTGGCTTTGTTGGAACTTTTATTGTATGTTTATTTTCATTTCATTAATTTCTGTTCTGATTTTCATTATTTGCTTCTCCTTAGGGGGTTTTCATATGCTGTTCTTTCTGTAAATTTTTTGACATAGATACAAAGATCATCGATTTTCGGTCTTCTTATTTTCCAATGCTTGTATGTTTATAAATTTCCTTTTAATTAAAGTTTTAGCTGTATCTAAAAAAATTTGGTACTGCAGAATTTTATTATTTAAAACATTTTTTTCAGTTATTATTTCTTTTTTGACCCATGATAATGATTTCCTAATTTTAATAATATGTAAGTTTCTAGTTACCTGTTTGTCACTGTTTTTAGTTGCATTGGAGCTAGAAAGCATGCCACATTGATTTCAGCTCTTTGAAATTTCTTGAGATTTGTTTTGTGGTGTACTATATGGCCAAAGTTTGTTTATTTACAAAATTTATATAAATGTATGCACATACACAAAGTTACTTATATACATAAAATTTTATATGTATAGCTATATATAGATGTATATATGTCTGAACTGAAGAATACACTTTAAAATATATGTACACAAAAATATATGTAAAAATTATAATTATTATTAATATAATTTATATGGAATTAATATAAATATATATTTCTCTCTAACTGGGAAATATGAACTCAAGTGTTGATTCTCAGGGTTTTACTGCTGTATTTATGGTTAATATTAGCTAATAAACTTTAAGAGCAAGCAGTCTTACAGTGGTATTATTTCCAGGAAACCAGGTTTCCTTTAGGGCTTCCGGAGGTTTATACTTCTTATGAACCACTTGAACTTATTGATGGTCATCTCAAGTATACACATGAAACTTTTATAATATCAGGCCATATTAGTCTATAAAAGGGGGGAGTCAAAGGGTGAGATCCATAGATGTACGGGGCATCTGGTGACCAGTTCAATGTAGCAAATTCCTTTAGAAAAATAAGACATCTAAGAGGGGTCTTATATGATTGTTATGTTTACTCAAAGTACCATCTGCATTTAAGAAATTACATTTTTCCAAGTGTATAAAAGTTATGAAACACCTCAAAAACATATCTGTACAATCTATATACACCTTTGTTCTCTTATATCCATTGACTGGAAGGTCCAAGTAAGGACTAGAGTTTTGACAACTTGTGCAGATTTGGCTTCTGGCAGAAGGTTAGATTTGAGCAGGACTGAGCAGATTAGATTTATAGCCAATTTAGTAGCCTCCTTGTTTGGTTTCTTAAATAAGAGATCAATCAAGAAAAAAAATAGGGAGTGTTTTCAGTCAAGAGTAAGGTATGACCAACCTGAAAAACCATGAGATAAAATACATATTTTAAAATGAATTCACAGAGGCCCCAGTTAACTATGTTGCCACTGCACATGAACTAGAAGGGTAAGCTTTTGCCCTGGGGTCAATGAGAGGCTATCATGAGTAATACGTTTTTAATGGCCATTGTATATGGAACATCCAAAACCTGACCTGATCTTTCAAGTACAAATAGGATAAAAAAATTTTATAATAATTGGGGAATTTAAAGATGAGGTCTTTTAAAGGGAGTTCTCTAAGTTGTAAGAGAAAATCTGGTGTGTCTACCCAAGGAAAGGGTTTATGTGTGTCTGGAATTATCACATCAGAAGAGCATGGAATCTAGTATCTATAGTATCCCATGGGACCAAGAAATCCTTTTAGTAATTATCCAGATAAAATGATGAATAGCTTCCAGTCTTTGAAGAGAAAGAGACTATCTATTTTGTCTGATGTAGTAGCCTTGTTAATGCACTTAGGTCTGACAAAATTGGAGTTCATAGGTAGATACTTTGTGTTTCTTTTATGGTATCACTATTCTCAGGTGAAAGGAATTAATTTTGTAAAACTCTCAGAGAGCATAACAGAAGATCATCAACCTACTGTATATAAGTGGATTCCTGGGAATAGAATGTCTGTAAGTTTATGATTAAGTATTTGTAAGGAGTAAGGGGGTACTTCTGTAAACCCTGGGGCCTAACTACTCAAGTATATTGTTGATTTTCTCAAATGAATGCAAATAGATACTGTAAGTCTTGGGTATAAGTGTATACTAAAGAATGCTGTGTGTAGATCTAATGCCATAAAGTAAACAGTTATGTCAATGAGCAAGGATAAGATGATAGTGGAACTGGGAAACATAGAAGCAGAGAAGCACAACCTTTTAATGGCCTTCAAAACAAACAAAGCAGTAGCTACACCTATTTATCTTTCTGATGGGCAAAAGAGGGATAGTACAAGGGCTAATACAGGGACTATTGAGTTGTTTAAGGAGATACACAGATACAATGGGGCACAACTCTTGAGTAGTTTCTCTTTTTAGTGGGTATTAGGTTAATTTCACTAAAGTTACAGCCAGATCAATTGAAGTCATTAAGGGTTCAGCCTCCTCTATGGGTTCCCTGACTGAACTGTTTTTAGCCCAGAAGCTCTTGGAGATAGATTCAGAGATTGAGGTATCAATAGAGGAGGTTTCTATAATAAAATCTGTGCTATCATCAAATTGTAGACACAATTTTTGTCCAGAAAGTGGCTTTCTGATCCAAATGGATTAAGGAATCTTATTTTTGCAGTATGTTTTTTCCTAGCAGATTCATTGGAGGGAAATCCCTAAGCAGGAAAGCACGTTGACTATAGTGCAATGTAACAGAGAGATAGGAAATAGATGAAACAGGAAGTAGTTGAGAACCTTGAGGGTTATTTGAGATTCTTGCCCCTGAAATTTTTGTTATTCCAAGGAAGGCATAACAAAAAAGTCATAGGGTCAACTAGATATGGAATATAGTGTTCCTGCAAATTGCATGGAAATGTCTCCTTTTCATGGTAAGGGCGATTTGGGACAGAACAGAGAGATCTTCTATCCTTGGAGGATGTTCTTTTGTTAGACAAATTTGTCCTTTGACTTTTGATATTCTTCTCAGGTAAGTCAGGGCTAATGTTCTTACATTGTCCCTTTTCTCATGATACGAATGTGGTTTTTTTCTACATTAAACTTGGAGGCGACCTTGTTTCTTAATCTGAAGAGTTATTAATTTGGTCTGCAATTTTTCTACTTTTGTAGTCCAGGTGTCTTCAAAGCTTTTTGCTTTGTTTTGTTTTGTTTTTGTTTTCCTGTTTTTCTGTGTGTGTATGTGTACGTGTGATTTGCCAGTTTTTGTAATTCAGGCAGGAGGCAAATAGAATATCTTATCATCTGCTTCCTTATTAAATGTGCCACTTCAGTTTTAAAACCATCAATAAAGCAGATACATAGGGTAGTTGTAATGTTTTCTCTGACAGAGATTAGTATAGTTTCTAAAGATCATAGTGCCATGGTCTCCAAAGTCCAGGATAAATTGATTTTTCCCTGTTAACAGGACTGAATTTTTGACCAATTTTGATAGAAAAGACTTCAGAGATAATAGCTAAGAGATCTTATACTCTTCTATATCTTTCTTGTTATTCATTTATGTTCAATTTGAATTTGAATTCTGTAATCAATCTGTTCTCTCTTTTTCTAATAAAAACAGATTTTTGTTTTTTTGGGCCTTGTGAGGAGATATATTAATTAGTAAGGGCAGAGAGTACCAGACTACATGATCCAAGGACAATTCTCAATCCTTCATTAAAATTTTGTTTTTCAGTCTGAGTTAGAAAAGTTGATTGTATAGGTCTGAACTTCACCAATATTTAACAGTATAATTCTACTGGAGTTGGGGTGATGTTCTCCACTTACTTTAGAAGATATTGTGAAGATTTGTTACCAGTGAGAGGGTTTTGTTTATGAAGGATTAGTAGGTAAGTGAGACTTATTTTATTGTGTAGCTGGAGATTTGTACCTCTTAATCCCCTTCATCAATTCTGGCCATCCCCCAGCTTCCCTCCCCCTGGGAAACCACCAATTTGTTCTTTGTATTTATGAATTTCTATGTGTTTATGATTCTGTTGTTTATTTATTTGTTTGTTTTGATTTTTAGATTCCACATATAAGTGAAATCATATGGTATATTTCTCTGATTTATTTCATTTAACATAATACTCTTTAGGCCCATGCATATTGTCACAAATAAAATTTTTCTCTTAAAATCCTCTTCATATAAAATTTTAAAATACAATGGAATATTTGGAGTCTCTGAGTCCTTTGATTCTTAACCACTACACAGTGGATTATCCTATTTATGTATCTCAGGCGCTCCAGGATGGCCACTGAAGTTCTAAATTGTTCTTGGGAAAATCCTGCCAGCATTTCAACTATTTGGTTCCATTTGGCCCCATGACATTTGTACATGTAGGAAAACAACAACAATGGCAGGTTCATTGAATGACTCCAAATTGTCCATTGTCAAATAACAATAATAAATGAGAGACAAACAGCTGGGCCCTGAGAATTTCAGGACTACTCCCCCAGCTCATTCATGAGAACTGTGAGTAGTGAAACAAATAAAATAAAGAGTTTTCACATAGGACAATTAAGAGGAAGAACAAAAGCTTAGATAGTGGGTATACAAGGAATAAAGCCCTTGTCTCCAGCATGATGGAGTCCTCTGTTAGGTCATTGGGACTTAGGAGGAATGAGTGGGGCAAACTTATGTTCAGTATGCAGTGTATAACTGGAGGTTCACTTCTTTTTCTACTGCCTCAGAACTTTCCAATTATGGCTGTTCACTAGAATAATCAGGAGAGCTCTAAAAATATGAATATCTAGCACTTCCCTAACCCCAGTGTGATTAATATATAATCAATGTTTTTAAAGCTCCCTAATTGACTCTAAAATATATCAAGAGCCTCTGCAATTCACCAAGCTTCTGTAAGAATTCAAACAATTCTCCCTCAATAGGGAAAACCTGGTTTGGGTTTTACATTAAAAAATGTCTTGTCTCTGTTTTCCCCCACTGTTTTAATATATCAGTTCTTTGACAAGTGTACTATTTATGTGTGGTTCACCCAAGGAGTCTGTGGAACCGGTGTGAAGATTTCCTACTGAGGAAATGCTAAAAGCTTAGCAATCATTTTCCTTTGAGTACTTGAGCCATTTAGTGCCGGAGTAACTTAGCAATATCATGGAAGTATACTTTGTTACTTAATACTTCCTTTCCCTATCTGATAGATCTACATTCAACGTGAGAATACGGTCTAATCTGTTCAACTATTTGAATTTCAACACTGCAACAAAATGGCTGTAGCTATTTATTTTGCTGCTGATTTTGACTTTACAGTATAATGTTACTAGTTTATGTTTAATAAGCTAATCTGACAAATGAATTATTTCTAAAATTGTAAATTTTTGAGAAACACTTTTACATGCCTCTGGAGGCAAGGGAAACAAAAGCAAAAATGAACTATTGGGACTTCATCAAGAAAAAAGCTTCTCCACAGGGAAGGAAACAATCAGCAAAACTAAAAGGCAACCAACAGAAGAAGAGAGGATATTTGCAAATGACATATCTGAAAAAGGGTTGATACCCAAATCTATAAAGAACCTATCAAGCTCAACACCCAAAAACAAATAATCCAGTTGAGAAATGGGCAGAAGACATGAAGAGTCATTTTTCCAAAGCAGACATTCAAACAGCTAACAGACATATGAAAAGTTGCTTAACATCATTCATCATCAGAAAATACAAATCAAAACTATAATGAGATATCACCTCACGCCTGTCAGAATGACTAAACACAGGAAACAACAGATGTTGGTGAAGTAGCAGAGAAAGGGGAACCCTCTTACACTGTTGGTGGGAATGCAAACTGGTGCTGCCACTCTGGAAAACAGTATGGAGTTTCTTCCAAATTTAAAAATAGAACTCCCTTACAACTTAGCAATTGCACTACTAAATATTTACACAAAGGATACAAAAATACTGTTTTGAAGGGGCAGATGTACCCCAATGTTTACAGCAGCATTATGAACAATAACCAAACTATGGAAAAACCCCAAGTGTCTATCAACTGATGAATGGAAGAGGTGTTAGATATATATACATATATATATATATATATATATATATATGCAATGGAATATTACTTAGCCATCAAAAAGAATGAAATCTTGGGGCGCCTGGGTGGCTCAGTGGGTTAAAGCCTCTGCCTTCAGCTCAGGTCGTGATCCTGGGGTCTTGGGGTCAAGCCCCACATCAAGCTCTCTGCTCGGCAGGGAGCCTGCTTCCTTGCCTCTCTGCCTACTTGTGATCTCTGTCTGTCAAACAAATAAATAAAATCTTAAAAAAAAAGAAAAAGAATGAAATCTTGCCCTTTGCAATGACATGTATGATGCTAAGTGAAATAAGTTAATCAGAGACAGACAAATATCATATGATTTCACTCATGTGGAATTTAAGAAACAAAACATGAACATAGGTGAGGGGGGGAAAATGTAGGCAAACACTAAGATTCTTAACTATAGAGACCAAACTGAGGGTTGTTGGAGGGGTGGTGGATGTGGGGATGGGCTAAATGAGTGATGGATATTAAGAAAAGCACTTATGATGAGTGCTAGGTGTTATATGTAAGTGATGAATCATTAAATTCTACTCCTAGAAACTAATATTACACTATATGTTAACTAACTATAATTTAAATTAAAACTTTAAAATAAAATGCTATTATTGACTTTGTTGGAAAGTGCCATGGATGTACCATAATTATATACAACTCTGGATTACTTCTGATGTTCCATAATTGTGACCAGTGACATATATTATTGATCATAAAGCAATTTAGAACTGATCTGTGTTCAGATTTGAGTAGCTATGTGCACTGTAATTTCTTTAGTAATATGTTTGTGTTATATTTAAATGCTTAGGTAGCTTTCCAGCTAGTGAAAAATCATTGTTTGCAATTTTGCATTTCTAGTTCTTCCTATTATAAATGCATCTCCCATATTAGGAAATAATTTTTAATCAAATCCTGAAAGAATTATGTAACTATTAGGAGGTACAACTATTAGAATTGGCAAGGAGAATTTGGCCAGAAAGGAGAAACTAATAAATATATAGTTATAAATAACCACTATATAGATATAAATAAAGTTATATCATTTGCATTATGACAAAGCTTGAATGCTCAATACTGGCCCAGGGACATTTATCTTACTCTTTTAGTTAGTTAATTGATAGGATTTGTGAATGACATAATTTCTATTGTATAAGCTTATGAAAGTGTCTTACCTAATGTGTACCTAATTATATGCAATAATATTAATATTAAAAACTGTTTTTAAATATTAACTAATTTTAATTCTCCTAACTACCATAGATGTGAGAAATGTCAGAATAAGGGAGATAAATACAAGAGAGATTTTGCTCTGACTTATTCCTCTGTAGAGATCAGGAGATATGCTCTTTCTGCTTTTTTTTTTTTTTTTTTTTAGATTTTATTTATTTGACAGAGATTACAAGTAGGCAGAGACAGAGAGATGGGGAAGCAGGCTCTCCACCGAGCTCAGAGCCTGATGTGGGGCTCGATGCAGGGCTCAATCCCAGGACCCTAGGTCCATGACCTGAGCCAAAGGCAGAGGCTTTAACCCACTGAGCCACTGAGGCACCCCTGCTCTTTCTGCTTTATGTTTTCTTTTTAAAATTTAGGTGTTGAGTCCCCCAGTATATAAGGCATTTGATGACACATAGGCCCAGTACTGTAAAGGCACTGAATTAGTGTTATATAAGCCAAGGTATATATGTCCTAATATGTACTTAGTATTTTTCATTCTTTTATATTCATTTTGCTGTGTTACAGGGACTTGTGGTGAAGTATTTGATAGTGGATTTGCTCCAACAAAGGACTATTGTTCAAGGACCACTAATCCCTAGTCTATATAGATTAAAAAAATCTTTAGTATCAAAGACTATTGTTAAAAAGGGTGCTGATTATATAAACTTATTCAATGTAATTAAACTTAATAATTCCTATATAATGTTTAGCATGACAAAAGTAAAGCTGCTTTAATGGGTAATGACCATTCTTTTGAAAATTAAAATACTGAGGGCCTTAATGATCCTTTCTCTTTTTCTCTTCCTCCCTCCCTCCCTCTCTCTCTCCTTTGTCTGATTTCTGCCCAGCAGGATGTGGTCAGAGGTTATGTTATCTGCCGTGTTAGTTTTATGTGTTAACTTGGCTAGGCCCCAGCAGCCAATGATTTAATCAGACACAAATTTAGGTGTTGCTGTGAAGGTATTTTGTAGTTACAAGTTAACATCTGATCAGCTGACTTTAAGTAAAAGAGGTTGCCCTAATTAATGTGCATAGATCTAACCCAGTCAGTTGAGGCCTTAGGAACAAAAACTCAGTTCTCCAGAGGAAAAGAAATTCTGCCTCAAGACCAGAGTCAGTGCCTTTCTGAGTCCTGCCAGCCCAACCTATGGAGTTTATACTTGTCCAGCCTTACAATTGTGTGAGCCAATTCCTCAAAATAAATCTTATTTTATTTTATTAAAATTATTTAAATCAATTCTTGATTTGCAGAGCAGAATTATCCCTCATTGCAGAGATTTGGGCTAGTTTTAACATACCACAACATGGAGTTATTTTGTACATAAATTTAGGTACATTTTTAAGGACTACAGAAAAGGTTTTGAGATTTTTTTTGGGGGGGAGGAAGATTGAGTAAGCATTTATTAAAACTTTATAGCTAGGCATATTGACCAAAGCAATAACATGAAATGATTCAACACATCATTTCCCTTTTAATAAATTTAATGAAATATAGTATGAATAAGTGTATAGATTAGTTAACAGTAACATATCAGTGTTGATTCCTTAGTTGTGACAAATGTACTAAAATAGTGTTAAGATATTAATAGGGGAACTGGATGAGGGATATGTGAGAACTCTATACTAGGCAACTTTTCCGTTAACCTAAAATTATTCTAAAATTAAAAGTTTATTTAAATAATTAAATCAAAGCAAAGATGGCTAAAAAAAAAAAAAAGAATGTCATCTAATTAAATTTAAGGATAAATCCAAGCAACAAGTTGATCATAATTCTCAGGAGAGGGGAATTCATATAATCTCTATGGAAAGAAAAAAGACAAACTATATTGTCAGGAATTAGACATGCAATCAGAACAAAAGGCGTAAGATGATATTTAGTGTCTCTGAGAGAAGCTTTCCTGAGACTGTCTTCCCTCAGCAGATATTTAGACACAGCCATAATGTTCAACTTTGCCTTCTTTAGCCAAGATTCTTGGGTAATAGCTCTCCCTTCTCTGTTTCCATGGCAGACCATCTGCCTTTTGTTCACAAAGTAAGTTTCTTTCCAAACAGAGTAGTTAAAATAAATTGAGCTTCTTATGAAAACATTAGAGTTTTCCAGTACTACTTCCCTAAGATTGTTCTCCAACCAGTGTTTTCAAGTTTGGGTTATTTCCATTTCTATTTCTTTTTTTTTTTTCAACAATGTTTTGAAGAGAGCTTTTGTGTATATAGCTTTATGTACTTCATAGCTAATTTTAACTATGGTTTTTTAGATGTAGGCCAAGAAAGATACAAGGATTTTGGTGCGTTTTGTTAAATTGTGCTTTCACTTCATGTTTCCAAAAGCAGTAGGTGGGAATGCTCATTTCCTGACATAGTTGACAATTTTTGGTTTTACCCTTGATTATTTTTTGTAAATGCACAAATTAACAATGGTATCTCTTGGTTTGCCATTTTTGCCTCGTCCTTGTGAATTTCCCATTTCTGTTCTTTGCTTGGGCATTCTGATTTTCAGACATCGGTTTCTGTAACTTGATTAATTTGTGCACAGACTCCTCTTTCAGTGCCAAGAAAATCTGCTTTCTGAGCCTGAAGGCCTACACAGTGGTGAATTCATCTCAAGAGCCATCTTGAGGCCTGGACCTCTGCAGGCAATGCATTTCTTTCTTAAACCATGGTCCTTGACATTTAAAATTAGAAGACGAATTGCTGATCTACTGTGCTCTACAATTACTACTTTTTCAAACCTTAGCACCCCCCTTTTTTTTCTTTACCAAATGCAGAAATAGAGTAATCTCACCATTAACCATCTGCCAACTGTATACTTTTTTCCCCAAAGCCAGTGCCCATCACCACCATAAATGTGGCTATTTCATCTTAATCTTCACTCTGCATGTGCCAAAGTGTCCTTCTCCAAACCCCATTTGAGAAACATGGTATATTTTGGTTTTCACTCTAAAATATGCATATTTTTTAAGTTTTTGAGAGCATAAGTAATGTTAATTCAAGATGTTTCTTCACAGCATATGTGCTGTGGTAGGATTTCGTTTTAGTCCTTTAGCAGAAAGACTGAACTAATAGGTTGGATGGTGCTGATTCTTCTTTTCCCCTTAATAATAATAAAATTTATGCTCAAAAAGCTTTCCTCAAAGCCCTTTCTTTTAGGTCTTTTGTGATATATATATATTTCTCTAACCCCTTTCCCATATAGATTTTGAAGTCTTATGAAATTCTTTTTGATATTTATCTTGCCTTCCCTTACCACTTTATGTACTTGACTAGTAAGAAATAATAATTCATAGATTCTCAGAAGTTGCTCCGTCACTGTCTTGAAGCAGAATGCTATTTAAATATATTTCAGAAGAGCTCTTTGTAAAATGAAAATGAATGTCAACCCAGGCTTTATGGATGTTCTATATAGAGAATAGATTTAGCGTTAGAAATTGTAGTGTTATCATTTTCAGGTATTGACTGAGCTGTGGCAGATCTCTATCCAGGAGATCATGTGATTGTAACACAGCAGGTCAAACTTTCTAACTGTTAAAAGACTTGAGTTTTGTGCTGAATCAGAAGGCCAAGATAAAGCAAGGCATATTTACCTATAGTTATCTATAGAATGTCCTCCTCTCCTTTACTACAGTGCTTTAATCAATCCCTTTGTAAGCACTAATCCTAAGAAATTTTCAAGGGAGAGTACTTATTCCAGTATGACAAGCAAGTTTTATATAATTTTTATTTGTCCTCGTGTGTCCTTTCCTGATATAGTTAATTTGTCCATGCTAATCTTAACACAAAACGTGACAATTAAGATCACTTCCTTAGTTATTATGATTGGAAGTTTTTGGCTTAGGGACTCTAAGAACTTCAAGTAAAGATACTGAAAAGGTTGGACTTCTTGGGACCCTTGGAATCAGGGTGTCTGTGATTTTCGCTTTTTTCTCCTGTACTTTAGATGATTATTTTTTCTGGGTCTTTGCTTCAAAGCCTCTGTGTCTTTCAGAGTTTTTGGCATATCATAGAAATTCATGTCTTTTCCAAAGGAATTTTTTTCCTTTAAGCTTTATTTAAAAGTGAGCTTACTTTTTATATAATTCTATAACTTATTGTATTTAATTGTTTTAAACCTAGGAAAGCCTATCCTTAAGACATCATGGAGATTATATCAAGCTATTAACCCTGGATCAGTTTTCTGTCTATTTTCTTCATTCTTTGTATCTCCGTCATATATCCTTTCAGCTATTTGCTAATTTAGGTGAGTGAAAAGTTAGAGGACAGAAAAGGGGTTGGAAAATAGGATCAGGTCTCCCAGTAGCAATACAAGATCCAATTAAATAAAAATGACTTGAAACTTTTCAGAAATTATTTATGTTTTAAAAATAAGCCGAGATAGCATCTCCTCCTGGAATTCTTTCCTTTCACCCTCTGATAATATAAAGAACCTTCATAAAACTCAGATCATTTTTAACACAAATACTCTATTCAATTTTAATTATTTGTTTCTGTTTCCTCAATGGGCTGTGTTTATTGAGTGTGGGTCTGTCTCATACGTTACTCTATCCCCAGCTTCCAACACAGCACTCTTATACAGTAACCTAGCAAGGTTATATAAGTACTGGATTTTAAGAGCTTTTCTCTCTGCCATGACCTAATTGAGTATTCAGTACTACTATTGGAATTCTTACTTAATCCTCTTATAGACTTTAAGTTGGAGGTTTTATTAATGCCCCCACTTTTATGATGATGACCTGAAGCATAGAGAGTAAAGTTAAGAATCTTACTTAAAGTCATATAATGATTAAGTGGTAGAGCCAGGATTCAAAACAAGTAAGTCCTCTCACCCCTAACCACCATGCTGTACTCTTCTTCAGCATGAACAAATGGTACCTCCTGAGTAATTTTGACTTGAATCCTAAGATCCCTCAAAAATATAATTTTGACCCTTAGCACCAATCTGAAAGTATGGATGTGCTATCAGATACACCTGCTGCAATGTTGAGAAGTCTCCCCTTTTTCCTTTATTGGATAAGCTGATGTGGAATTAGAGGTCTGAAAGTTGGGCATCCAGAGAGCCAGAAAGAAGAGACATTTTAAAAGAAACACAGTTATCACATCAACCTGATAATTGGCCCTGAATATAAACTTTTCTGGTCAGTTAATCACACATTCTTCTAGCATGTATGTGCAGTTTGCATGCTTTTCAACTTGCATCACATCTCGGGCCGGCCTTTCCCCCGCCGTGTTTTAGTGTAGTGCTCATTGTGCTCATCTTGACCTTTTCTTGAGTTTCCAGTTTAAGTGCAAACCGTATCTGGTGAGAACTTGAAGTGGAAATCATTTGGAATTATAGTACCTGCAATGCCTCTGAAATACATTAAAAAGAACAATAGCTGTGATAAAGTATTCACAGCTTCTAAAAAATGTATTCATTTATGTCCGCTGAGCATTGCTGAACAGTAGGTTTATTTAAAGTTAAATTACCTTTATATTCCATTGCTTCTGTTCATTTCAGAGCAATAGGATACTGTAGCCAGACTTCCCTTGAGCAACCAAAAAATTGAGAAGCCTCTATAAAACCCAGATATTTAATTGATTGCTACAAACAATTGCTTTGAAAATGCAATGGTGTTTTTGATGAAAGACCAACAAGTAAAATTTTCTATCAAACCCATTCTTAGAGGAATAACTTTTTCAAATGTTCGTCTAATTGAAGGATATGAATATATTCAGAAAATCCTCAGAGGAATCTGTGATGCAGTCTTAAAGCACAAACAGCACATTATAAAAATTATAACAAATAGGGTTAAAAGGGAAGTTAGCACGGCAATGCCAAAGGAGTTTTGCATAAGTTCCTAATTAACTATTTCACTGCATTGTGTCCTTTGTGATTGCTCATGACATAGCAACAGACTTTGTGACATGCAGAATGGAGAGAATATAAGCTCTTTTGTACAGTTCTCTAGACACCTGCTTCTTTAAACTGGGCTGCCAACTGGCATCTGGGAAGTCAGCTCTGCAATATTTTAAGACTGACAGACTGAAGAAATGGGTGATTAGAGCTCAGCATTTAAATTACTTCATTTTTAGGGGCACTTTTGCAGAATTTTCTTCTTATTCAATAGTGACTATAAGGAAAGTCGCTCTTCCGTGATCCGAAAAATAACTGAATCATCAATTACATTTTTTTTGGTCATCATTTAACTCTAATTTTAAATATTCCACTCCAGTGTGTTTAAATTCAATTGTGGTGGTGATGGCAATAATAATCCAATTGGAAAACTGGGGGAACCACTTTTTAAAATGGACATGCAAGCCTCATTTCTTGATGAAATAGTATATACTTCTTTGGAATTCTGTTCTTTTATTTTAAGATTTATTTATTTTAAAAAAAGATTTATTTATTTAGAAAGAGAGAGAGAACACGTGCACGAGAGGAAGGTGTAGAATGAGAGAGAATCTCAAGCAGACTCCGAGTTGAGCTCGGAGCCCAACATGGGGCTTGACATAGGGCTGGATCTCATGACTCCTGAGATCAGGACCCTCACATTGTGAACTGAGCTGAAACTAAGAGTTGGATGCTCACACCCAGGAGCCTCTGGAATTCTGTTCTGTATTGAGAGAGTAGGAAATCTTATCTGGATTATGTCTTAAAAATTGTCAAAACTTGCTTGTTCTAATGAAATCTTACCATTTAATAGAAACAGCCCTAGAGACAAACTTTGCTTCTTATCCTATGTACTTGAGAAGGTTTAACAACATCTAGGTCAGGAAGTTTTATGACTCTGAAACTAACTTTTCCCTATTTTATGTCTAAAAATGAAATGGCATTTTCTTAGATTTTCTAGTGAAGATACATCCTCGCTAGAATTCTGCAGTCTTGATCAAATTTGAGGGAGATTAACAAAAACTACAAATACAATGTAATCTTTAATCTGGGAGAGAAGATAATATATAAAAAGTGACTTATGTAAACATTGAATATATATAAAATTGCTAAATAAAAGGATAATTTCCTGTCTGCCTCCAAAGGTTAGGGCTTTATTCCAAACTGTAAACACCTCCAGCTCACCTCTAGATATGAACAGTATTTATATTCAAGAATGGCTAATAAATTTTTGAGTATCCATCTTGACTGATTAAGGCTGTTTCAGCACTATTTCTAAAATTATATTCAATATTAATAGCATATGATTATAAGTCTCGTAAGTATAACATTTATTTGAGATAAGTGTCATATAAAAGTAAAACATAAAGCTTTATTACTTGATTTCTTAGGTTAGTATATTAGATTATTTAACCTTAATTTGCCTGCTACTTAAGCCAATGCTTACCAGGGTTATGAACTTTTCCTCTATCAATTTATTGCAAATAAAGAATAGCTGGTCAGAGGGAAATTGTCTTGCCCTGGATCACATTTGGATAGAGCATGATCTAGGAGAGAAGAATTGAGTTGACTCTATTGACCAATTGAAAGGATGCAATCTCAGAATGGATCCTTCCATTTCCATCTGCCTTTCCTCCTCTGGCCACTGTGGCCACACCACCCTGGCTGCCCAGTTAACAGTAAGGCTCATGAGACAAATGTATTAGTAGAACGTTTTTCTCTCATTCTGTGTCCGTGGAGTAACCTATGTAAGTCCTATACATCTTATTCCTAAATAAATGAACAAGGCATGATAACTTATTGTAATTCTCTTTCACAGATGGTTATTAGTCATAAGAATAGGCCTTGCAGGGGATCTGGCTGCCTCTTGTGTAAACAAAACTTCAATGATACTTGTTTACTTTTTAAGAGAAAATTTTGAGAATGCATGGAAATTATGAGGAAGATGTGCATGGTAATTTTTAATAGCATGGGATTAGGAGTTAGTAAGATATGAAACAATCAGCTGAATGTCTTTGGGCTTGTTACATAAATTTTTAAAGATTATTGTACTATCTATCAAGTAAGGACAATCATAGTATCTGACAGGATTGTTGTGAAGATGAAATGAGACAATATTACAAATTCCATAGCACAATGCCTAGCATGCAAGGACTTAATAAACTGTTGTTTAAAAAATTGTATCATATAATAATTGACACCAAAAAAAGAGAATAAAAATAGAATATCAGACTTTATAGACAAAATGTAATTTTCATAAGCCATGACCATATGGCTATATAATTATTCCCACAGAGTGAAATAACAAATATTTTTAAATCTTTAAATGTTGTTTTCCTCATGAGATTGACATTTAAGAGAAGATCTACAGAATTTTCCAAGCCAAAAAAAAAAAAAAATCCTTTTAACTATGCTTTTCTTAAGATACACAATTTCAACTGTAAATGTAGACTATTGCATAAGGTATTCTTCCTTTTATCATGGTTTTTCCAAACATATTGTCTATTTCTTTTGAGGAGCTTATACTTTAGCAATGAAGTATATTTGTATTTAACTAGTAATCATATACATATATATATATATGTATATATACACACACACACACATATATGTATATGTCATTTATATAATGACTGTGTGAGGTTTTCTATAAGGCCTTGATGTAAGAAGGAATTTTCACAAGTAATTATGAAATTCTTTGCTTTTCCTGATGTAACATTTTTGTGCCAAAGTTGTAAAACATTCTGGCTGTCTCTAACTAGTCAGCAATGTATGATTTAATTTCTATTTTCATTTCTTTTTACTTTTAGGCAAAACATTCCCTATTTAAATCAGATAAGCATTTTCTAATGTTCTAGGACTTTACTTAATTCCCTGAGCTTATGGTGGCTTAATTCACCTATTTATCTCCTGGCCCATTTCTAGTCCTAATAGCAGTCATTGTTTTCTTCATCTTCTAAAATGAGCAGCCGGAGTCTGCATCTCTGCTTAAAAAAAAAAAAAAAAAAAAAAAAAAAGGCAACCTGTAATACGTTATCCAAGCTGCTACAGAAAAGGATTAAAATGCTGTAAACAGAATAAGGACACATCCTTTTGTATAATCTTTGAAATTTAAACAGTTATTGCTAGTTTAAAGGATAATTTCCTTCTGCTTGCCTCCAAAGATCAGTACTATATTTCAAATAGTGAAATAGAAAGACTCTTACCTTACTACTTTTGATTAGGAAAAGCAATTGTAGGCAGATGAAAGATCATAAAAACCTCTACAAATATTCTTTCTTCAGAGGTAATGGAACTTGGGATCTTTGAACCAATTAAAAATGTTTTTCATTTTAAGTCTCTACTTCTTGGGTGTTGAATATCAATTCAAAGCTGGATTGAATATCAGAGATGAGCACAAAGCTCATACTGGCTCAAGTAGGTCCAAAATATTCCAGCAACTCATTGAGGCATTGAGAGCCATGTTTTCATCTCAGTCTGAGATTCTTAAGCTGCCAAGAAACTAGAGGGGTAGGATTTTATCCCAAGATATCATTCATAACACAGATGCCAGAGTCAGCTGCTAACATCCCTGGCTAGTTCTGTGGAGCTCCAGTCAACAGCTGGCTGCTTGGGCTGCCAAAACAATCCACAATATTTTGAGCTTCTGCCTCCATTCAAGTTTCCAGGCTTTGCAGAGAGATGGGAAACAAATAGTCATTACATTTCCATTGTTGTAAAAAAAGTCAGAAGATGCCATTTAAGAATGATTTGCTGGTTGGAGAAAGGGAGATAAACTTTAAGTGATACAATCATGGGCACCATTAGCCTGTGAGCAAATGAGTAAAAAGACACCATGTCTTGAAATATATAGGCTCTTAGGAACAAGGCTGAGTCATTAGATATCATTTTTGTGTGAAAGAAAGTATGCCTCCTTCTGCAGGTAGAATAGCTTTGTACATCCCACTCAACTTGGGACCACTGTGTGTAGTAAACCTGAGTCTCACAAGCCTTTAGGCCCAGATGAATTTCTTTTATAGGAAAGATTGAGGCAACAATTGTAGTACTTTTGGGCAGTCTTAAGTTATTTATCCAGATTTATTCTCATTATAGTTACTCAGATAACTGCCTTTATAACTATCAGAAGGGAAAAGCCCACATATATGTGGTTTTCCCTTTAAGTGATGTAGATTGGAAATACCAGGTGCAAATAAAAGTAGGATTCCAACATGATCTGATCTATTATCTTACAGTTGGCTTTAGCTTAAAAATGTAATGGGTTTACAAGGAATAATTTAAAACATTCCAAAATTAGATCCCAACACTTAAAAGTATGCCAATACATTACAATAGTTCATAAGACCAATGAGTGTGCTAGTTAGTTCTAGATATATCACCACCTACTGTGTTATTGGTACAAAATATACATGTTCAATGAGGATTTATTGGCAGAAAGAAAGAAGTAAGGAAAGGAGGGAGAAAGATAGGGAGGCTGGAAGAGAAATGGAGAAAAACTTAAAAAGCCTTTAAAAATGTGATAACATCTATACACTAAAGCTAACCAGATTTTTTGAAATTCCTAACATAATTCTTTTATCTACAGAAGACCTAAAGACAATTTTAACATATAAGATAAATTACAATTTTTGATCCACTTGTTTCTGTTAAAATAATGATTTTCCTGAGAGAAAAACAAATATACAAAAACAAAGTAAAATATCATCTGGATATATTGAGTAAAGCTCATAATGACTGAAAATCCACAGGCCAGATGGCTTAACACAAGAACAATAAAATAATTATTATAGAGATTAGGTGAAAATCAACATGACATTATAGCCAAAAGCCATAGAACTGATGGCAGCAATACATATAGAGAGGAGAAAAGACCTTTTTTAAATGTTAAAAGTTTATGATATGATAATAATCTATAATTTAGTTTCCAAATAATCTATTTCATTCAGATTTTTACTTTAAGTAAATTATGTTTATTGATTACCCATTAACATGTCAAGAACCCTGTTTTAAAAAATTGTCATCTCCACTACAAATATATCAGGAGAATTGACTAGAACTTAGAGGCGTTAGAGTGAGAATATAAATTGGCCTCTTAGACACAGAGGGAGCAGAATTCAGGCTGCCGCTAGTGTGTTGTGGGATGTCCTGGGATATGATTTAATGCATGAAGAAAATGTACTTTGAAGAGACAGTGAAAAACTAGTCTCAAGAGGGATTTTATCTATAATTGCATTTTATGTGCTAGAATTACAAGACAAAGGCAAGGGCATTGCCTGAGCGTTGAGTGAGTTAAGGGCAAAATCTGCCTCTAACCAGAGTGGCCTTAGGAAACCAGATATTGCCAAAACCACAGTACAGGATGCTGCAGACGTACTGGTGTTTATCAATGATGCAGTTTTGAGTGTTCAACACATTTTCAATAAGAAAATTAAACTAGAAAAATGTGTGAGGGGCCATGAGAAAATGATAGCCATTAAAATTGCTATATTTGAATTGGGAAGTTTCTTTTACATTGATAAGCTGGGCAGATAAAAAGGTAATACCAGAAGTGTGGAAGAATGTGTGTGAGGAAAATTGTAAGACTAGTTGGTGACAGATTTCAACCAAACTGTCAAAAGTCAGTAAAAAATTGTTTTCCATGGTAGTGGTGGGGGGAACATCTTTTAATGCCAAACCCTTGAGAGTAATCAAATTCTTGGCTTTCAAGATGCTTGGGCTCAAACTCTCCCATATGCTATTATATTAATTTCCTTCCTTTGTGACTGAGATCCTAATACATTAATATTATTAATTAATTATATATATAATATTAATTAATATTGAATAGACATTCAATAACACTATAAAATACATCACAGAGTCCTTACAGACATAATGGACTCGTACTAGACATCTAGCTTTTATACAGAAGTCCCTGCAAATAGAAATTAGTGGGGATACTCTTAAGTGGAACATGATTTGCTTTACTTCCTGCTAGAGCTATCCCCAGTACGTGAGCTTATTAGCCTGCATTGTATAGGTGTGTATGTCTATGTGGAAAGGGATGAGATGTTATTTTTTTAATCTGTTAAAAATTCTGAATCCATTTATGATTTCTCTTAAATTTCATGTCAGGAATACACATTTAAATGTAAATAATTCATTTTTTAACTGATGATTCTCCCTCTGTGGCAATGATGGCCTCTGGCCACCCAAAACAGAAGGCATTAGAGATCATAGCAATAGTGAAATGCTACATACTTTAGATTTACGCCATTGAGTAGTTTATACGCTGTTTATATTTTTGAGTGAGCACTGCATGCTGGCACAGTATTAGATTCCATGAGGACATCAAAGAAATAGAAGAGATTACTCTTATCCCCAGGGCAAGAGCAGTTTTACTGCACTTTTCTCAAATGAAAATGTAATGTAGCTCCTGAGTTGGTCAACTTTTTTGGAAGAGTAGCATGATTTCCTTTCTAAAGATCTCACAAAACATTTTAGCTCATACCATCCCACCAGATGGAAAGGTTCAATGGAAACTTTACATGGATTTAGTGGAATGGGGGAGAAAGTTGGGAGAAATACCAGAATGTCAGCACTTCATTGAGAACAGAGAAGTGATGCCAGATAAGATGTTGAAAGCCTATAAAACTGGCTTATGACAAAGGCAAGGGCATATTTATTTGTGATTTCTGTTTAAGAGTTCTGTGACAAATTTCTGTTGCATTTGTAACATTTGTTGCATTTGATTGGCTGCCTTAGACCATTGATCTGAGAATTCATAGTCATCCCTTTTTTCTTCTTTTATAATTTGTTCAAATGTCTAAGGCAGAGAGTAAAGCTTGAAATGGGGGTTTACACTTTTTTCATACTCTATGAGCTATTAAGTGCAGATTTTTACAGTAACCACTGATATATATCAAGATAATGATTCGGGGTCTCCGATAATGGGAAAGAATAGATGAACTACCTTAGCACAGAATGAGGTATAAAATCCATTCCTAGATGGGGACTATCTTGTGGATATACATATAAACAAGACATTATGAATACATTAAAACAATGGAAGGAGTTTAAGTAGGGGCCTATAATAGGCATTTATTCCCTAAATTATCCTTAATGTTCAACAAAGAGAGTAAAGGAAGATGAGTCTGGAAGAAAAAATAGGAAATTACAAAATTATGGGGGTACTTACTAAGTTAGAGTAAAATTAGTATTACTTAGAAGGGGCCAGAAGCAAAGAAGAGAAATAGCGATCAAATAGGTATAGACTCTCCAGGGAGGAAAACATGTAGTCTGTAAGGGACTGTGTAAGTATAGTGTAAATACTGATTATTCACGCTTAGGACATTTTCTGATTTTTAAAATTCAGCTTTGGCACCTGAGTATAACCTGAGATTTTTTTTTAATTTATTTCTTCTGTCACTCACATTTTCATTTTTAAAAACTGTAGTGATTGAAGTAGAATTTGACAAAATGTTTTTCTAAAGTTGCACAGCCAGAAGCAGAAACCACAGGCTTCTGTATCTCCAATAATTTTGTTTAAATACTTGAACTTGAAATAAACTCTTGATTTGGATTAAGAATGGGGTTGTTTCTGGGAATAAAGAGCCACTGGTTATTGTCTCCTGACCAAAATCAAACCAAGTGGTCTAAGAAATGATTGTGTCCTAAAGAAGCCTTAAAAAAAAGCCAGTGTGAGGATAGTAGGAGATTTTCACTCTGTATAACCAATGGAAAACTCTAAAAAATAAGATTGTTGTTATGATAATGGATCTGGTGTATTGGGCTGTTTCTTAACTCAGTATCTACCTTAAATGACCATGTTGTTGGACCTGGAGTTAATGGTAAGCTTGCCGACATTTTATTCCTGAAATAAAATAAGATCTCTGCTTCTTTTGATCTCTGCTTTAGGCTCATATGTATTAATTAGATTTTGTAATATTTTATTGTTTCCTGCCCAGATATTTTATTCAGGAAAATGTATTACTATAAGCTTAAGGTATTCATTTATTGGGTGATTTAGCTGAAGATAATTTACAGTTACAATATTTAAAATAGAAATGATTCCCAGCCAACTTTCATACTTCATTAGACTGGAGAAAAAGAGAAAACTACAAATTATACGTATTTTACAGACACATTTAGAAGAATTTAATACCAGAGGTCCTTCATAATATTAGAAATCATGATCCAAGGAAGGGCTATTAAAATCGATTTTTAAAAGTCTTAAGGTCTAGAACACATACATACTGTAACAATTCACGGTAGAGTGAGCTAATAAATGCTTTGAGGGTCACATGTATACATAAATTCAGCAATTGTTGCCACTCCACAATTTATAGAGTGAGGTGGTAAAAGGGTCTTCTTCAGGGTTAACTCTGAACAAATGACTAGGTCTGAACCATTGTAACTTTGTGATGATTAGAATCAGCAAGCTGGATTTATCATCTCTATTAGCTGCATTTCTTCTCATCAGTACTACTCCCTCACCCTGGCCCTGCTCCCAACACATGTAATGACTTTATGCAAATACTTAATTGGGCATCATATTGAATTATTTCATTGGGTAATATTCCAGTAAATTCTGGAGAATTTTCATGAGCATAAAGTTGATAATTAGAAGTTCTGATTCCCGTTTCTAAAACCATACTATCTATAGATGGATTTATTATGAAATTAATAAAAAGCTTAAGCTCCAGATCCCTTTGCTTCCCCTGGTAGAGGTCCTAGTAACATAGTAATGTGGTTGAATAATTTTATAAATTTTCAAAAAATTTATTTTAACTGTAATTAGTTAAGATCCACCATCTTGTCTCACACTTCCTATTCATTACACTTTTCCTTTAGTCAGGTGGTATTAGGTAATGGTATGTTTGGGCTGCAGCCAAAAGGGAAGATGAATTTAGTTGATGTGTTTATATTTTATAGTCATTTTGTTTATAGTTACTGCTTGCTATCCTGGTGTAAGAATGGTGTCCACAATTGCTTCCATAATCACTGGGCTGATTTACCTGACTTTGTCAGCCTAAGGTATAGAACCAGAAGTCTCATCGCTGTATGAACATGGCCCTGGGTAATGGAAATATATGCATAGTGGCAGTGAAACTATTTTAGCCATCTGGCAGCAGAACTAATTTATGAAACCATTTGCAGTTATTGACACATTTGCTAATGAGTATTGTTGATTCATGACTAACGTTTAATATTAGTCATTTCACAATAAAACATGAAATGCTTGGAATGGCTGGGTGATGGTCATTGGGGAGGGTATGTGTTATGGTAAGAGCTGTGAATTGTGTAAGACTGATGGATCACAGACCTGTACACCTGAAACAATTAATACATAATATGTTAACTTTTAAAAAATACCAAAAAAAGACACATGAAATGCTGTGAAACTGTATAGTTTATATATGAAAGAACCTTGAGAGATTTTCAAATTTGAGAACAACCATAAATATGTAAATATCATCATTAATAAGCTATGAAGCTGTAACATTTCTAAATTATCAGTATTAAAATTTAATATTAAATATTGTAAAAATCCTCTTTTTTAAATTTAGTTCTTGAATCCAAGTATAATTAACATATAGTATTATATTAGTTTAAGGTATACAATATAATGATTCAAAAGTTCTATACACTAAGTTTAAATATCATTTGGAATTTATATTGGAATATGATATGAGAAGTAGATCCAATTTTTTCTTTTTAGTTATTCTCAAACTATTTATTTAAAAAAATATTTTTCCTAGTAATAGGAGAAGCTACATTTATCACATGTGAAATTCTGATATGCAATTGGATTTATTTCTGGGATTTTCTATTCTGTTCAATGGTTCTTTATATTTAAGCACCAATACCACAATATTTTAATTATAGAAGCTTTGGGTTCTGTTTAATGTTTGATAAAGCTACTGTCGTCATTTTTTTTTTCCTAAGGGTTTTCAGTCTATCTGAATTTTTTTCTTTTAAATTAACTATGAATCACATTAGATTTTTACTTTAACTTAGGATATATTAGTATCTTTCTTAGTTTCCAAGGCTTGTCATAACAAAGTTTCATAAACAGGATGACTTATTTATTATATCATAGTTCTGGAAACTAGAAATCCAAAAATCAAGGTATAGCTAGGTCTATACTTCCTTCTTAAAGCCTCTATTGGAGGATCCTTGCCTCTTCCTAGTTTCTGGTGATTACCAGGAACTTTGCAATCCTTGGTGTTTCTTGACTTTGTTGGGATTGTCACTTCAGTCTCTGCCTGTCAGCACATGTCTTTCTTCTAACTGTATATCCCTGTCTTCTCAGGAAGTAAGTCATATTGGATTAGGACCCACCCTAAAGACTCTTATCTCTAAAGACTCTATTTTCAAATAAGGCCACATTCATTCACAGGTTCCAGGTGTTAGGACTTTAACATGTCTTTTGGGGGGACACACTTCAGCCCATAGTAGTATCTTTATGATGTTGTCTTACTATCTCAGAAAATGAAGTGGCAATTTATTCACTTATTTCACTATTGTAAATGGAGTCTCCTATAGTATCTTCTGACTTTTTTTTTGAAAGATTTTATTTATTTTTCAGAGAGAGAGAGCAAGCGAGAGTGTGCACAAGCTGGGGGAGCGGCAGGTAGAGGGAGAATCTGGCTTTCCGCTAAGCAGGGAACCCTATGTGGGATTTGATCCCAGGACCCTGGGATCATGACCTGAGCCGACTTTTAACCAGCTGAGCCACCCAGGCATCCCAGACCTTTTTATACATATGAAATTTTTTGGGTTTTGCGTGTTGATTTATAGCTCACCCTTTGTTAACTACTCCAGCTATTTGTAGTAAAATGAAAGTACATAATTGAAAGGTTGAAGTATCTTATTGCTGCAAAATATTATTTTGCTCTCTGCATTGTAATTGTAGAGTCTCTCATCCTTTCTTTCCTCTAATTGTACTTGTAGATACCTTCAACACAATGTTTAACATTAGTGGAGATACTGGGCAGTCTTTCTTTGTTCCTGACTTCAGACTTTTTCATTAAGATGCTAGAAGTTGAGATAAGGTAGGTGTGCATGTGCATGTGTATATATATGTATAATTACAAATATTCATAAGGTGACCATTTCTATCCTTTTCATTGTCAGGGTTTGAGAACAATACATTCATTTCAAAAAGGAAATTTGAATATTTTTTTCTTTTTCTATGCTCTAGGACAATTAGCATCTGACATAAAAGCTTTTTTTTTTTTAATTTAGGAATTTTTTTTTTGGTGTGGCACAAGATGAAATTTTAATTTAAGTTTTCCCCATGACATTCTTTTTTTTACTAACATATAATGTATTATTTACCCCAGGGGTACAAGTCTGTGAATCATTAGGCATACACATTTCACAGCACTCACCATAGCACATACCCTCCCCAATGTCCATAACACAGCCACCTTATCCCTACCCCCACCACCCAGCAACCCTCAGTTTGTTTCATGATATTAAGAGTCTCTTATGGTTTATCTCTCTCCTGATCCCGTCTTGTTTCATTTTTTCCCTCCCTACCCTCAATGACTCCCTGCCCTGCCTCTCAAATTCCTCATATTACAGAGATCATATGATAATTGTCTTTCTCTGATTAACTTATGTCACTTAGCATAATACCCTCTATTTCCATCCATATCATAGCAAATGGTAAGATCTCATGTTTTTGTTTTTGTTTTTAAAGATTTTATTTATT
This sequence comes from Lutra lutra, assembly GCF_902655055.1. Classification (NCBI taxonomy): domain Eukaryota; kingdom Metazoa; phylum Chordata; class Mammalia; order Carnivora; family Mustelidae; genus Lutra; species Lutra lutra. The sequence goes on from NC_062284.1 coordinate 89,031,284, forward strand.
TATTTGACAGACAGAGATCACAAGTAGGCAGATAGGCAGGCAGAGACAGAGGAAGGGAAGCAGGCTCCCTGCTGAGCTGAGAGCCCAATGTGGGGATCGATCCCAGGACCCTGGGACCATGACCTGAGCCAAAGGCAGAGGCTTAAACCCACTGAACCACCCAGCTACCCCAAAATCTCATATTTTGATGGTTGGATAGTATTCCATTTAATATATATATAATATATATTATAGTATTCCATTATATAATATATCATTCCACAGTATTCTATTTTATATATATAAATATATATGTTTTTCCATGGATAAAGAAGATATATATATATATGTGCATGGATAAAGAAGATATGGCATATATATATATATATATATATATATATATATTATATATATATAATAATGCTGGTATAAATATTTGGGTGCATGTGCCCCTTCGGATCACTACATTTGTATCTTTAGGGTAAATACCCAGTAATGCACTTGCTGGGTCAAAGGATAGGTCTATTTTCAACTTTTTGAGGAACCTCCATACTGTTTTTCAGAGTGGCTGAACCAGCTTGCATTCCCACCAACAGTGTAGGAGGGTTCCCCTTTCTCTGGATCCTTGCCAACATCTGTCGTTTCCTGACTCGATAATTTTAGCCATTCTGACTGGTCTGAGGTGGTATCTCATTGTGGTTTTGATTTGTATTTTCCTGATGCCGAGTGATGTGGAGCAGTGTGTCATGTCTCTGTTGGTCATTTAGATGTCTTCTTCGCAGAAATGTCTGTTAATGTCTTCTGCCCATTTCTTGATTGGATTGTTTGTTCTTTGGGTGTTGAGTTTGACAAGTTCTTTCTAGATTTTGGATACTAGCCCTTTATCTGATATGTCATTAACAAATATCTTCTTCCATTCTGTCTGTTGTCTTTTGGTTTTGTTAACTGTTTCCTTTGCTGTGCAAAAGCTTTTGATCTTGATGAAGTCCCAATAGTTCATTTTTGCCCTTGCTTCCCTTGCCTTTGGTGATGTTTCTAGGAAGAAGTTGCTGTGGCTCAGGTTGAAGAGGTTGCTGCCTGTGTTCTCCTCAAAGATTTTGATGGATTCCTGTCTCATATTAAGGTCTTTCATCCATTTTGAGTCTGTTTTTGTGTGTGGTGTAAGGAAATGGTCCAGTTTAATTCTTCTGCATGTAGCTGTCCAATTTCCCCAACACTATTTGTTGAAGAGACTGTCTTTTTTCTATTGGACATTCTTTCCTGCTTTGTCCAAGATTAGTTGACCGTAGAGTTGAGGGTCTATTTCTGGGCTCTCTATTTTGTTCCATTGATCTATGCATCTATTTTTGAGCCAGTACCCTACTGTCTTGATGATTATAGCCTTGTAATAGAGCTTGAAGTCTGGAATTGTGATGCTGTCAACTTTGGTTTTCTTTTTCAACATTCCTCTGGCTATTGAAGGTCTTTTCTGGTTCCATATAAATTTTAGAATTATTTGTTCCATTTCTTTGGAAAAAAAAAGATGATATTTTGATAGGGATTGCATTAAATGTGTAGATTGCTTTAGGTAGCATAGACATTTTCACAATATTTGTTCTTTCCAGTCCATGAGCATGGAACATTTTTCCATTTTCTTTGTGTCTTCCTCAATTTTCTTTCAGGAGTGCTTTATAGTTTTCCGAGTACAGATTCTTTGTCTCCTTGGTTAGGTTTATTCCTAGGTATCTTACGGTTTTGGGTACAATTTAAATGGGATTGCCCCTTAATTTCTCTTTCTTCTGTCTTGCTGTTGGTGGTAGAAATGCAACTGATTTCTGTGTATTGATTTTATATCCTGATAGTTTACTGAATTCCTGTATGAGTTCCTAGCAGTTTTGGAGTGGAGGTCTTTTGGGTTTTCCACATAAAGTATCATATCATATGCAAAGAGTGATAGTTTGACTTCTTCTTTGCTGATTCAGATGCCTTTAATTTCATTTTGTTGTCTGATTGCTGAGGCTAGGACTTCTAGTACTATGTTGAATAGCAGTGGTGATAGTGGACATCCCTGCAGTATTCCTGACCTTAGGGTAAAGCTCTCAGTTTTTCCCTATTGAGAATAAAATTTGCTGTGGGTTTTTCATAGATGGCTTTGATGATATTGAGGTATGTACCCTCTATCCTTACACTTTGAAGAGTTTTGATCAAGAAAGGATGCTGTACTTTGTCAAATGCTTTTTCAGCATCTATTGAGAGTATCATATGGTTCTTGTTCTTTCTTTTATTAATGTGGAGTATCACACTGATTTGCAGATGTTGAACCATCCTTGCAGCCCAGGAATAAATCCCACTTGGTTGTGGTGAATCATCCTTTTAATGTACTATTGGATCCTACTGGCTAGTATTTTGATGAGAATTTTTGCATCCATATACAACAAGGATATTGGTCTGTAATTCTCCATTTAATGGTGTCTTTGTCTGGTTTTGGGACCAAGGTAATGCTGGCCTCATGAGATGAGTTTGGAAGTTTTCCTTCTATTTCTGTTTTTTGAAACAGTTTCAGGAGAATGGGTGTTAATTCTTCTTTAACCGTTTGGTAGAATTCCCCTGGGAACCCATCTGGCCCTGGGCTCTTGTTTGTTGGGATATCTTTGATGACTGCTTCAATCTCCTTACTGGTAATGGGTCTGTTCAGGTTTTCTATTCTTCCTGGTTCAGTATTGGGAGTTTATATATCTCTAGGAATATATCCATTTCTTCCAGATTGTCAAATTTGCTGGTGTATAGTTGCTCATAATATGATCTTATAATTGTTTGTATTTCTTTGTTGTTGGTTGTGATCTCTCCTCTTTGATTCATGATTTTATTAATTTGGGTCCTTCTCTCTCTCTTTTAAAATTTTATTTATTTATTTGAGAGAGAGAATGAGAGAGGGAGAGAGAGAGCTTGAGCAGGGAAGTGTCAGAGGAGAAGCAGACTCCCCACTGAGCAGGGAGGCAGAGGTGGGACTCAGTCCTGGGATTCCAGGATCATGACCTGAGCCAAAGGCAGTTGCTTCACCAACTGAGCCACCCCAGGCAGCCCCCTCCTTTTTTTTTTTTTTTTTTTTGATAAGTCTGGCCAGAGGTTTATTTATCTTACTAATTCTTTCAAAGAACTAGCCCCTAGTGTCATTGATCTGTTCTACTGTTCTTTTGGTTTCTATATCATTGATTTCTGCTCTGATCTTTATTATTTCTCTTCTGCTGGGTTTAGGCTTTCTTTGTTGTTCTTTCTCCAGCTCCTTTAGGTGTAAGGTTATGTTGTATACTTGAGACCTTTCTTCTTTCTTAAATAGGCTTGTATTGCTGTGTACTTTCCTCTTGGTACGGCCTTTACTGTGTCCCAAAAATTTTGAACAGTTGTGTTTTCATTTTCATTTTGTTCCATGAATTTTTAAAAATTCTTCTTTAATTTCCCAACTGACCCATCCATTCTTTAGTAGGATGCTCTTTAGCCTCCATGTATGTGAGTTCTTTCCAACTTCCCTCTTGTTATTGAGTTCTAGTTTCAAAGCATTGTGGGCTAAAAATATGCAGGGAATGATCCCAATCTTTGGTACTGGTTGAGGACCTGATTTGTGACCCAGGATGTGATCTATTCTGGAGAATGTTTCATGTGTACTAGAGAAGAATTTGTATTCTGTTGTTTTGGGATGAAATGTTCTAAATATATCTGTGATATATGGTCCAGTGTGACATTTAAAGCCTTTATTTCCTTGTTGATCTTTTACTTAGATGATCCATCCATTTCAGTGAGGGGGGGTGTTAATGTCCCCTATTATTATTGTATTATTGTTGATGTGTTTCTTTGATTTTGTTATTAACTGGTTTATGTAATTGGCTTTTCCCATGTTCGGAGTATAGATATTTAAAATTGTTAGATCTTCTTGTTGGACAGACCCTTTAAGTATGATATAGTGTCCTTCCTCATCTCTTATGATGGTCTTTTGCTTAAAATTTAATTTATCTGATATAAGAATTGCCACACCAGCTTTCTTTTGACATCTATTAGCATGGTAAATTGTTTTCTACCCCCTCACTTTAAAATTTGGAGATTTCTTTGGGTCTAAAATGAGTTTCTTGAGGACAGCATATCAATGGGTCTTGTTTTTTTATCCATTCTGATACCCTCTGTCTTCTGATTGGGGCATTTAGCCCATTTACATTCAGGGTAACTATTGAGAGATATGAATTTAGTGTCATTGTATTGCTTGTTAGGTGACTGTTTCCATATATTGTCTCTGTTCCTTTCTGGTCTGTTACTTTTAGGCTCTCTCTTTGCTTAGAGGACCTCTTTCAGTATTTCCTATAGGGCTGGTTTGGTGTTTGCAAATTCTTTAATTTTTGTTTGTCCTGGAAGCTTTTTATCTCTTCTTCTATTTTCAATGACAGCCTAGCTGGATATAGTATTCTTGGCTGTGTATTTTTCTCATTTAGTGCTCTGAATATATCATGCCAGTTCTTCCTGGCCTGCCAAGGTCTCTGTGGATGTCTGCTGCCAATCTAATATTTCTGCCATTGTATGTTACAGACCTCTTGTCCCAAGCAGCTTTCAGTATTTTCTCTTTGTCACTGAGACTTGTAAGTTTTACTATTAGATGTTGGGGTGTGGTCCTATTTTTATTGCTTTTGAGGCGGGTTCTCTTTGCCTCCTGGATTTTGATGCTTGTTTCCCTTGCCAAATTAAGGAAATTCCCTGCTATAATTTGGTCCAGTATACCTTCTGCCCCTCTCTTCCTTCTCCTTTTGGGATCACAATTATTCTAATATTGTTTTATCTTACAGTATCACTTATCTCTCAAATTCTCCCCTCACAGTCCAGTAGTTGTTTGTCTCTCTTTTGCTCAGCTTCCTTATTCTCCATCATTTGGTCTTCTATTTCACTAATTTTCTCTTCTGCCTCATTTATCTTAGCAGTAAGAGCCTCCATTTTTTATTGCACCACATTAATACCTTTTTTAAAGCTTTCAACTTGGTTAGATTTTAGTTTTTTTATTTCTCCAGAAAGGGTTTCTCTAGTATCTTCATGTCTTTTTTTGAGCCCAGCTAGCACCTTGATAATCATCATTCGGAACTCTTGTTCTGACATATTACCAATGTCCATATTGATTAGGTCCCTAGCCATCGGTACTGCCTCTTGTTCTTTTTTTTTTTTTTGTGTGCTTTTTTTCTGCCTTGTCATTTTATCCAGATAAATATAGATGAATGATAGAACAAAATACTAAAGGGTAGCAACAACCCCAGAAAAATATACTGTATCCAAATCAGAAGAGACCTGAAACCAGGGGGAGAAGAAAAGGGGAAAAAAAGAAAAAAATATATATGTATTCAATTGTTGACTAGAACAGAGCCACACACTTGATTTTGGTGTATTTGGTCTGTTAGAAGAAATTACCTCCCAAAATTTTAAAGAATGAAAAATCTATATGTACACAAAAAATAAGGTTAAATACAATGAAAGGATAGAATATGAGTATAACAATGAAAATTTAAAAAGATTTTTAAAAATGTATTGATAAGGTAAAATAGTTAAAAAACATTAAAAGAGGAAAATGGAAAAATTTTAAAAATAGAATAAGAAGAAAATAAAATTAAAAATATTTAACTTTGAAAGACTGAAGGATCATGGGGAAAAAAAGCCATGAATACTATGTGTTGTTTTCCCCTAGCTCTGGAGTTTCGCAGTTCTCATTTATCAGTGAAGTTGGTCTTGGCTAGATGTTCTTGCTGATCTTCTGGGGGAGGGGTGTGTTGCAGTGATTCTCAAATGTCTTTGCCTGAGGTGGAATTGTGCTGCCCTTGCCAGGGGCCAGGTTAAGTAATCTGCTTGGTTTTGATCTTGGGAGCTTTTGTTCTCTCAACACTTTCCATAAAGTTTTGGAGGACAGGAATGAAGATGGTGGCCTCCCATTCTCTGGCCCTATAAAAGCCAAGAGCTCAGGGCCCCACTCCTCAGTGTGCCCTCAGAGAAAAGCAGTCAATCCCTCCTGTCTCCCTGGTCTCTGGCCACACTCTGTGCACCCTGCCTGTGACAGAGCATGTCTATCTCTGGCTCATGGCTCCGTTTGGAGTCTCCAAACCCAGCCGATTCCTGCAGTGCACTCCCACGCTACTCCCCCCAGAGGAGGAAGGTGAGTTTCCCTGGATATGCTGCTTGTGGGGTCGCTGCCCATAGAGCAGTGACCTGACTGTGCCGTGGATCATGATTTAAGGTAACTCCAAACTGAGAGCACACTCCTCGGCTCTGTCTCTCTAGCCAGCTTCCCTGCTCCCGTACCTGGGAGCTCTGCCACATTCAGACACCCCTCGTCTTTCTGTGACCCTGCAGGTCCTGAGAGTCCCTGCCAGGGCATAACCCCCAGTTTAGCCTCTGAAATGACATCTCTCAGTGGAGCAGACTTCTAAAATTTCCGATTTTGTGCTCTGCTGCTCTACCGCTTCTGGGAGCCGGCCCCTCCCCCTGAGGTCTATCTTCTGGAATGTTGTCTCAGATTCACTTCTCTGAATGTCCTATCTTCCAGAAAGTGGTCAATTTTTTTGTTCCTAGAATTGCTGCTCCTCTTCTCTTCTCTCTCCTGTTGAGTTTGTTGCTGTTCAGAATGGTTTGATAACTATCTAGCTGAACTCCTGGGACCTGATATTATTTAGGTCTCCTACTCTGCCATCTTGCTCCTCCCACCTGACATAAAAGCATTTTTAACAGTAAGTTACTATAAAGCCATATGGGCCTGATGCTTTTACCTGGGGGAGCTTTAACTACTTTCTGTATCTTCTGTTGTCATTGCTCTGTTAAAACTTTATATCTCCACCAGAATCAATTTTGGAATGGGTATTTTTGTATAAAAATATCAATTTATGTTATCAACTTTGTTTGAATGGAATTGTATAAAATACAAAAATGTATTCCATCTTAATATATTAAGTCTTCCAATCCATCTGAACATAGGGTTGTTTTCAATTTACTTTGGGCTTATTTAATTACATTTAATAGTATTTTATAAGTGTTGGTATATACATCTTATACATCTTTAATTGTAATTAAAGATCTTTAAATGTAATTTTAAGTATTGAATTTTTTTTAAAAGATTTTATTTATTTGACAGAGAGAGAGAGAGAGATCACAAGCAGGCAGAGAGGCAGGCAGAGAGAGAGAGGGGAGGAAGCAGGCTCCCTGCTGAGCAGAGAGCCTGATGCGGGGCTCGATCCCAGGACCTGGGATCATGACCTGAGCTGAAGGCAGAGACCTTAACCCACTGAGCCACCCAGGCGCCCCTAAGTATTGAATTTTTTTGCTGCTCATGTGAATGGAATTGTTTTCTTAATTGCATTTCTTATTCATTGTTAGAGGATAGAAATAGATTGATTTTTGTATATAGATCTCCTATCCTGCAACTTTGCTAAATTCATTAATTCTGGGATTATTTTTATTTTTTTCTTCAAGATTTTCTGTAAACAACCTCCTGTCATCTGTGAATACAGATAGTTTTGCTTCTTCTTTTCCAATTTGGATGTCTTCTATTTCTATTTTGCCTAATTGCTATGACTATAGAACCTGCAGATGAGAGCGGACATCTTGCCTTCTTCCTCATCATATAAAGAAAGAACTCATTCTCACCATTAAATATAATGTTAGCTGTGGGTTTTTCAACAATAAGAGTGAGGAATTTTCTTCTACTGTCATATTTTTATGTGTTTTTATAATGAAAATGTGTAGGATTTTATCAAATCCTTTTTCTGCTATCTTTATTCTAGTAATTTGGTGGTTATACTGATTGATATTTGTGTATTACACCAATCTTATATTCCAGCAAAAAAATTCCACTTGGTCATGGTAAATAATCCTTATATGTTGCTGGATTCAGTTTAGTATTATTTTGTTGAGCCTTTTGCATTTTTATTCCTAAGGAATGTTTTTTTACAGTTTTCCTGTGATGATTTTGTCTAGTTTTGGTGTCAGTATAACACTAGCTACAAAATAAGTTTAGGAAATATTCCCTTTTTTATTTTTTGGAAGATTTTAGGTAGGACTGGTATTAACTGTTTTCTAAATTTTTTATAAAATTCACCAGTGACACCATCTGGGTTTTAGATTTTATTGTGGGAAGTTTTTGTGTTAATGTTCTTTTGCTGCTATAAAGCCTGTGGCTTAAAAAAACACAAATTCATTACTTTACAGTTCTGTATATTAGAAATCCAATACAGGTTTTGCAGAGCTAACATCAAGGTATTGGCAGTGCTTCATTTTTTTTTTTTTTTTATTAATTTCTTCCTAGAGATTCTGGAAGTCCAGAATGCATTTCTTGCCTTTTCCAGCTTCTGGAAGGCAGCTGCATTCCTTGGCTCCCAGCCCTTTTCATCTATTTTCAAAACTAGCAAAGTTGAACCTCTCTGATCATTCTTCGATAGTCACATCTTGCCTTGATTCTAGCCAGAAATGGTTCACTGCATTTAAGGACCTATATAACTAGATTAGAACCACTCCCTGGGGGAGGTAATCTCCCTGTCTCAAGTTCCTTAACTTAATCATACATGCAAAGTCTCTTTTTTTTCCATGTAAGACAACATAATTACAGGTTGCCGGGTTTAGGACATGGGCATTTTTGGGGGGCCATAATTCTGCCTACCAGATTTTAAAATTATTTAATTTCTTTGAATATTAGAGGTCTATTTAGATTTCTATTTCTTTCTTAATTTGTTTGGCTAATTTTTGTCTTTCTAGAAATTTGCGCATTTAATCTAGATTATCTAATTTTTGGCATATATTTCTTCACATATTTTTCTCATTATTGTTTTTATATCTTTAAGGTTGTTGATGATGCCCCCACTTTTATTCCTGACTTAAAAAATTGAGTCTCTTTTCCTGCTTCCCTCCTTTTTTCTTCCTCTTCCTCCTTTCTAACCTGTTGTGATTAGTCAAGCTGAAACCTGATTAGTTTTTGTGATCTTTTTAAAAAAACCCTTTTATCTTCATTCAATTTCTCTGTTTTTCTACCTCTATTTCTTGTATTTACTTCTGATCTTTATTATTTCTTTCATTTTGCTTGATATGAATTTATTTTTTCTTTTCTTTTTTTTTTTTTTTTTTTTTTTTTAGTTCTTAAGGTAGAAGTTGAGGTTAATGATTTGAGATTTTTTTTTTTTTTAAGGTAGAGGTTTACTGCTATAATTCCCTTTTAGGAAATTCTTCAGCTGAACACTTTTTTTGTTTGTTTTGTTTGTTTGTTTGCTCTGTTTTTGTTTTTTGGATGAAAAAAATTATATTTAGATTTAGCCAGGTCAGCTCATTTTAGATAATCCCAATTTTGTTGGCTATATCCAAAGCATCATAGTCAGAAGCCAGTCAGACATATGCCTTCTTCCATCCATCGGGCCTGATCAGGGTGTTGACATTGGACACATTAGTGTCCTAGAGGGTCTTCACAGCCTCTTTGATCAGGTGCTTGTTGGCCTTGACATCCACAGTGAACACAAGTGTGTCATTGTCTTCCATTTTCTTCATGGCTGACTCAATATGCAGTGGGAACTTGACGATGACATAGTGGTCAAGCTTGTTTCTCCTGAGGGTGCTCTTTCAAGGATATTTGGGCTGCCTTCAGAGAGGCAGTGTCTTGGGCATGGGAAGGTACGTGACATGCAGATCATTTGTTTTGTTTTGTGTTGGTAGATGTCTTTCAGCACTGCTTTCTTGGATTTCAAAGGCTTTGCTTTGGCTTTGGCTTTGGGAGGGGCAGGGTATTCCTTCTTCACCTTTGGTACCACCTCCACGAATGGGATTCTGAATACCATGTTTTAATGTGTTACTTTTGTTTTTATTCATAGCAAAGTATTATCTAATTTCCTTTGCGATTTCTTCTTTAATCTATTGGCTATCTGTGTGTGTTAATTTCCAAATATTTGTGAATTCTGCAACTTTCTTCTGTTATTAATTTATAATTGAACTAAACTGTTGTCAGAAAAGATACTTTGAGGGTGTCTGGGGGGCTTAGTCTGTTAAGCATCTGCCTTTGGCTCAGGTTTATCCCCATGTCAGACTCCTTGCTCTGTGGGGAGTCTGCTTCCCCCTCTGCTACTCCCTCTATTCATGCTCTCTCTCTCTCTCATTCTCTTAAATAAATAAAGTCTTAAGAAAAAAAAAAAAAGAAAAGATACCTTGTATGATTTCTGTCCTTTGAAATTTCTTGAGTCTTATATTATGGACTAGGATAAGATCTATGATCTTATATTATGGACTAGGATATGATCTATGATCTCTCCTAGAGAATGTTCCATGTCCACATGAAAAGCATGTATATTCTCCTGCTCTTGAGTATACATGTCTTAGTTTTAGTTGGTTTCTGATGTTGTTCAAATTTTCTATTTTCTTACTGTCAAATGTTAATATTATGGAGGATCCCTTTATTGTGACAAATCACATGCCACAAAGAACACTGTTTTTGCCGAGATTCAGCTATTTTTCTTGAATTAGTTGAATTATTGCAATCTTTTAATTTCTCATGTTGTGAAAGTGTTGATTTTCGTGATTTTTCTAGTGTTCTTCTGCTTAATGGAGAGAGAGAGAGAGATAATATATAAATATTTCTTTTGGACATTGTTTCTTTCCTTCTATTACCAATATTGAGTCTTGACCTGTCCCTTGTTGCTTGTCCTGTCTCTTGTCTTAACCTGTCCCTGGTCCCTTACTATCTTCATAACTTCAGCAAATTCTCAAGTCCTGTATTTCATAATCTTTATTTGTAAAAGGGGTGCTCTAATACGCACTTCATAGAGCTCTCGTGAGGGGAACATGTCAAACAATTATTAGAAGGTACTTTCTGGTACCTGTCAAAGAAATGATAGCTTTTAGATGTCACTAGTTAAAGGGAACCCTTTCTTTCCTAAAGAGCATGGCACAGAAGTTTCTTTGTGTACAGATTTCCAGAATACGACTGTTCAGTGATGCTGATTTTTGTATACAATGAGAGGCACATGTGGTGGTCTGTGTCTCACATTTGTGAATTCTTCTGCTGAGTCACTGGTCATGTTCAGTCGGATATTTACCTGCCCTACTCACTTTGAAAGCTGCAGATTGCATGGTTCTGAGGACTTACAGGTTTTACCACATAGAAAATAATATCGATTTTTGTTCAGGATTGAATTTTTTTTAATGCACTCCTCTTTCTATTTCTTTTTTTCGTGAAAACAAACTGGCAGTTGAGTATGATCTGCATAATAGCAGATCATATGTTCTGATAGATTAGCTTTGGTCTTTTATAATAAATATCTGTTAAGAGTCTTGTGACACCTACAGAATTTGATCATTTGTCATTTTCAGGGAAAACTCCTCCTTCCTATTCTCCTCCCCTCTCTTAAGTATAATGTTTACAATAGTGAATTCCCTGCTTTTCATTGTAGAAGTCAGAGGAACTCCATCAACTCCCTTGTAGAAAGAACATATGCACTTGATATAGACTTGCTTTTCAGAACATTTAAGTCTGGAGCTGAATTTGTAGCAGCTGAGGCAAAATCAAAGTGCTGGTTAAAATCTGTCCATTTGTGGACTCAGCAGCAGTTTGCCAAATGGTGGTGGAAGCATTGTTATGGATAATTATTGCTTTTAGCCTTCTAGAACTGCTTCAGTTTCTGCTCATTTTCCACAATGTTTCCTTTTATAGTTGGTCTATCGTTGGTCCCCATTTCATAGACCTAAGAATCCCATTAGATGAAAGGACATGCATAATCTGGCCCACACTTGGTAGTTTCATTGTCTGCCACTCTAGCTTAAATAGTCTGTGCCTCAACCACATTGAATTTCATGTTATTTTTATAAGTAGTAAGTTCAGTTTTCAATAATGCTTCTATTAGTTTTATGTTATTGACATAACAAATTACCACAAACTTAATGGTTTAACCAATATATATATAAATTTTTTTGATTATCATTCTGTTGGTCAGAGGTCTGATCCAGGTATCACTGTACTAAAGTAAAGATGTTACATGGTTCTCCTCCTTTTTTTGAGGCTCTGAGGAATGAGCCATTTCCTTGCTCATTTGAATTGCTGGGAGGATTCAATCCCTTGTGGTTGTAGGACTGAGGTCCCTGTTGTTGGGCTGGCTGTAAACTAAAGGTCATTCTCAGCTACTACAAGGCTAATGGTTGGCTAATGGTTCCCTTTTCTCATTTTCAAAGCCAGTAATCACAGGTCAAGTTCTTGTTATGTGCAACCTTTCTGAGTCATCTTCCATCATTGTCTCTCTCTTTGACCACAGCCAGGAAAGGTTTTTCACTATTAGGACTATGCAGTTATATAAACATATAATATAGGATAATCTCCCCACACCAAAGTCTGTATTCTTAATTACATCTGTAAAGTCCCTTTTGCCATATAAGTTAACATATTCACAAGCTCCAGACATTAGGAAATGGATATCTTGAGAGGCCATTATTCTATCTATTACAGTCCACTCTTTGGCCTCAAAAGATTCACATTCTTCCCTCCTAAAAAATACATACAATTCATCCCACATCCTGATATCCCCCAAAAGTCTTGATGCATTACAGCATCAACTCTAAGTCCAAAGTCTTACCTAAATCTTATCTGCTGAAAAATCCCAAATATCATTATCTATATCATCCAAATTAGGTGTACAAGAGGCTGTGATAATCTGTCTTTGGCACATTTTCACATGCCCATCTATGGGCATGAGAAATTAAAGAGCAAATTATTTGCTTCCATAATGACTTGGTGGGACAAATGTAGGATAATACTTGTAGACATCTTCATTCAAAAAGGAATAAAATGGAAGGAGAAAGGAGTCACCAGTCCCAAGAAATTTTGAAACTTAACCTGCCAAACTCCATTAGATATCAAGACCTGTGAGTAATCCTTTTTAGTTTGTGGCTCTCCCCTCTAGGACCTAGGCTCTCCCCTCCGAGTCATTTTTCTTTTTTCATAAAAGGCAGCAAGTGGTTGCAAGTGATGGTTTTATTAGCTTGTTTCCTGCCAGTAGTATTTGGAAGGGAGTGTGGGGTGGTGCACAGCTATGACCTTCTTTTATTTGGGACTCCTTTTTCCTTTTGGTCCAAGCTGGTAGTTTCTCTGCTTGTGTAAAGTACTTAAGAACCTTGAGAGTCTCCTGTATATGTAACTGAGCTTTATGTCATTTACAGGACGACTGTCCATAGGTCTTTCCTAGATAATCCCACCCTTATTTTTTACTTTTGCTGAGATGGCTGAGGGATAATGCCCTTAAGCTTCCTAGATCCTTTCCTGTTTTTTTTTTTTTTTTTTAAGATTTTATTTATTTATTTGACAGACAGAGATCACAAGTAGGCAGAGAGGCAGGGAGAGAGAGGTGGAGGCAGGCTCCCTGTTGAGCAGAGAGCCTGATGCAAGGCTCGATCCCAGGACCCTGGGATCATGACCCGAGCTGAAGGCAGAAGCTTTAACCCACTGAGCCACCCAGGCGCCCCTCCTTTCCTGGTTTAAATGAGATCTGTGATCCACACTTTTAGTCTGTACAAAGAGCTTTTCATCTAACTGAATACTTTGAACCCTTGATCTTTCTGAGGCAAAAGTTTATAGAGCCATACTCCTGGGTTTTAGTTTTGTTTTGTTTTGGTTTTTTGTCTAGAGCATGCTTCCTAACAATGAATCTCTTAATTTTAGCATATTTTGCGATCTGGATAGTCTGAAAATTTCTCAAATCCTGACATCCTGACATTCTCAAATTCTGACATTCAAATCCTTAAGATTTTTTCCTCCTAAATTCTTACATTTTTACTCTAAACTTCAAGATCATCTAACACTTGCTTAGAAATCTCTTCAGTTCAATATCTAGGTTTAAAACTCACAAATCCTGGAGAGGAGGAGTCAAGATGGCGGAGAAGTAGCAGGCTGAGACTACTTCAGGTAGCAGGACATCAGCTAGATAGCTTATCTAAAGATTACAAACACCTACAAATCCAAAGGGAGATCGAAGAGAAGAAGAACAGCAACTCTAGAAACAGAAAATCAACCACTTTCTGCAAGGTAGGACTGGCGGAGAAGTGAATCCAAAGCGACAGGAAGATAGACCGCGGGGGGAGGGCCTGGCTCCCGGCGAGTGGCAGGGCAACGGAGCACAAAATCGGGACTTTTAAAAGTCTGTTCCGCTGAGGGACATCGCTCCAGAGGCTTAACCGGGGTGAAGCCCACACGGGGTCAGCGTGGCCTCAGGTCCCGCAGGGTCACAGAAGGATCGGGGGTGTCTTAGTGTCACAGAGCTCACAGGTATTAGAACGGGGAAGCCGGCTACAGAGACAGAGCCGAGGAGTGACTCTCAGCTCGGAGTTACCTTGAACCGGTCGCAGGCTCGGTCAGCTCGGAGCGTGGCGGGAGGCCAGGGTGGTGGGAGTCATTGGGCGCTGTTCTCTGGGGGCACACTGAGGAGTGGGGCCCCAGGCTCTCAGTTCCTCCGGGCCGGAGACTGGGAGGCTGCCATCTTCATTCCCGCCCTCCGAAACTCTACAGAAAATGCTCAGGGAACAAAAGCTCCCGAAAGCAAACCCGAGCGGATTACTCAGCATGGCCCCGGGTAAGGGCGGTGCAACTCCGCCTGGGGCAAAGACGCTTGAGAATCACTACAACAGGCCCCTCCCCCAGAAGATCAGCAAGAAACCCAGCCAGGACCAAGTTCACCTACCAAGGAGTGTAGTTTCAATACCAAGGAGAGCGGCGGAATTCCAGAGGAGGAGAAGCAAAGCACGGAACTCATGGCTTTCTCCCCATGATTCTTTGGCCTTGCAGTTAAATTAAATTTTTTTTCTTTTCTTTTTCAATTTTTTTTCTTCTTCTGCTAAATTTTTAACTTTTACCCTTTTTTTAAAACATTTTTAACTAGTTTAATATATATATATATTTTTTTCCTTTTTATACTTTTTCTTTATTGGTTTTCTTCTTTTAATTTTTTTTTTCTTTCTGAAACTCTTTTTATCCCCTTTCTCCCCCGCCACGATTTGGGATCTCTTCTGATTTGGCTAAAGCATATTTTCCTGGGGTTGTTGCCACCCTTTTAGTATTTTACTTGCTTCTTCATATACTCTTATCTGGACAAAATGACAAGGCGGAAAAATTCACCAAAAAAAAAAAAAAAGAACAAGAGGCAGTACCAAAGGTAGGGACCTAATCAATACATACATTGGTAATATGTCAGATCCAGAGTTCAGAATGACGATTCTCAAGGTCCTAGCCGGGCTCGAAAAAGGCATGGAAGATATTAGAGAAACCCTCTCGGGAGATATAAAAGCCCTTTCTGGAGAAATAAAAGAACTAAAATCAAACCAAGTTGAAATCGAAAAAACTATTAATGAGGTACAAACAAAAATGGAGGCTCTGACGGCTAGGATAAATGAGGCAGAAGAAAGAATTAGCGATATAGAAGACCAAATGACAGAGAATAAAGAAGCTGAGCAAAAGAGGGACAAACAGCTACTGGATCACGAGGGGAGAATTCGAAAGATAAGTGACACCATAAGACGAAACAACATTAGAATAATTGGGATTCCAGAAGAAGAGGAAACAGAGAGGGGAGCAGAAGGTATATTGGAGAGAATTATTGGAGAGAATTTCCCCAATATGGCAAAGGGAACAAGCATCAAAATCCAGGAGGTTCAGAGAACCCCCCTCAAGATCAATAAGAATAGGTCCACACCCCGTCACCTAATAGTAAAATTGACAAGTCTTAGTGACAAAGAGAAGATCCTGAAAGCAGCCAGGGAAAAGAAGTCTGTAACGTACAATGGTAAAAATATTAGATTGGCAGCAAACTTATCCACAGAGCCCTGGCAGGCCAGAAAGAGCTGGCATGATATATTCAGAGTACTAAATGAGAAAAACATGCAGCCAAGAATACTATATCCAGCTAGGCTATCATTGAAAATAGAAGGAGAGATTAAAAGCTTCCAGGACAAACAAAAACTGAAAGAATTTGCAAATACCAAACCAGCTCTACAGGAAATATTGAAAGGGGTCCTCTAAGCAAGGAGAGACCCTAAAAGAAGTAGATCAGAAAGAAACAGAAACAATATACAATAACAGTCACCTTACAGGCAATACAATGGCACTAAATTCATATCTCTCAATACTTACCCTGAATGTTAATGGGCTAAATGCCCGAATCAAAAGACACAGTGTATCAGAATGGATAAAAAAACAAAACCCATCTATATGTTGCCTACAAGAAACTCATCTTAAACCCGAAGACACCTCCAGATTTAAAGTGAGGGTGTGGAAAAGAATTTACCATGCTAATGGACATCAGAAGAAAGCAGGAGTGGCAATCCTTATATCAGAACAATTAGATTTTAAGCCAAAGACTACAATAAGAGTTGAGGAAGGACACTATATCATACTCAAAGGAACCATCCAACAAGAGGATCTAACAATTTTAAATATCTATGTCCCTAACATGGGAGCAGCCAACTATATAAACCAATTAATAACAAAATCAAAGAAACATATCGACAATAATACAATAATAGTAGGGGACTTTAACACTGCCCTCACTGAAATGGACAGATCATCCAAGCAAAAGATCAACAAGGAAATAAAGGCCTTAAATGACACACTGGGCCAGATGGACATCACAGATATATTCAGAACATTTCATCCCAAAGCAACAGAATACACATTCTTCTCTAGTGCACATGGAACATTCTCCAGAATAGATCACATTCTTGGTCCTAAATCAGGTCTCAACCATTATCAAAAGATTGGAATCATTCCCTGCATATTTTCAGACCACAATGCTCTGAAGCTAGAACTCAATCACAAGAGGAAATTTGGAAAGAACCCAAATACATGGAGACTAAACAGCATCCTTCTAAAGAATGAATCGGTCAACCAGGAAATTAAAGAAGAATTGAAAAAAATTCATGGAAACAAATGATAATGAAAACACAACGGTTCATCTGTTGTATCTGTTGTATCTGTGGGATACAACAAAGGCAGTCCTGAGAGGAAAATATATAGCGGTACAAGCCTTTCTCAAGAAACAAGAAAGGTCTCAGGTACACAACCTAACCCTACACCTAAAGGAGCTGGAGAAAGAACAAGAAAGAAACCCTAAACCCAGCAGGAGAAGAGAAATCATAAAGATCAGAGCAGAAATCAATGAAATAGAAACCAAAAAAACAATAGAACAAATCAACGAAACTAGGAGCTGGTTCTTTGAAAGAATTAATAAGATTGATAAACCCCTGGCCAGACTTATCAAAAAGAAAAGAGAGAGGACCCAAATAAATAAAATCATGAATGAAAGAGGAGAGATCACAACGAACACCAAAGAAATACAGACAATTATAAGAACATATTATGAGCAACTCTACGCCAACAAATTTGACAATCTGGAAGAAATGGATGCATTCCTAGAGACATATAAACTACCACAACTGAATCAGGAAGAACTAGAAAGCCTGAACAGACCCATAACCACTAAGGAGATTGAAACTGTCATCAAAAATCTCCAAACAAACAAAAGCCCAGGGCCAGACGGCTTCCCGGGGGAATTCTATCAAACATTTAAAGAAGAACTAATTCCTATTCTCCTGAAACTGTTCCAAAAAATAGAAATGGAAGGAAAACTTCCAAACTCATTTTATGAGGCCAGCATCACCTTGATCCCAAAACCAGACAAGGATCCCATCAAAAAAGAGAACTACAGACCAATATCCTTGATGAACACAGATGCAAAAATTCTCGCCAAAATACTAGCCAATAGGATTCAACAGTACATTAAAAGGATTATTCACCACGACCAAGTGGGATTTATTCCAGGGCTGCAAGGCTGGTTCAACATCCGCAAATCAATCAATGTGATACAACACATTAATAAAAGAAAGAACAAGAACCATATGATACTCTCCATAGATGCTGAAAAAGCATTTGACAAAGTACAGCATCTCTTCCTGATCAAAACTCTCAAAGTGTAGGGATAGACGGCACATACCTCAATATTATCAAAGCCATCTATGAAAAACCCACCACAAATATCATTCTCAATGGAGAAAAACTGAAAGCTTTTCCGCTAAGGTCAGGAACAAGGCAGGGATGTCCGTTATCACCACTGCTATTCAACATAGTACTAGAAGTCCTAGCCTCAGCAATCAGACAACAAAAGGAAATTAAAGGCATCCAAATCGGCAAAGAAGAAGTCAAACTATCACTCTTTGCAGATGATATGATACTATATGTGGAAAACCCAAAAGACTCCACTCCAACACTGCTAGAACTTGTACAGGAATTCAGTAAAGTGTCAGGATATAAAATCAATGCACAGAAATCAGTTGCATTTCTCTATACCAACAACAAGACAGAAGAAAGAGAAATTAAAGAGTCCATCCCATTTACAATTGCACCCAAAACTATAAGATACCTGGAATAAACCTAACCAAAGAGACTAAGAATCTATACACAGAAAACTATAAAGTACTCATGAAAGAAATTGAGGAAGACACAAAGAAATGGAAAAATGTTCCATGCTCCTGGATTGGAAGAATAAATATTGTGAAAATGTCTATGCTACCTAAAGCAATCTACACATTTAATGCAATTCCTATCAAAATCCCACCCATTTTTTCCAAAGAAATGGAACAAATAATCCTAAAATTTATATGGAACCAGAAAAGACCTCGAATAGCCAAAGGAATATTGAAAAAGAAAGCCAAAGTTGGTGGCATCACAATTCCGGACTTCAAGCTCTATTACAAAGCTGTCATCATCAAGACAGCATGGTACTGGCACAAAAACAGACACATAGATCAATGGAACAGAATAGAGAGCCCAGAAATAGACCCTCAACTCTATGGTCAACTCATCTTCGACAAAGCAGGAAAGAATGTCCAATGGAAAAAAGACAGCCTCTTCAATAAATGGTGTTGGGAAAATTGGACAGCCACATGCAGAAAAATGAAATTGGATCATTTCCTTACACCACACACGAAAATAGACTCAAAATGGATGAAGGATCTCAATGTGAGAAAGGAATCCATCAAAATCCTTGAGGAGAACACAGGCAACATCCTCTTCGACCTCAGCCGCAGCAACATCTTCCTAGGAACATCGCCAAAAGCAAGGGAAGCAAGGGCAAAAATGAACTATTGGGATTTTATCAAGATCAAAAGCTTTTGCACAGCAAAGGAAACAGTGAACAAAACCAAAAGACAACTGACAGAATGGGAGGAGATATTTGCAAATGACATATCAGATAAAGGGCTAGTGTCCAAAATCTATAAAGAACTTAGCAAACTCAACACCCAAAGAACAAATAATCCAATCAAGAAATGGGCAGAAGACATGAACAGACATTTCTGCAAAGAAGACATCCAGATGGCCAACAGACACATGAAAATGTGCTCCACATCACTCGGCATCTGGGAAATACAAATCAAAACCACAATGAGATATCACCTCACACCAGTCAGAATGGCTAAAATTAACAAGTCAGGAAATGACAGATGCTGGCGAGGATGCGGAGAAAGGGGAACCCTCCTACACTGTTGGTGGGAGTGCAAGCTGGTGCAATCACTCTGGAAAACAGCATGGAGGTTCCTCAAAATGTTGAAAATAGAACTACCCTATGACCCAGCAATTGCACTGCTGGGTATTTACCCTAAAGATACAAACGTAGTGATCCGAAGGGGCACGTGCACCCGAATGTTTATAGCAGCAATGTCTACAATAGCCAAACTATGGAAAGAACCTAGATGTCTATCAACAGACGAATGGATAAAGAAGATGTGGTATATATTCACAATGGAATACTATGCAGCCATCAAAAAATATGAAATCTTGCCATTTGCGATGATGTGGATGGAACTAGAGGGTATCATGCTTAGCGAAATAAGTCAATCGGAGAAAGACAACTATCATATGATCTCCCTGATATGAGGGAGAGGAGATGCAACATGGGGGGTTAAGGGGGTAGGAGAAGAGTAAATGAAACAAGATGGAATTGGGAGGGAGACAAACCATAAGTGACTCTTAATCTCACAAAACAAACTGAGGGTTGATGGGGGGAGGGGGGTTGAGAGGGGGGTGGGATTATGGACACTGGGGAGGGTATGTGCTATGGTGAGTGCTGTGAATTGTGTAAACCTGGTGATTCACAGACCTTTACCCCTGGGGATAAAAATATATGTTTATAAAAAATAAAATTAATAAAAAAAAAAACCTCACAAATTCTGTTTCCCACATAACTGCAGGACAGAGCCCACTAAACTTTCTGCCTCTATATAACAAAGGATCACCTTTATTCTAGTTTCTAGAAACATGTTTCTCGTTTCCTTCTGAGCCCTCACTGGAAGTACCTTCTGTGTCCATATTTCTAACAGTTTAGTTTCATGATGGTTCATATATCCTCTGAGGCAATTTAGCTTTCATCTACCATGCTCCTTACTTCATTCTGAGTTTTCAGTAACAGAGTCATCAATATTCATATTTCTTACAGGAGTCTGTTCAAATCACTCTGGACGTTTTCTGTCATAATCCTCATGAGAGATGAATGAGAAAAGAAATATTAACAAAAATCTCAAAAAGTTACAAATACCTTAAACTTCTGAAAATCCAGAAAATTAGCATGCTATTTTTGTTAATAAACTGCCTATAAAACCCCTGAAATACTTTTCTCCTCTGCCACTTGGTACCCTACTCTGCAATTATCCCATCGTATTCCAATAATTTTCTGATATCAATTATATTGGAGAGAAGAAAATGATAATTTGGTTATTCCTCTAATGTCAATGACTTTTTTTTATTTTGATATATTAGAAATGTTTTTATCTCACAACTTGTAATTAGAAATGTCATGTAGAATTTTAGAATTATTGTAATTTGGTAAAAGCTTTTTCGAGTATTTTCTTATCTGAATTGTATGATTTCAGGACACATACAGTTTTCCCTTATATTTTTCAATCTTAAATACTATTTGAATTGTTCATGGTCTTTAATCAGCTTGTCATTGATTCATTATAGCTATATATTATGAGGAATTTTTTGGGTTAGTGTCACTATTTTGTGTCAACCGAGAAATAAAGTTAAATATATTTCCCATATGTTTATATGACTTCACATCTCTTCATGAATTGGATTATTAAAAAAATACTAATCTATTCAATATAACAACCATTGATTTAGTGATGGATATATTTCTGCAGGAGCTTTATCATTGGAGTATATATTTTTTAGACCACTTCAGTTTCAAGGTGGCATTTTTGTAAATAATTTCAAGAAAATGCAGTTTTCATGTGAACAAGATGCAACAGATATGCTAAGATATGACCTCATACATTGTGATGCCTCAAATATGTGAGCTCACACATAGAATACTCTCCCTTTGTAGTACTTCTATAGATACAGAAATTCTGATAAATTTTACTTTGTATGATTCTCACAAAATATTCATTGTGATCATAATTGTACAAACTGCATCATTGAGTATAAGTAGAAGAAAACTTCTGTTTTGACAATAAATGTAGAATCTTGCACCAACAGTCTTATATGTATGATTAGCAGAAGAATTTTCCATGATTAAATTCTGGTTCAGTACATTTCAATCCTGTTTTTCCGCTTTTGCCCATAGTTTTATTCCTAGATGCTATAGAATATGTTCATTTGCACTTCCCAGTTCTCATCTTTATGTCACGATGCCAGGTGAATCATCACATCAGTAGTGGCATAAGGAGAAGGGCTAGCAATAGCTTAACTGTACATGTACATTAGATTGAGTCTAATGGTATATATATATATATATATTTTCAATTTTATTTTCAATTTTAATGATCTCAAGTTGGATCCCAAAGGTACCCACAGGCATTCCAGTGCCATCAAGTAGGAGGAGAATTATGATGGAGGAGAAGATAAGGTAAAGAGAAGTAGTCGTCAGCTGACTTAATTAAGTCACCTGATCTTAGTTAAAATATTTTACTTCACCAAATTTCACAGGAAGATTTGAACATATAAACATTTTTAGGACCTCTTTTAGGTCTTGGAAGGGGTGCAGGCAAATAAGGGACCATAACACCTCAAGAAAAAAATCCCTCTTCTAAGAAAACTGATCTGTCCTAGGTCTTCTGTAACTGAGTTGTTGGCAACTCCATTTTTCAAGTAACTCAGTTCAAAGAACTTGAAGTAATTTTGACTTATCTCATTCAGTTTCTATATTTATTAGTAAATCCTTCAAAATATACTCAAGACTCCAAACATTTCTTCCCATCCCACTCTATCATTGTGAACTGAGCTGGCCATCAACTTTCATGTATATTATTTTAATAACCTCCTAATTTATCTCATTTTACTCTTACTGTCTTTTAGTCTACTCTCAATATGGCGATTCAAGTGAGATAGTTAACATTCAGTTATATGTAAGTCAGATCATAGCACTTCTCTGCTTAGAACTGTTGCATGGAACATCTACTTACTTAAGAGTCAAAGTCATTATTGTCACCTATAAGGCTTCCCTGATCTGACCCCTTTAGTTCTTGACCCCATTTCCCTTTACTCTTTCCTTTCTTTTGCTACTGGAGCCATCCTGGTCTCTTTACTTCCTCACAAATGCCCAGAAGTAATACAGCTTGTGGTCTTAGTGCTTACAGTTCCTACTGCCTTGAGTGACTGTGTTAGATATCCCAGGACTTTTTTCCTCACTTCCTTTAGGACTTCATGTAAAAATTACTTTAGTGAGGATTTCTCTTGCCTATTCTACTATAATTACACCCTTCTATTCTGCCACAATTTCTCCAAATTGCTTTTCTTACCTTAATTTTTAGTAATTATCATTTTCTAAATGAGTATGTGTTTATTTATTTTTGTTTACCTATTTTTTCATGTATAATCTATATTTACTATTAGAAAATAAGCTCCATGAGGCAGATATGTCTCTTTGGTTTATTGTGCACCTCCCCCAGATGCCTAGAAGGATGCCTGGCATAAGGTAGGTGTTCAATAAATATTTATTAATGAATATTTATCAAAAAGGAATGAATTTTTTACCTGGGGAATACATAGGCATTTTTTTGTCTGCAACCTCTTGGACTGTTCCCAAGTCCTTCAAAGTAGAATTAATAATATTAATGTGTTACAAAGTATTTGGCAATGACCTATAAAATATCATAATCCTGATGGAATTGTACTTAGTTGTTTAGCATTCTTCTTTACTCTTTACAATATGAATTCTCTTAGGTCAGGCTTTGTGTTATGATCTTTTTAATATTCCGAGTGTATAGTCAATTGGCTGTAACTGGGAAGAATTTGAATAATATTCATTAAAATAATCCTAAAACTAAGTGAATATATTGGCTAAATGCCAGTAATAAATTTTATTTTTAGGCAGAGAAGTAAAGGTTGTTCTTTCCTTGAGGGACAACTCCAGATAAAAAAGACTTGACAGGACAGAATCTTTAATTGGAAAACCCAAGTCAGAGAATCCTTGGAATTCTATGCTCAGCAAGAAAGTAACACTTTAGTTGCTACAGAAGTTACAATCAGAGAGGAGCCCATAATGGATTACTCAATTAAACCAGCTGTTTACAAATCCTGAAGCATGTAATAAAGGCACTCTTGGGCATAAAAGGCATTTTAGTATTTTTCATGTTAATGAAAAGGGGGAAATAACTTGAAACATTCTAGAGATCCTCTTCATTTGTGGATTGCATTCCAGAGAAGCATCTCTCAAAGTGTATAAAGAAAACTTTGTTTATAGGATATTGATAAGGTTATGTAAAAAGAAATAAGAAGGACCTATTAAGTGAAATAAAACTAAAATTACTTCTTTACTACAGAATTTCCACCCACCTTTAATATGTGTTGTGATTTCACCAAGAAGTAGATACAGAAGCCTGCATTCTCTAAAAGTTTTTGTTTATAGAACTTTTTTATTTTTGTTTGTTTGTTTGTTTATTTATTTATTTATTTATTTTAGCACCTTTACTTCTAAATATATTTTAGAGGTGGTCCACAAACAGCAAATCTTTTTTTTTTTTAAAGATTTTATTTATTTATTTGACAGAGAGAAATCACAAGTAGGCAGAGAGGCAGGCAGAGAGAGAGGAGGAAGCAGGCTCCCCGCTGAGCAGAAAGCCCGATTCAGGGCTTGAACCCAGGACCTGGGATCATGACCTGAGCCGAAGGCAGCGGCCCAACCCACTGAGCCACCCAGGCGCCCCAACACAAACAGCAAATCTTGATGGGATATATAGTTCTAAGGAAAAGGTGTCACACCACGTGTTGTGACAAGAAACCAGCAAGAACCATTTTCATGGCACAAAGTCTTAGCAGTCATTCATACCTATTCCTGAATCATGTATTTCATTGGTACATTCAACATTGCTTTCCCTTTAGGGAAACATATCAGGTGATAGTTCACAGGATCTTCAAAAGCTATCTCAAGGTGAGTTATTCTGAGAAACTTCTTTATACCAGAGTAGTTCCCCTATGGATTCTAATCATTTGAAACTACTGCAGTCACTTTGCCAACCACTGTAGGTATTTTCAGCCCCCATGATCCAAATATTTTGTAAATATGGAACATTTTTCTGCTTATCCTGTTTGGGACTGTCTGCATTCTCATTACATTGTTTGGCAGAGGCTGCTTTATCCCACCCCCCCCCCCCCCCCGCAATGAAATATTCTCTGTATCTGGAATATTCTTTGTATCTGAAATATTGCACAAGACGGTACAGCAGCTGTATGAAAAGCTAGTTGATTTCAAAGTCCTCTCCAGCCTTGTGATTGTCCAGATTCCAAAATAGAAAGAGTGTGATTATAGCCTACATAAAAGGTTACAGGCTGCAGAAGGGCTGGCTCCAAATAGAAGGCCAAATGATGCCACCATGTATTGTCCTTTAGACTTGTCTAAAGCTGAACATATAGAAAACACTTGATTTAACTCCACAAATATTTATTGAGTACCCATTATATGCAAAATAGTTTGTTTCATGCTAATCCCTGGAGCAAAATGATACTCTCAAAGTTTAATCAGCACAGGATTTATTGGACACCCACCAGGATGCTTCCCTTCAATACAACTATAATTCTATGTAGTGAACACTCATCCAACCCATATGAGCAAATAAAGATAATTGGATGGATGTAATTGGGAGAGGATTAGTAATGCTGGCAGCCCAGTCACTGTAATTCCACTTCAAGTCCCCTTTTGATAAATCTACATAAGAGAAGTCAGATGTGGTTTTGACAGGAGTAGATCCTGACAGGAATATGCCAGGAATTTTACCAGTTATAGATCAGTTTCCAAGTTATTGGAAATTGAGTGATTAAAACCAAACGGAGAGTGAAAGGTTTACCTAAGCCGAGGTTATCATTTTTGAGAGCTAGTAGGGAACATGAGAGATAAATCCAGTATCAGCAAGGTGAGTGCTCAAATGAGTCCAGGTGTGAAGAAACCCAGAACTGTCAGATACTGTGATGCAATTTAGGAAAGGGCTCAGGACTGAATTTGGGATCAAACCATATTTGATATATGACAGATATCAGCAACTGAATAAAGAGATGAACACAATTTAGGGCAGGAAACCAAATCAGAAAATCTAGAAAAAAAACTAAAGAGAACAACATGAACAAAAGTTAATATGATTTTTTTTTTAAGATTTTATTTATTTACACGAGAGAGAGAGAGAGAGAGCATGAGCAGAGGATGGGGAGAGGGAGAAGTAGGCTCCCCGGCAAGGAGGGCGCCAGAGGTGGGGCTCATTTCCAGGACCCCAGGATTTTGACCTGAGCTGAAGGCAGTTTCTTAACCAACTGAGCCACCCAGGTGCCCCTAATGTGACTTGAAGGATAGGAGAAGAGGGGCCTAGGGGGAGGACAGCATTCAAGTTTGCTCTTTTGTTTCCATGTAAAGATTAATGCAAAAAAAGTCTGGCTTTGGGGACTCCTCAGGAAGTTTATATGCAAGCCTAACACACAAATTTTTTTTTCTTTTATGAAAATGGGCCCCTAAGAAAACCAGTCTATGGTTGTATCCTTTCCATCATCTTAGCAGAAAAGGACAAAGTCCAGGAGGTTTGTCCCATATGTTCTGGTTCATCTGGGGGTATGACAGAAGATCATTCCAGAGAACTGAGGTCAGAAATGATCACTCAGTATCCCTTCCTCACCTATATTTGGGCCCTTGACTACTTTGATAAGGTGGACATGCTTGTAGAAAAATAATAGCATCTCCTCCGGCTGGCTTTCTTTCTTTCTTTCTTTCTTTCATTCTTTTTTTAAAGATTTATTTATTTATCTTAATTTTTTTGAGTATAGTTGACACACAAACATTAGTTTTAGGTGTATAACAGTGATTCAACATCTCTGTATGTTATGCTGTTTGCCACAAGTGTAGCTATGGTCTGTTAGCATGCAACACTGTTACGATATCATTAACTATATTCCTTATGTTGTACCTTTTATTCTCATGACTTATTCATTCTGTAACTGGAAGTTCATATTACCCCACTCCTCTTCATCCACTTTGCTGATCCCTCAACCCCCTTCCCTCTGGTAACCATAAGTTTGTACTCTGTATTTATAGGTCTGATTCCACTTTTTTTTTTGTTTATTTATTTGTTTTGGTTTTATTTTATTTATTTATTTTTTTTATTGTGTTATGTTAGTCACCACACAGTGCATCATTAGTTTTTGATGTAGGTTTCCATGATTCATTGTTTGTGTATAACTCTCAGTGTTCCATATAATCCGTCTCCTCCTTAATACATCACCAGGCTCACCCATCCTCCCATTCCTCTCCCTTCTAAAACCCTCCTTCTCCAACATCTGTTATTTCTTGTCAGGCTTACTTCCAACTATGTGCTCTAGAGTCAAAGAAAAAAATCACACCTAGGTCTATTTTTGGCAACAAAGATCGTAGTTGCCAAAATACAAAGTTTGTATTGCCAATGTGTATAATATTATGTGTTCTTAGTAGTCAAGATTCCACATGATCTCTGCATTCAGATAAAAGTGAGGGCTAGAAACTTTATTGACTTCCCCTAGTATGTGATTAAGATAATATTAGTGTAATTCAAAATATATTAATTGATAGCCCTGGAAAACAAGATAGACATTTCTCTTCATCATAGAGCTTACAGTTTAGCATAACTACATATAATTAGTAACAGATACCTCAAGTGTTAAAAAGGAAGGCTAACCTAATCTAGTGAGTTAAGGAAATCTTTTCTGAGTAACTAATAGTTACACTGAACCTTAACAAGCCTGATAGTTTGATAATAAGCAAGCTGTGATGGAATGTACTTTTTCTAACACAGAAGCAACCTCCATCTACACACACAAAATAACCGAGCTGAGCAAAGAAAACATCCCAATGTCAGAAAATGTCCGTAGTAGCTTCAGTGATTAAAATAATATGGAATGTGTATGATGTTATCACTATAAATGGCACAAGCCAACAGTAACCAACATTCACATACACTTGCAATATGTCAGATGTTTCTTACACCTTAATTCATTTAATCCTGACCGTAGCCTGAGAGGGTAGCTACTATCATCCCCCAGGCAGAGCAATGAATTTTCCCAATGTTGGTCATCGAATCAAGTAGGCATTGCTTTCAAACACAGGTCTGATTTCAAAACTCATACCATCTTTATCCCTTATTTCTTTTCTGGTGCCTCTTAAATACATATATTAGGAGGTACAGGGGGTTTCATGGTTGTAGCTGGTGCCCTTTGTGCTTTGCATTGCATCCCTTGGCCACTCCGATTTCAACCTGTAGCTGGGTGTACTCATCTAATAGCGCACTTCCAACATGCATGCTTTTCTGTCTCGAAGCTGTCTGTCCCTGAAACTGGGGGATTTTCTCAGTTTGTGTGAGTTTGTGGGGATTACAACACCCCTGGAATAACCCTTACCTAATGGATGAGGATAGTCTAGTGCATAAAGGCCCCAGTCCTCTCTCCTTCAGAGGAATGGTTCTGAGGTACCTTCTACGTGATTCCTCAGAGGGATCTGTTGGTGACTGAGACCCAGCTGTCCACAGAGGTAACCAGCTTGGTAAGACATATTTCATTTCCTTTGATTTTCTGTCTCACTTTCTCCACTCCTCCACTCTAACTTCCTAAGATTATTTCCCATATAAATCATCTGCAACTCAGTCCGTGTGTCAGGTTTTTTCTATCAGGGGAATTCAAACTAAGATGGTGGTTTTAAGCATTGGATTTATAACAACAATTTTACATTGCATTCCTGTTGCAATCTATTAGATCTTCAGTAAAAAGTAATATGATGTGATGTTCTACTTGTATTCTACTACCATATGCAAGTCCTCAGGTACTTCACTTAAAGAAGAAAGAAGAGAAGAAAAGAAAGGAAAAAAGAAAAGAGGGGCGCCTGGGTGGCTTAGTGGGTTAAAGCCTCTGCCTTTAGCTCAGGTCATGATCCCAGGGTCCTGGGATCGAGCCCCGCGTCGGGCTCTCTGCTCAGCAGGGAGCCTGCTTCCCTTCCTCTCTCTTTCTCTCTGTCTGCTTCTCTGCCTACTTGTGATCTCCGTCTGTCAAACAAATACATAAAATCTTAAAAAAGAAAAGAAAAGAAAAACATCTAAGAGCAAAACATGCATAAAACACAGCATAAAATCTGAAGGAAATTCAAATACTAAGAAATGTACCATTGGAAACATCTATTATTATAGAAATTCAACTGCAGAGTTAAAAGTATTCAAGGCCAAATTCTAATACTACTAAGTATATTTATAAAGCCACCATTGTATCAAATGGTTATTATTTGTGCCAACCCCAGTGATTTTATGTAATTGTATTATTTATTTGACCATCTCATTGATACTATAAAATAAAGAGTAACTTTGCATAGGCCATTTTTGATACCTCCTGTAAGCAAATTTTAAAATGTTATTTGTGTTATTTAATTCAATATGTTGTATAGATGTATGTAGAGATGATTTAGAATTTATCTGAAGTGAAATACCTCATGATCTTGTTTCCTTATAAAATGCCACATATTTTTCAGAGATAGTCTTCTAAGCTTTCTTTCTGTCACTCACATATATTTCAGAAGCAATTGCTGTAGTAAAAGGTTAGTCTTTGAAGGCTTTCTATGTTTTTTGTCTCCTTAAAGTGTCAAATATGGGGACATAGAAAAACCAAACATATCGTATTGAACGATCTATCATTCATTGGAAGGTGATGGATGGGGTCAGACTCATTCAGGCAGTAAATTCACATCCATTTCCTCAGAAAGCTTTTGACATTGTTTTGGAAATCCTCTCTTTATGTAAAATATTATCTCTTTTGTCCTGTTGCTCCTCTATCCATTTCCTCCTCCCTCGTTTGGAAGGCAGTGAAATTTTAGTTCATTGAAGACCGTTTTAGAAATCAAGACACCTGATGTGTTTGATGAAAGTCAGTGCTTTGATAATCTAGAACTTGCCAAAGAAAATGAATTACTTTATGGGTTGTCTTCTCATAAAATTCATTAAAATGAGTTAGAGGCAAAGGTAATTATTTGTTTCACACATTGAGGAACAGGTGTAGATGCTATTTGGAGATCCAAATGAACATGCCAATTAGTGCATTAGGTTTATGTGCAAATGTAGTCTCACTTAATTGCTGTGTCTGAGAAAATTTGCCTTTTTTCTAAAGTGAGTTTTGGAAAACTACACTGCTGTTCATTCGCAAGCATCATATGTTGATGGAATGCTAATGAGTGAATAGAGAATGTCTACACACTGCATCTGGACCTTTTTGCAAATGCCAAATTTGCAATGCCCTGGGTTCTGCCCCTATGATTAACACTTTGCATTATTGTGTATGTCACTGGGGTTATGATACTGCCTCTGCCTAAAGCACAGAACGACAGGAATCAATTCTGATAGACCATGTATGTGTTGATGATGGGAAATATAGAAAAATATGATGTGATATTTTAGAGGAATTTAGGCAGGAAAGGGTAGAAAAGAGAGCAAACATTAAAAAAAACATTGGTTTTAAATGATCTTGCTAAGGATTAGTATTGAGATGCCTGACTTTTGGTTTCTTTTCCCTTATATATTTTTTTTTAATCTGGTGGAAGAGAGTGAGAGGAAGGAGGCTAACTTTGTGAATGCTATCATCTGATGTATAAATTATGATATTTTTAGGTCAGGAAGATTATAAATATTCAGCAGGATTTCCGCAAAGCAAGCAATATATAAAATAATTTATTATTTAGAAGCCTTAATTATGCCAGGTAGGCTACTATTTATGGTAATAGATTGGAGATCTAGAAATAGCACCTCTTAGGAAAGACGCTGGTGCTCTTACAACCCAGATACTTGTTGGAGCATCTCTGTGCTTTGTTTAGAACATGAGGTTATAAAGGTATATAAGGGTTGTCCTGGCAGTGATGGGAAAAGACATGCCATTCTTTCCTGAGCAAATTTATAGCAGTTATAAATACTGGCTTTGCTCAGAGCTCTTTGCTTTTGCAGCAAATAATTGGAAATAATTTTTAAATATGATTTTTGACAGTAGTGTATTTTTAAAAAACTAGTTATGGAAATATAGAACAGAAACCGAGAAACAGACTCTTAACTATAGCAAACAAACTGATGGTTACCAGAGGGGAGGTGGGTAGGGGGGGTTAAACGGGTGATGGACATTAAGGAGGGCACTTGTGATGAGCACTGGGTGTTATATGTAAGTGTTGAACCACTAAATTCTACACTTGAAGTGAGTATTACACTGTATGTTAACTAATTGGAACTTTAGTAGAAACTAAAAACACAAAACCAAAAACAAACATATAGACCAGAACTGTGTAGTAGAAGTTAATCTTATCTAATCCCTCTTGTTCAGGGAATGGTAGAAGCTGGCTTACCTGGAAGTTGTTACTCGGCCTGTACACAAAACAGTCAATTTTAAAAAGACTTACTATGTAATATATGGAAATTTTTTTCATTCAAAATTATTACTTAAGCATCTTCTTTCCTACATACTAGGGCAAATAAAAAGTTCAAATCTATAATTGGTTCTGCCGTCCCTCAACAAATTTACAGGCTAGTTGTCAAGACAAGGCATGGTCACTTGAATAAAACAGAGCAACTGAAAAGGAGAAAAGAAACCATAGTAGCAGGCTGTGTAATCCACATACGTGAGAAATACAGTAATTTTATATGCAGTTAATATTCTTTTCAGAGCAGTTTTTTTTTTCCTGCTCATAACTTTTAAATTGAAACAATGATGATCTTTTCTCTCTATTCTCACCATCCTTTGACTGACTTTGTGATATTTCTTAAACAAAGAAAAGAGGGCTTTAGCTCTTTCGGTGTTTATGGCCTATCATACTCCTTTGGTCTAATTAACTGTACATAGAATGGGAAGAGCTTAGGGTGTCGTTATCATCAACAACTTAACCTCAGTCTCTCCTGTTGAACATCTCTAGTGAATATATTTTTGTTTCCTCAGATATTGTTCCTAATCCTCTTCATTTTACATGTATACTTTTGCTTATTGTTTCTCTTGGCTTAGAGCTAAGTCTGTGCTTCTTGGAAAGGAAGTATTTGTTGAGAAGCTAAAAAAGCTGTAAGTAGAATTTACAGTTGGTTTTTCAGTTTGATATCAGTGATATCCTTCATTAAGGAAAACAGTTTTAAGTAGCCTCTTCAGTCTATATTAAACCTTATGTAAGGTCTGAATGTCTGTAGCGTTTAGCCATATTCTAGAGTTAAAATGAATATTTTTGAGAGACATGGCTTTGTTCTGCTGGTATAATAGTCCATTTTGTTAGTCATAGGCTCCCAGCTGTTTCTTAATGAGATACAAGCATAATTCAGAGAAAAATAGATGAAGAAACCAAGACTATTAGTAGCAAACGACGTAGTAAGAGTTAGAAAGGAAAGAATATGAGCCACCAAAGGATTTTTTATCAGGCTACCCTGTGGTACACTCTGATTGCAGGCAGACACAAATTGAGATTCAACATTACATTCAAAAGTTACCAACTGTTAAATTGGCAACTTTATGATGGCAGGAGGAGAGGAGAGACCTAAAAATTCTTGCAGCTCTGCATGAAAAGCATCTTTAGATTGATATTTGTAATGTTTTAACTTTTTTCTGGGTAATTAAAAAGATTTTTTTTTTAAGATTTTATTTATTTATTTGACAGAGAGAGATCACAAGTAGACGGAGAGGCAGGCAGAGAGAGAGAGAGAGGGAAGCAGGCTTCTTGCTGAGCAGAGAGCCCGATGTGGGACTCGATCCCAGGACCCTGAGATCATGACCTGAGCCGAAGGCAGCGGCTTAACCCACTGAGCCACCCAGGCGCCCTTAAAAAGATTTTCAATGCAAGTTGTTTGAATTGTGATTACTGTCAGGAATGCTTAAACCCAGTGGATAGCTTGGAAATAGTGTAGTTTTTCAAATGTTTTAAATTGATCATTTTACCAGATATTTTCTGTCTTTCTTAATGTGCAGTCACTCACAGGTTAGATTTGACTCCTAGCCAATGCCAAATGTATTCTAGATGCATAACTAAATTGCCAAATAGACAAGCAAACAGAATTCTAGAAGACAGGTAGAAGGGTGTCCACTCACCTGAAAGATGCTAGAGTAATCTATCTCTCATTTTGTTGAAGAAAGTCCTGGTGGATGTCCCCCAAAGTGAACGACAGCACTTGGTGTTCACTGAGCATAAGCATTCCTTGCACAATAAGTAGATTAGCCCCGAGCAGGTCCTATGAGATATTATAGTGACAGGGAAATGTCTGCCTTTCAAATTATCATGACTATCAGTGGAATGATACAAGGAACAATTTCATCTGAAATGAAAAACTAAATACATGATGGACTTGCCATCTTATTGGCAAGATATTTTTTAAAAATATTTTTTATTAACATATAATGTATTAGTAGTCCCAGGGGTACACATCTGTGAATTGCCAGGTTTACACTTCACAGCGCTCACCATAGCACATACCTTCCCCAATGTCCATAACCCAACCACCCTCTCCCTACCCTCCACCCCCTGGCAACTTGGCAAGATTTTTTAAACTCACACAACCATCTAGATACTCGTTCGTTTTCTCAGAAGGTTACATAGTTGCTGTGAACAATTATGAATGAGTAATCAAGTAGAGGTCATCTAAATTATTGAAGTAAAAAATGTCACATGTATAGTAAGGAATGTGTGTAGGTGAAAACTATATTCATTGCATTTGGTCATGTATAATATCTGAGGTCTCTCCTCTTTGACGGTATCAACTTCAACTGAATAAAAATGTTCTGTGTCTCACACCATTCCCATATATCCCCACAGATTAATTAGCATTCTTTCATTTTTTTGCTTCAAATCAAATTAGATTAAATTAAGTCAAATTAAATTAAAATAAATTCTAGCCAGGATTCACACTAGATAAGATATCTCAGAAGGCCCATAGGCCACCATGTCCCCTGACCTGCAGTAAGGGGCCCTCTGCTGCTGGCCACTGTGTGCAGACAGGAGCACAAGGGCATGCTTGCTGAGGGTGATGTAGCCTTCCCTTTTATTCTTAGCTTCTTGACTGCACATCACAGTTTCTAGACCCACAGTCCCAAGTTCACAGTCCCAAAACCACAGAGTTCTTTCAGGGACTAAAGCAGGAGGGAAAAAGAATGGGGGTTACTAATATCCTTTTTCTTGAAGAAAAGGCCAATCCACTTCATGGTGAACTTGAGCTTCCAGACTAAGACTCAGTCAGTGTTCTCCGATCTGCACATAGTCTTCTGTGATCTTGACAGGGTGCTCAGGTACTGCCAGCTCAGGATTCTTTGTAAGTTTTGTTGAGTCCTGTAATTTTTTTTTCTGTGCCCCATTTCTTTGGTGCAGAAGACCAACCACCCTGACAAACTGTCATCCAATTCATCTTTATGCAGATAAAGAGAATTTTACCTTCAATTTCCAATACAGGTGGCTGTTTTCCCTTTAAGAGCTCTAGAATGGAAATGTTATGATTTTTTTCAGTAACAATTTCATCATTTAGTCACCTTTATATCAGGTGTATATCTTTTATCTTTGCATCTAGCATTTAAAAAATCTATGTTATAGGTTAGACCGTTTTCTTTTAACTCTGAGCTTTATCTGTCTAGGAAATAGCTACAGAGCCCCTTGAAATTACTCTTCAAGTACTTGCAGACATTTTTGCTTCCCTTCAGGAAGCTTCTGTCATGCAGACCATTTGTTGTGAAGAAACAATATGCTGTTTTAGTATATATTAAATAATTTATTCAAGTGATGCCTCTGGTTTTGAAAAAAAATTCCCTTTTAAAACCCAAATCTTTATTGTAATGTTTTTAATAGTTCTAATTTACTGTGGTATTGAGTTACCCTTGAACAAAACACGGAAAATGGGGTACATTTTAGCAATAACATTCAGAACTGAGAAAATAGAAGATAGAATATATTATAAACATTCCTAAATTGTATTTTTGAACTTTCAAGAAAAGAAGTCAGTATATCTTTTTTAAAAAAAGATTTTATTTATTTATTTATTTGGCAGAGAGAGAGAGAGAGACTGCGAGAGAGGGAGAACAAGCAGGGGGAGTGAGAGAGGGAGAAGCATCCTTCCCACTGAGCAGGGAGCTAGATGGAGAGCTGGATCCCAGGACCCTGGATCATGACCTGAGCCGAAGGCAGACATTTAAAGACTGAGCCACACAGGCACCCCAGTACATCGCTTTTAAAATCATGGGTGGGTGTGGGGTAGTGGTGCAGTAATGATGATTTGTGTGAAATTTCAAACCTCTGTATGAGGATCTATTATATGCGATGATGTGGGATATCTAAGGACATGAAGAATCTATACATAAATATGTCCATGCCCTTCTACCTAATTAAAAAGTTGGTAGAAAGATTTGGGGGAGAATTATTTGAGGCTTAATATTATACACATTTGGTGGTTTAGTTTTAGTCATGTACTTTGAGGAGAATTAATAAAAGTCAGGTTTTAATTTATTAGTTCATGTTTCTCATATTTGAATAAGCCAAAAATATACTTATACTCAGTATCTGGCCCTGTTGTCAATATCTGAGCAATATTAAGTCAGTTTAAAAAATAATTACACAAAACAAATTTAAAGAAATCCACTATTAATAAAACATAGAGAAATTATAGTATATCCTTTGTAAAAAATGACATTTAAAAAAAGAACATCTATTAAAATACAGATACTCTAGAAGTACAGTTTCTAGTAAATAACTCCACACCTTACAACTATTTAATTTCTAAGCCACTAGACATAAATTGGATAAAAATTGAGAGAGCACAACTACCTAATATAAAAATTGTCAGATCTGGATGGTTTCTATATTGACAACAAAATAAATTTCTAAAAAAGAAACAGAAAATGTGATTCTTGCTCAGAATCACAGAGACAGCTGGTTATTTATACATGCGATACAATATATGTGATGGTTTGAAATAACCTACCATTTCTGTTTAGAATTATAGTATGCTCTAATGCTTTTGTAGATCATGTACCTCAGTTTTTCAATGTAGAGTTGCCTCTGGGTAGTGCTGGGACCACTCTGTTTTAACAAGCAGGAACAGCAAAACGTCAAGAACCATTCCCATTAGTATTTGGTCAGATCAATCAAAATGACATAAGATAGGGTTTATTAAAGTAGTCAGTATCTCTGGTTTATACTTTTCTATGAAAGGACATGACAAATGTTTTGACAGTGCTAGCTGGAAGAGTAATAGCAACCATTCTGTAATCAGATGTTGAGACTCAAATGACATGATGCTAGAGAAAAATGTAAACAAATATTTTTTGAGCCGCATGTTTATGAGCTTTTTAAGTCTGCTTATAGTGCTCAGGCCCATTGTATATACTTGGTCAAATTTATTTATTTTATGTATTCTTTGATACTACCTCATTTCTAAAAGACTTGAGGTTTGTATACTTGATACAAAGACAAAAACCCAAAAATATATCTAGTACTCTAGCCAGAACATCCTTTTGTTATAATTCATTCAGAGGTAGTACTTTGGCCCCATGTGCACTGATATAGGTAAAAAGGATTTTAGCTCTCCGTTCTATTAATATCAAGTAGTTTTTTAATTCCTAATTGTCTACCTCCTTGACTTTCCTGTTAAATTTTATCAAGAAACAGAGACTGAGGAATCTTCAAAACAGAAACTGCAGATTCAAAAACTCTTTGATCTCTTCTAACAATTTGAATGAAAAAACATTCTTATAATTGCTTTTCCTCAAGGATAGGTTACTCTATTTGAAACAAGCCAAGAAAAGTTGTAATACATGGAAACTTAGGAGGTGTTTGTGTAGAGAGTTAGGTTTGTGAAATCACATAATTTCAATTCCTCATTCTATAACCTCTCTTAGAGATGTTATTCTGATTAATGATGTAGCTCATTTAAATTGTTCTGCATGTTACTTAGACTTTTTGGGAATTTGTCACTTTACTGTATACTAACATCAACTTCCTGAGGTCTAAGTTCTGCTTATGACTCTGACACTTTAGTGACCTCAAGTAAATCTTTTCATATTTAGTGGCCTGTGTTTCCATATCATTAATGATTAATTTGAGGCTATGTGTGTGTATGTCTTTGAAATTGGTTTTGCATGTAAAAATTACTAAGTAGAAATTAATTTCAGTTTAAGAAATCTTAAATATTTTGAAGTTCTAAACAAAACTAATTCTTAAGCTTTAAGCTTAGACAAAATCTTTGTTCTATTTCTAAAATGCAACATATTCTAGTAATCATTGCCAAGGGTAGCTGAATAATATTTGGTCCCATCCCAAAACTTAATATTAAGTTCTCTAGAACTTTAAATAATTCATCATGCGTAAATATAGTATGTGGAATTGCTCTTAAATATTTCAATTTTCTGATGGACAATCTCTCTTAAAGCACTAAATCTTAAAAGTCTAATACATGAAACTTATGGTAAAATTCATTTACTAGTCTAATAGTTAAGATTGTTTAATTTTAACTTAAAATCAAGTTTAAAGTAATAATTTAATTATATATTGTAAATGGGTTATATTGAAGCTTTATTCTAATCAATATTCTCTTAAATATTGTAAATATACAAAAATAAATATTCATGTTAACTGAAAGTATGAATATCATTGCTTTAATTTTATAAACATTTTTATGCTTAATTATAAATCTTCCTTTGGATGCTTAACTGCTATACAAATATATGTTATTTCAATCAATTTGAGGAATACCTTCCATGTAATTGGGGTAGCCTCTCAATTTTCTGGAGATAATACAGAGATTTAAGGAAGACTGAATTCTTATCAAAGTTGCTCTATAACTGCCATTTGGGAGTGGTTACATATTTGCATTCAAGTTGCAAATTAATCATGTAATTTTTTCTTTACCCATAGATTCATAAATTGCTCTTGTGCTTTGATCCTTTGCTTCTTTGACTCTTAAAATATGTAAATGCATTTTCTGGCTAACTGTGTAGACATTTGCATTTGTTGTAATCTTGATTTTCTTATTTCTAGAATCACATTGATATTATAGATTTTATAATAATGATTAAATTTTATACTCCTTTCATTGCTCCAGATGATTACTTAATTATAAATTTCAAGGCCATCCATGACACGAGAGATCATTTAGGAACATTTTCAGTATTAAGATTCAACTTCCTTAAAAATCGATTGTGTTTGTACTATGCAAAAGAACATTTCCAGAAATTTAGAGCAATTAAAGTTCATCATGTTCTGGTCTTTCAGAGAGGTGTTATGGAAAACTTTAAAAGACCTTGAACAAAGCCAAAAAAGTTAGAAGTTCACTAGGTATCTTGTGGGAATAACTGTATAGAGAAGGATGAGAGATCATATTAATGAAGCATGTAGATACCTCTACTGAAAATAATTTTGAATACTCGGCAGAGAGTCTGAGTTCTGTTCTATATGCAGAAGGATTATAGCTCTGACAGTCATGGACTGGGTAGGCTTCTGTATAACTAGAAGCTAAGAACTCAGGGGAAAGATAGCACTAAAAATATAAAATGAAGGAACGCTCATCTAGGGCTTGCATCTAAGTAATAGAACTCGGTGTTTTTATAAGAAATAAAGTGGTAAAAGGGTAGAGAGATCTGATCATTAAGATTCAGTCAAGAATGAGCAGAACAGAAGGAGCTTGGACAAGGGTCTTCAAAATAGTAACCAGCTTTGAAGAAAGACAACCATGTTTTGGAGAAGAGAAAAAAAATAGTAAGGGTGGGTAGCATGGGAGATATTTCATGCTGTAGAGATGTGATAACACTTTTAGATAAGTAGGATCAGAACTCAACCTCATGGGTAGAAGAGAAAAGAAAAAATAGAAGCTGTAAATATAAATGCAGTGTTCTGTTACAGTGAGTTTTGTGTTGAGGAAAATGAAAGTCATTGGATAGGAATTTGTGTGGGGAGGTGTCAGTATTTTGGGGGTAATGGAATGTGAGAATATTGGGAGATAAGACCCAAGAACTGAATAAAAAGGGAGTATTGAACACCAAGAAGGAAGAACTTATGAGCAAATCCAAAAGGAGGAATGCATGTCTAGACAGAGGATGTGTTGGGGTGGGGATGGCAGAATGGTCTGAGAGAGGACATCCACTTCTCCTAAAGCCTGGAGGGAAAAGAATAAAGGGCAGATCCAGATTTTGAGGTGAAGTGAAAAATAAAAATTTAAGTAACTCATATTAGTTGCACTCAATGCTATGAATGGTTAGGGAGAAGAAAGGCATAGGTGAGAATATGTTTTTTTTCTATGCTTCTAGGAATAACTGTGTTGTGTTTCAACATATTTGAGAGGAAAATGAAATCCAACAATGTATTTTATAATTGTTTATTGATGATTTTTATGCTACCTCTGGTTGGAAATAATTGGGCAGAAACATCCCAATGCTTGTAATTGAATTCATTTTGATGTCTGAAATATTGTTGTATCCATTTTGAACAATTTCTTTTGCAGTTTGAGATT
The DNA here is from genome assembly GCF_902655055.1 of Lutra lutra. Classification (NCBI taxonomy): domain Eukaryota; kingdom Metazoa; phylum Chordata; class Mammalia; order Carnivora; family Mustelidae; genus Lutra; species Lutra lutra. Next base: position 89,070,227 of record NC_062284.1, read on the forward strand.
TTACTATATGTTGGCAGAAATAGTTGAATTTGTTGAAATGCCTTTGAAGAAAGGTGTAATAATTATGTGTTAATCTCTGGAAGTCAGTTCACCATTAGCAAAATTGGCAAAGGTCACAAATAAGCTATTCACAAAGGATGAAATGCAAATGTCAGTAAATAAGTGAAAATTCAATCTCACTGGTAAGGAAAACAGAAAATAAATACATTTTTGACCTTTTGGCGGAGATTTAAAAAAAAAAAAGTGACACTGTTCAGTTTTTGTGAATATAGAGTACAAAATACTCCCCTGGGAATAAGAACACAGTTTAAACAGTGGGAACATTAACAAAGATCCAGGACCTTTTGTATGTAAGCTCAGCTAACTTGAGTTTGAAAGTTTTAGTTGTCCTTTTTATGTTACCTGAAGTCAGAATAATATGGACAATAGATATTCTGAGTAATGAGTAGCATTTTATAAATCTCCTAATAAAAATTTTAGGGGAATAAGTTTCTCCATCACTAGATAGACAATGAGGGATATCTCAGACCTAAAACCCAAAGTGAATTGTGTGTGTGTGTGTGTGTGTGTGTGTGTGTATTGCACATGCATGCACCAAGCTTTGATCAAATCTGAAGAGAGACATATAATCATCAAATATATTTCTATTCTATTAGTGGCGGGTAATTAAATCCATTTGAAGATGTTTAAAAGGGCCTTTAGGCATGGGATCTGATTTCTGGATTCCATCATTCTTGATTAGGTAACAGGAATGCAGGCCATGCATTAGAAAAATCCTTGATTGTGGCTTTAAAGTTTTCTCATGAATGCAAGATTTTAATCATTTTATCTATGCCATGACTGAACAGCTGAATTTGTGTGCTGTTGGATAGAAGGGGGACCTGAGAAAGGAAAATTTTGCTTTTTGCTTTACTGTTGATAAGACTGGTGTAATACATATAGAAAGGACCCATTGCACAGTTAATAGGAAAACAATATTTCTCCCAAGAACATGCCACAGCTCTTAGGTCTCATAACTACTTCCTTCTTAGAATGACTATTGCTTTTTTAGTCACTGAGAAGTGTAGTTCTCCAAAATCTTAGGCTGTTAGAAATTATATCAATATGAAAGAAGCACTGGACTCTAATCAGGGGCCTCTGTGTCACTTTGAAATAAACAGTTCTGACTCACAACCAGAAGGCAAAGCTTCAGGTATGGGGGTTTCTGAAGACAGCATTCTACATCTCTGTTATTGTAGTTTATAAGGAAGAGGACCATGGATTCACTTTCTTTGATAAGTTTCATATTTGGGGCTATTTTCCAATTTACTTAAGTTGTAAATTATTGACTTTAGGTTGTATATAATATTCCTTTGTTTTTGTTTTTTTTTTTTATGTTGGTAAGGTTTATGCTGATGTCCCATCCTTCTAATTCATTGATTTTTAGGCTTTTCCTTATTGTTTTCTCCTTTCTTTTGGGTTTAATTTGCTTTTCAGTTATTATTTTCTTAAGGTGGACACTTAGATTGTTGATTTACAAACTTTTTTTCTTTACTATAAGCATCGAATGTTATAAGTTTCACTCTAAGATTACTTTAGCTATCTTCCAAAAATGCGCTATAAGTATAAAAACTTATTTTTTTGTGTGTTTTTATAGTTTATATGACTTTAATCCTCTTAAATTATATAGCCTTGTGTTAGACTCAAAAATGTGGTTGATCTTGATGAATGTTTACATTTATTGGCTCTGCTTGGTTAATGTGCTGCATTGGTGTTCTCTGTGTCAGAGTAAGTTGATTAATAGTGCTATTTAGTTATTCCAATCCATACTGATCTGTCTACTTGTGTCAATTAGAGAGTAGTGTTGAAATCTTTAACTGTAATTCGAAATTTTTCTCATTGAGGTCTATCCACTTTTGCTTCATCTATTTTGAAGTTCTGATATTGGCTACATACACATTTAATATTCTCATGTCTTCTTGATGCATTGACTTTGTGATTATTAACTAATTTCCCTCATTTCCCTGGTAATATTCTTTGCTCCCAGATCTATTATATCTTACAGTAAAATAGTCATTCCAGCTTGCTTTTATTTAGTTGTAGTATAGTACATCTTTTTCCATTATTTTTTTTTTCTCTTTGACTTCATAATTAATGCGAGTTATTTGTATGTTGCATTTAGTTGGGTTTTGCTTTTTATCATCTGACAATCACTGTCAGTTTTGGGGATGTTTAGTTCATTTACACTTAACATAATTATTGACATAATTGGGTCCTGCCTTCTTTTTGATCAATATTATTTAATGTTATTTTTTTTCTCTATTACTGAACAACTCCTTTTTGGGGGGGAGTTCTAGAGTTTTTATTATTAATTTTTAACTTACTATAGTCTACTTTGAGATAATATAATATGTCTTTGCATATTCTAAGAAGGTTACAACAGTATCCTATTTTCCTCCTCATATTTACACTTTTGCTACTCTACATTTTTCTTTTCTTTTTTTTTTTTTTTAAGATTTTATTCATTTTGAGAGAGAGCGAAAGCGAGAGAGGTCAGAGAGGGAAAGGGAGAAGCAGAGTCATACGAAGCGGAGAGCACTATGCATGGCAGGATCCCAGGACCCTGAGATCATGACCTGAGCCAAAGGCAGACACTTAACTGTCTGAGCCACCTGGGCACCCCTATACATTTTTCTTTTACATAAATTACAAGCTACAGGTTCACTGTTATTATTTTTGCTTCAAGCTGTACATTATCTTTTAAATAACTTTAAAATGAGAACACATTTATATTATTATTTACAATATCCTGTGCTTTTCATTGTCTTGGATAAATGCAAGGTTTCATCTAATATTTTCTTCTGCCATAAAAACTTCTTTTAACATTTATTTCAGTGCAGGTTTTCTGGAAACAAATATTTCCAGCTTTTAATTTTTTAACTATTTTTTTTACTTCATATTCATTTTTGAAAGATATTTTCTCTGAATATAAAAGTCTAGATAAACACATTTGTTTAAAAAATTTAACACATTAAATGTATCATCCATTGTCTTTTAGTTTGCATTGTTTCTAATGAGAAATTTGTGATTCTTATTTTTGTTCTGTATTATGTAATATTTTTTCCCTGTCTGCTTTGAATTTTTTTTTTCTTTTGCTTTTTAACAATTTGATTATGGTTGATTTTCATGTGTTTCATTGCATGTATATTCTTTAGAATGTGTGGGCTTATGGTTTTTATGAATTTGGAAGTTTCGGGACTTTATTTCAATGTGTTTTTGCCTCCCATTCCCACAGTACTCAACTGTATACAGACATTAAATGTTTAATATTATCTACTAGCCTCTTTTTTTTTCCAGTCCTTTTTTTCTTTTCATGCTTCATTTTATATAATTTCTATTTCTGTTTCTTCTAGTTTACAGATTTTTTTCTTCTGCAGTTTTAGTCTTCTGTTAAATCTATCACTAGATAGATTTTCTATCAGTTATTGATTTTATCTCTATATTTTACATTTGGGTCTTTTAAAATAGCTTCTGGTATTTTCCTTATCATGGTCATTTCTATATTACATTTTTAAGCATGTGGAAAGTATTTAGTTGTTAGTTTTTAAATATCCTTGCCTGCTAATACCATTACCTCAGTCATTTATGCCTCTGTTTCTGTTGTTTGATATATCTCGTGGTTATGGATCATATTTTCTGCTTCCTGGAAAGTTTCAAAATAAATGCTCAGGTCCAAGGCATTGTGATTATTATGTTGAGTATTAGGGGTTTTGTTATGTTTCTTTAAGTAATGTTGGATACTCTTCTGGCGTACACTTAAGTTATTTGGATCTGTGGTAGTTTGCTTTGAAGAATTTTTTGTTGGCGCTTGATGTAATTAAACCCCATTACAAAGAAATAGCCTTCTGTGAACTTAATTTGATGTTTCCTGTCTTAACGAAAGTTCACCGTTCTGGCTAAGAACACAAACTACTCCTAGCTGTGTGTGGGCTTTGGGAATTTTTATGCCTCCTGATTTCAGTTGTTGTTTCCCTGTTGAGGTAATTTCTACTTAGAGATGTACAGATCTGTACTAAGCCAAAGACTTAAAGGAAGTCTCTGAAGATCTCCAGAGCTCCCTCTGCATGGTTCCATATTCTTTGGTGCTCTGCACCATATTTTCTAAGTAGTTCATCCTCTCAAAATCTGATATTTGTCCCTTCAGCTCAGTGAGACCACCAGGCTTTATGTGGGTTCCTCTTCCCTTTGTTGAGTTTTTGAACAATAAACTGGTATAAATTTAGGGCTCATTTTATTAATTTTCCTTCTCATACAGAGTAGTCCTTAACTGCTTACTGCCTAATATTTGAAAATCGTTGTTTTATATATTTAGTCCAGTTTTCTAGTTGTCTAAGGTAGGAGTAGAAATTTAATTTCTGCCCCTCCAACTTGACTGGAAGCAAACATCCTCCAAATCCATTTAAATCCTGCTATTAACTTTCACTTTTCTTTAATCCTTCTTGTGTCATCGTTCTCCGTTGAATTTTCTATGATCTGTAATTCACAGTCTGTTCAGTCCTTAGGGTTTGTTCTTATTTAATTAATGCCAAGTCTTTTTGCTTTCTAGGATCTAGGATGTACATCCAGCTCTCAACAGGATCATGGTATCATGGGTGAAGGATTATTAATTTAAAAAAAAAGTCTGAACAACTCAAGTGAAAACACTTAGATTATATCAGAGACTCTGTCAAGCACTGACACCATAATTCTGTATAAGTTCTTCCTGAGGTTAAGCACATTTAATAAATCAAAGGAAATTTTTTTCCTGCCCAAAATGTTTAAAAGAAAAGCAAAATCTCTGCTTTTAATATTCATATCTTGCTTAGTATTATGTGCCACTCCTGATGCACCGTGTTGACCTTTTTAAAATAATCAAGCATCAATTCACATTTTGTCAGTGGTTCTTATTCTGTCCATGGTCCATTGCAGTTGGGGGCTACTTGAAGCCTTGCAAATTGATGGGACATTTTGTGTATATATATATGTATGTACATTGGTTCTTTACCTTTCTGTAATGGTATAGGGCCCAGTGGTACAAAAAGGTTTAATTGTAAGTCAGATTATAACCTAAGCTATTACTTATGCATATATTTTTGATGTGAAGGAATCACTAAAAAATTAATGAAATTATTGATTTTACTTTAACATTTGTTTTATTCGTCACTTGATGTTCTCATGTTTTCTGTAGTTTAAAACTACAAAGAAGTGATATCCAGCTTTCAGGGCCTGTTACTCTGTCTTCAGGGATGAAGATAACAATTTTTTTAAAACTTCCATTAGTTATATAATCTGTACTATTATTTTGAAGAGTGGTTGGGAGTAATGACTGGTAAGAGATAACTGGGAATTGTATTTCCCATTGGACTTTCTAAGGCTCATCAAAAGTTTCTGTTACTTCTCTGAAATCTTACTAGGTAACTAGGTAACTAGAAATAAAAAGTCTTTACCCGGCAATATGCCTTTTCTCTAGGAATGATAAGATGGTGGTGATGTTTGTTAATGTGCAGAGTGTATTGATTCAAAGGAAATAATTTGTGAACTGCAAAATGGCACAGTAAAGAACATTAAATCTATTTTTGACAGTGTTTCACAGAACATATCTTTGTATTAAAATACATCTTTAAAGCTTTTTTTCCTTTCAAATTGGCACAAAGGAGTTAGCCTTTTTTCCATATTGCTGCAGTGAAAATACGGATATTTGTTATACTTTTATACATTTATTGAGGCATAACTTAATTAACATACCATAAAACTCATGCATTTTAATGGTATGATTTTAAGTAACTTTATAGGGTTATACAACCATCAATACATTCTAGTTTTAGAACATTCTCTGTACTCTAAAATTTTCTCATGCCACTTTTCAGTTAACTCTGCTCCCATTCCCCACCTTGGTAAACACTTACCTGCTTTCCATCTCTAGATTTTCCTTTTTGGAAACTTCATAAAGATGGAACCATAAAATATGTAATCCTATGCATTTGAATTCTTTAATATAGTGTTTTTGAAGTTCATCCACATGGTAGCATGATCAGTAGTGTGCTTTTTTTTTTTTTTTTGACCCTAGGGTACATTCTAAATCAACATAGAGATAATAATTACCACTAGCAGGATATTTTTGTCAGTTTTTCAAAACATTGCATATGCATTACATTAGGATTCATTTTTATTTTTTATGAATACATAATATTTTAGAAAATATTTTGAGGGGATTTTGAAATATGACTGAGTCGCGTTTAATAAAGAGAATTATAGGTAACATATTTATGGCATACTCACTCTGCTATGAACATGGGTTTAGTTAGATATTGAAGGCATACCCACTTCCCTGAAGCTGTCTCTATGGTAAAACACATGTGCTAATTCTCCCGCACACCATTTCATATTCATTTATGTATTGCTGTGTGACAAAACACTCTGTGTTAGTAGATCAAAGCAGGGTTACAGATTACTGGCCGATGGGCCAAATCTGATCTGTAGCCTGTTTTCCTATGACTTATGAGCTAAGAATCACCTTTACATTTTAAAATAATTTAAAAAAAACAACAACGAAGAATATGTAACAGAGACTGTATATAGCTTGCAAAGACTAAAATATGGCCCTTTACAGAGGAAAAAAGTTTTTTTTCCCGGTTTTAAAAAAAACTACTATTACCTCTAAAGATTCTGTGGGTTGACTCATTCCAGATAGATGGTTCTTGCTTTGAGTCTCTCATCGTGGTAGGCAGTTCTTGACAGGGGCTACAGCCTTGAGCTTGACTGATTGTTCCTTCACATGGTTGTCAGACGCTGTTTGCTGTGGCCTGGAAACTCAGCTGGAAATATTTACAGGAAATCTATGCTTGGCCTTTCCATGTGGCTTGCGCTTCATACAGCATGGTATCTGGAACATCCCAGTGGTAAACATTCTAAGCAATCTATGCAGAAGCTGTAAGCATTTTTGGAAGGTCATGGAGTATAATTCTTCTGCAATCTGCTGAATATACAGCCTCAGCTGAGATGCAATGCGGGTGGGTCCCGCACTTTGGGGAGTGAATACTAGGAGGTATGGTTCACTGCAGGGGGCAGAGGAGGGTGGTCTTGGCAGACTTCCACAGCCTTCTCTCTGGATTCTAATGACTCCTTTCCCTCCCAAGTGCAAAATATACTCAGTCCCTCCCAAGACTCCCGAAGTTTTATCTCATTATATTAGCACAGTCAGGTTTAAAGCCTAGCATTTCATCATCTAAATCAGGTCCAGGTGTGAACGAGACTCCTCAAATAATGTGCTTCTTTTTTTTTTTTTTTTTTTTAAGATTCTATTTATTTATTAGAGAGAGAGAGATCACAAGTAGGCAGAGAGGCAGACAGAGAGAGAGAAGCAGGCTCCCTGCCGAGCAGAGAGCCCAATGTGGGGCTCGATTCCAGGATCCTGGGATCATGACCTGAGCCGAAGGCAGAGGCTTCAACCCACTGAGCCACCCAGGTGCCCCAAATAATGTGCTTCTTAATCTGAAAATCTGTATATCAAAGAGACAATTTACCTGCCTCCCACACATTCAGCATAGATTGGAGGACATGATTAATACTATAGACATATCCATCTAAAACAGGAAATAGAACCACATAAAAGTCATTGTTCTACAGCAATGTGAAATCCAGCTGGGCTCAGGTGATAATTCATCCCTCTTTGGTTGCAGGAAACATGTGCTGATTAAGGCCCAATTTTGGCCCCTGGGGTTGTTGACTTCTGGTTTCAGTTCTGTCCTCCCTCCTGGGCAAACTGAGTCATTCTTTTTTTCCATAAGAAATGGCCAAGCTCTCAGCTGAGTAAATTTTATAGCCTGCTTCCTGCTCATAGAAATTTGATGCCTGAGATACTTTTTCATTGTAGCTATCTCTTTCAGTAGAGGTTGGTACAATTATTTTAAAAATTTGTTCATATTTATGTATGAAGTTGTAAGTCTGTTCCATTGCCTATTGTGGGCCCACACCCACATTTTTTTTTCTGCGAGGATCCCTTCTCTAGCTCACAGCTGTAAAGAATTCTTGTCTAGTAAAGAGTATCTAAAAGGCAAGTCCCTTAGATTCATAGCAGACCTTTTTTCTAGGCAAGAAAATCTAAGGAGCATACCCTTAAGAATTTTGGAAAACATTTTATCTAGCTAAGAGGGTATAGAAGGCATGCCCTTATTATTCTTAGAAGTCATCTTTTTTTTCCTAGTGGAGAAGGTCTACAAGGAACTGCTTTAAATCTTTCTGAAGCCTTAACAAAGGGTTTTATAGATGCTCTCTCAATCTGAAATTTATCCTGAGGCCACATTTTACAAAAAGTGCCCTGATTTGATCTTTGTCCAGATGCCATCTCTTACTTTGAGAAAGTTGTGCTGTCTGGAAAGACTAGGTGTGAGAAACAATTCTATATTTTAAACAAGCAAGTCCTTGTTTTTTTATATTTCCTTTAAATTCTGATAAAAAAATTTAACAGTCTTTTCTGTAGCTGTACTTTCTCTATATTTTTTTTCATATCCAGCTAAAATAAAATAAACCAGTTGGCATTTTTCATATTCTTCCAGGAAAAAAAAATCCTGAGCTGTATCAGATATCTCATTAAGCAAATTTTCGATACCCAAACAGTAATGCACCATGGGGAAAATGGTCAGAACAGTGTATCCAGAATGCTGGCAAAATAGAGTGCATTATCTGCAAATTTTGAAACCAGCTGAAACAATCTGAAAGTCATTCTTTGTATTATCACCATTGAACAGCAATTCTAAATGTCACTGAAAATTCTCTGCTGGGGAAGGCCACTCCACTACTCTCTCTTGTGGTTATGTTGGCATATATCACTTTCATGGTTATGTTAGGTTATATGGCAAGAGGGGTTTTGTAGATGTAATTAAGGTTCTAATCAATTGAGTTTGATCAGAAGTAACATCTTGGTTATACTGGTTGGGCCTGACCTAATCAGATGAGCTCCTTCCTAACAGGGAATCTAGAGGTTAGAGACAGAAGGCAGAGATAATGCAGTCCTGCTCACCTTGAAAACACACGCATTCAAGTCATGAAGCGCCTATGAGGGCCATGGGACGTCAGCCTGGGGAGACCCTGACAGAGAACCAGAAATACAAATACTGTGAGATAATAAATAGATATTATTTCAAGCCATTACATTTATGGTAATTTGTGATAGATACATCAATAGAATATTAATCCATTTGGTTTATTTATTTATTTAACATATCATTTTGTTTATTCGTTTGTTTATCTATGTTCCATGATACATTGTTTGCATATAACACCCAGTGCTCCATGGAATATGTGCCCTTCTTACTACCCATCACCGGGCTTACCTATCCCTCCACCCCACCTCCCATCTAAAACCCTCATTTTGACTCACAGAGTCAGACTCCAGGAATCTATTTGGTTTAAACTTTGTTATGTTGTGGTTTTCTCTAGGATAATCATTAGGAATGTTGAATGATGTTAAGTCATAAAATTCATTGCACTGTAACATAATTACCAACTGTTTAAGTGTTAAATTTCTAAAGTGGAACAAAAATGCTTTTGGACATAAACATAACATCCTTTGGAAATATAATAATGAGGGGCGCCTGGGTGGCTCAGTGGGTTAATTCCTCTGCCTTTGGCTCAGGTCATGATCCCGGGGTTCTGGGATCGAGCCCTGTTCCGGCTATCTGCTCAGCAGGGAGCCTGCTTCCCTTCCTCTCTCTCTGCCTACTTGTGATCTCTGTCTGTCAAATAAATAAATAAAATCTTAAAAAAAAGTTAAAAAAAAAAGAAATATGATGATGAGGCAGTTACTTATCCCTGAACATTTTGAAGCAATCTGTATCATGTTGACATCTGAACTAGGCCTTTAAGGATGAGTAACAGCTAGACTGGCCAACAAAAGGAGGAAAGGATATTTCTAGAATGAACAGCATGAGTTGTCCCTCTGAGTGGAAGTCGAATGCTTGGGATTATGGAAAAGAAACAGATTGAGCATTATGGTGACTTTAATGTATAGTTAAGTTTACTGCCAAGAATCTAATTTTAACAGGTACAATATTTTGTTTGACTTTATGGATAAAAACAGTGTTTTAGAAATATGGATACCTACAGAAAAAAAGGGCCGGAAAAAAGTAGAATCTGTTGTGTTTCTGGACTTTATTGACTAATATCACCTAAAGTATCAAGGTGGGACAGGTCAAAGGATCTGGAACCAAAAGTAATACACATTTACTGATCTATGATGATTGTCTTCATACAAATAATAATCTATCCAGCTTTAAAGGGCTGCATGTTTTATATACATACATAGGCTAAAATAAAATGTTTTATAAGAAATCATGAGATTTGTGGTGTATATTGAGATGCTGCTTTGTTTAAAATATTGTCAGTTTTCACTATATCTATACCTATTTAAACATATAAGCCATAATAAAATTATCTCACGTTTGAAAATCTCATATCAATTATAAAGAAATGCATTATTTAATCATAATGCATAAGAAAACCAATTCAGATTGAACAAGAAGTTTGAAATACTTCCATCTCTTATTTCATTGTGTATCACTTTTATGTGAAATCAGTTATAAAGCAAAAAATGCAGTAACAAAAATGTAACAAATTCTGGACATGCAACAACAATATTGAGATACTAAGCTAAAAGTAACAGGTTATTGTATTCTTTCCTCTAATTTAACAGTGCTGCAGAGATGAGCCAGGCACTTGTGCAATCAGCACGGGGAAACTGTGAGTTATAAATAGTTCAACTTCAAGATTAAGTTTTGATAGTGGAGCTACATAGTGGCGCTTATATGACAGGGCTCACATTTTTTGTCTCTTCATCCCCTTATCTCGATTTTAAATTTGACTGCTTTTTCTTTAACTATGATGGCTTCTTTTTTTCAGAGGTGAGGAAGTTTAGGCTCAGAGAGAACATTATGGAATCAGTGGAATCACTGACTCTCCTATTTAGAATGGAACACAGAGGTCTGTAAGTCACAAGAATACTGGTGTGATATCCTGGTAATGCTGAAGATGTGATTACCTCTTAGAGCCTGATATCTTTAGCCTTGATATCTAGAAAGTATTCTCATCTTGAATCAAAAAACACTTGGAGGCACAATCATTAAGTCTAATATCTTTTGCATAAGGCAGCCTGTCAAATATGTAAAAATTGCTCTTATCATTATAGTTCACTATCCACTAGGCTGATTCTTCAGCTAGGCCAATGGTTGAGTAGGGGTTAAAATTCATGTCTCATTCTTCCCTATTTTATTTTTTACCCCACTCCCATGCTGTCTGGAGGGCAACCCAGGATGTGTAAGTAGGAAAAGGCAAGTTGTCATTGCCTTCCATGAAAATCTTCCCATAAGTTTTTACTACTATTTTTATATAGTTGAATTTTCAAAAAATATAATATAAATGTTTACATCCAGAAAATATAATAGAAATTATGTGATATTAGAAGTTATGTTAGCTTGTATGATTTCCAAAAGGTTAGAATGAAGAACTTTACAACTTATGGAAAGCATCCAAGCCAGTTTAGCTGGCTTTCTAAGACTATTGGGTGTATACCCCTTCTGGGAAAGAATGAAGGAATGTATTGCATTTAAACCCACTTCCTATCTGATCAACTATTACAGCCATACCATAAGTACAGATTGACCCATGCATTTTTTTTTTCACTTTATTGTAATGGTCACTTATGAAACAATTTAAAGCTACTAGACGGGAAAATATGATGACTATACTTTTCTAAACTGTCCAGGGTATATAATAATACTTGCAAAGGCATTTTTAGCCAGAACATTATGACGGTCTTAATAGTTGGCAGATGTGATTTGCTCCTATCTTGTCATGCTTATTTTGAATGGGGAAAGATGTGCCAGTAGAGGAGAAGGTCTGCCAGCCAATTAGCACTTTAGATGTCTTTTCCACCTTGCTGGCTTTCTGCAAATGGTATGGTTCTGTATACTCAGGTTTATTGGGCATGAAAAAATGGCGGTGTGTTTTACATTTGAACTGGTATATGTAAAAATATATATTACAATGTGCTGTGGTTTGAATGTATGTATTCCCCTTCCCCCATACTTATGTGTTGACAATCTAATGTCCAATGTAATGGTATTAAGAGGTGTGGGCCCTTTGGGAAGTGTTTAGGTCAGGAGAACAGAGCCCACATGAATGTTACTATGCCCTTATAAAACAGGCCCCAGAGAGCTAGCTTGCCACATTTGCCTGAAATACAATGACAAATCTCCGACTGGAAGAAGGCCCTCACCTGACGCTGACCATGCTGGCACCTTGATTTCAGACTGTGCCAGCCTCCAGGACCGTAAGAAATACATTTCCGTGTGTGTGTGTGTGTGTGTTTGTGTGTGTTTTAACTAAAACAGTTGACAATTTTATTTTCACAAGACAAATGAAAATTGCTTTTTAAAATTTTTTTAATTGCACTACTCCCCTGCCAAAACTATTCTCTCTTTGATAGGAAAGAGGAACAAGTCTTCCTTGTCCTGCTGTTAAATAACAGCTCCTCATCTGTCTGATCTTGAGTAATTACTTGCCACGTGGGTACCGTCATGGGATGGGCAAAAGATCTCATCATTGGGGATCCTGGCAATGCTGGCATGTAGCTTCTCGTAAGCAGACTCATTCCAGGAGCAGGTCCCACTGGCATCATCCCAGAAGGAGGAAGGCCCATCACTGGCATCATGGGCGGACTCTCCATATGGGGTACTGGCATTGTACGAGGGTGAGGTGGATCCAGGAGACTGGGGGGTAGTGGGATCCTTGCCCATGCAGGAGTAAGAGGTGTCTTTCTTTATTGAAATATAGCAGTTGTTTTGTCGCTCAGGCTCTGGGCTTGTTCTTCCACCCGTTTCTGAGAGTAGGCTTTCACATTCTCTTTGTGTTTCCCACCAATGCCATGTTTCTCCTTCACAGACTGGGCAGTCCTGGGTGATTTGTGTTGTCGTGGTCACAATAAAACATAGGCATGTTGCTCTCAAGTTTCTGTTTTTTATATGCTACACAGTCTGTGGTATTTTATAGCCCACAGGAACTAAGTCATAGTGCAAAAGAAACTAAATTATGTTCAAGGTAGATTTATATTTCTTTAATTTGTATTTCATTAATTTTAACATATTTCATATTCCTGTCTACACCTCAAAGTCCAATGTAAATGCCACAAAGTATGGTATGTCTGACTATCAGAAAGGATCAATTTAAGCCTAGAGAATAAATTATACATTCCCATAATTATATGCTATTTTCACCATAGAAAAGGAAAATGCCTCATTATTGCACCATATAACATAATAAGGGCATTGTAGAAATAATGTTTCTAAGTAATTTTATGTGGAATACTGAAATGGGTTTATAGTAAATCAACAGTTCAATTTTTAGAAGTATATTATTTTGCTATGTTCTTGTCAGGGAAGGAATTGTAAAGAATTATGAAAAAAAGATCACTTCTAGCTCCATATGTCTAGGTTTCCAGAATTTTATTCTAAACGCTATAAGCAAAAATAAAAACATCTGAACCAGGACTGTGAACTGAATATTCTTGTGAATGTTTAGTTTTCAAAATAAGCAGTCTTAATCTGGGAATATTGGTCTTCTAGAGTTATCTAACAAATTTAAACTAGACAAATGTGGAAAGCTGTGGACTTGGGAGATGAGATAACACAAAAACCAAATAATAGAAAAATCTTTAGTGAGTTTATGCAGCTCAGTAGTCCTTTCCCCCTTTCATCTCTTCTTTATTGCTCAGCTGGTTGCACAGAGTGGCAATTACAGAGATTGCCTTCCTCCTCTATCTCTTCTTGTGGTTGACTCATTTCCCCTGCTTAGAAACATTCAGAGGACTTTTGTCTGAAGCAAGGAAATCTTTACCTGATCTTGCCTATCACAGTCTCTGTCATTAAATGAGACTTTTATATTCATATGCCATTCACCCACAGCTTCATAAATATCTTAACCAGCTCTAGTTCTTCGAAGCATTATATTTATTTATTTGACAGAGAGAGATCACAAGTAGACAGAGAGGCAGGCAGAGAGAGAAAGAGGGAAGCAGGCTCCCTGCTAAGCAGAGAGCCCAATGTGGGGACTTGATCCGAGGACCCTGAGATCATGACCTGAGCTGAAGGCAGCTGCTTAACCCACTGAGCCACCCAGGCACCCATGAAAGCTGGTCTTATCTTTCTCTTCCAATTCACTCCTTTCACTGTTGCTTATCTAAAGAATGACAGTGACGGAAGCCAAAAGCACAAGATCAAGCCTTTTCTCTCTCCATTGTCACCCTTTATTCAGCCAAAAGCACAAGATCAAGCCTTTTCTCTCTCCATTGTCACCCTTTATTCAGTGCTTTAACAAATCTTGCCAGAATTTCCTTTTAAATGTTATTTGACCTTGCCCCTTTTTTTTTTTCCATCTCCACCATAATCACTAACACCCTTATCTAAGCTATCATGATCTTTTGCTTGGATGATGATATCATATCCTATCTATCTGCATTCACTCAGTCTTCAATTAGTTCTTTTTCTTTTTATAAATTCATTTATTTATTTATTTATTTTAGAGAGACAGTGTGTATAAGGGGAAAGAGAGGAGAGAATCTCAAGAAGACTCCCTACTGGGCATGGAGCCTACTGTGGGGCTCTATCTCATGACGTTGAGATCATGACCTGAGCCTAAATCAAGAGTCAAAAGCTCAATTGACTGTACCACCCAGCCGCCCTTCAATTAGTTCTTTATATTGAAGATGTTAATTTCATTATGTTGCCATACCCCCCCCTCCTCACATTTAAAATCTTTCAATAATTTCCCACTGTTCTTTGGATAAAGAAGATCTCTTTCAGGGGCACCTGGGTGGCTCAGTGGGTTAAGCCTCTGCTTTCGGCTTGGGTCATGATCTCAGGGTCCTGGGATCAACCCTGTATCAGGCTGTCTGCTCAGCGGGGAGCCTGCTCACCCCCACCCCCGTCTGCCTCTCTGCCTACTTGTGATCTCACTCTTTCTGTCAAATAAATAAATAAAACATTTTTTGAAAAAAGAAAAAAAAAAAGAAAATATCTTTTAGATGACTTGTAAGACCCTACATGGTCTGTAACAATGAAAGAAACGCTTTAGTTTCTTTGCCCCATTCACAGTGCACTCTTCAATCCCTTGTATCCCATATATTTTCCCAAAAGACCTCTTTATTTATTTTTAGTTCTCAAATCGCAATACAAGCATTGCTTTCTCAGTGTAGTCTTTTCTATCTCCATGATAACAGTTGTCTCACGCATTGCTTTCTCAGTGTAGTCTTTTCTATCTCCATGATAACAGTTGTCTCACGATGGTCTTTTAGGATCCTGGTAACTTTTGTTTTTAGCATTTCCTCCAGTTAGAACTTGGCATTTTTATCAGTGATTATAGAAATCTCTACTTTTGCTAGTCAACTATTAGTTCCACTAGGAAGGACATTAAGATTTTTGTTCTTGTTTAAGAAATTAATTGTATTTATGTTTAAGAAATAATTGTATGACTTAATGCCTCCTATGTTAATAGCCAACTTCTTTCTGGAGAGTTTATAACTCTGGACTCCATCCTACTTTTACAATCCTGCTTTTGACCCTTCGGTCCTGGCATTTGCTTCTTGTTCTCTCTCATTCTAGACTCTAAGCTTCCTTCTAAGGACTTGATTGTATTTGCCCTTTGCCACTCTATTCTCAGATAATGTAGATTGATAGTACACCTAGTCTGCCACAATTCTAGAATTTGGACAGAGCCTTGTAGCTACTTAAAGTTGCCATTCTCCTTTTCCCTTAAGAAAATCTTGCATATGTGCCTTTTACTCAGTTTACTTCAACTCTAGAACATGTGCTCAATAAGATTTTTGAATGTATTGTTTGCCTCCTTATTTATAGCCTTTTTCTTTCCATATCATTATAGTACTCCTCAGTCTCTTTGGTCCTTTGAATTTTCTTTATTTCTTATGCTTCTGATAACTCATCTATAATTACAGCTTTATTTTTAGCAGCTTTATTAAGATATAATTCACATACCCATATAATGCACTATTTAAAGTGTACAATTCAATAGCTTTTTAGCATATTCACAGCGTGCATATCCATTACCACAATCATTTTTTATAAAATTTTCATTACCTGAAAAATAAACCACGCACTCCCCAACCATCACCCTGTAATCTCCCACCTCTTTCCTGCAGCTCTAAGCAACAACGAATCTACTTTCTGTTTCTATAGATATGCCTATTCTGGACATTTCTTTTAATTGGGATCACACAATATGTAGATCTTTGTGACTGGCTTTGTAGTCATGGTTTAAACTACGTCACTATGTAATTTCTCAATAATTTATTTATAGACATAATTCCTCTTCTGAATTCTAGTACTGAATTGACAAATATGTGGTCTATATAAATCATTCTTACTGCAGCATAACATACCTAAAGTAGAATTGGCGACTTGAATTTTTAGTTAGCTTGCTTGCTTCTCTTTCTTCTTCCTTTCTCTCTCTTTCTTTCTTTCTTTCTTTCTTTCTTTCTTTCTTTCTTTCTTTCTAATATTTTATTTATTTATTGGTCAGAGATAGAGAGAGAGAGAGAGAACAAGCAGGCAGAGTGGCAGGCAGAGCAGGGAAAGGGAGAAATAGTCTCCCTGCTGAGCAAGGAGCCCAGTGCTGGTCTTGATCCCATGACCCTGGGATCATGCCCTGAGCCTGAGCCGAAGACAGATGCTTAACTGACTGAGCCCCTTAGATGCTCCAACCTGCCTTTATTTCTTATTTCTGTCAAGGCAGATGACATCACAGGCATGTTCTTTCCCCAAACTTGTGCTTGCTCTAACCCCATCTGTTCAGCACTGAGCATGTAGGTGTTTGTTAAATGCTTTTTGAATGATGAGTGATTTGATAGATGCATCATTTACCTTTTGTTCAGGTTCATAGCAGGTGGCTAGGCCTTCATTGCCTCATTTCCTGCTTCCTACAGTCTTTCTACCCCAATTAGCCTCCGATTCATTATTCTCAAAATATCACTTTCCTATTTTGCATATAGTTATTGAGTTTTGGCTGGAAAAGCAGACTCAGATAATTCAAAGAATATAAAGTTTAATATTATAGGGTCTGGATTCTAATTTAATAACTTCCAACTGTGTGATTATGGATAGGTTACTTCAACCCTTTTTTGGACTCAAGTGCCTTATCCATAAACTGGGAGAGATGACATTAGAATTGCCTGTCAAACAGGAGAGGAGACACTTGTAGTACCTGCCATGGTACCTGCTATATTTCAGGTACTCAAAATATTGGTGGTTGGGGCACCTAGGTGGCTCAGTGGGTTAAGGTCTCAGGGTCATGGGATTGAGCGCTCAGTGGGTCATGGTCTCAGGGTCCTGGGATTGAGCGCTGCATTGGGCTCTCTTCTCAGTGGGGAGCCTGCTTCCCCTTCTCTCTCCGCCTGCTGCTCTGCCTACTTGTGATCTCTCTCTCTCTCTGTCAAATAAATAATAAAATCTTTAAAAAAAATATTGGTGGCAAAAGATATTTGAATAGGATTGTGTGTTATAAAATACTCTCAAATTTACAAGGATTAATTTATTATTTAATTAACCCTGTTTCAAGCTCTGAGAAACAAATAAAAGGTCTAAACCAGTTTCTAGGAGCAAGAAATTTTGTAACCCATTGGCTTAATACAAAGTTGGATGATACACTTTCATTAAAATGCAGTGGTTCAATGAGGAAACAATTCAATGTTTCAAATGTTGGAGTATGTTCTTCAACGAGTTTTGAAAAGATTGGTCCCTTACTTGTGTTTGTACAGCCTGGCTCCAGAAGCGAGGCTACTCTTAACAAGGGTGGTCCTATAAATTGAGAGGACTTAGAGCCTTCTCTTAGGGCTGCGTAAGTTATCAGGATCTGCCCTTGATCTTCATTGCTGCTGTTATCCCGTTGAGACCCCCTGGCAACTGAGTTGTTTCTTCTTTGCAGAAGCAACCAGGATCCTTGGGCACTTGTAGATGGCTAGAATCATTCTCTCCCCACAAACGCCCATGTCAGCAACAGAAACTATAACCCACAGGGAGTAATGAGTGATAGTGATTCTCTTGGACTAGATCCCTTCCTTTTCCCTTAAGGCTCTGGAAACAGGTTATGCTAACTGTGGAAAGAATCACTCATTTTGAGATAAACAATTGCTCTGGAAGTTATAATTTAATTTTAATCATACTAACAGATACTCAGTTACTTAAATTACTGAAATATTCCTGGGATCCCTTTGATAGGGCTCTATAATCTGGTCTTCATAAATTTTTATAATCTATTTTCTACTTTATTTTCATATTAACCATATGATCCATGAAAACTCATTGCCTCACTGGGCCTCAGACATGACTTTTTCTTTTTTTTCTTTTCACTCTTTTTTCTTTACACAGAAATGCTTTTGTTTTTTTTCTTAATTGAGGTATAATTGGCATATAACATTTTATTTGTTTGAGATATACACCATGATTTGGTATTTGTACATACTATGAAATGATCAATACAATAACTGTAGTTAAAATTTGTTACCAGAGTTACAAAAAAATATTTTTTTCTTATGATGAGGACGTTCAAGATGTGCTCTCTTAACAATTTTCAAATACACAATATAGTATTATTACCTATAATCATTGTGGTATACATTGCATCCTCATAATTATTTTGTAACTGGAAGTTCCTACCTTTTGACCCTCTTCCCCCATTTCATCCCACTCCCACCTGTGGCAACCCAACCCCACGCCTTTTTTTTTTTTTTAATTAATTTTTTATTTTTTCAGCATAACAGTATTCATTATTTTTGCACCACACCCAGTGCTCCATGCAATCCGTGCCCTCTACAATACCCACCACCTGGTGCCCCCAACCTCCCACCCCCCACCCCTTCAAAATTCTCAGATCGTTTTTCAGAGTCCATAGTCTCTCATGGTTCACCTCCCCTTCCAATTTCCCTCAACTCCCTTCTCCTCTCCATCTCCCCTTGTCCTCCATGCTATTTGTTATGCTCCACAAATAAGTGAAACCATATGATAATTGACTCTCTCTGCTTGACTTATTTCACTCAGCATAATCTCTTCCAGTCCCGTCCATGTTGCTACAAAACTTGGGTATTCATCCTTTCTTTTTTTTTTTTTTTTTTTTACAGCTTTATAAACATATATTTTTATCCCCAGGGGTACAGGTCTGCGAATCGCCAGGTTTACACACTTCACAGCACTCACCATAGCACATACCCTCCCCAATATCCATAACCCCACCCCCCTCTCCCAACCCCCTCCCCCCATCAACCCTCAGTTTGTTTTGTGAGATTAAGAGTCAATAATGGTTTGTCTCCCTCCCAATCCCATCTTGTTTCATTTACTCTTCTCCTACCCCCTCAACCCCCCATGCCGCATCTCCTATCCCTCATATCAGGGAGATCATATGATAGTTGTCTTTCTCCGATTGACTTATTTCACTAAGCATGATACCCTCTAGTTCCATCCACGTCGTCGCAAATGGCAAGATTTCATTTCTTTTGATGGCTGCATAGTATTCCATTGTATATATATACCACATCTTCTTTATCCATTCGTCTGTAGATGGACATCTAGGTTCTTTCCATAGTTTGGCTATTGTAGACATTGCTGCTATAAACATTCAGGTGCACGTGCCCCTTCGGATCACTACGTTTGTATCTTTAGGGTAAATACCCAGCAGTGCAATTGCAGGGTCATAGGGTAGTTCTATTTTCAACATTTTGAGGAACCTCCATGCTGTTTTCCAGAGTGGTTGCTCCAGCTTGCATTCCCACCAACAGCGTAGGAGGGTTCCCCTTTCTCCGCATCCTCGCCAGCATCTGTCATTTCCTGACTTGTTAATTTTAGCCATTCTGACTGGTGTGAGGTGATATCTCATGGTGGTTTTGATTTGTATTTCCCTGATGCTGAGTGATATGGAGCACTTTTTCATGTGTCTGTTGGCCATCTGGATGTCTTCTTTGCAGAAATGTCTGTTCATGTCCTCTGCCCATTTCTTGATTGGATTATTTGTTCTTTGGGTGTTGAGTTTGCTAAGTTCTTTATAGATTTTGGACACTAGCCCTTTATCTGATATGTCATTTGCAAATATCTTCTCCCATTCTGTCAGTTGTCTTTTGGTTTTGTTCACTGTTTCCTTTGCTGTGCAAAAGCTTTTGATCTTGATAAAATCCCAAAAGTTCATTTTTGCCCTTGCTTCCCTTGCCTTTGGTGATGTTCCAAGGAAGATGTTGCTGTGGCTGAGGTCGAAGAGGTTGCTGCCTGTGTTCTCCTCGAGGATTTTGATGGATTCCTTTCTCACATTGAGATCCTTCATCCATTTTGAGTCTATTTTCGTGTGTGGTGTAAGGAAATGATCCAATTTCATTTTTCTGCATGTGGCTGTCCAGTTTTCCCAACACCATTTATTGAAGAGGCTGTCTTTGTTCCATTGGACATTCTGTCCTGCTTTGTCGAAGATGAGTTGACCATAGAGTTGAGGGTCCATTTCTGGGCTCTCTATTCTGTTCCATTGATCGATGTGTCTGTTTTTGTGCCAGTACCATGCTGTCTTGATGATGACAGCTTTGTAATAGAGCTTGAAGTCCGGAATTGTGATGCCACCAACTTTGGCTTTCTTTTTCAATATTCCTTTGGCTATTCGAGGTCTTTTCTGGTTCCATATAAATTTTAGGATTATTTGTTCCATTTCTTTGAAAAAAATGGATGTACTTTAATAGGAATTGCATTAAATGTGTAGATTGCTTTAGGTAGCATAGACATTTTCACAATATTTATTCTTCCAATCCAGGAACATGGAACATTTTTCTATTTCTTTGTGTCTTCCTCAATTTCTTTCATGAGTACTTTATAGTTTTCTGAGTATAGATTCTTAGTCTCTTTGGTTAGGTTTATTCCTAGGTATCTTATAGTTTTGGGTGCAATTGTAAATGGGATGGACTCCTTAATTTCTCTTTCTTCTGTCTTGTTGTTGGTGTAGAGAAATGCAACTGATTTCTGTGCATTGATTTTATATCCTGACACTTTACTGAATTCCTGTACAAGTTCTAGCAGTTTTGGAGTGGAGTCTTTTGGGTTTTCCCAAATAGTATCATATCATCTGCGAAGAGTGATAGTTTGACCTCTTCTTTGCCAATTTGGATGCCTTTAATTTCCTTTTGTTGTCTGATTGCTGAGGCTAGGACTTCTAGTACTATGTTGAATAGCAGTGGTAATAACGGACATCCCTGCCGTGTTCCTGACCTTAGCGGAAAAGCTTTCAGTTTTTCTCCATTGAGAATGATATTTGCGGTGGGTTTTTCATAGATGGCTTTGATAATATTGAGGTATGTACCGTCTATCCCTACACTTTGAAGAGTTTTGATCAGGAAGGGATGCTGTACTTTGTCAAATGCCTTTTCAGCATCTATGGAGAGTATCATATGGTTCTTGTTCTTTCTTTTATTAATGTGTTGTATCACATTGATTGATTTGCGGATGTTGAACCAACCTTGCAGCCCTGGAATAAATCCTACTTGGTCGTGGTGAATAATCCTTTTAATGTACTGTTGAATCCTATTGGCTAGTATTTTGGCGAGAATTTTTGCATCTGTGTTCATCAAGGATATTGGTCTGTAGTTCTCTTTTTTGATGGGATCCTTGTCTGGTTTTGGGATCAAGGTGATGCTGGCCTCATAAAATGAGTTTGGAAGTTTTCCTTCTATTTGTATTTTTTGGAACAGTTTCAGGAGAATAGGAATTAGTTCTTCTTTAAATGTTTGGTAGAATTCCCCCGGGAAGCCATCTGGCCCTGGGCTTTTGTTTGTTTGGAGATTTTTGATGACTGTTTCAATCTCCTTACTGGTTATGGGTCTGTTCAGGCTTTCTATTTCTTCCTGGTTCAGTTGTGGTAGTTTATATGTCTCTAGGAATGCATCCATTTCTTCCAGATTGTCAAATTTGTTGGCGTAGAGTTGCTCATAGTATGTTCTTATAATTGTCTGTATCTCTTTGGTGTTCGTTGTGATCTCTCCTCTTTCATTCATGATTTTATTTATTTGGGTCCTTTCTCTTTTCTTTTTGATAAGTCTGGCCAGGGGTTTATCAATCTTATTAATTCTTTCAAAGAACCAGCTCCTAGTTTCATTGATTTGATCTATTGTTTTTTTGGTTTCTATTTCATTGATTTCTGCGCTGATCTTTATGATTTCTCTCATCCTGCTGGGTTTAGGGTTTCTTTCTTGTTCTTTCTCCAGCTCCTTTAGGTGTAGGGTTAGGTTGTGTACCTGAGACCTTTCTTGTTTCTTGAGAAAGGCTTGTACCGCTATATATTTTCCTCTCAAGACTGCCTTTGTTGTGTCCCACAGATTCTGAACCGTTGTGCTTTCATTATCATTTGTTTCCATAAATTTTTTCAATTCATTAATTTCCTGGTTGACCCATTCATTCTTTAGAAGGATGCTGTTTAGTCTCCATGTATTTGGGTTCTTTCCAAATTTCCTCTTGTGATTGAGTTCTAGCTTTAGAGCATTGTGGTCTGAAAATATGCAGGGAATGATCCCAATCTTTTGATACCGGTAGAGACTTGATTTAGGACCAAGGATGTGATCTATTCTGGAGAGTGTTCCATGTGCACTAGAGAAGAATGTGTATTCTGTTGCTTTGGGATGAAATGTTCTGAATATATCTGTGATGTCCATCTGGTCCAGTGTGTCATTTAAGGCCTTGATTTCCTTGTTGATCTTTTGCTTGGATGATCTGTCCATTTCAGTGAGGGGAGTGTTAAAATCCCCTACTATTATTGTATTCTTGTCGATGTGTTTCTTTGATTTTGTTATTAATTGGTTTATATAGTCGGCTGCTCCCACTTTAGGGGCATAGATATTTAAAATTGTTAGATCTTCTTGTTGGACAGTTCCTTTGAGTATGATATAGTGTCCTTCCTCATCTCTTATTATAGTCTTTGGCTTAAAATCTAATTGATCTGATATAAGGATTGCCACTCCTGCTTTCTTCTGATGTCCATTAGCATGGTAAATTCTTTTCCACCCCCTCACTTTAAACCTGGAGGTGTCTTCGGGTTTAAGATGAGTTTCTTGTAGGCAACATATAGATGGGTTTTGTTTTTTTATCCATTCTGATACCCTGTGTCTTTTGATTGGGGCATTTAGCCCATTAACATTCAGGGTAAGTATTGAGAGATATGAATTTAGTGCCATTGTATTGCCTGTAAGGTGACTGTTATTGTATATTGTCTCTGTTTCTTTCTGATCTACTACTTTTAGGGTCTCTCTTTGCTTAGAGGACCCCTTTCAATATTTCCTGTAGAGTTGGTTTGGTATTTGCAAATTCTTTCAGTTTTTGTTTGTCCTGGAAGCTTTTAATCTCTCCTTCTATTTTCAATGATAGCCTAGCTGGATATAGTATTCTTGGCTGCATGTTTTTCTCATTTAGTACTCTGAATATATCATGCCAGCTCTTTCTGGCCTGCCAGGGCTCTGTGGATAAGTCTGCTGCCAATCTAATATTTTTACCATTGTACGTTACAGACTTCTTTTCCCGGGCTGCTTTCAGGATCTTCTCTTTGTCACTAAGACTTGTAAATTTTACTATTAGGTGACAGGGTGTGGACCTATTCTTATTGATTTTGAGGGGGGTTCTCTGAACCTCTTGAATTTTGATGCTTGTTCCCTTTGCCATATTGGGGAAATTCTCTCCAATAATTCTCTCCAATATACCTTCTGCTCCCCTCTCTGTTTCCTCTTCTTCTGGAATCCCAATTATTCTAATGTTGTTTCGTCTTATGGTGTCACTTATCTCTCGAATTCTCCCCTCGTGGTCCAGTAGCTGTTTGTCCCTCTTTTGCTCGGTTTCTTTATTCTCTGTCATTTGGTCTTCTATATCACTAATTCTTTCTTCTGCCTCACTTATCCTAGCAGTGAGAGCCTCCATTTTTGATTGCACCTCATTAATAGCTTTTTTTATTTCAACTTGGTTAGATTTTAGTTCTTTTATTTCTCCAGAAAGGGCTTTTATATCTCCCGAGAGGGTTGCTTTAATATCTTCCATGCCTTTTTCAAGCCCGGCTAGAACCTTGAGAATCGTCATTCTGAACTCTAGATCTGACATATTACCAATGTCTGTATTGATTAGGTCCCTAGCCTTTGGTACTGCCTCTTGTTCTTTTTTTTGTTGTGAATTTTTCCGCCTTGTCATTTTGTCCAGATAAGAGTTTATGAAGGAGCAAGTAAAATACTAAAAGGGTGGCAACAACCCCAGGATAATATGCTTTAGCCAAATCAGAAGAGATCCCAAATCGTGAGGGGGGAGAAAGGGGATAAAAATGGGTTCAAAAAAAAAAAAAAAAAAGAAACGAAAAGAAACCATTTAAAAAAAGAAAGCTGATAAAGAAAAAATATAAAAAGAGGAAAAAATATATATATATTAGATAAACTATTTTAAAAAAACGTTAAAAAAGAAAACGGTAAAAATTAAAAAAAATTTAGCAGAAGAAGAGAAAAAGAAAAAAAAATTGAAAAAGAAAAAAAAATTAAAATAACTGCAAGGCTAAAAAATCATGGGGAGAAAGCTATGAGTTCCGTGCTTTGCTTTCTTCTCCTCTGGAATTCTGCCGCTCTCCTTGGTATTGAAACAGCACCACTGGGTAGGTGAACTTGGTCCTGGCTGGGTTTCCCGTTGATCTTCTGGGGGAGGGACCTGTTGTAGTGATTCTCAAGCGTCTTTGCCCCAGGCAGAGTTGCACCGCCCTTACCCGGGGCCGCGCTGAGTAGCTGAGTAATCCGCTCGGGTTTGCTTTCGGGAGCTTTTGTTCCCTGAGCGCTTTCCGTAGAGTTCCGGAAGACGGGAATGAAGATGGCGGCCTCCCGATCTCTGGCCCAGAGGAGCCGAGAGCCCAGGGCTCCACTCCTCAGTGTGCCCTCAGAGAACAGCGCCCAATGACTCCCGTCACTCTGGCCTCCGGCCGCGCTCCGAGCTGACCGAGCCTGCGACCGGTTCAAGGCAACCCCGAGCTGAGAGTCACTCCTCGGCTCTGTCTCTGCAGCCGGCTTCCCCGTTCTAATACCGGTAAGCTCTGTGACAGTCAGACACCCCCGATCCTTCTGCGACCCTGCGGGACCTGAGGCCACGCTGACCCCACCTGGGCTTCACCCCAGTTAAGCCTCTGGAGCGATGTCCCTCAGCGGAACAGACTTTTAAAAGTCCTGATTTTGCTCCGTTACTCCGCCGCTCCCCGGGAGCCGGCCCCTCCCCTCGCGGTCTATCTTCCCGTCGCTTTGGATTCACTTCTCCGCCAGTCCTACCTTTCAGATAGTGGTTGATTTTCTGTTTCTAGAATTGCTGTTCTTCTTCTCTTCAATCTCCCGTTGGATTTGTAGGTGTTTGCAATCTTTAGATAAGCTATTTAGCTGATCTCCCACTACCCGAAGTAGTCTCAGCCTGCTACTTCTCCGCCATCTTGACTCCGTCCCCACGCCCTTTTTGAACCCACTTCTGCATGCAGGGATTATCTTCCCCCATTACTATGAAGCTTTCTCTGATCCTGGTGGTTTACAATCATCTTACCTATTTTTAAACTCTGCAGAATTTATATTCAGCAGTGTATTCTTTTGGCACTGGCCTTCTTCCCGAGTGAGCTTATAAAACTCTTAATAGTTGTGGGTTTTTTTTTTTAAGATTTATTTAAATATTATTTGACAGAGAGAGAGTGTGGTAGGCAGGGGCAGAAAGAGAGAGAGTCTCAAGAAGACTCCCCACTGAACATGGAGCCAGACATTTAGTTCAGTCTCATGACTCCAAAATCATGACCTAAGCCAAAATCAAGAATCACATGCATAACCAGTGGAGCCACTCAGGTGCCCCAAAACTCTCAATAGTTTTTATTGAGTGTCTAGCATGTTATGAACATAGAGTGTAGTCAATAAATAGCTGATTGCTGTAAATGGCTGGGGAGAAAAAAAAGATGCCACTAAGAACAACTCTCTTGAAGGTTGATTCAAGCAATTTTACTAAAACTTATTGAAAAAGGACTTAATTTTAAAACCAGAGACAGAAAAACACCTAAAGAACAATGAAACAGTTTATCAGTTAATTGAATTCTGAAATTAATCACTTTTGTATGCATGCAATGTCCCTGTTTCTAGTCTAAGTTCAAGTAAGAATGCCAGCGTTGAATTCAAATAGAGCTTTGGTGAATGAGTAACTAACTCAAGGTCAGCAACAGGCTAAAGGCACTGTTTGTCTGCTTCCCAGTCAGTATCATGGAAGTTACAGGTGTAGCTAAAAGGTCACTATGATACCCCACAATTTGCATTATTAAGACTTCTGGGAATATGATCCTATATCATGCCATCTCCTAGACTACTTAAGTTTTTTTTTTTTTAATTTTTTAAAAAAATATTTTATTTATTTATTTGACAGAGAGAGAGAGAGAGATCACAAGTAGGCAGAGAGGCAGACAGACAGAGAGAGGGAAGCAGGCCCCCTGCTGAGCAGAGAGCCGAATGCGGGACTCTATCCCAGGACCCCGGGATCATGACCTGAGCCTAAGGCAGAGGCTTAACCCACTGAGCCACCCAGGCATCCGATTACTTAAATTTTTAAAGCAATGAGATTTTATGACATCGGGAAACCAACTCCTGCAGCCTAGAAGAATGACATAACACCAATGACACTGAGCATCCTTCTAAAATATTGACAGTTGAAAGCTATATCTAGGTGACAGAAACCTAAGCAGAGATAGATAGACTTTTGTTTACTGGGCACTCTAAGTCAAACCAATTAATATTTATTAATTGGTCTTGTATCTAATTCAGTGGTGTTCTTTCCACCTAGGTAAAATCATCGAACTGTTATGTGTGTGTGCGTGTGCGTGTGCATGTGTGTGTGTGTCTGTGTCTGTGTCTGTCTGTGGTAATGATGTTGAGACCTGTGATCTTCAATTGCCACTAGCTCAGTGTTGTGGATGTTTTAGGAAAGTAGAGGGGCGCCTGGGTAGCTCAGTTGGTTAAGCATCCACCTTTACTCAAGTCATGATCCTGGGGTCCTGTGATTGTGTCCTGCATAGGGCTTGTTTAGTAGGGAGCCTGCTTCTCCCTCTCCTTCTGCAGCTTCCCCTTCTTGGGCTTGTGTGCTTGATCTCTCTCTCTCTCTCTCTGTCAAATAAATAAATAAAATATATATTTTTTTTAGAAGAAAGAAGAGTAGAAAGTTTTCCCCCTAGGAAAAATAGGACTGCAAACCTCACTTGAGAACTTTTGTTAACCTGGCGATTGACTCCAAGACTATTTTGGTTTGTTTATTAAGCAAAATGTTCTGAAACACTGATAAGTCCATTACTTGAATTTTAAACTCATTTTTAATTTATTTTAAATGTGATAAATGATAAAATCATGAATATGATTTTGTACTGAATGTGCATACAAGGTATTCTAAATCCATCACGTTATTATCTACTTAAAAAACAAATTATGATCATGTTCTCTGCACTCTGATCCTTACCCCAGGGGTATCCTTATGAAAGCCAGGTCAAATGTCTTATGCATGCAAATTTCAGAATCTGTCCTAGGTGAGGAACAGAGAATATTAGATTAGATTTATATATATATATGAGACAGCCAACCATTTATCCTGAGATGGGATGGGAAGAATCCTAGGTTTTTACTCTAACCTTTCGAAAGGTAAATGCATCTTTCCAAGAGTAACTATAAACCATGGGTGTCTCCTATTTT
Source organism: Lutra lutra (assembly GCF_902655055.1). Lineage (NCBI taxonomy): Eukaryota > Metazoa > Chordata > Mammalia > Carnivora > Mustelidae > Lutra > Lutra lutra. The sequence goes on from NC_062284.1 coordinate 89,098,023, forward strand.
ATGACCTAGGTCTATTTCCAGGTTCTAGATTATTATTTTTTGAAATATAAACAGAGAAACAGTGCTTCCTGTCACCTTGGGGCTTAACCTAGGGACCTAATTCAAAGCATTTGGCACTCCTGGGTTAGAGCAATTAACTACAGATCTAATTCTCATGGTATGTGAAGAGTAAAATGTTTCTAGGGACATTGAAAGCATACATTCCCTACCATATGTCATATACCTTTCTGTGTCTTAGGAGTTTATGGCTTTTCACAGGAGTGCTGAGAAATATAGGGGCATTTTTACCTCCTCTCAGGCTAGATTTGAGGACAGGTGCTTTTCACTATATTACTTGATTATCACAAGAAGTCTGCACGATAGCTATCAGTTTGATACTTTTTAAAGTTGAAGAAAATGGGACTCAGCAAGTTTAAACAATTGGCCCAAGATTGTGAAGCTAGAACAGTTATTGGTTTGGTTAAAAAAAAAAAAAAAGAATTCTGCCTTGTTCCAAGCCCATCCTCTTTCTACTATACCAAAGGAAAGTTAAGAAGAACAATTTCAAGGCATCTCTTGTCCAAAGGTTTCTTTGACAAAACAGTCTTCATTTTATTTATTACTTTTACTTTATAGGAAGTTAAAAACTTAGGGAAATATGAATCCAAATTTGGTACCTGGTATTTGGGAGAAAAAAAAAACATGAAACTTTTCTTATAATTTTCAAAGGATAATTTTATAAGTATCTGATATCAGAAAGGTGACCTGTCTAAAAACAAAACTACTACAAATGTATTATTTGGTGGCTCTAGTTACTTCCTCAGATGAACACATTTTTCTCTACCTGTTCCATGTCTTTCCATTTTTCCAAGTTAACACAAATACACCTAGTTTAAGAGTCAAGATAAGTACTCCTAAGAAATTATACAATAGCACATCATATATCTGAGAGAAGTTTCCCACATATCTGGATCCTAAGGATAGAATTTAAATAAAGGAAACATGCGAAAGCTGGAATGCTAGGTATTGTTTCTATACTACTGGTGCTTTTTTTAGCCTGAAGTCAAATGCAAGACAAGAGATAGTATCTTTCTTCGTGAAATAAAGAATTTCTATAACTTGAGCAGAGAGATCAACCAGCAAATTTCCTTATTTCCTTAGTATACATCCCTCACTCCAGAATAAGTAAAAAGAAATTGATCAAATGAAATAAAAACCAAACACAACAAAACATAGTGGCTTTATAAGATATGATTAGTATTTCCTTTGCCTTTTTCAAAATGGAAAAACTATTCTTTTTTTTAAATTTTATTTTTTATAAACATATATTTTTATCCCCAGGGGTACAGGTCTGTGAATTCCCAGGTTTACACACTTCACAGCACTCACCATAGCACATACCCTCCCCAATGTCCATAACCCCACCCCCCTCTCCCAACCCCCTCCCCCCATCAATCCTCAGTTTGTTTTGTGAGATTAAGAGTCACTTATGGTTTGTCTCCCTCCCAATTCCATCTTGTTTCATTTACTCTTCTCCTACCCCCTTAACCCCCCATGTTGCCTCTCCTCTCCCTCATATCAGGGAGATCATATGATAGTTGTCTTTCTCCGATTGACTTATTTCGCTAAGCATGATACCCTCTAGTTCCATCCACGTCGTCGCAAATGGCAAGATTTCATTTCTTTTGATGGCTGCATAGTATTCCATGTGTATATATACCACATCTTCTTTATCCATTCATCTGTTGATGGACATCTAGGTTCTTTCCATAGTTTGGCTATTGTAGACATTGCTGCTATAAACATTCGGGTGCACGTGCCCCTTCGGATCACTACATTTGTATCTTTAGGGTAAATACCCAGCAGTGCAATTGCTGGGTCATAGAGTAGATCTATTTTCAACATTTTGAGGAACCTCCATGCTGTTTTCCAGAGTGATTGCACCAGCTTGCATTCCCACCAACAGTGTAGGAGGGTTCCCCTTTCTCCGCATCCTCGCCAGCATCTGTCATTTCCTGACTTGTTCATATTAGCCATTCTGACTGGTGTGAGGTGATATCTCATTGTGGTTTTGATTTGTATTTCCCTGATGCCGAGTGATGTGGAGCACTTTTTCATGTGTCTTTTGGCCATCTAGATGTCTTCTTTGCAGAAATGTCTGTTCATGTCTTCTGCCCATTTCTTGATTGGATTATTGGTTCTTTGGGTGTTGAGTTTGCTAAGTTCTTTATAGATTTTGGACACTAGCCCTTTATCTGATATGTCATTTGCAAATATCTTCTCCCATTCTGTCAGTTGTCTTTTGGTTTTGTTCACTGTTTCCTTTGCTGTGCAAAAGCTTTTGATCTTGATAGAATCCAAATAGTTCATTTTTGCCCTTGCTTCCCTTGCCTTTGGGGATGTTCCTAGGAAGATGTTGCTATGTATGTACTATGTTGAATAGCAGGGGTGATAACGGACATCCCTGCCGTGTTCCTGACCTTAGCGGAAAAGCTTTCAGTTTTTCTCCATTGAGAATGATATTTGCTGTGGGTTTGTCATAGATGGCTTTGATAATACTGAGGTATGTGCCCTCTATCCCTACACTTTGAAGAGTTTTGATCAGGAAGGGATGCTGTACTTTGTCAAATGCTTTCTCAGCATCTATAGAGAGTATCATATGGTTCTTGTTCTTTCTTTTATTAATGTGTTGTATCACATTGATTGATTTGCGGGTGTTGAACCAACCTTGCAGCCCTGGAATAAATCCCACTTGGTCGCGGTGAATAATCCTTTTAATGTATTGCTGAATCCTATTGGCTAGTATTTTGGTGAGAATTTTTGCATCTGTGTTCATCAAGGATATTGGTCTGTAGTTCTCTTTTTTGATGGGATCCTTGTCTGGTTTTGGGATCAAGGTGATGCTGGCCTCATAAAATGAGTTTGGAAGTTTTCCTTCCATTTCTATTTTTTGGAACAGTTTCAGGAGAATAGGAATTAGTTCTTCTTTAAATGTTTGGTAGAATTCCCCCGGGAAGCCATCTGGCCCTGGGCTTTTGTTTGTTTGGAGATTTTTGATGACTGTTTCAATCTCCTTAGTGGTTATGGGTCTGTTCAGGCTTTCTATTTCTTCCTGATTCAGTTGTGATAGTTTATATGTCTGTAGGAATGCGTTCATTTCTTCCAATTGTCAAATTTGTTGGCATAGAGTTGCTCATAGTATGTTCTTATAATTGTCTGTATTTCTTTGGTGTTCGTTGTGATCTCTCCTCTTTCATTCATGATTTTATTTATATGGGTCCTTTCTCTTTTCTTTTGATAAGTCTGGCCAGGGGTTTATCAATGTTATTAATTCTTTCAAAGAACCAGCTCCTAGTTTCGTTGATCTGTTCTATTGTTTTTTTGGTTTCTATTTCATTGATTTCTGCTCTGATCTTTATGATTTCTCTTTTCCTGCTGGGTTTAGGGTTTCTTTCTTGTTCTTTCTCCAGCTCCTTTAGGTGTAGGGTTAGGTTGTGTACCTGAGACCTTTCTTGTTTCTTGAGAAAGGCTTGTACCGCTATATATTTTCCTCTCAGGACTGCCTTTGTTGTGTCCCACAGATTCTGAACTGTTATGTTTTCCTTATCATTTGTTTCCATGAATTTTTTCAATTCTTCTTTAATTTCCTGGTTGACCCATTCATTCTTTATTTTTTTTTAAAGATTTTATTTATTTATTTGACAGACAGAGATCACAAGTAGGCAGAGAGGCAGACAGAGAGAGAGGTAGAAGCAGGCTCCCCGCAGAGCAGAGAGCCCGATGTGGGGCTTGATCCCAGGACACCGGGACCATGACCTGAACCGAAGGCAGAGGCTTTAACCCACTGAGCCACCCAGGTGCCCCCATTCATTCTTTAGAAGGATGCTGTTTAGTCTCCATGTATTTGTGTTCTTTCCAAATTTCCTGTTGTGATTGAGTTCTAGCTTCAGAGCATTGTGGTCTGAAAATATGCAGGGAATGATTCCAATCTTTTGATAATGGTTGAGACCTGATTTAGGACTGAGAATGTGATCTATTCTGGAGAATGTTCCATGTGCACTAAAGAAGAATGTGTATTCTGTTGCCTTGGGATGAAATGTTCTGAATATATCTGTGATGTCCATCTGGTCTAGTGTGTCCTTTAAGGCCTTTATTTCCTTGTTGATCTTTTGCTTGGATGATCTGTCCATTTCAGTGAGGGGGGTATTAAAGTCCCCTACTATTATTGTATTATTGTTGATGTGTTTCTTTGATTTTGTTATTAATTGGTTTATATAGTTGGCTGCTCCCACGTTAGGGGCATAGATATTTAAAATTGTTAGATCTTCTTGTTGGACAGTTCCTTTGAGTATGATATAGTGTCCTTCCTCATCTCTTATTATAGTCTTTGGCTTAAAATCTAATTGATCTGATATAAGGATTGCCACTCCTGCTTTCTTCTGATGTCCATTAGCATGGTAAATTCTTTTCCACCCCCTCACTTTAAATCTGGAGGTGTCTTCGGGTTTAAGATGAGTTTCTTGTAGGCAACATATAGATGGGTTTTGTTTTTTTTATCCATTCTGATACCCTGTGTCTTTTGATTGGGGCATTTAGCCCATTAACATTCAGGGTAAGTATTGAGAGATATGAATTTAGTGCCATTGTATTGCCTGTAAGGTGACTGTTATTGTATATTGTTTCTGTTTCTTTCTGATCTACTTCTTTTAGGGTCTCTCTTTGCTTAGAGGACCCCTTTCAATATTTCCTGTAGAGCTGGTTTGGTATTTGCAAATTCTTTCAGTTTTTGTTTGTCCTGGAAGCTTTTAATCTCTCCTTCGATTTTCAATGATAGCCTAGCTGGATATAGTATTCTTGGCTGCATGTTTTTCTCATTTAGTGCTCTGAATATATCATGCCAGCTCTTTCTGGCCTGCCAGGTCTCTGTGGATAAGTCTGCTGCCAATCTAATATTTTTACCATTGTATGTTACAGACTTCTTTTCCCGGGCTGCTTTCAGGATCTTCTCTTTGTCACTAAGACTTGTCAATTTTACTATTAGGTGCCGGGGTGTGGACCTATTCTTATTGATCTTGAGGGGGGTTCTCTGAACCTCCTGGATTTTGATGCTTGTTCCCTTTGCCATATTGGGGAAATTCTCTCCAATATACCTTCTGCTCCCCTCTCTGTTTCCTCTTCTTCTGGAATCCCAATTATTCTAATGTTGTTTCGTCTTATGGTGTCACTTATCTCTCGAATTCTCCCCTCGTGGTCCAGTAGCTGTTTGTCCCTCTTTTGCTCGGCTTCTTTATTCTCTGTCATTTGGTCTTCTATATCACTAATTCTTTCTTCTGCCTCACTTATCCTAGCAGTGAGAGCCTCCATTTTTGATTGCACCTCATTAATAGCTATTTTATTTCAACTTGGTTAGATTTTAGTTCTTTTATTTCTCCAGAAAGGGCTTTTATATCTCCCGAGAGGGTTGCTTTAATATCTTCCATGCCTTTTTCAAGCCCGGCTAGAACCTTGAGAATCGTCATTCTGAACTCTAGATCTGACATATTACCAATGTCTGTATTGATTAGGTCCCTAGCCTTTGGTACTGCCTCTTGTTCTTTTTTTTGTTGTGAATTTTTCCGCCTTGTCATTTTGTCCAGATAAGAGTTTATGAAGGAGCAAGTAAAATACTAAAAGGGTGGCAACAACCCCAGGATAATATGCTTTAGCCAAATCAGAAGAGATCCCAAATCGTGAGGGGGGAGAAAGGGGATAAAAATGGGTTCAAAAAAAAAAAAAAAAAGAAAAGAAAAGAAACTATTTAAAAAAAGCCGCTAAAGAAAAAATATAAAAAGAAAAAATATATATATTTTAGATAAACCAGTTAAAAAACGTTAAAAAAGAAAGGTAAAAGTTAAAAAAAATTAGCAGGAGAAAAAAAAATTGAAAAAGAAAAAAAAAATTAAATTAACTGCAAGGCTAAAAAATCGTGGGGAGAAAGCCATGAGTTCCGTGCTTTGCTTTCTCCTCTTCTGGAATTCCACTGCTCTCCTTGGTATTGAAACTGCACTCCTGTGTAGGTGAACTTAGTCCTGGCTGGGTTTCTTGTTGATCTTCTGGGGGAGGGACCTGTTGTATTGATTCTCAAGTGTCTTTGCCCCAGACGGAGTTGCACCGCCTTTACCCGGGGCAGTCTGAGTAATCCGCTCGGGTTTGCTTTCGGTAGCTTTTGTTCCCTGAGCGCTTTCATTAGAGTTCCGGAGGACAGGAATGAAGATGGCGGCCTCCCGGTCTCCGGCCCGGAGGAGCCGAGAGCCCAGGGACCCACTCCTCAGTGTGCCCTCAGAAAACAGCGCCCAATTACTCCCATCACCCTGGCCTCCAGCCGCGCTCCGAGGTGACCGAGCCTGCGACTGGCTCAAGGTAACCCCGAGCTTAGAGCTCACTCCTTGGCTCTGTCTCTGTAGCCGGCTCCCCCGTTCTAATACCTGTAAGCTCTGCGACACTCAGACACCCCCGATCCTTCTGTGACCCTGTGGGACCTGAGGCCATGCTGACCCCACGTGGGCTTCACCCCGGTTAAGCCTCTGGAGCGATGTCCCTCAGCGGAACAGACTTTTAAAAGTCCTGATTTTGTGCTCCGTTGCTCTGTGGCTTGCCGGGAGCCGGCCCCTCCCCCCGCGGTTTATCTTCCCGTCGCTTTGGATTCACTTCTCCGCCAGTCCTACCTTTCAGAAAGTGGTTGATTTTTGTTTCTAGGATTGCTGTTCTTCTTCTCTTCGATCTCCCATTGAATTTATAGGTGTTTGCAATCTTTAGATAAGCTATCTAGCTGATCTCCCGGTACCTGAAGTAATCTCAGCCTGCTAATTCTCCGCCATCTTGACTCCTCCTGTCTGGAAAAACTATTCTTAAACTAATAACTTTTCCAATTATTTAGAGTCTTAGAAATATTTTTGGACACCAAATGACATAATATTTGATATTCCTCAAAATATATAGGTTTAGGGGCGCCTGGGTGGCTCAGTGGTTATGCCTCTGCCGAGACCAGGTCATGGTCTCGGAGTCCGGGGATCGAGCCCCACATAGGATTCTCTGCTCAGCGGGGAGCCTGCTTCCCCTCTTCTCTCTGCCTGCTGCTCTGCCTACTTCTGATCTTTCTCCCTCTATCAAATAAATAAATAAAATCTTTAAAAAAAAACTTAAAAAAATTTTTTTTAAATATATAGGTTTATATTTTAAATGTGAGTAACAGGAAAACCTGTGGAAAGTCAAATGGTCAACAGCTCAAGGACTCATTTGAAGAAGAAAGAATAATAGAATCTGAATTAGAATTGAAATCTTGCTTTTTTTTTAATTTGACATGATATTTGGGGGGAAAGGACAGGTGAAAAAATATGAATATGTATATATTTTCTTGATCCTCCCCCTCGTAAATTACATATATCAGAGAAACAAGTATAAAAACATACATCTGAGCTTCTAAAATTTGTATTTTAGGTTCTATTTACTTGTAACGCACTTAATCAAGACTTTTTGGAAAGTGCTGCATGTTATAAATAGCTGAGAGAATTTTGTGAACAGGGAAATGAGGGATTATATATTTCTCTTCCAGATAAAGTAATACTCTAGGCACTTTCCAAATCTGCTTTATGGTGAAGCTTTCCATCACACAAAACTTCTTCAGGCTGATCTTCTATGCCTCAGAACCTCTAAGTATAAGAATCTCCCTGATTTTTATTCCTTAGGTTTAGGTCCTTAGATACATACCCGTTTGCCTTTATCAAAGAGTATATTAAGTTGATTCGTAATTTGCAAGTTTTGTCTTCTTGGTTGAAAATCCCTTGACATCATGCATTTTCTCTTACATTCTATGTTGCTCTACATAAAACCCAGTGGGACTAAGATGTTATTTGCAGAAAGAATTGTGAACGAAGTTTGTGGAATTATGAAACTTAAGTCACCAGACTTGAATGAAACGTGTTTAAGCAATTCACTTAAATAGATTTCTCCCTTATAAATATTCTAAAGTAGTGGACACTAATGGAAATGGCTCTTGTTAAGTATCAGATATATAATGCCCTTTGGTCCTTGACCTTGGGAAAATCGATATGTTACATTGACAGGTATAACTAGCTAGGCATAACATTAAGAGGTTTAAAAATGTTAATATGCGTCTGCAAAAGAATGAAACTGGACCACTTTCTTACACCATACACAAAAATAAATTCAAAATGGATTAAAGACCTAAATGTGAGATCTGAAACCATAAAAACCCTAGAAGAGAACACATGAAGTAACTTCTTTCACATCAGCTATAGCAACTTATTTTCTACATAGGACCCCTGAAGCAAGGGAGGCAAAAGCAGAAATAGACTATTATAACTACATCAAAATAAAGAGCTTCTGCAGAACAAAGGAAACAACAAAACTAGAAGGTATCCTACAGAATGAGAGAAGATATTTGCAAATGACATATCTAATAAAAGGTTAGTATCCAAAGAACTTATAACAAACTCCACACCCTCCCAAAACAAATAATCTAAAAATTGGCAAAAGAAATGAACAGGTGTTTCTCTGAAGAAGACATACAGGTGGCCAACAGACACATGAAAAGATGATCATCATCACTTATCATCTGGGAAATGCAAATCAAAACTACAATGAGACATCACCTTAAACCTGTAACAACAACTAAAATCAACAAAAGAAACAACAGGTATTGGCAATGATGTAGAGAAGAAGGAACCCACTTGCAGTGTTGGCAAGAATGCAAACTGGTGTACCACTCTGGAAAACAGTATGGAGGATCCTCAAAAAGCTAAAAATAGAATTACTCTAAGATCCAGGAATTGCACGACTGGGTATTTACCCAAAGAATACAAAAACACTAATTCAGAGGGATACATACAGCCGTGTTTATTGCTGCATTACTTACAATAGCCAAAGTGTCCATTGATAGACAAATGGATAAAAAATAATATTCCAGGGGCGCCTGGGTGGCTCAGTGGGTTAAGCCACTGCCTTCGGCTCAGGTCATGATCTCAGGGTCCTGGGATCGAGCCCCGTGTCGGGCTCTCTGCTCGGCAGGGAGCCTGCTTCCTCCTCTCTCTCTGCCTGCTTGTGATCTCTCTCTGTCAAATAAATAAATAAAATCTTTAAAAAAAATAATATTCCATCATACACACATACATACATATCATACATATATGATGGAATATTATTCAGCCATAAAAAAGAATGAAATTTTGCCATTTGCAGTGACATGGATGGAACCAGAGAGAATAATGCTAAGCAAAATAAGCCAGTCAGAGAAAGACAAATGCCATTTGATTTCACTCATATGTGGAACTTAAGAAACAAGCAAAGAGGAAAAAGAGAAACCAAGAAACAGACTCTTAACTATAGAGAACAAATTTATGGTTACCAGAGGGGAAGTGAGTGGGGGGATGGGTTAAATAAGTGAGGTGGATTGGGATGCCTCGGTGGCTCAGTTGGTTAAGCATCTGCCTTCTGCTTGAGTCATGATCCTGGGCTACTGGGGCTCTTTGGTTAGTGGGGAGCTTGCCTCTGCCTGCTGCTCCCCCTGTTTGTGTGCTCTCTCTCTCTGACAAATAAATAAAAATGTTTAAAAAATACAAGTGATGGGGATTAAGGAGTGTACTTGCCCTGATGAGCACTGGATGATATATGGAATTGTTAAATCACTATATTGTACACCTGAAACTAATATAGCACTGTATGTTAACTAACTAGAATTAAAATAAGTTAAAAAGAAAACAAAGGATAAAAAGATAATGTTAGCACACATCAATGCATATCAGTAGAGCTATATTTACAATCACATATATTTAATAGAGATCAGTTAAAGCAGAAGATAGAAAAGGCTTAAAATCCCATAGTAATAGAACTTTCAAATGATTTATTCACTAACTATACTAAATAATAAACTTGAAACTGTTTTTTTTTTTTACTTTTCCAAAATGACAATATCACTACAAGGCACTAAATTACCCCAGTTACAACTTGTTTAATTTAGCAATTTCAAGGCAAATGGAATGAGGGAGTAAGAGAAAGGAGTGGCCCCCCAAAATATGAGTTACTACAGGTACAGCAGACATCAGGGGACTTCATGGGGTACTTTTACAATAGTTACATAATTTGCTTCTCTCATATATCACAAGGTATAATTCCTTCCAAGTAGCTAAAGCTACTTTATTTTCTTCTTTCAAATGTATAATAAAGTGTCATGCACATGAAGCCTCTTAAAGACTCAATAAGATTAAAAATAGACCAGGACTAAACAGAGTATTGTGATTTCTACAGTGTAAAGGGTAATTTGTTGTACATTAAGCAATAGGAAAGAGATTTTATGGATAGGTTTTTCTTTCCTAATCTGCACAAGTCACACTAGATTTCGTGAAGAGTTAACATCACATATAAAACAGGTGCATTTGTCTCTTCACATTCGAAGGTTCTCTACACCATGATTGTTTCTCTTTTAGGCTTTCTGCTACTGCCGCCCTCCAGAACCAGGTCTTACCTAACCTTCAATGATCTTTAAGCCTTACTCTGCCTTTCGCCACTTTTTCCCAGCGACTTGTGGTTTGTCCTCTTTTTTCCTTTCAGGAGACCAGTAATTCTTTGAAACCAGCTCAAGCTAACTCTTGTCTTCCTAGATTATGTCCTGACTAGTTTCAGTGCAGTGCATCCTGCCCCATCTATTTGGTAGGGGGAAAAAAAAAAGCTTCACGAGACAGATGAATACAGCAGCAAGAAAGTCAGCTGCTAGATCATCTCTGGTTTGTGGCCTCTCTGCTGGCAATGAAAATCACTCTGGAGTTCACTTGTTACTACACTTTTTCTGTGCTTCCTTTGTCACTGACAAGTAAGAACATACAGCTGAGCTGGGCCAGACTACAAAAGGCCTGTCTGACTGCAGAACTGTGCAAGAAAGATGACTTGTCTCTGTTTACACCTGCTTTCCTTCTGGCTTACTATGGGAAGCAAACACTCAGAATAGAAGAAGTATAATGCATAAAAATTTAAATGAGCAGAAACAAAATGAGTGACCTCCCTTTCATCCCTCAGTTTCCCTAGTTCTTCATAGACATGATTTCTGTTTTTAATTATGTAACTACTGCAGCCTGTTCCTAATAGGAAAAAAAAAAAAAAAAAAGTAAAATTGGAGGTCAGAAGAAGCCAGAAGTTCCCTGTACTTTGCATGGGTAGTAAGAGTGTATGATAATAACTCTAGGCTCTGCTGCTATATAAGACAATTTGGTAACTCAGCCACAGTTACCTAACTTTGGTATCCTAGTATTTCTGATGAAATGAGATCCCATAGCAGGTCCATACCGGAAACATTTCTGCAACTTGGGGGTTTTGTTATCAGCCAAAGTGGATTCTTGGCAGAAATGTCTAAGAATGAATCATTTACAATAACTCATCTTCCTGGAGAGAAATAAAAGATACCAGTTATCAGAGATACAAACATGTTTGTACTTAGTGCATTACAAAAAAAAAAAAGTGAAACTGCATTTTGCTTAATTGTTAAGCAGTTGTTCTTTCCTTCACTGCCTTGCCTTGTCATGCAAACTAGATTCTTTTATCATTTTATGCCCTTCCAGAGCACTCTTTGTTTCTTTTTTTTTTTTTTTTTTTTTTTTTTTTTAAAGATTTTATTTATTTATTTGACAGAGAGAGATCACAAGTAGACGGAGAGGCAGGCAGAGAGAGAGAGAGAGGGAAGCAGGCTTCTTGCTGAGCAGAGAGCCCGATGTGGGACTCGATCCCAGGACCCTGAGATCATGACCTGAGCCGAAGGCAGCGGCTTAACCCACTGAGCCACCCAGGCGCCCCGCACTCTTTGTTTCTTTTGGTTCTGGTCAATTTGCCAAATTCCCATCTCTTGTTTTGTACGTTGTTTTTCATTTTTTTGTTCTTATATTCCTTTGGGATGTTCCTAGTTTTAGATTGTTAGGAAAAGTGACATAGTAAATTGAGGTAATTATACCCATGTTTTCCGTGGTTAAGTTGTACATGGCTCATTGCCCTTGTTTGTTGCAAATACCTTACCATCTGGGGATCCTCATTCTATCCTAAGGTAATGGACTAAAGTAGATATACAGGGATCTTAACGTCTCTTCATATTGATGAAGTTCTAGAACCTAGGTGAGGTTCGGTGGGCTGAGGTCCGGAGCCGATGACCAAGAAAGAATTCTTGAGACATCTTTGGTGCAAAATGGTGGTTTATTAAAGCACAGGGACAGGAACCATGGGCAAAAAGAGCTGCTGCCTGGGTTGTGAGGGATGGCAGGTTATATACCCTGCGGTTGGGGAAAGGTGAGGGGAAGGGAGGTTTCAACGGAGCTTTCACATGCTAAAAAGGGCCTACAAGGTGGAGGTCATGCGGCTTGATCCATCTTGTCTTTTGTCAAGCCTTAACATCAAGATAGTTGGGGGATTCCTGTCTTGTAGGATTGTGATCTCTGCAAGGTAACTATTTGTTTCTCGTTTATGGCGGTCAGGGGTGCCTGAGGAATGTCACACGTATTACCAAGGGGAGTGGGTGGAGAGGGGGTGCGAGGTGCCAGCTTTTACTTTGTCCTCAGTCAGCCTCCTGCTCCCTCATCAATATGACTTGTAAACCTTTCCCAAAATTGTGTTTTTTTAAACTGTTCCTTTTTTAGGGCTCATGATATAATAAACACTGGGTATTATATGCAACTGACCAATCACTGAACTCTACCTCTGAAACTAATAATACACTATATGTTAATTACTTGAATTTAAGTAAAATTTTAAAAAATAAAGAAAAACTGTTCCTTTTTTACTACAACTTTATGATCAAAAACTTTGGGTGATTTTTTTTTTTTTTATTGTACACCAGATGTAATCCAAACACCATTATTGTCTGTTTGGGATCTTTCATAACCTCATCCTAATTTAAAATTATCTCTCCTGCAAGCAATTAATTTTACATGTCCATTATCCATGACTTGATTTATATCCTATTACTTATTTGGGAAATTCTTCCTTTTCCTCTCATCTGATAGAAATCATAAGTATTTTTCATATCCAACTCAAATTTCACCTCTCTGGTATTGTAACTCCATCTTCCGAACTCCTGCATGATTTATATTCTCTGCTATCCAATTTAATCTCTCCATAAAGTCTTATGTATAAACTACGTTCATACATCACATATTTTTTCACTTAGATTGGAAATGTTATAAGTAAAGAAGCAACTTTTTGTTTTGTTTTATTACTACTCTAGTGTGACTTTTTTGATAGTAACTAATTTGTTTGCTGAACTAATACAGCAGGTTATACTGTATTAGGTCTAATTTAGCATAGAATATTCCTAGTGGTTTTTAGTCAAAGAATAGCTAAGATAAATGGGTTAATGCTGATGACATTCATTAGGGCACAAGATGCAAAAGATGTATTCATGTGAGGAGATGATAATTTACACTTCAGATTTTTATGTCCAACATGAACCTCATTTCCCTTTGGTTTTGAGTAGATGTATTTATTGACACTATGGAGTAACTTTTTAAAAAGCAAAGGTGAATTTGGAAGATAGTTTATTGGGAAATTTGTATTGATCTCATTAGCTAATAACCTGAATCCCAAGACTTTATAAACATTTATATTTTTGACCAGGACTTATATTGCACATAATACTATTCCTCCAGATACTGTATTATACAATATTTCCTCCAAATTTAGCTTCATAGGACATATACTGGGTCCACCAATATTGTGTGACAAGGGATATAGAGGGAATATTAACAAGAGTGTAAAAATAGCGGTTCTATTTTTGTCCTTGAATTTCACTCCCATTTTCATTTTGGCAGGTCTCGTCGTCTTATGACCTTCAACATCCATCACTAAATTCTAAAAATTAAAGAAAAAAAAGCAAACTGTGCTACATATATTGGTGTCGGGGTGTTTCTACCACATCCGACAATAATAGATAAGCAGGTTGCATGGCAACTAGAGAGCTCAGTCATTCAAAGATAATATGGCTGATAGAGAGTATAATTATCACTGACTTGTTCAGGCTGACAGACAAATAAAATAAAATGATTGAGGGCCGTAACGTTGCTCTATCCTGTTGTAGGTACAGCTCCACAGACTGAGACTATTGGGCCAAAATACCAGCCACTACTAACTTATGCCTTCCTAACATGAATAGTTTCATGGAATATCTAAGTGAGAATTACCTTTATGTAATTGAACATATGTATTTGGATCTTGACAAAATTGTTAAAAACTATAGCTACAATATTTTATTAATGGGTATATAACATAAAAATGTATAAATTGTGATATCAGCAACATAAAATGTGGGGGACAAGCAATGTGTAGAATATTTCTATGCGATTACAGTGAAGTTATCATCAGCTTAAAATAGACTGTTATAACTTATAAGATGTATATGAAAACCTCATGGTGATTACAAATCAAAAACCTATAACAGATATGTACATGATCAGACAAAAGAATCGAAGCATACCACTACAGGATCATTAATTCACAAAGACAGCAAGAGAAAAAGAAAGAAACAAAAGAACTACAAAGCAAAAGTCAAAAAATAACTTAAGAAACATATCGATAATTTTTTTTTAAAGATTTTTTATTTATTTATTTGACAGAGAGAGAGATCACAAGCAGGCAGAGAGGCAGGCAGAGAGAGAGGAGGAAGCAGGTTCTCCGCTGAGCAGAGAGCCCGATGGGGGGCTGGATCCTAGGACCCTGAGATCATGACCTGAGCCGAAGGCAGCGGCCCAACCCGCTGAGCCACCCAGGCGCCCCATATCGATAATTTTTTAAAATGCAAATAATTTAAATCCTCCCACTGAAAGACAAAGTAGTTGAATGGATTAAAAAACCAACACGACTCAAGCGTATGTTGCATACAGGAGAGTCACTTAAGGTTTAAAGACATTCATAGAATGAAAGTGAGGGGAGATGGTGACCAAATGAGGCAGGGTTCGCTATACTTAAGTTAGACAAAATAGACTTGAAATCAAAAGCAGGATAAGAAGAGGTAAAGAAAGTCACATATAATGATAGAGTCAATTCATTAAGAAGATATAGCAATTATATATATATGTACCCAATATTAGAGCACCTAAATATACTAAAAAATTATTAACAGATCTAAAGGCAGGACTGCAATAAAGATAGCAATGAAAAAAAAAAGATAGCAATGCAATAAAAGTAGAGGACTTCACTTTTAACAATGGAAAGATTATCTAGACAGAAAATTGATAATTAAATAAGGGACTTAAACTATGCTTTAGACTAACTGGACCTCATGGACATGTACAGATCATTTTATTCAACAGCAACAGAATACACATTCTTCTCAAGTGCACATGGAACATTCTCCAGGATAGAGCATATGTTAGGTCACAAAACAAGTCCTAACAAATTTAAGACAACTGAAAACTTATCTCTTCAAAGCACAATGGTATGAAACTAGAAATCAATAACAGGAGGAAATTGAAATATTCACAGATATGTAGAAATTAAGTGACAAACTTATGAACAGTGGGTCAAAGAAATCGGAAAATATCTTGAGACAAAAATGGAAGCACAACATACCAAAATTTGTGGAATGCAGCAGAAGTAGTTCTAAGATGGAAGTTTATAGTGATAAAGGCCTACATAGAGATGAAACATCTCAAACAACTTAACATTACACCCCAAGAACT
Source organism: Lutra lutra (assembly GCF_902655055.1). Taxonomy (NCBI): domain Eukaryota; kingdom Metazoa; phylum Chordata; class Mammalia; order Carnivora; family Mustelidae; genus Lutra; species Lutra lutra. The sequence continues at coordinate 89,113,706 of NC_062284.1, forward strand.
AGGAAAAAAGCCAAAATTTAGCAGAATAGAGGAAATAATAAGTAATAGAGCAGAAATAAAAGACGTAGATACTAGACTAATAATAGAAATGACAAATGAAACTAAGAGTTGGCTTTTTTAAAAAGAAAATATACGCAAATGTTTAGCATTAGAACAGATTACTCAAATAAAATAATTAAGGAGAAAACATTACAACTGATACTACAGAAATACAAAAGATCACAAGAGACTATGCCAACAAAATTAGATGACTTAGAAGTGGATAAATTCCTGGAAACAAGTAAGTTACCAAGACTGAATCTTGAAGTAATAGAAAATCTGGACAGACCAATAGCAAGCAAGGAGATTGAATCAGAAAAACTGAATTCAGTAAGTTTTCCAGATTAAAAAAAAGTCAATATAAAAAATAACTTGTGAGGGATGCCTGGGTGGCTCAGTCAGTTAAGTGTCTGCATCTGCCTTCTGCTCAAGTCATGATTCCAGGGTCCTGAGATCGAGTCCTGCTTTGGATTCCTTGCTCAGCAGGGAGCCTGCTTCTCCTTTTGCCTGCCACTCCCCTTGCTTGTGCCCTCTCTCTCTCTCTCTGTCTAACAAACAAATAAATAATATTAAAAAAATAAGTTGTGTTTCTGAACACTAATAATGGATTATCTGAAAGAAAAGTTATGAAAGCAATCCTATTTATAATAACATCACAAATAATAAAATACTTAGGAAAAAATTAACTAAGAAGGTAAAAGACCTGTATGCTGATAAGACATTAATGAAAGAGAGTGAAAAAAACACAATTGGAAAGATATTCCATGTTTTTTGGATTGGAAGAATTATTATTGTTAAAATGTCCATGCTCCACAAAGTGATCTATGGATTCAATGAATCCCTACTAAAATTCCAATGCTATTTTTCATAGAAATAGAAAATGATCCTAAAATTATTTTGGAACCACAGAAGACCCCAAGTAACTAACGTAATCTTGAGCAAGAACAAAGCTTAATCAGGCTTCATACTTCCTGACTTCAAACTGTTTTACAAGTGTTTAGTAACTAAAACTATATGACACATACTACAAATCTATAATAACTAAAACCATCTGACACTGACATAAAAATGGACACCTAGAATAAGATACTTAGGAACAGAAAAAAAGGGCCCAGAAATAAACCAACACATAAACTATCAACATCTTCAACAAAGATACTAGGAATATATAATGGACAAAGGATAGTTTCTTTAGTAAAAAGTATTGGGAAAACTGAATATCCACATGCAAAAGAATGTAGCTGGACCCCTATCTTATGCCACTCATGAAAATTAAATCTAAATTGACTTAAGACTTAAATGTAAAGCTTAAGACTGTACAAGTCCTAGAAGAAATCACAGGGAAAAAGTCCCTCGACAATGGTCTTAGCAATGATTACTTGGATAAGACCCCAAAAGCATAGGCAGCCATAGCTACAATTAGTAAGTAGGATTACCTCAAACTAAACCATTTCTGCACAGAAAGGAAACAATAAATTGAAAAGGCAATATAGAATATTGTCTTCTAATACAGAAGACAAACTATTTGTGTACCATCTATCTCTTAAGGGGTTAAAATCCAAAACATATAAACAACTCCTATAATTCAATGGGATAAAAGCAAATAATCCAATTAAAAAACAGACAAAGGACCCAGAATAGACATTTTTTTTTCCCAAAAAAGACATACAAATGGCCAATAGGTAAATGAAAAGTTGCTCAACACTAATAACTGGGAAATGCAAGTCAAAACCATGATGAGATATGACTTCATGTTTGTTAGGATGACTATTATCAAAAAGGCAAGAGATAACAAATATTATTGGTAGGTTGTACTCACTATTGGTGAGAATGTAATTTGGTATAGCTACTATGGAAAATAGTATGGTGGTTCCTTAAAACATTAAAAATAAAACCATATGACCCAGCAATCCAACTCCTAGGTATCTGGAGGAAATGAAATCAGTATGTCAAAAAGTTATCCACATTCCCATGATAAGTGGAGCATTATTCACAATAGCCATGATAAAGAAATGACGTAAACGGTTTTTGAAGAATGAATGAATGAATGATTATTATAATAAATTTTCAAAGATAGAATGAATGAATAAGGAAAATGTGATACACACACACACACACATACACACACAGTTGATCCTAAACAAGAGGCTTGAACTGCATGGGTCCACTTGTATGCATATTTTTTATAGTACTGTAAATATATATTCCTTATGCTTAATATTTTCTTTTATCTAGCTTTATTTTAAAAATGCAGTATATAATACATATAAAATATGTGTTGTTTATGTTACCAGTAAGTCTCCAACTAATAGTAGGCTATTAGTATTAAGTTTGGGGAGAGTCAAAAATTATACATGGATATTCAGCTGCAGGGGGTTAACACCCCCAACCTTGTGGTTATACAGGGGTCAACTGTATAATATAGTATTATTCAAACCATAAAATGGAAGGAAATCTTGTCATTTGCAGCAACGTGGATGAAGCTGGAGGGACTAAGACTAAGCGAAATAACCCAGAGAAAAAGAAGTTCAGAATGATACCAACTATATGTAGAACTTTAAAAAAAAAACCCACAAAATCAATTTCATAAAAATAGCAAATAGAATGATGTTTGACAGCGGCTGCAGTTGGAGGAAAAGGGGAGGTGTAGATCAAAGGGTTCAAGCTTTCAGCTATAAGATGAATACATTCTGAGTATCCAAAGCATAGCATGATAACAATAGTGAATAATATGGTATTATATACTTGAAATTTGCTGAGAGTAGATATTAAGTGTTCTCACACTACACACATACAAAAAGAATTAACTATGTGCAGTAACAGATGTGTTAATTATCTTGATCTTGGTAAACATTCCACAATGTTCATTATATCAAATCATCACATTGTACAGTTTAAATATGTATGATTATACTTGTCAATTATTCCTCATTAAATTTGCAGAAAAAAGTTTAATTCATGAAAAGTCCATGCAGTAAACCAGAGAACCAGGCTCCTTCCTGCTTTTGGTTTTGCCAGCATTAACATGTGGTTATCTTCATCAAGCTAGCACAGAAGGTCGAGCTCATGTAGCACAGAGGAAGGAGATTTTATGGTACCGTTTAGGTAGTCATGTACATTACTTGTTCTCATATTTTCTTGGTTAGTACTTTGATCAACCTGAACCTCACTAACTACAAAGGACTCTGAGAAATTTACTCTAGCTATTGACCAGCAAATAAGAGGTTAGATGAATAAGTTTCAGGTTTATGTCTGCAATACTTACTGATGTAAACTTTTATTTCATAGGTTTTAAAATTTCATAATTCAAGTTCACACTGGGACTAAATACTGTATGAGGAAATCCTAAGATTTTTAACAGTCATTTAAGATAGTCTTGTGATGGCTTCATGCATTTTTTTAAATGAAAACATTTTTATGCCTGCTTTGAAATAAAATTAAACTCTTTGTCTTTTAAAATTATATATGGGGGCGCCTGGGTTAAAGCCTCTGCCTTCGGCTTAGGTCATGATCTCAGGGTCCTGGGATCAAGCCCCGCATCAGGCTCTCTGCTCAGTGGGGAGCCTGCTTCCTCCTCTCTCTCTCTGCCTGCCTCTCTGCCTACTTGTCATCTCTCTCTCTCTCTGTAAAATAAATAAAATCTTAAAAAAAAATAAAATTATATATGAAAATATTTTTTTCTACATAAGGAGTATAGTAAAATAAAGCAGAAACACTTTAATCTTAGTACTTCATTTATTTTTGGTATTGAAAGTTTGAGAAATAAGCATTTATTAAATGTTGAAGTGCTATAAATGATGAAACCAAGTAGATATAAAACATATTGCTATGTTCTTATGAATTTTTAATGAATAATAAGAGAAATCTAGTTTACCTATGATAAAATTGAGGAAAAAATGCTTTACATAAAGACAAATGTGAATAATACATTTGCTTCTATATTTAATATTCCTAATACAGAGGAAATTTTAATTTAATAGAGATCTATTTTCTAGAAGTACCTCCTAAAGTACTAATTAACAAACAAAAGGACAGGAATCTAAGTATTAATCAAAAACTTCCATTTTCTTCGTTCATTAAAGTAGTAGAAAAAGATAAAAAATTTTTTGTTTTATCTTTACTCTTATATTGTTCCCTACTCCCCCACATATGTATAAGACAAATGAATATCCCGAGCAGAAGAAAATCACATACATATACCATATTTTATTTGTGTACATTCACAAGGACAAAATGAAATTTGAACCTTAAATAAAGCAGCAAAAGAACAATAAAATACCCCCTTCGTTCTATGACACAAATATGCTAATTATTTTCCTTTGTAAATCTATTTGAATTTTTCTAGTGACACTAGATATACAGAATTGCCAGTCATTATAGTTGTTATTCACCTTAAATTTCAAAAATTACATAAAAGGGGCGCCTGGGTGGCTCAGTGGGTTAAGCCGCTGCCTTCGGCTCGGGTCATGATCTCAGGGTCCTGGGATCGAGTCCCGCTTCGGGCTCTCTGCACGGCGAGAAGCCTGCTTCCCTCTCTCTCTCTCTCTGCCTGCCTCTCCGTCTGCTTGTGATCTCTCTCTCTGTCAAATAAAAAAAAAAAATCTTAAAAAAAAATACATAAAATAAGAGGTAGTCTTCTTTCTTTTTAATAAGTTAACATCTAAAAAGTGGATTTTTTGTTTTTTGTTTTTTTAGAAACTAGGGCATCATGCTTGCACTTTGAATACTCAAATTTGATTTTCTAGCTATACACATTGTACAAATAAAAAGTTGTAAGGACTAAAATATAGCGGAGAGAGGAAAGTGACTGAAAAAATCATGTCTGCGTGCATTATTGTGAAGATTTTAGCATCAATAACTTTATACATGAAACAAAGATAAAACTGTTTTGTCTAAAAATTCTAAAAATGTAGCTATATTTAGACATTCTGAAGAGCTGCATAAGCAAAACGCTCAACTGTTTCTAATCATTATACACTATCTTGTATTTCATTATTTCTGTAGCTTCCATTCTAAATGTGCCCTTGAAAACTTAAGCCTTTTGCATGCCTCACTCTAAGTGACCACAGTGTGGTGTGAATTTCATCATGTATGTAATTGTAAACTTTGAATTTTACCATGAACAATGTGTTCTTAGAGGAAGAGAAGGAGAAGTGGAAGGAGAAGGGTAGAGAATAAATAATGCAAGAAATTCTGTCTGCTGTTGAACTCAAAGCATTTATGCCCCAAGATAAACCTAAGAAAGTAGGGATGGGGTCTGAATCAGTGGGGACATCATGTCAATTTCAGAGAGCCTCTCATAGTGTGAGTATCTTTTAGCCTGAGTGTCATTTCAGTGTTTGAGGATTCGTAATTGAGATACTAATGACTCTAAGTGCCAGTCAAAACTTCCATCTGTTGCCAGCTGATAAAACATCTGTCTGATCCATTGTTGGAGGAAAAAGCAGCTTTGGTAGCATTGAGATATGATGATCTCTAAATTACAGAATTTTTATGGGGTAGTCAAAGGGATTCCTTATAGTAATTTGATTTATATATAATTTAGGAATTAAGAACCAATTTTAGAACATGTACCTTGTGTAAAATGGAAATCCATGGGATGAGATATGCATGGTGCTACATCATTTTTCCCTGATCCATTTGTATATTTAAAGAGTTTCTCATATTAAGTGGGTGCATTTCTATTTTTCTAAAGAAAACTTATTGTCATTCTTTCAGCATCATCAGTATGTCCTGTTCCCCATGGCTTTACTTGATGCACTTAAGACTTCCAGAACCCAGTCTTTAAGAGTCATAAGGCAATGGGGCGCCTGGGTGGCTCAGTGGGTTAAGCTGCTGCCTTCGGCTCAGGTCATGATCTCCGAGTCCTGGGATCGAGCCCCGCATCGGGCTCTCTGCTCAGCGGGGAGCCTGCTTCCTCCTCTCTCTGCCTGCCTCTCTGCCTGCTTGTGATCTCTCTGTCAAATAAATAAATAAAATCTTTAAAAAAAAATAAGAGTCATAAGGCAAAAAGAGGTAAGATGTATAACCAAAAGATCTTATCAATCAGATATCAATATTCAGAATTAAAGAAGTGTCTGGAGAGACTTTGTGGAGACTTATGGAAATAAAAACTTTATTTTCTTTTTAGCGTTTCTTATTACTTTTAATGTGACTGTACTTTTTTCCTGTTGACTAAAACTACAGTATAATTTCAGAATTGATTTTGTAGCAACTTACTAATATGAAAAGCCTTATCTGAAGTGGGTTATAGTACATAAACCCTTGCAGAGGCAGAAAGCTGCAAATAATGTGTGTCTTGTTAGATTTGTAGTATATTCATGTAGGTTATTAAATAGGAAAAACCCACTTCTGTTTGTCTCTCCTTTATTTTCACACTACAACTCACACTCAGAACACTTCTGACACCAGATGCCTGGTTTGTTGTCCACACCCCCTCCTGGTACCCCTCCCCCAACACACACACCATGCAGTTCTCTGTGATACCAGATGGGTATCCCACAATTTAGTTCAATTCGGACACTATCTACGTGATGATGGTGTCAGATCCCAAAGTTAAATCTCAAGTCTCATGAGCCTATCCCTCTACTTCAGATGCCAATCGCAAGTAGTGGGTCCTTGGGTTGCCCATTACTTCTGTCCAGCTTGGCTACACATCCAAGGTTCCCATGACTTCCTTACTATCGAATTTGATTATTTGCTAAAACAGCTCACAGAATTTAGGGAAACACACTTACCAATTTATTACATAATAAAGGATATGATAAAGGATACAGATGAATAGCCAGATAAAGAGAGATTTGGGGTGAAGTCTGGAGGGTCCTGAGCACAGGAGCTTCTGTCCTGGTGGAGCTGAAGGAGACTCCTAGCATGTGGATGTACTCACCAACCCAGAGGCTCTCCAAACCCCATGCTATTGGAATTGATGAGGAGGATTTATCATGTAGGCACAATGCATCATTAACTCAGTCTCCAGCTCCTCTTCCCTTCCTGGTGACTGGTGGGTGTGGACGGGTGTGGAGAATGTGGGGCTGAAAATTGCAAGCTTCTAATAATGGTTTGTCTTTCTGGTGACCAGTGCCCATCTAGGAGCCCACCCAGAGCCGCCTCATTAGAACAAAAGGCACTCTTATCCCCCAGGAAATTCCAAGGGATTTAGGAGCTCTGTGTCAGAAACTGAGGTCAAAAATCAATTTTGACGTTCCTAGTGCTCTTATCACTTAGGAAATTACAAGGGTTTTAGGAGCTCTGTGTGAAGGACTGGGAAAAGAGACTAATATATGTATTTTCTGTTTCAATCATAGACCGTGATCATGGTTCCTCTAGTAACTTGAAGTGTGTACTCTTGCTGTTTTGTCTGTATTATATGACCTACAGGAGGAATTGCACTAGTTCAACATATACCTATGATGGAAACAAGTAGGCAACGGTTTGCAAGCATAGGGATAAGGTGATACAGAATTAGCAATGCTTCTAAACTCCTTAACCTAGGTGAACTCCTTAACACAATGTGTTAGCCTTACTGATTTGAGTATTTAGAATAAGGGATGAGGTTCAGGAAGAGTAAGTCTGGTAGTTGCAGTAGATAAGAGTATATCGCAAAGTTAGTCAAGTGTGTTTTCTTGGTTATCATTTATGAGAAATTATTTACAAGTTCTTTGGTTATTTAAAAATTAAGTGAAATTTTAGGCATCCCAGTGAAACAAGTTTATGTTTTCATTTTTTAACAATAACCCATTATAATAAGAGTAAGAACTCTGCTAAGAGTCACAGAGAAAACTAATGAACTAAGAAAAAGTTTCTTACTTCATTTCTATGTCATTTATATGTTCCCTTAAATGAAAGAGCTAACTAAATACAAGTTAAAAAAAATGGGAAATGCTCCGTTTGTGATCCTATTTTATTTAAAATTTTATTTTTGAAAAATTTTTACTTTCTTATACACTGTACTTTCACCTACAAATTGGGAGATGGAGAGGAGAAGTGAGTTGGGGAAAATCGGAGTGGGAGACAAACCACAAGAGACTGTGGGCTCTGAGAAACAAACTGAGGGTTTTGGAGCAGGGGGATGTGGGGTGAGCCTGGTAGTGGGTATTATGGAGGACACATATTGCATGGGGCACTGGGTGTGGTCCATAAACAATGAATTTGGGAACACGGAAAAAAAATAAAATAAAGCGAAACTTTAAAAAAAAATAAAACAAACACTTATTTGAATCTCTTTTCTTATAGGTACCTATATAGGTACCTAATCATATAGGTACTAATTCTAATTTGGTTTCACAGATTCAGAATCTGGCCAAAACACAATGAGTCCCTATTTGAGCTGTTGCAATTCTTCTAAATGCTAATGAGAATTCACATTTTCTGCTTACTTTTAGGATTATATTTTGAAGAGACAATATTACTTGTGAATACAGGCTGAATCCTTAGATCAGTGTTTCTCAAAATATGGGTCACAATCATCTAAGCTTCTTATTAAAGGACAGATCTGTAATTACAATTGCTAATTAACTGAATGAGAATTTTTTGCATGCAGGGCGTAAGTATGTGTTGTAACAAGCACCATCAAATGATTCTTATACTTATCAAAGTAGGAAAACCACTCTTAAAACATACAAAGTTTTCTGGAAAACATGGTATAAAAATCTATCTATGCATAACTTCCATCTACAGTTTTCTGGAAAACATAACATGAAAAATATATATCTATATGTTTTCATACATCTGGGATGTTCTGTTATTTTATTTCAGTATTTTAAGGGTATTAATGTTTATTTTTAATATATTCCTCAGTATTATAAAATTGTATTAGTGAGGGGCACCTGGGTGGCTCAGTGGGTTAAAGACTCTGCCTTCAGCTCAGGTCATGATCTCAGGGTCCTGGGATCGAGCCCCGCATCGGGCTCTCTGCTCAGCAGGGAGCCTGCTTCCTCCTCTCTCTCTGACTGCCTCTCTGCCTACTTGTGATCCCTCTCTCTCTGTCAAATAAATAAATAAAATCTTTTTTTAAAAAAAATTGTATTAGTGATATTTATTGAATGCATCATTAGTTATCATTACAGTAACACAAAAAATCTTAAAGAAAAATCCTCTTGAGTATAGAGCATAGGTGAATATGTTATTATGTTAGTGAAAAAGGCATTAACTGACAATTACTGTAAGTAATATATATCATGCTTTATACCCATTAAGTGCATCATTATAAATTTTTTTCAGCTCTAGCATAACCTATGAAATTGTGACATAACTCCTATAGGGTATAAAAGCATTACATTACATCACTCAGCCATAGTATTGTGGAATAAAAATTTTCTGTGCAAGTGAAAGACATAATGAAAAGCAATCGAACGAGGCATGCAGAACATAGGTATTTCCTCTGTATCAGATAAATATGTGTTTGAAATATAGAAAAGAGTGAATAGATCATTATTAACATTGTATGAATTTCATTCTTGGCATTTCAATAATCTTTAAGTGTAGGAAAATACTCCTTTATTTCTATATTTGTAAATCCAGTTATTTGGCAATCATCTCAAAGCATTATCATTTTTATTAAGAATGTGTTTTCACTCATTTTAAGAACACATTTTAAGTGTCCCTCTGATAGTCAGTGTTATCCTTTAATATTAGAATTAGGCATGCCAAAATCTGCCTTCTTATTTAGTAAATGAGGCAATTTTTTCTAGCAAGAGAAGGAATTATATAAAGAACACATTTTGAAAAGATAATCACATTTTGAAGTTTTAAACATTCTAAGATCTGGATGAATATATTCAAAGCGTTCCTTGGTCTTTTAAAATACTTCTTTCTTGATAATTTAAAAAATTACAGTTGTAACATACAGATTAAAAAGTAGGTACAGTTCCAGAAGTTACTACTACATGGATATGCTTGTAATCTTAACTTAATTTAAAAAATAGAGCATTAGGGGTGCCTGGGTGGCTCAGTGTGTTAAAGCCTCTGCCTTCGACTCAGGTCATGATCTCAGGGTCCTGGGATCGAACCTGACATTGGGCTCTCTGCCTGTATCTCTGCCTACTTGTGATCTCTGTCTGTCAAATAAATAATTTTTTTTTAAAAATGTTAAAAAAATAGAGCATTAGTACTACCTATAGGCCCCCCCACGTGTCCCTTCCCAATTATAAATTTTAACCCCCTCCCTAGAAGAAACTCTCCTGACTTCTAACCCCATGGTTCATTTTGCCTCCTGTATGTGTCTGTTGGTTTATGCCAACAATAACACAGGTATATGTGATTATTTGAATGAGATTTACTTATAGATAAGAAAAAATAGATTTCTTCTAATAAATGCAAAATAATTTATATGCAAGAAAGAAGAGGAATGGAGAAGGAAAAACTACAATTAAAATATTTTTCCTTTCCTCCAGTAAGATGCTGATTATTTGGCAGTGAATAGAGATCAGTCATGGTTTTTTGTCTTTGGACACTGAGCCATCACCAAAGAATTTCAGTGTTTAAGAATAATCCAGAATATCTTGGTTGTATAACCAGCAACATATAAGTAACAGGATGCCTCTGTAGTCTGACTGCTAGTGTCTTTTTGTTTCTCCCCTCTGTCCCACTTTTGCCAGATCTGTACCATTTCCTCTGTACACTCATATACCTACGTATGCATTTTGTTTGGATAATACATTTTAGAAGTAGAAATGAAGTATTGTAGGCAATGCATGAGCTCAATTTTGGTGGACATTGCCAGTTTTCAAAAAAGTTTGTGCAAACTTAAATTTCCACTGGTAGTTTATGAGAGTGCTAGTTATTCTCTGTCCTCTCCGATACTTTTAAAATCACCTTTTAAGCAGTATCTCATTGCACTTTTAAATTACATTTCCTAATGACTAATGGAACATGAGGCTTTTCCTCTAGCTTCAAGAATGATTTGAGGATTGACTATTCATTGAGTTTTCCTTGCAAAATGAATTCAATAAGTTTATAGAAGTGTATAGTATCTAATTTAAATTTTAGGTACCAGTACAGTCACCCATACCTCACCATTGAGATTGTTCATTGAATAATCAGTTACCAGCTAGTGACACATAATTGATGAAGTACAGATAAACTGGAAAATTGCAGTTGGTCCTATACTTTTGAGCGGGCTCTAAGATTAGTGCATATTTAGAAATGATAGCTTTACAGGTGGTCCAAGCCCAGTTCTTGTTCTCTCTTGACTACACGCACCCCAAATTGGGAGTGGAACCTCAAATGTTGCACTCGGGAGTTATAAGCCTTGTTTGCTGCCACCATGCATATTGCGTTGCTGTCTTGTATCCTACCTTGAGGTATTGGTGCCGAGTATAGCCTGTTGTGTCTCATGAATTTGATTGTGCGTCCATAACTACATTGCTGTCAGTTGATAATAGTAAGCTTTGTAACCCAGGAGTTGAGAATTTTTTCATGTAATTTATAGCCACTTGTTTATACATTTAAAAAAATTTCTTTTTTTTAAAGATTTTATTTTTATTCTGAGAGAGACAGAGAGGAAAAGATAGCACAAGCAGGGGATCGACAGAGGGAGAGGAAGAAGCAGACTCCCGCTGAACAGGGAGCCCGATCTAGGGCTTAATCCCAGGACCATTGACCTGATCATGACCTGATCATGACCTGAGCTGAAGGCAGATGCTTAACTGACTGAGCCACCCAGACTCTCCATTTTAGAAAGTTTCTATTCAGTATTCTTGTGTATATTTTTTCCATTGGGCTGTCTGCTTTTCTTAATATTAATTTGAAGGGATTTCTATAATTTTTTGAATATAAACACTTGCCAGTTATATTTATTCTAAAAACCTTCTTGTCTTTTCATTCTCTTAAAGAACTTAGTCCCAAGAAATTCTAAATTTTAATATATTCTAATTCATTGATATTTTTCATTTTGGTTAGTGTTTCTTGTATCCTATTTAAGAAATCTTTTACTACTCTAAGTTCATGGAAATATTCTCTAAAGGTAACTTCTAAAGCCTGTGTGTTTTCCTATTTACATTTGGATCTATAATTCACCTGGAATTGATTTTTTGTGTGATATGAAGTAGCAGTAGCATTTTTCCTATGTGGATCTCAAACTATCCCACACCACTTACTGAAAAAAAAAGTTGCCCTTCTCCCACTACTCTATAGTACCCCTATTATTATAGATGAGGAGTAAGACTGCGTGTAAATTTGGGTTTGCTTCTAAATGTTCTGTTCTTTTATTTCTCTTCTCGGCTATACCACAGTCTTAATTATTATACTTTTATAGCAAGTTTTGATATATGGTATGGTGATTCTCTTAACCTTTTATTTGAGAGTGTTTTTCTCTTTAAGACCTTTGCATTTCTAGGTGAGTTTTAGAATCAGATTGTCCATTTACATATATATGTGTATACAAACATACACCCGCACACAAATACAAACACTGTTAGCATTTGGAAGGGATTACACTGCATTTATAAATGATTTTGGGGAGAATAGACATCTTTAAGTAATAAGGTTTTCAATCCATAAAAATAAGTTATCCATCCATTTGCTTAGATATTTTATACTTTTCTCTGACTTAATTTTCTGTGTAGAAGTCTTGCATATCTTTCATTAGCTATATTCCTAGGTATTTGATGTTTATGGATGCTATTTTTAACAGAATATTTTATAATTTTACCTCTTTTTGTGGTTAGTATATAGAAATCCATTTGGTTTTTGCATATTAACCTTTGATCTAACAATCTTCCAAAACCCATTCTCATTCTAATATTTATCTATAGATTCTATTGGACTTTCTACACAAATAAATCATATGACTATTAATAGTAACATTTATTTCTTCCCTTCCTATCTCTTTGGTTTTAATCTGTTTTTCTTGCCTATTTGCATTGACAAAGACTTGCTGTACAACACTGGTTAGAAGTAGTGAAGATGGGTTATGATAGTTTGGGTTTTACCATCTTAACCAGTTCAATAGTATTTAAGTACATTTGCATTGTTGTGTAACTGTCACTGCCATCCATCTCTAGAACTCTTTTAATCTTGCAAAACTGAAACTCCATACCCATTAAACAATAACTCTCCATTGCCTCCCACCCCCAACCCTTGGCAACCACCATTCTATTTTCTGTCTCTATGAATTTGATCTACTTACATAGAAGAAATTCTTAGTACCTGGTATAAATGGAATCACATAATATTTGTCATTTTGTAGGGCACCTGGGTGTCTCAGTGGATTAAGCCCCTGCCTTGGGCTCAGGTCATGATCTCAGTGTTCTGGGATTGAGCCCCATGTAGGGCTTTCTGCTCAGCAGGGAGCCTGCTCCCCTCCCCACCACCTGCCTCTCTGCCTACTTGCAATCTCTCTCTCTCTCTCTGTCAAATAAATAAATAAAATCTTTGAAAAAAAATTGTCATTTTGTGACCAGTTTATTTTACTTAGCATATTGTCTTCAAGGTTCATGCATGTTGTAATATGTGTCAGAAGTTCCTTCTTTTAATAGGTTGAATAATATTCCATTGTATGTATATACCACATTTTGTTGATTCATTGATCTGTTGATATGTCCTTGGATTGTTTGCATATTTTGGCTATTATGAATAAAACTGCTGGTATAAGTTTTTTTGTTTTGTTTTGTTTTTATAATATTTTATTTTTTAATTAACATATAATGTATTATTAGCCCCAGGGGTACAGGTGTTTTGTTTTGTTTTTAAGCAAAGATTTACTCTTGTCCCACTACGGATTGATAATATTTTCCTGCTTCCATGAATTGAGATGCTAATAGATGTGACACAAGCACCAGATTTAAAAGAGCTTTCTCAGTAGAGCTTGCCCTCTTGTACTTCCATCATCAAGAGAAAACCATACCTCAGGCAGCTTCCTGGTCATTGAAGGATAAGTGTCTTGTTGAATTGACCTAGAGAAAATCCCAGAATGGAGCCATGCTCATTTGAGCTCAGCTTCTGGATTAATCAACCCCTAGATGATGCACAGTTGTTCAGATGTCAATAAAGGTGTATTTTTTTATGATGACAGGTTGAGAAAGAGCATGTTATGCAGCATTATTATGGCAATACCAACTCTCAATATTTTATCACTAATGCAGTTGTTATAGGTTTTTAAAAAAATAGATGCTGATTATTAAGAAAGGTTTCTTCTATTCCTAGGTGTGTGTGTATATGTATGTGTGTGGTATATATATATATATATAAATATATATATATATATATATTTTAAATAATCTTACTTAAGTATATTTCACATATGATAAAATTCAGCCATTTCCCACATAATTCAATTATTTTTGGGAACTTTATTCTTTCTTCTTCCTAGCTTTCTAGCTTATTTCTGAATGGATGTTTAGATGTGGTGTTCCATCACATGTCCTTTTCTATGTCCATTGAGACTCTCATACAGTTTTCCTGTATTTCTAAATGCGGTGAATTCCATTATTTGGTATTCACATTAAAATGAACATTGCAAATATATTATAAAGACAATGTAATAGTATAAAATATCTTTATACAGATGTCTCAGGATTCAGTATTTGTATTTATGAAATATATTGGATTCTTTTTTTTTCCTGTCTTAATGTCTTTATCTGGCTTAGGTATCTAGGTTATTTTGGTTTTATAAATGAGTTGAAAAAAATCACCTTTTCATGATCTTAAAGTTTGATTAAAATTGGTACTATTTCATCCTCAAATGTGTGATAGAATTCACTGGTGATATAAAATATATATTTTTTTCTGTCAAAGAAAAGGATGTTTGTCCTAGAAATTCATAGGAGATATATGAAAAATACACACAAAGACTTCTGGGTGACTAATTTACAACACAAATTAATTCCCAAACATATAGGGTCTATTTGTTACTGTTATGATATTGATTAGGAAGAAATAGGATCCTTGAATTTAGGATGGAATCAGTGTTAGAGTACCCTAAGCCTCATTGACTGAAAGAACTCACATGGCATGGAAAAAGCTATTGTACTTAGTTTTGATTTTGTTTACAGTGAAAGGATATAGAGTAAAACCAGCAAATGGAAAAGACACATGGGGCAAAGTCCATGAAAAATCAGGTGCAGGCTTCCAAGTGTTTCTTTTCAATGGAGTCACATAGGAACATGCTTAAATTTCTCATCAGTGATGTGTAACGAGTATGAAATATTGCCAATCAAGGAAGCTGCTCACCAGAGCTCTGGTGTTCAGGAATTTTATTAGAGTCAGTCATGTGGGCATGTAGAACCCATGTGACTGACCTCAGTTCCTCAGACCCCAAACCTTTGGAACACAAATAGACATTCACTGTAACTCACATTGTTAGGATAAACTTATCTGGTCACACTGTATAGTGTGGCCTGAGGCTTCAGGCATAAAAAAACAATCTTTTTCTTTTTTAAAGTTTTTTATTTAAATTTCATTTAGTTAATATACAGTGTAATACTAGTTTCAGGTGCACAACATAGTGATTCAACACTTCCATACAACACCATGTGCTTATAACAACAAGTGCACTCCTTAATCAGGGATATAAAAATCAGGTTGAATAGTACAAGGGCTCTGAGGATAGCTCCTGGGAGCTGTCCAAGGTCTGGTTTTGAAAATGAACTTTCCTTTGGAAAAGGTTTTCAAAAGAAATTTCTTTGAAGTGTGCAGGGTTTGTGGAACCTAGTCCTGCTGAATTAGCCATTTCCTGTATACCTTCTTTATCTCTTGTCAGAGTGCTGTTTTTAAAACTATTTGAATAATATTAATTTAGCTATATCAGTTTATTTTGGATTATTCATAGTGTACATATTTTTCCATTGACCTTGATTCCTCCTTGTCTCTCTTAGCTTCCATCTGGACCCATTTTCCTTGTGCATGAGAAATTTTTATTAGCGTTCTCTTCAGTACAGCTCTGCTGGTGATGAATTCTCTCAGTTTTTGTTTGACTCTTTATGTTACCTTCATTTTTAAAGAATATTTTTAGTTAATAGAGAATTCAATTTGGAAGATTATTCTGCCCATCTACTTAAGAGTTTTCATTATATATCATTTGTACATTTCTTGTGTCTATGAAGAAATCTCTAGTTTTTCTGTTGCTACTTTTTTTTTCTTATAGATTTCTACAAACTTTTTTTCTTCTTCATTGGTTTTTTTTTTAAAAAGATTTTATTTATTTATTTGACAGAGAGATCACAAGCAGGCAGAGAGGCAGGCAGAGAGAGAGGAGGAAGCAGGCTCCCTGCTGAGCAGAGAGCCCGATGCAGGGCTCGATCCCAGGACTCTGAGATCATGACCTGAGCCGAAGGCAGCGGCTTAACCCACTGAGCCACCCAGGCGCCCCTCTTCATTGGTTTTTAATTAGCTATATTTTTAAGTGCTTAGGTATGTTTTAATTTCTATTTATCCAACATGGGATTTACAAAATTTATCTACTATGTGACTTCATGTCTTTACTCAGTTTTGGAAAATTCCTAGCATTTATACTATACATAGTGTTTTTGCACTCTTTCAACCTCCAGTACTTCTGAGTTACTTTTTTTTTTTTAGTTTTCCATCTTTTTTGCATTTCTTGTAGTTTAGTCTAAATATTTTATTCTGAATATTTATTTATTTATTTTTTAAAGATTTTTGTTTACTCATTTGAGACAGAGAAAGTGAGAGAGAGAGAGAGCAAGTGCAGGAGCAGAAGGGACAGGCAGAGGAAGAGGGAGAAGCAGATTCCCTGCTAAGCCAGGAGCCTAATGTGGGGCTCGATCTTAGGACAAGGAGATCATGACTTGAGCTGAAGGCAGATGTTCAACCATCTAAACTACCTACGTGCCACTGAATGGTTTTTTAGTTCATTAACTTTCTCTTCGACTGTGTGTGCCAATTCATTGAGTATCTTATTTCAGTTATTGTGTTTCCAGTTTTAAAACCTTCCATTTTATTCTTTTTATAGGGTAAAATTTTTCATGCATTTAATTCCTTGCCATGTTAATCATAGATTTTTTTTTAAATTTATGTATGAACACTATTTTCTCCTCTGGGACTATTTTTACTATTTGAGGGTATCATTTGTTTGCTTGCTTTTTGTTTTTTTCAGTCTGGCCTTAGACTTCTATATGCCATACTTTAATTTCAAGAGTTATTTTAAAGCTACTAATAATCAAGAGATGTATTTTATGTTAGTATAAAAATAGGCTAATTGATAAATGAAAAAAAATAGAGTCCAGATATAGATTCTGACTAATAGAGTAAATCTGTTTTCAGTAAAGGTTCTGCAATGGTTTCCTATAGATATAGTAACAAGTTATCATAAACTTGGGGGCTTAAAAAAATGCAATATATTCTACTACATTTCTGGAGGCCAGAAGTACCAATTGGATTTCACTGTGCCAAAATCAAGGTGCTATCAGGGTTATACTCCCTCCAGAGCTCTGGGAAAGGAATTGTTTCCTTTCCTTTTCCTGTTTCCAGTGGTTTCCTGTATTCCTTGGTTTGTGATCCTTTTCTCCATCTTTAAAGACAGTGGATAGTATCTTTTCTCTCTGACTCTACTCCCCCCCACCCCCACCAATTCACATGACTACTTTCTTTTCAATAGTCAAATCCCCTTTTCCTTCGTGTAAGAATACCTATGATTATAGTTAGAGTCCATCTGGATAACTTGGAATAATCTCTCCATCTCAAGATTCTTAAATTAATCAATTTGCTGAGTCCCTTTGCCATAAAATGTAACATCCACAGGCTCCAGGGATTAGAACCCAGATATTACTGGGGGCCATTAGTCAACCTATTATGTGCCCAGGCAATCCAATGCGCTAGGGCTAGTATTTTCAACATATAGTCCTACAACTATTATAAAACCATGAAATAGCCAGTCAGCCAATCAAAGGAAGGAAGGAAATCTCTTTACCTAATAACATATAAAATAATTAACTCAATGTGGATTATTAATTTAATGTGAGGACTAAAACTATGAAATTTTAAGAAAAATTATGGGAGCATATCTTTGTAATCTTGTTTTTTTCAAAGATTTCTTAATATAAAAAAACATGAGGCATAAAAAAATCAATTTATTGGGCTTTATCAAAATTAAAAACTTTTGCTTTCAAAAGACCTCATTTTGAAAATGAGAAGACAATCTATGGAGTGGGCATTAACATTTGTGGAAAACATATATCTGACAAAGGACTTGTGTCTAGAATATATAAAGAACTCTTACACCTCAACAAGACAAACAACCCAGTAAAAAAATGGGCAAATAATTTTAGTATTCATTTAACAGAAGAAGATATACTGATGGTAAATAAGCACATAAGAAGATGCTCAAAATCATCTAGCTCTCTTAAAGAGAAGATTTAAGATACCTAATAATAGGATTATCCCTGAATTCTTTTATACTAAAACCAATACGCTCCCCAAATTACCTAACCCAAATCCAAACCCTATAATAAGTACTTTGTAACACTCTCCTACTGAGATTCCACACAGCTCTTGTGGTGTGCCTTATTCCTCAGAGCAATGAAGAGTCAACACAGTTTGTTGGCTGAAAGAAAGGCATCAATAGTAGTGGTAGTTTCAAGACTGTTTCTGAAGAGAGAGAGAAAGAGAGACACAAGTTTGCAAAACACCCACCATCCCATCACATCTAACCTTGTGGTAACATCGGCATTAACACCTTCCAACATATCTATGTTTCAGTCTAACACTAACACTAATGCCCCCTTTTGTGCACTAGAACATATTCACCCTGGCCTACTCAGAAGCATTATTACAGCAATTCTCCCTTCAAGAGAGAGCACAGAGGTAGCTTGTATCCACATGGACTCTATACTTAGACTGTCTGGGTTGAAATGCCACTCTTTGTATGACTTCGAGCCACTTTGTTATCTCCTCTGTGTCTCAATTTTCACAACTTTAAAAAATAAGGATAATAATAATACATTTGTAAGATTGTGAAGAATAAATGTTATTTTTCCCAAAGTGATTTATAAGAAGGCTTTGCTTGTTAGCATAATCACTTTAATTAATACATTTCTTCTGCATCGTCAAATTTCACTCCTATTAGATCATTTCCATTAATGTACAACATGCCTCTCTATTTTTTCTCCCATCTTAAAAATAAACTACGTTTTAACTGCACTTTCTCCTCTGGCTACTGTTCCATTTCTTAAGAAATCTCCTTTGCAGCCAGGCTCCTGGAGGGTTAACTTCACCTCTTGTCTCCAACTCCTCTTCTCCATTTTCAGGCTTTTGCCCCACTACTTCTCTGATGTTGCTCTTCTCAAAGTTACAAATCACTGTCTACCCCGACGTTGTGAAATGTAATGGTTAATTCTCAAATTTCACCTTACTTGAACTATTAGTATTTCATATAATTATACAATTAATTTCTCCCCACTCTCCAATAGTCTTTCTTTACTGGGCCTCCAGTGCTCCGCACAGTCCTGCCTGTCCCTTTCTATAATTAGTTCCTTTCTCTCTGGTTTTTTAATGTTGGTAAGTCCCAGGGCTCACCTTTCTGTTCTTTCCTTCACTAGTTCTTTCCTTTACTGTTAGCGTCTTCCCTCTCTTGGTGAGTTCATATCTTCCCATGATTTTTAATACCATCATATATGTATTTCTTGCCCAAACCTAATTCAAACGAATAATACATGTATAATCATATACATATACATACACATGTATGTGTATACATATATATGTGTATATATATACATGTATGTATGTACATATATATGTATACATGTATATCAGTACCCTCTTGACATTTCCATTTCAAAATACCTATTCATCAGTGTCCTGATCGTCCCTCACCAACTATGCTCAGCCAACAGTCCAACTGTTTTAGTTGTTCTCTATCCTTCCCATTGCTCAGTATAAAAACTTGGTGTTGTCTTTGACTCCTCTCTTTTTTTCACATACCCTGTGTCAAATCCTGTTGCTTCTCCTTCAAAGCGTATCCAGAACATGACTGCTTCTGATCCCACCCAGTGTAACCAACTTGGTATAATGCCTCAGCATCTCTTCTACGTTTCCATAGTAACCTCCTAAATACCAGTCCTGCTTCTACCCTTGGCCATTACAATCTATTCTTTTTTTTTTTTTAAAGATTTTATTTATTTATTTGACAGAGAGAAATCACAAGTAGGCAGAGAGGCAGGCAGAGAGAGAGAGAGGAGGAAGCAGGCTTCCTGCTGAGCAAAAAGCCCGATGTGGGGCTCGAACCCAGGACCTGGGATCATGACCTGAGCCGAAGGCAGCGGCTTAACCCACTGAGCCACCCAGGCGCCCCCATTACAATCTATTCTTAACAAAATATAAGTCAGACCATAACACTGCTCTACCCAAATTGTCTTCATTTTATACAAAACCATTAAAATGATCTATAAGTCCTTATCTTCTTGCTTCCCTCTACCTAACCAATTATATAGTTTGCTGTTTTCTCTTTCCTCCCTTTATCTACCCTCTGGTCACATTGGTCTCCTTGCCATATCTTGCACATTATAGGAAAGTACCCATTGCAGGACTTTTGTTCTATAGAGTTTGTTTTCCTACAGTGCCCTTCCCCAGATAGCCACGTGGCAATTTTCAGGGAATTGTTCAGATTTTACCTCCATAGTGAGGCCACTTTCCCTCTCAGGGGTCAAAAGAAGGAGATCTGTAGCAGTGTCTCCCCTTACCTTCCACAGTACTCTAGTGTCTTTGTCTGGGAAGTCCAATGGAATGAGTAAAATCCTATAAAATCTGAATGAGCAAGAACAAGAGACATAATGACCTTTTTATCATATACTGACAAATACAGACTACTTGTGATTTTATAAATATATATATGTGTGTGTGTGTGTGTGCGTGTGTGTGTGTGTGTGTGTGTATCTCAGATGTATTGATTAATGGCTTACACAAGGTTTAACAGGTTGCAATATCTGGCTTTACTGGAAGACTCTGCTGGATACAAGCTCTGCTGAAACCAAGGTTCTTCACTGGTATTTTGGTGGGTCACAATAATAAAATGAAGCCCATCCTGTCCTAATAAGAATAGGCCCTATAAAATGGCACCTGGACATCTCTTGGGCTCCCCAGTCTTTCCTTCATTTGATATGCCACATTTTTTACTTTTATGAAAGGCTTAATATATGGGGAAGTCTAGAGATCTTGTGAATTCTTTCCATTATACTCATGTAATTGATATAGTGGTTATTTTGTGAAATCTTTCCATTGTACACATGTAATTGATATAGTGGTTATGGATTTTTCTCAAGGAATGAATTATAACCTGTTTTCAGCTCTAATTTATAATTATTTCACTGTAATATTTTATAATATTTAATTAAAAATAGATACTTTCACAGATTATCTTCTTTAAAATATCTAACTTCTCACAAATAGTAATTTTTTTCATTCTTCTGAGAACTCAGTAAAATAATCAAATGCTTTAAGAAAGATAGGCTGCAAATCAGATTTTCATTTTATGAGATGATATGGCTACAGTTTGATCACATATTAACTTCCATATGTCCTATAAACTTTTAGGGCCATGCTGTATTATTTTCTGAATGTGAGTCTTTCTTTTTCTCTTAAATAACAGCATGGAATTATATTTTACTATAAATATTGTAACTTTAATTGTAAAATATAATTTTAAACTTTGTTTCTTTCAAATGATTTAAAATGAATTATTTTTCCAATTTACCCACAAAGTCTAGGAGGAATGCTTCCTAGAAATGTACTCTCTTTGTTAAAGGGCTGCATTTTGGGGGTGAGTTTTACATAAACAGAGAATTCCTAAAATGAACTTTGAGGCAAAGTCACGTCATCACTGATCTCCTGTTCAACAATCCTTGAAGCACTAATAACTCAAAATGGTTACAATATTTCATTACCATGGAAATTGGAAGTGATGGCTGTGACCTTGATGTATGAGCTGGTGACCCAAAACATGTAATGGATTCAGAGTCCTAAGGTGCTTGAAAATTATGCTTGTATAACCTATTGGGATCAAAGTATATTGATCCTAAAATGAATCCATTTAAATCTGTTGGTAAGCTGCATATTTAAAAAAATAATGCTCTTATTTTGCTACTATTTTCTCTTTGAATGCAGATATACAATTTCTGATGAGGCTGTGTTTGTTGAATCAAGAACTACAAAAGCATCTTGAAAAAATGCTGTTCTTTAAATGAATGTTTGGATAAAAGATTTTAAGGTGGAAATAGTCATAGTTAACTAGCCAGCCATGCCTGTTGGTTGATCTGTAATGTGTGTACTTTTCAAACCATGTATTTTCTTTCTTTTTATCATTTTTTTAGCTGTTACTTTGGAATAACTATTCCCAAATTTTATAAATCCTTTCGTAGCAAGCACTAGCCACATGATCACCACAACCATCTCCTCTTTCTAGGCTCCCTTGCAATTGTAGTGGCGGAATGTGACCTATTATGGTAAACAGACTACTGACAGAAGTGACATATACCATTTGTAGTCAGTCCTAGATCTCCCAGGAAATCTTACACATTCTCTCATCTCCCAGCTGGATGTGGAAGATTCAGCATAGGACTGTACATAGACCTAGGGTACAATAGCACCACAACCTGGAAGGACCCTTGATTTTGGAACTACTGCTAGTAGGAGAGTGAGCCAGCCAGCAACATCCACACTGTACTTTGCATAAATGATACATATACTTTTATTGTCCTAATCCACTGTAATTTTAGTTTTGTTTCTTTTTTTTTTTTAAAGATTTTATTTATTTATTTGACAGAGAGATCACAAGCAGGCAGAGAGGCAGGCAGAGAGAGAGGAGGAAGCAGGCTCCCTGCTGAGCAGAGAGCCCGATGCGGGGCTCGATCCCAGGACTCTGAGATCATGACCTGAGCCGAAGGCAGCGGCTCAACCCACTGAGCCACCCAGGCGCCCCTTAGTTTTGTTTCTTAAAAATAAGTTAGTGTGTCCTAATATAGCTTCTTAATTCATATTTTAAAAAAGTATGTGTACCATAACTGAATTGTCACATTTGGGATAGGAGTTCTGACATGTCATGACTTCATTGATTAAAATTTTCTAAATTGTGTCTTTCCCTAAAAACACAGTTACACTGACAGCAGATGTAAAAAGGTAAAATTATTCTTATTTTATTGCTTATTTTGGTGAGAGTAGAATAAGGGTCAATATAACATGTAATTCCTTTTGCTTCTAGCTTTAGGACTATAATTTTAATACAAAATGCTATCTGATTATGAAATCCTTTTAAAATGGCTATTCTAGGCTTTCATATTATCTGTAAACATTTTGAAAAGCCAACCTTAAACCTCTTATTTCAATACATTTTTCTAGGTTTTACTTTTTTCTTTCATCACATCCATGATTTACTTTGCTTTGGTAAAACACTGTAAAGTGAGACATAATTTCATTCAACATTTACTTGATACAAATTTATTGAAGACCTATTATCTGTCAGACAGAATGTTAAATGGTGAGTTATACAACATTGGACAAACCATATCTGAATCCTGCACTAATAAATAAACTTGGGATTTGTAAGGAAACGATTCCCAATAATTAATTATACAAGTTATCTATAATAACAGTTATGATAAGTAAGTAGACATGTGGAGGGAGTTGTAAGAGGGTGTTAAAAGAGACCCAATCTAATATAGGGAAATAGTGACTTTCTGAGAAAGGAACATTTATATTGGACATTACGGAAAAAAAGAGAAAGAAAGAGAGAGAAAGAAAGAAAAAGAAAGAGAAAGAGAAAGAAAGAAAAGCCCCAGACCTGGTTAATTTTGCAAGGAAATTTTCCTGTCAGTTTAGCAAATTATGACTGTAATCCTGATCACAAAGCATAGATCTGGGGATGCCTGGATGGCTCAGTCAGTTAAGCATCTGCCTTAGGCTTAGGCTCAGGTCATGATCCTGGGGTCCTGGGATTGAGCCCCACATTGGGCTCCCTGCTCAGTAGGGAGTCTGCTTGTCTCTCTCCTTCTGCTGCTCCCCCTGCTTGTGCTCAGTCTCTCTCAAAAAAGTAAATTAAAATTTTGAAACAAGAATCTTTTTAAAAAATAGATCTGTATAATCCAGAGAGGAAATTTAGCTCGTAATTTCTGTTTTTATTTCATTTTATTTTCAGAATTTTTATGATGAAGAAAGTTCTTTGAAGAGTCATATTTACTTAAGGAATTACATTCTGAATTCTACAGTTTGTTAAGATGGACTCTCCAAATTTCACAGCCCAAGACAAAAGCTGATAGCATTTGAGAACCCTTTAACTGCCTAGGAATTGTGACTTTTATCAGAGAGTGAATCGATTTAGATTGTAATATAAGTTTGAGATTCAGAGATGAGAATGATCTTTTTTTCAAATTCAGTTGGACTTTCACTTAAATTAATACTAAAATCTGGCCATTAGATTACTTTAGCCACATTGAAGGATTAGAAAATAAACAGGTGATTTCATATTGGGAGATGTGTGTGTGCTTATTTTTGCAGTTCTGTTTCATTAAAGACATTCCTTTTCTAATTTTTAAAAATTTTTAAAAAATATTTATTTATTTGGGAGAGAGAGAGAGAGCAGGAGAAGAGTGAGGGTCAGAGGGAGAAGCAGATTCTCAGCTAAGCGGGGAGCTTGATGTGGGGCTCCATCTGGGGACTCTGGGCTCATGACCAAGCCAAAGGCAGACACTTAACCAACTGAGTCATCAAAGACATTCTTAAGTGAAACTTGCTTGTTTTTTGTTTTTTCAACAGCAAGTGCATGACCATGAAGAATATGATGACCACTAGCACAGTTTGGCACCACTGCCTTGATTTGTGCTAAGGTGCTAGAAGTTTTATACACCATCATTTGCCTCATCATTGAATGTAGTGAAAGGCAAATAATGTATTAGTGTATACTGAAAATGGATATGACCTTATAAACCCCATAAGAGATTCTCAGGGGACACATTGATCCACGGACCAGTTCATTTGGTTTGGGAATAGCATGTTACCCAGTTCTGATTGATGAGAGATGAGGGAAAGTCTGCCAAAGGTTTTTGGATGGGTTTCTTACCTCCTAAGTGGAGGTATGTAAGTAGCTATGAAAACATAGCTCTGTTCTTCCACAAGATATTGTCTTCTGTGGGTATTTACCTGTGTGGAGTTGAATCTCAGTACTGCTTTGACCAACCTGAAACCATGATGGTCATTAAGCCAAAAGAAAGACCTGACCCAGAGAGAATGGAAAAACTAAAGCAAATAAACAAATAATAATGATAATGATGATGATGATGAAAGAAGCTGGATCCTGGATGATGTCATTGAGCTACTCTGAATAGCTAACAGTAGAGCTGGCTAACCACTATCTCTTATTATATGAGTTGATGGTCTTACTAAAATACATTATAGTTGGGATTTTACTTTTAGTCGAAGATTTTACTTTAGTCGAAGTCGATTTTACCTACTTCTGGTAGGTAAGTTCCATTTTCTTTTTACCCAAGAAATGGAAAAGTAATCAGGACATAGTTACAAAAGAAATTCTCTCTGGGTCATTCATTTTGAAAGGAGTAAACTTAATCTCACAGGAAAATCTCTGTGATTAAAAATGGGAAATTATGTCACATTGCTACAGAAACAAGTGTGTTTGATCTTGGGAAACTGCTCAGACTCCTTAAATTACTTATGACTAGAATTAAGGGTATTTCTAGAATATGTGATGGGATTTAATCTTAAGGAACAAGGCAGAAGGTTTCAATTTATAAAATTGTTAGGTATAAAAGTAGGGAAATTTTTTAAAATCCACAAAGAATTACTAGATCAATTAATGTTATCCACATATTTAGATATTTAGTAACTTGGAATGTTCATTTACCAGCTTCTACCTATATCATAAGAAACTGGGGTTATCCTAGAACATGCATGTTATTTTAAAAAAAGTCTTATAAACAAATTAGACAGCATCTGTTATAAAGTTTCTTTGTGGAACAACATTGATTTTAATTCAGGTAATACTCATTGCACTCACTCTTGCCCAGAGGTAAAGTACCTTAATGAAACTTGTCAAATGAATTGACGACCAAAATGAAAGAAGAATACCGACACTGATAATCCTTTGGTTTGTGCAGGGGGACGTTACTCAAATGCCAACATTTCTAATAAGTGTTGAAATTGTTTTAAGTAACCACAGTACACACCACTTAAAATGGCCAAAAACCTCCTAAAACCCAAAAAAGACACCTATTTTCTTCCTTAAATCACATTTCATTTTAAAAACAACCTGTACATGGTAAAGAAAATTTAGTAAGTAAAAAAGTGATGGAAAATGTTAATCATTATCAAAATACCCAAATACAATTTTATACTCTCAGTTTTTATATTCTCGGTTTAGTCTTTTTTATTTGGCATCTTTTTACATCATTAAAATCACACCATTGTATATATAATTTATATTTCATGCCTTTCATATTATGGTATTATTTAACTGAATAAGTTAAAACACTTGTGAAATGAAACACTGAATGAATTTGCATAGGTGACTTAGCTACTTATCTCTTGGTGAATATTCAAATTAATTCTCAATAGTTACTATGACACATAATATTGAGATGAAATCCTCTTGGCATAACTTTAATGTTTAATAAATATGTAGGCCTACCACATTATTACGGTTTTCCAAAGCATAATTACCCAATCAAATAATATGAAAAATAACAGTTGTTTATATATCACCTAAATGCATTAACCTATAACTTTTACATAGTGAACTGTTTTATCAGTTCTTCCTTGTGGTGTTACATTGTTAATATTTGATAATATAAATTAAGTAGTTAATAATATAACTTTACTAGCCTCTATAATTTTTTTTATTAATTTTTTATTTTTTCAGCATAACAGTATTCATTATTTTTGCACCACACCCAGTGCTCCATGCAATCCGTGCCCTCTACAATACCCACCACCTGGTGCCCCCAACCTCCCACCCCCCACCCCTTCAAAATTCTCAGATCGTTTTTCAGAGTCCATAGTCTCTCATGGTTCACCTCCCCTTCCAATTTCCCTCAACTCCCTTCTCCTCTCCATCTCCCCTTGTCCTTCATGCTATTTGTTATGCTCCACAAATAAGTGAAACCATATGATACTTGACTCTCTCTGCTTGACTTATTTCACTCAGCATAATCTCTTCCAGTCCCGTCCATGTTGCTACAAAACTTGGGTATTCATCCTTACTTTTTTTTTTTTTTTTACAGCTTTATAAACATATATTTTTATCCCCAGGGTTACAGGTCTGCGAATCGCCAGGTATACACTTCACAGCACTCACCATAGTACATACCCTCCCCAATATCCATAACCCCACCTCCCTCTCCCAACCCCCTCCCCCATCAACCCTCAGTTTGTTTTGTGAGATTAAGAGTCACTTATGGTTTGTCTCCCTCCCAATCCCATCTTGTTTCATTTACTCTTCTCCTACCCCCTCAAACCCCATGTTGCATCTCCTCTCCCTCATATCAGGGAGATCATATGATAGTTGTCTTTCTCTGATTGACTTACTTCGCTAAGCATGATACCCTCTAGTTCCATCCACGTCGTCGCAAATGGCAAGATTTCATTTCTTTTGATGGCTGCATAGTATTCCATTGTGTATATATACCACATCTTCTTTATCCATTCGTCTGTTGATGGACATCTAGGTTCTTTCCATAGTTTGGCTATTGTAGACATTGCTGCTATAAACATTCGGGTGCACGTGCCCGTTCGGATCACTACGTTTGTATCTTTAGGGTAAATACCCAGCAGTGCAATTGCAGGGTCATAGGGTAGTTCTATTTTCAACATTTTGAGGAACCTCCATGCTGTTTTCCAGAGTGGTTGCACCAGCTTGCATTCCCACCAACAGTGTAGGAGGGTTCCCCTTTCTCCGCATCCTCGCCAGCATCTGTCATTTCCTGACTTGTTAATTTTAGCCATTCTGACTGGTGTGAGGTGATATCTCATGGTGGTTTTGATTTGTATTTCCCTGATGCTGAGTGATGTGGAGCACTTTTTCATGTCTCTTGGCCATCTGGATGTCTTCTTTGCAGAAATGTCTGTTCATGTCCTCTGCCCATTTCTTGATTGGATTATTTGTTCTTTGGGTGTTGAGTTTGCTAAGTTCTTTATAGATTTTGGACACTAGCCCTTTATCTGATATGTCATTTGCAAATATCTTCTCCCATTCTGTCAGTTGTCTTTTGGTTTTGTTCACTGTTTCCTTTGCTGTGCAAAGCTTTTGATCTTGATAAAATCCCAAAAGTTCATTTTTGCCCTTGCTTCCCTTGCCTTTGGTGATGTTCCTAGGAATATATTGCTGTGGCTGAGGTCGAAGAGGTTGCTGCCTGTGTTCTCCTCGAGGATTTTGATGGATTCCTTTCTCACATTGAGGTCCTTCATCCATTTTGAGTCTATTTTCGTGTGTGGTGTAAGGAAATGATCCAATTTCATTTTTCTGCATGTGGCTGTCCAATTTTCCCAACACCATTTATTGAAGAGGCTGTCTTTGTTCCATTGGACATTCTTTCCTGCTTTGTCGAAGATGAGTTGACCATAGAGTTGAGGGTCCATTTCTGGGCTCTCTATTCTGTTCCATTGATCTATGTGTCTGTTTTTGTGCCAGTACCATGCTGTCTTGATGATGACAGCTTTGTAATAGAGCTTGAAGTCCGGAATTGTGATGCCACCAACTTTGGCTTTCTTTTTCAATATTGCTTTGGCTATTCGAGGTCTTTTCTGGTTCCATATAAATTTTAGGATTATTTGTTCCATTTCTTTGAAAAAAATGGATGGTACTTTGATAGGAATTGCATTAAATGTGTAGATTGCTTTAGGTAGCATAGACATTTTCACAATATTTATTCTTCCAATCCAGGAGCATGGAACATTTTTCCATTTCTTTGTGTCTTCCTCAATTTCTTTCATGAGTACTTTATAGTTTTCTGAGTATAGATTCTTAGTCTCTTTGGTTAGGTTTATTCCTAGGTATCTTATAGTTTTGGGTGCAATTGTAAATGGGATGGACTCCTTAATTTCTCTTTCTTCTGTCTTGTTGTTGGTGTAGAGAAATGCAACTGATTTCTGTGCATTGATTTTATATCCTGACACTTTACTGAATTCCTGTACAAGTTCTAGCAGTTTTGGAGTGGAGTCTTTTGGGTTTTCCACATAGAGTATCATATCATCTGCAAAGAGTGATAGTTTGACTACTTCTTTGCCGATTTGGATGCCTTTAATTTCCTTTTGTTGTCTGATTGCTGAGGCTAGGACTTCTAGTACTATGTTGAATAGCAGTGGTGATAACGGACATCCCTGCCTTATTCCTGACCTTAGCGGAAAAGCTTTCAGTTTTTCTCCATTGAGAATGATATTTGTGGTGGGTTTTTCATAGATGGCTTTGATAATATTGAGGTATGTACCGTCTATCCCTACACTTTGAAGAGTTTTGATCAGGAAGGGATGCTGTACTTTGTCAAATGCTTTCTCAGCATCTATTGAGAGTATCATATGGTTCTTGTTCTTTCTTTTATTAATGTGTTGTATCACATTGATTGATTTGCGGATGTTGAACCAACCTTGCAGCCCTGGAATAAATCCTACTTGGTCGTGGTGAATAATCCTTTTAATGTACTGTTGAATCCTATTGGCTAGTATTTTGGTGAGAATTTTTGCATCTGTGTTCATCAAGGATATTGGTCTGTAGTTCTCTTTTTTGATGGGATCCTTGTCTGGTTTTGGGATCAAGGTGATGCTGGCCTCATAAAATGAGTTTGGAAGTTTTCCTTCCATTTCTATTTTTTGGAACAGTTTCAGGAGAATAGGAATTAGTTCTTCTTTAAATGTTTGGTAGAATTCCCCCGGGAAGCCGTCTGGCCCTGGGCTTTTGTTTGTTTGGAGATTTTTGATGACTGTTTCAATCTCCTTACTGGTTATGGGTCTGTTCAGGCTTTCTATTTCTTCCTGGTTCAGTTGTGGTAGTTTATATGTCTCTAGGAATGCATCCATTTCTTCCAGATTGTCAAATTTGTTGGCGTAGAGTTGCTCATAGTATGTTCTTATAATTGTCTGTATCTCTTTGGTGTTCGTTGTGATCTCTCCTCTTTCATTCATGATTTTATTTATTTGGGTCCTTTCTCTTTTCTTTTTGATAAGTCTGGCCAGGGGTTTATCAATCTTATTAATTCTTTCAAAGAACCAGCTCCTAGTTTCGTTGATTTGTTCTATTGTTTTTTTGGTTTCTATTTCATTGATTTCTGCTCTAATCTTTATGATTTCTCTTCTCCTGCTGGGTTTAGGGTTTCTTTCTTGTTCTTTCTGCAGCTCCTTTAGGTGTAGGGTAGGTTGTGTACCTGAGACCTTTCTTGTTTCTTGAGAAAGGCTTGTACCGCTATATATTTTCCTCTCAAGACTGCCTTTGTTGTGTCCCACAGATTCTGAACCGTTATGTTTTCATTATCATTTGTTTCCATAAATTTTTTCAATTCTTCTTTAATTTCCTGGTTGACCCATTCATTCTTTAGAAGGATGCTGTTTAGTCTCCATGTATTTGTGTTCTTTCCAAATTTCCTCTTGTGATTGAGTTCTAGCTTCAGAGCATTGTGGTCTGAAAATATGCAGGGAATGATTCCAATCTTTTGATACCGGTTGAGACCTGATTTAGGACCAAGAATGTGATCTATTCTGGAGAATGTTCCATGTGCACTAGAGAAGAATGTGTATTCTGTTGCTTTGGGATGAAAAGTTCTGAATCTATCTGTGATGTCCATATGGTCCAGTGTGTCATTTAAGGCCTTGATTTCCTTGTTGATCTTTTGCTTGGATGATCTGTCCATTTCAGTGAGGGGAGTGTTAAAATCCCCTACTATTATTGTATTCTTGTCGATGTGTTTCTTTGATTTTGTTATTAATTGGTTTATATAGTCGGCTGCTCCCACTTTAGGGGCATAGATATTTAAAATTGTTAGATCTTCTTGTTGGACAGTTCCTTTGAGTATGATATAGTGTCCTTCCTCATCTCTTATTATAGTCTTTGGCTTAAATCTAATTGATCTGATATAAGGATTGCCACTCCTGCTTTCTTCTGATGTCCATTAGCATGGTAAATTCTTTTCCACACCCTCACTTTAAACCTGGAGGTGTCTTCGGGTTTAAGATGAGTTTCTTGTAGGCAACATATAGATGGGTTTTGTTTTTTTATCCATTCTGATACCCTGTGTCTTTTGATTGCGGCATTTAGTCCATTAACATTCAGCGTAAGTATTGAGAGATATGAATTTAGTGCCATTGTATTGCCTGTAAGGTGACTGTTATTGTATATTGTCTCTGTTCGTTTCTGATCTACTACTTTTAGGGTCTCTCTTTGCTTAGAGGACCCCTTTCAATATTTCCTGTAGAGCTGGTTTGGTATTTGCAAATTCTTTCAGTTTTTGTTTGTCCTGGAAGCTTTTAATCTCTCCTTCTATTTTCAATGATAGCCTAGCTGGATATAGTATTCTTGGCTGCATGTTTTTCTTATTTAGTACTCTGAATATATCATGCCAGCTCTTTCTGGCCTGCCAGGTCTCTGTGGATAAGTTTGCTGCCAATCTAATATTTTTACCATTGTACGTTACAGACTTCTTTTCCCGGGCTGCTTTCAGGATCTTCTCTTTGTCATTAAGACTTGTAAATTTTACTATTAGGTGACGGGGTGTGGACCTATTCTTATTGATTTTGAGGGGGGTTCTCTGAACCTCTTGAATTTTGATGCTTGTTCCCTTTGCCATATTGGGGAAATTCTCTCCAATATACCTTCTGCTCCCCTCTCTGTTTCCTCTTCTTCTGGAATCCCAATTATTCTAATGTTGTTTCGTCTTATGGTGTCACTTATCTCTCGAATTCTCCCCTCGTGGTCCAGTAGCTGCTTGTCCCTCTTTTGCTCAGCTTCTTTATTCTCTGTCATTTGGTCTTTTATATCGCTAATTCTTTCTTCTGCCTCATTTATCCTAGCAGTGAGAGCCTCCATTTTTAATTGCACCTCATTAATAGCTTTTTTGATTTCAACTTGGTTAGATTTTAGTTCTTTTATTTCTCCAGAAAGGGCTTTTATATCTCCCGAGAGGGTTGCTTTAATATCTTCCATGCCTTTTTCAAGCCCGGCTAGAACCTTGAGAATCGTCATTCTGAACTCTATATCTGACATATTACCAATGTCTGTATTGATTAGGTCCCTAGCCTTTGGTACTGCCTCTTGTTCTTTTTTTTGTTGTGAATTTTTCCGCCTTGTCATTTTGTCCAGATAAGAGTTTATGAAGGAGCAAGTAAAATACTAAAAGGGTGGCAACAACCACAGGAAAATATGCTTTAGCCAAATCAGAAGAGATCCCAAATCGTGAGGGGGGAGAAAGTGGATAAAAAGGGGTTCAAAAAGAAAAAAAAAACTATTTAAAAAAAGAAAGCTGATAAAGAAAAAATATAAAAAGAGGAAAAAAATATATTTATTAGATAAACTGTTTAAAAAACGTTAAAAAAGAAAAGGGTAAAAGTTAAAAAAAATTTAGCAGAAGAAGAGAAAAAGAAAAAAAAATTGAAAAAGAAAAAAAAATTAAATTAACTGCAAGGCTAAAAATTCATGGGGAGAAAGCCGTGAGTTCCATGCTTTGCTTCCTTCTCCTTGGAATTCTGCAGCTCTCCTTGGTATTGAAACAGCACTCCTCGGTAGGTGAACTTGGTCCTGGCTGGGTTTCCCATTGATCTTCCGGGGGAGGGGCCTGTTGTAGTGATTCTCAAGCGTCTTTGCCCCAGGCGGAGTTGCACCGCCCTTACCCGGGGCCCCGCTGAGTAGCTGAGTAATCCGCTTGGGTTTGCTTTCGGAAGCTTTTGTTCCCTGAGCGCTTTCCGTAGAGTTCCGGAGGAGGGGAATGAAGATGGCAGCCTCCCGGTCTCCGGCCCGGAGGAGCCGAGAGCCCGGGGCCCCACTCCTCAGTGTGCCCTCAGAGAACAGCGCCCAATGACTCCCGTCACCCTGGCCTCTGGCCGCGCTCCGAGCTGACCGAGCCTGCGACCGGTTCAAGGTAACCCCGAGCTGAGAGTCACTCCTCGGCTCTCTCTCTGCAGCCGGCTTCCCCGTTCTTATACCGGTAAGCTCTGCGATACTCAGACACCCCCGATCCTTCTGCGACCCTGCGGGACCTGAGGCCGCGCTGACCCCGCCTGGGCTTCACCCCAGTTAAGCCTCTGGAGCGATGTCCCTCAGCGGAACAGACTTTTAAAAGTCCTGATTTTGCTCCGTTGCTCCGCCGCTCGCCGGGAGCCGGCCCCTCCCCCGCGGTCTATCTTCCCGTCGCTTTGGATTCACTTCTCCGCCAGTCCTACCTTTCAGATAGTGGTTGATTTTCTGTTTCTAGAATTGCTGTTCTTCTTCTCTTCAATCTCCCGTTGGATTTGTAGGTGTTTGCAATCTTTAGATAAGCTATTTAGGTGATCTCCCGCTACCCGAAGTAGTCTCAGCCTGCTACTTCTCCACCATCTTGACTCCTCTGGCCTCTATAATTTTTATAACCATCAGACATGTGTGTCTAATATGGGAAAATCCTTGCGTTTTCCAAGTAACTAGCAGACTATACTGTATTGTTTTATTATTTCTATTTTTATGTTTGTTAAATATTTAAAATTTGGAAAATCATGAAGCTAGAAATAATAAAATGACCCAGCTCAACAGGACCTACTGAGGTAAATGACTTGGGTCACTGAATACAGAGTCAGTTGTTTTTTTTTTATCTAAAACTTTGATATTCTGTTTATTTATATTTTTTACAATAATTTTTACATTTTATTATTTAATTTTTCATTCAATGTTATTGTTATTAGTGAGCTATCATCTCAAGTTTTGAACCCGAAAGTATTTTGTATATATTTTCTCAATGTAAATAAGTCAATATTTTCCATAAACATCTTAAATTTAATTTTAAAGTTACTCTATTCCTAAGAATAAGTTTTATTTCATTTTACCCTTCATCAAGATTACACAATGTAATATAACCTCAGTCAGTTAGAGATGCCATGCTCATGTGGGCAAACAGTACTTTATAATTTATCATTATTAAAAATGTAAAGGTAGACTTTATTAATCAAAATGTAACATGACAAAATCAACAGTTCCAGTTTATAGAAAAAATATATTTAATTTTAAAATTATAATGATAAAAACAATTTATGTGCACAAACAAGGCAGACCAGAAATATTTAGTGAACTTTGTTCAGTGGTGGAAATGTTCTGTACCTGTGCTGTTCAGTGTGTGAATCATTAGCCAGTGTGGCCATGGCCACTTGCAAGGAGTAACTCAAACTTTACATTTTATTGAATTTTTGTTCATTTAAATTTAAACCTAAATAGCTTCATGTGTTTAGTGGCTACTCTAATGTAAATGGCTTACTTCTATTTATATTAGATCTAAAATGTTACATGTACCTATGGATTTTCCTAAACCCAGTGTCTGCAGCTTATGAGTAGAACCATGTATTATATATCTTTTTAAAAGTAAGGGACTTGGAAATTTGATGTGGAATTTTTGACAAATAAATCTCATCAACCACTTTTTTCACAAATGCTTTATGAACATGTTCAAATTGTTCTCAGTCTTATGTGATTAGGAACATATGTGCCTCCATAGGATCCTCCTTAGAAATGATAGAAAAAAAAATTGTATCAACATGATAATCTGGGGCACCTGTGTGGCTCAGTCAGTTAAGCGTCTGCCTTCAGCTCAGGTCATGATCTCAGGGTCTTGGGATCAAGCCCCCCCATAGGGCTTCCTGCTCAACAGGGAGCCTGCCTCTTCCTCTTCTGCTCCCCCTGCTTGTGCCCTCTCACTCTCTGTCAAATAAATAAAATCTTTTAAAAAGAACAAACCATGATAATCCTGAAATTCAGGCTAGCTGCAAAAAACCTCCAGAAAAACATTAGTGTATAATTTGCATAAAGCAGAGCCCAGAAAGCCTATCTTTGATAGTCTGCTTGAGAAT
Organism: Lutra lutra; assembly: GCF_902655055.1. Classification (NCBI taxonomy): domain Eukaryota; kingdom Metazoa; phylum Chordata; class Mammalia; order Carnivora; family Mustelidae; genus Lutra; species Lutra lutra. The sequence goes on from NC_062284.1 coordinate 89,148,704, forward strand.
TTTATATCAACTCAGTGTAAATTCGATGAGCACCTGAGCTCTATATGATCACAGAGCCAAAACTGCTGTGATCACACGGAACACCTCGTTAGTTTCTGCACCAGGATATAATGGAAGAGCCCACATACTCGAAAGGAAGGATGGGTCTTAGGGGAAATACAGTGATCCTCTTGTCAGGCATATAATTGTATTTAACAGTGTTGACTAATGATCTCAGATGGTGACAGTTAATTATCTGAAGTGATTTTAAGTAGCGTGCTTTGAATAATTAGTTTCCTTAAATGATAAGCAACAACATTCAAAGCTCCCTCTTCTGATGAATCTTGCAAGTGATTCCTGAAAACTAAAAGAAAGCATAGTATTTGTTGGTAGATAATAGAACTCTGTATGTGGATCTGTGGACCACTGTTTGCATTTCTGTGAGTTTCTCCTTGCATCTTGAATAGATGTCAAAATAACTATTTGCATGCCTCAACATGGACACCATGGGATTCTATCCCAAATTAAGAAAACATCCATATTAAAAGCAAAACAAACAAATAAAAAATAGAATGAAGACATGTAAAAAAGCAAAACAATTTTTATTAGAAAACATAAAGATTTTTTTTTATAAATTCAAGGTGAGGAAGGATTTCTTATACAAGCCATAAAAGTGCCAACCATTAAATAATAAACATGATTGACATATTCTACATTACATTAAGAATACAGCACATTGAAAGACATGATGAAGGAAATAAAACAACAAGCCACAATCTTGGAGATCTTTTTCATACATGTAGCCATCAGATAATTATTATTTACAATAATAAAAATAAAGTACAAATCCATTATAAAATAAGCCATTAGAAAAATGAGCAAAATACAGTAATAAGCCTGTTGTAGAAGAGCATATAGGAAAATAAACATAAGAAATGATTTTCAACTTCATTAGTAATTAGGAAAATGCTAATTAAAGCACTAGGGGCATAGCATTAGGGGCATAATCTTGAATGGTAAAAATTAGGAAGAACTTCTGAAGCGTGTGAATGAGAGAAAACTCATATAATAATATTGGCATCTAGTTGGTACAGCTATCCTGGAAAGCAATCAGGAATTATCTTATGAAGCTGAATATAGTCATTGGTGTGTTCCAGCAACTTCACTCTTAGGATTATAATGCAGATATATTCTTGCATAGGCATACCAGGGGATATATGCAAAAACGTTCACAATTAATAATAACTATATCAGCCAAAATCGGGAATGACTCAAATTATTTTGACAGAATGCACACAATGGGATATTCTACAACAATGAAAATTCAATGAAAAATGACCTGCAATAATTTAGATGTAGTTAAAAAATACATCAAGTGAATTTGTTTTCTGAAGATGTCATAAGCATTCCTCTTTTTTTTTTTAAAGATTTTATTTGAGGGGCGCCTAGTGGCACAGTCAGTTAAGTGGCTGCCTTAGGCTCAGGTCATCCCAGGGTCCTGGGATGAAGCCAGGATAGGGCTCCTTCCTCCACGAGGAGCCAGCTTCTCCCTCTCCCTCTATCTGCTGCCCCCCCCACTTGTGCTCTCTCTCTGTCAAATTAATTAAATCTTTAAAAAAAAAAAAGATTTTTTTTTGAGAGAGGTGGAAAGAGCCAGCTGGAGAGTATGATCTGGGGGGAGGGGCAGAGGGAGAGGAAGAAGTAGAGTCCCTGCTGAGCACAGAAGCAGTCTGGGACCTGGGGTCATGACCAGAGCCTAAGCCAGATGTTTAACTTGACTGAGCTACCCATGTGCCGCAGAATTCCTTTTTTCTTAAATAAAGGTCATAAAAATCCCAAATTAAACAGTATGTTTTTAGTAATTAACATATAGTCTTAAAAAAAACAGGAAAATGATATTCTCAAATCACAAAAATGATTAGAATTGAGGTGTACACAAAAGTACTGGGTGGAGCCATTATTGTTCATCTTTAATTCTTTGGGATTTGAGGTTACAGATCTATATTTGATAACTAATAATATATGTTAATTAAATGTTTATATTTTGCAAGTATTACATTAAAAATTACAGTCAGTAAAACTTGGTGTATTTAAAACATTCCATTGTTGGATCTAGGGCTGATTTATTTTGTGTTTTTGTTTTGTTTCTTCCAAATTTTTATTTAAATTCTAGTTAGTTAACATATAGTGTAATATTGGTTTCAGGAGTAGAATTTAGTGATTGATTCATCTTTTACATATAACACCCAATATTCATCATAAAACGTGCCCTCCTTACTACCAATCACTGATTTATTTATAGGCTTGATTTGTTTTACTAATGGATTTGCTAAAGCACTTACACAGTGTACAGGTGTTTTCTGAAAAAAAGTCATCTTCATTCCTTTATGTTGATGATTTTCTGAGAGAAACTATATTTCATTCCTTAATTATTAGTCAGGATATCTGAAGATTTAATATATATATGTATATGATATTAACATTAAATATTTACGGTAGTTTCTATCACATAGATTCATTTTATTTAACCACATTTTGGTCCTTTTCACTGTAGTTAATATCCCAGAAAAATATTCTTAGCAATTTTTAGCCTCATTGTAGCTGTTCACTGATTTCAGAGAAATGCTAAAAAGCCATCTCTGTTAATTTTCTAGGTAAGTGGCACCATCTATATAACTGAATTCCAAATGCCTGGACCTAAAACAGAAATATAGGTGAGGGGGTGGTACATTATTTTGTGATAAAGTGATGTGAGTTTTACATTTTGTTTCTTTTTCTTTTGTTCCATGATTTTGAATAGCTTGCTGATCCTTTCTTGCTCAGGTATATATTTTTGCTAATCATCCAGCTGATATTTCTAGAATAGTGTCAAGCAAGTGAAAGATTGAGGCATTATCAATAGAAACAAAATAGTTTACTTTAATGGTACTTTAATATTTAAAAATTACCATGTAGATTGATATATATATATATATATATATATATATATATATATATAAAGAACCATTACATGATTTCTTTTTTAGATACAAATTATACTCAAGGATTTTTCTGCCTCCTTTTAAGTATTTCAGAGTGATGGTTTACTCCTTTTCAAAATGGAAAAAATTTTAGTGTAGCAAACAACTAGGAAAAGAATTACGTGATAAGTGATTATGCATAAAACTGGATGTTTAAGAATTCCACTTTCTTAAAAATTTGGTTAAAAACTTGTAGAATGGTGAAGTTATTACATGTAATTTTTACAGCATACTATTTCAATTATTATATTTTTATGAAAGAAAATAATATACACAAGATTTCTAAACTATACATTTTTACTAGTCCCATCACTAAAAATGTCATTAGAATTGGTTTAAAATAATTTGACATTTCTGCTTTGCGTAAAATAGATTTAAACATTGGGCCTTATCTAGGTGATAGGAAACTGCCCATTCTCATTTTCTTTGTCCTTCCATTTTATGATTTGAATTTCAGCTAGCTAAATATTTTTGAGATGAATATTGCATACAATAAAATGATTTTTCTAGGCTGAACTAACTAGATTATTTACAGCTCTGGGAATAGTTTGCAAAATAATATTGCTATTGTTGCCTTGTGCTTTCCTATTTGCTGTTTTTATTTTTATATTAGTGAAAGTACATTCCACACTAGAGCTTTATAAAAATAAAAATCATGCCTCCAGCAAAAGCACACTTTTTGTACTTTAGCACCATGAAAAATATTCTACCAATAAAGTCTGATGTTTGTGTTCAGCTGTTAAAAGGACTTGATATTCAGAGAGCGCATTAGAAAATGCATGAGTCAAATCAGATGAACACAAAACTTCACCTAAATCAAATCTATTTCATCTTTATGTATTAATATTTGTTGAATTAGTATATCAGACAAATGACTTTAATCACCAAAGTTGGTATATATTATTTTGATATTTGTTATGTTTTAAATGTCTACATATTTATTATTTATTAGGTGTCTTACCTGATTATATTAGTTAAAATGCTGTTTAAGTTATATAGCCTTGTTTTATATACATCACACCCAATAATCATTAAAAAACTGTTCCAAATATTTTATTGATTGACCTAGTAAGTTGTAACTTCATTTGATGAAGCACTAGCCTAGAAGCATTTCTTCCAAAAAGTACTATCTGTAATTTCTAGTTACTGCCTGTATATTATTATACAAAAACTTCATTTCGTTAATGTTTTTCTCATCAGGCAGGCATAATTATCTGCAGTTTACCATGTAAAACTTTAGGGCAAACAGATCAGGAGATTTATCTCTGGACTTAAGTGAAGTAAAGGAGAATTCACACTTAAATGGATTTACCTATTAAGTCGCTTTGTGGTCTTTTTATTTAAAAAAAAATTATTATTTTGTTTTGAAAGAGAGAGAATGTGTGCAGGCACGAGTGGGGATGGGGAAAGGGAGAGAGAGAATGTTAAGCAGATTCCACGATCAGTACGGAATCCCTTGTGGGGCTCAGTCTCACAACCCTGAGATCATGACTTGCGCTCAGGAGTTGGAAGCTTAACTGAGTGAGCCATCCAGGCGCCCCTTTGTGGTCTTTTTTAATATGGCTTTTAATTGACTTACAGATTTCATAAGCATTTGATAAGAAATGGAATGAAATGTGTCATATTACTTTGAAAGTTTAATGCTTGCTGCATTTTTAACGGTAAAATAACATGCCACTCATTTAACGAATACCGCAGTAGAGGGTTTTCTCCACATACCTGGAGTGAGCTGGCTAATGGAAGGAGTGCTTTGATTCTCCTTTGTGTGTTCTCATCTTCTAGAATGATAGCCTTGACTTGTACAAATGGTGTTGGTAGAGTTTTGAGAGAACAGAAGTACACAAGCTCTTTTGTGGCCTAGGCTTGGACCTGGCACATCATTTCTGCTTTATTCTGTTGGCTAAAACAAACCACAGGCAGATTGGATTCAGAGAGCTGAAAAGTAATTATCATCTTTTAATAGTAAGAACTCAAACATCACATTGCAAAGAGTATGATACAGTGAGGGATGGAAAACTCTGACCATTTTTAACAATTTAGCATTATCCTTTTATGTATTTATTTTATTTGTTTGTTTATTATTTTAGAGAGAGAGTGACGGAGATAGGGAGAAAGAGTATGAGCTGGGAGGCCAGGGAAAAGCAGGCCCTCCCTGAGCAGGGAACCTGATGCAGGACTTGATCCCAGGATGCTGGAATCATGACCCAAGCAGAAGGCAGCTGTTTAAGTGACTGAGCTGCCCCAACGCCTCTAGCATTATCCTTTTAATACTGAAAACATTTATTTATATTTATCTGCATTTTTACTAATTCTTTTCTTACCATTATTTTATCTCAAATCATACTCCCAGATGATCATCCTTAGTCTCTAATACATCAAATAGAATGTCCTTTAGTGGTATTTTTGTTGTTTTGTGAATTCTGAAGTTTTTATTTACCTGAAATATCTTCATTTTGGAACCATTCTTAAGAGAGATTTTCTGGGAACTCTATTTCACTTTGTCATCTCAGTATTCCTAAGAAAATTTTCAGTGTCATCTGGATTTCATTATTGAGATGTCTAATTGCTGTTCTTTTCTGAGTCTTTTCTCTGGAGTTGCTTTAAGATCTTTTTGTTGCTTTTGTGTTCTGTAGCTTCAGTGCAATATGTAAGGATGGAATTTCTTTTTTATTTGTCCTGTTTTGTACTTTATATATCTGTAGATTTACAATTTCATGAGTTCTGGACAATTTCTAGCAGTCACTACTTCCTTCTAAATATACTTAATGTCTATTCTCAGTGCCAATTAGATATGTATTATTCTTTCTCATTTTATTCTCTGAGTTTCCTAATACTCATATTTTTCTTTCCCTTGTTCAATATACCATATTCTAGATAATTCCTTAATGTTTACCTTTAGATTTATTCATTTTCTCTAATCAGCTATTCAAATCATCCAGGTTTTAATTTCAACATTTTTATATATCATTTCTTAAAATTCTTTCTCATATTTTCCTTCCCATTTCTGATAGTCCTTTGCTCTAAAAATCAACATTTAGTCAGCTTTTTTTTTTTTTTTTTTACTTTTAAAAACCATATTATACTAAGTTATATTATGTTCTGTATCTAGTTTGTACAATTTCTGGGTGTGTAAATATATAATTTGTTTCTTTTCTATTGATTGTCACTCATGATTTTATTATTGTGTTTAGTCATTCTCTTATTGTAAGCTTATATTTTCCAAAATTCCATCCCTAGAAGTCTTGAAGAGTCTATGCCTTTCTCCATGGAAGACTTGCATATTAGATTCCATGAGATTCCACATTGGGGAGGGGTCATTATACTGTAAGAAGTATGTTACTCTACTTTAACCAGCCTTGGCTTAAGGTGACATTCTCATCAGTCTCTCAATCTTTAAAGTCCCAAGGCCTAGTACCCTAGTCAATTCAGTGCTATTATGAACATTTACCTTCAGTGCTACTCGCTCTTAAAGATCTCTGCTCTGGGGGCGCCTGGGTGGCTCAGTGGATTAAGCCGCTGCCTTCGGCTCAGGTCATGATCTCAGGGTCCTGGGATCGAGTCCCACATCGGGCTCTCTGCTCAGCAGGGTGCCTTCTTCCCTCTCTCTCTCTCTCTCTCTCTGCCTGCCTCTCCATCTACTTGTGATCTCTCTCTGTCAAATAAATAAATAAAATCTTTAAAAAAAAAAAAAAGATCTCTGCTCTGTTGCTTGCTTATCAGTTATTGTTCCCTTCTTGGTTTCAACTGTTGTGTGAGTGTATTATGTGTGTATGAGTTTGACCCTAGAGATTTAGATTACTTTCTAGTGAATTCAGTGATGTAATAAATTATATTTGTTATGTTTCAACAAAGATACAGTTGTATTTTATTAGGAAAATTTTTCAAGTATCTGATCTACCATCCTGTCATGAGAATAAGCATAAAAGATTTTCATCCATAATTGTTACATGAGAAGCATAATTCAAAAAGATAACATATAATTATCAGTAAATTTAATTTATGTGACATAGTTCATTCATAAATATTCCATATGAATGAAGTAATGTTTAATAGTTTGATATCATTATTTTCATGATTATATTTCTGTTTTAAACAGAACACCAAATTTTTAGATATTACTGGAGGTGTCATTGAGTCAACAGAATGTTTAATAGTTTTGAGATCAGTGTGGGAGAAGGAATGAGACATAATAACATGCTCAAAAGTCAGACAGATGACTTAGAAGCCAGGTCCTTTGAGCTAGTTAAAATCTCTAGACTTCAAATAACTCTTATTTAATGGGGATAATAAATACAACCTTTTAAGTGTTATTTATTTTTTGTTTTGTTTTATTTATTTTTTTTTAGTTATGTTCAGTTAGCCAATAAGTGCCATTTAAAGGACTAATGGAAATGCTAAACCAAATCTGAAACACAGCATGTCTCAAATGTTCAATATATAACATCCCCCATTTGTTAAAAACTTACTGAACATCTCTCCTAGGCATTACTTTGTTAGTTTTGGAGATACTGTATAGCTTTGGAAAATTACAAGATTCTTTAAATTTTTGAAATCTTATTGTGAAGATAGTATAAAACTACATAAAATTAATTTAAGAAAATTCATTGCATTCTTAGTTTTAAAAGTGCATCAAAGATGATGTATTCTGATAATAAAATAGAGAAATGAGGATAACAAAAGGTCTTCCTGAATCTTCCTATTTTTAGGCAGTGAAGACAGGATTCAAATTCTGATTTAAAAAGGAAACAAGGGGTGGGAATGCAAATTGGTGCAGCCACTGTGGAAAACAGTATGGAGGTTCCTAAAAAAAATTAAAAATAGAATTACCATATGATCCAGTAATCCTACTACTAGGTATTTACCCAAAGAATATGAAAACACAAATTCAAAAAGATATATGTACCCCTATGTTTATTGCAGCATTATTTACAATAGCCAAATTATGGAAGCAATCCAAATGTCCATTGATATATGGATAAAAAAGATGTGGTATACATATACAATGGAATGTTACTCAGCCATAAAAAATAATGAACTCTTGCCATTTGCAATGACATGGATGGAGCTAGAGGGTATTATGCTAAGTGAAATAAGCCAGGGAAAGACAAATGCCATGTTATTTCACTCATATGTGGAATTTTAAATACAAAACAAATGAACAATGAAGAAAAGAGACAAACCAAGAAACAGATTCTTAACTATGGTTACCAGCTGACACAAACTGATGGTTACCAGCTGAAAGATGGGTGGGATGATAGGTGAAATAGGTTGAGGATTAAGAGTACACTCATCACAATGAACACTGAGGAATGTATAGAATTGTTGAATCAACTGAAACTAGTATAACAGTGTTTATTGACTATACTGTAATTAATAATAAAAAAGAAAAAGTCACATTCTTGGGACAGGTTAAAACTGTAAAAAAATAAAAGGAAAAGGAAACAAGGTGGGGGGCCTGAGTGGCTTCGTCAATTCAGCATCCTACTCTTGATCTCAGCTCAGGTCTTGATCTTAGAGTCATGGTTTCAAGCTCTACTTTGGGCTCCACACTGGGCATGGAGTCTATTGGGAAAAAAAAAAAAGAGAGAGAGAAAATATCAATATTTCTTTTTACTTCTCTAGACATATAACTATTTTTTTTATGATTCTCTCTATATTCAAAGTTTGAAAGATTATGGCATTTGAATTTAAAATTCAGTTGTTTGCTATTTAAGCAGATATTTACTATTTAAAGGATTGTGAAAATGTATTAATCTTAGAATTCTATAAATTATATTCCTCATGGAAGAGAATAAAAACAATTGTAATTTACTGAATATTTTGTTTGTCTCTTAAATATAACTGTGGATGAAATATGTTAATTTAGTAAATCACAACTATGCCATTATAAGAATTTTCTTAGTTTGCGATCCCTGCAAATGTTAAATCTATTTTAATTTCATTTAAAAATGATGTAGGCAAATGAGCTCTGTTCAACTTTATTTATTTGTCAAAAGTTGCTATGGGCAAAACTTACCAGTGGAAAGTAAGAAATGAGATGGAAAGCATTAATGAGCCAAAACAAAACTCAAAAATAAAAGAGAGCCTATGGGGTTTCTTTCATTTCTTTTATAAACTATAAATATATTTCATCAGGTGAACTGTAGCAGAATTATAAGGCAGAAAAATGAGATAATTCCTGGAAGCTTGGGGGAAGGGTATTAATTTGGGTTTTAACTGGAGTAAGAAGAATCTAAATTTCCACATTGCGCATATTACCCCCTGCCTTTCAGTTTGAGAATATTGCATTGCCGCAAAAGAGGAGTGCAATTTGATTTCATGTGCTCTCCTAAGTCCATTAGCTTCAGAAACCTCAGGTTTACTGTATGTTTTTCAAAGATGCAAAAAAATATTTTAAGTTTAAGTGTCCAATAACTAATGAACATTCTTCCTGGAACATCATGGGTAAACTCATGAATGCTGGAGGTAGTGCTTGTGGTGGTAGGATGGTTGTATAGAGGAGGAGAACAAAACAATCTTTTGGAAAGAAAAAATTATCTTATGTAGTTCCTTTTTGCATTATCTCTTCTACTTTATTTGTATTTTTTTAATCTGTGGTAATACTACCCAGTGTGATACCCTTTTTCAGAGTACCAGTGCCAGTCTATTAAAATGAATTGATATCTCTATTTGTATTATAATTTTGTGGGAAAAAATGAGCGCTACAGAAAGCAATGGGTCAGGGACAGATACAAGAGGAGGGAAGCAAAATAATTCTACAATGTATCAAGATAGAAATAGCAGTATTTCATTTTTTAATCATTGTTGAGATGTAATTTACATGTCATAAATTCAATATTTCAAGTATATAATTTAATGTTTGTTAGTATAATTTCAGGGTTGTACAACCATCATAATACTCTAATTCTGGACATTTTCTTTCTTTTTTTTTTTTTTTAAGATTTTATTTATTTATTTGTCAGAGAGAGAGAGGGAGAGAGAGCGAGCACAGGCAGACAGAATGGCAGGCAGAGGCAGAGGGAGAAGCAGGCTCCCTGACGAGCAAGGAGCCCGATGTGGGACTCGATCCCAGGACGCTGGGATCATGACCTGAGCCGAAGGCAGCTGCTTAACCAACTGAGCCACCCAGGTGTCCCTAATTCTGAACATTTTCATCATTTTCAAAAGAAACCTCTTACCCATTATAAGTCCCTTCTTATTCTCCCTTTCCTCGGCAGTAGATAACCACTAACCTGCTTTCTTTTAAGATTTGCCTATCTATATAAATTGAATCAGGCGATAACATATTAGCTTTTGTGACTGGCTTCTTTTACTTAACATAGTGTTTTTGAGGACAAATATTACCACTTCATTTCATTGCTGAGTGTTATTCCATTGTATGGGTGTATACCAGGTTTTGTTTGTTCATTGCTTGATAATATTTGGGTTGCTTCTACTTTGTGGCTGTTACTAAAAATGTTACTGTGAACATTTGTGTACAAATCTGTGTGTAGACAATGCTTTCATTTCACTTGGGTGGGTACACAGGAGTGGAATTTCTGGGTTTAATGGTTTTAAGAAATTGCCAAACATGTTTTCCAACATGGTTGCATCATTTTACATTCCTATCAGAAATATATGCAAGTTCAAATATCTCTACATCATTATCAGTATTGTTTGTGTTGAGTATGAAATATTATCTCATTGTGGTTTTGATTTGCATTTTTTTAAAAGATTTTATTTATTTGTCAGAGAAATAGAGTACAGGCAGGCAGAGTGGCAGGCAGAGGCAGAGGGAGTAGCATGATCCCCGCAGAGCAAGGATCCCGATGTGGTACTTGATCTCAGGATGCTGGGATCATGACCTGAGCTGAAGGCAGCCGCTTAACCGACTGAGCCACCCAGGCGTCCCGGTTTTGATTTGCATTTTATTAATGTCTAATAATAATAATAAATAATAATAACAATAAAGTATGTTTTCATGTACTTATGGGTCATTCGTATGTCTTTTTTAGAGAAATATCTATACAAATCTTGCCTAATTTTAGTTGGTTTGTCTCTTTATCATTTTATATATATATTTGTCTCTTTATCATTTTATATATTTGGGATATAAAAACATCAGATACATAATTGGCAAATATTTTCTTCTACTTTGTAGGTTATCTTTTTATTTCCTTGATGGTATTGTTTGAAGTTTAAAAGACTTCAACTTTATGAAGTCTAATTTATAATTATTTTTGTTTTATCACTGCCCTTTTCATGTATTATTTAATAAGTAATTGCCTAAGAAAGACTGTGAAACTTTACTCCCCTTTTTCCCCCTTAGAGTTCTCTGTAATTGTAGCTCTTACATTTAGACCCATGATTCATTTTAAGTTATACTTTGAATGTGATATGAAGTAGAGGTCCAACTTCATTCTTTTGGACATGGATATCCAGTTGTCACAACACCTTGCTTAGCAAAGAGTACTCCATGACAATGGCTTTAGTCTCCTTAAAATACCATTGTTCAGCTTTGAAGCCTCTGTGATTCTTGCTGCTATTATGAAGAAACAGACACAGGTCTCTTTCAAACTACTTCTTTTTGGTAAGAAAAACCTGGAATATTTACTCTATGAGAGTGGGCTTTATTCTTACTCTTGTTAGAGAAGAATAATACTTGTACATAGTACTTTAGATTAATCTTATAATACGGTGTTAAAATAGCTAAGATATTTTGTAACATGTAAGTATTTGATTACAAAAAAAAAAAAAGTTAACTTGATTCACAGTCTAGCTTTGAACGACCAGCAGAAAGGTATATGATTTTCCATTATTTTCTGTCAGAAAACAAAAGAGAACAAAAGACAGGTTAATACTATCTAAATTAAGTTACTTTAAAAAGAAAAATTTCAAGGCTTCTGTATGTATTTTTCAAAGAAATGATACTGTGAGTAGATGATTCTTTTAAGAACAAACTTTAATCATTTCTCCTGTTTATGAGGATGTAAATGCTAGGATCTAGTCGGGAAAGCTAAACTGCTCTTCAAAAATGTTATAAAAGACTATCTACGGTATGAGCAAAAATAACCTTTCCAGATTTATGTTACCTTCAGAAAAAAATTCATTTTTTTTACAGTTTTAGATTTTTTTAAAGATTCTATTTATTTATTTGAAAGAGAGAGAGATCACAAGTAGGCAGAGAGGCAGACAGAGAGAGGGGGGAACAGGATCCCTGCTGAGCAGAGAGCCCGATGTGGGGCTTGATCCCAGGACCCTGAGATCATGACCTGAGCTGAAGGCAGAGGCTTAACCCTCTGAGCCACCCAAGTGCCCCAGATTTTTTTTTTTTTTAAATTTCAAAAAATCTGCTTGGGTTTGCATTTGTATGTGTGAGTTATGTTTAAAATTTACCTGGTAGATAGCAAAACATGATAGAAATAGAGAAGAGTCTTACTTTTTCCTAATATTTACGTGAGGCTCGGGTAAGGTATCAGACATCCAGACTGAGCTGATATTCTAAAGCGCCTTCCTGGTGATATTCTTCTAAAGAAAGTAAATCAGATTCCAGTAAACATAACGCTGTGCATTCACATAGTGTGCATATTCAGGATGGGAGAAAGTTGCTTTAAGATAACTTTGTTAATCATAGGACTGAGGTTTTACTAAAGAGGAAAGTGAGGAATGAAAAGTGGGTGTAAGTTGAAATTTGAAAAAAAAAAAAAAAAAGACAGCAGATCTCACCAAAGGGAAGGCAGGCTAGGGACTCTAGAGACTGGAGAAGGCCTGCTTGCAAGGGCTTTAACATTATTCCAAGATTTTCTTTGGCATTTGTTAATAGCATGTTTATGAAGTAGTTGCAAGGATACTTTTTTCACTATGTTTTGAGTCTAGATATTCCCACCTTTCTAGTTCAGAACATGTGTGATATGGGGGAATTCAAAAACTAGGTAAGTAGGGTAAAACTCAGCTCTAGACTATACGGAGTAAACCTTGTCATTTTGGGTGGGAGCCATTCTTCATTTGGGGAGCAAGGTGATTAGATTCACCCAGAGCTATAATTGATATATAATTGAGACCCTCTCAAATCCCTTTTCCTCAAATGTCCTTGAAGAATATTGTTCTGGAAAGGGAAGGATGTGGGGCGCCTGAGTGGCTCAGTCAGTTAAGCATTCCACTCTTGATCTCAGGGTCATGAAATCAAGCCCTGCCTTGGGCTCTGCTCTCCACACGGAGAGATTCTCTCTTCCACTCTCCTTCTGCTTCTCAACCCCTGCTTGCTTGGTCTCTCTCTTAAAAAACAAGAAAGAAAGGAAGGGATGCATACTTTGGTTGATTGCTCATATAATAGAACATTAAGAGTATAGGCTTCTTTTTTTTTTTTTTTTTTTTAAGATTTTACTTATTTATTTGAGATAGAGTGAGCAAGAAAGCAGGGGCAGGGGAGCAGAGGGAAAGGGAGAAGCAGGCTCCCTGCTAAGCAGGGAGCCCAATGTGGGTCTTGATTCCAGGACCCTGGAATCATGATCTGAGCCAAAGGCAGATGCTTACCAGACTGAGCCGCCCAGGTTCCCCAAGGGTATAGGCTTCTTGACACTAAGTAATTCCCAGATAATTTGTTTCTAACTGTCGATCAAATGACCTCAGTCAAATTTCCCTGTTTCCAATGTTACATCCTCCAAACTGTTCTCCCTGCAGAGGGGAGATCACCAAAGCAATATCTCTCTAAAAGCATATTTAATAATCATATTTTCTAACTTAAGAATTCTTCAATAACTGATAGTAACCTGCAGGATAACATCCAAACAATTTTGTAAGATACTCTATTCTCTTCAGCTTCCCACCCCTTCCTTCTCTCTTATTTATCTTCTCCTTCAGGAAAAATTTCCTTTGATCCATCTCCTACTCTTCTTTTTAGGATATTGTATTTACCAATATTAGCATCTATATTTTACTTGCTTTACTTGATTTTCTTCTCCATTAGACTGTGATCTCCACAAGTGCAGGTCTTATACCTTCCATTTCTATATTCTCAATGCTTGGTTCCTTGGCTAACATGTAGTAATAAACAGGAAATATTTTTAAAAATAGTTAAATGGCATATGTATTTTCAATTTTTAAAATAATTTGGATGAAAATAAATTTTTACAGTGTAACTAAAATATTGAAAACTTGAAATTCATGCCTGTGAACTTGTTTCACTTTTTTAAAAAAATTACATCAGATCAGATTACTAAATAATATCTAAAATATACTTACCAATATTTGGTAGATTAAAGGAAAGATTAGGATTAATGTTTTAGTGCTTTAGATTCCCTGCTTACCTTTCATTAAAGTTATATAATTATGCAGATTCATAAGCTTTATCAATAGAATGACCTTCTGAATCAAATTTTGCAATAGTCATTTGCTCTTTAATTAGATTTGGATGATTTAGAGAGTAACTACTGGAAATATTTTAGTGTTGATGCACACATCAGCAATGGCCACTTCCCATGTGTTTCAAATGGTAAAAGTAACCAAACAAGCTATTAATTTCTTTTTTAAAATTTTTATTTATTTTTTAATTTCTTTTCAGTGTTGCAGAATTCATTGTTTATGCAGGCTATTAATTCCTAGTAAGGAGAGGTGTGTTTGGTATCTTCTCTGGCTTTTATTTATTTATTTTTTGCCTCTCTAGATTCAGTTAGAAATTACAGTTAGAAATTCTGTAAGTGGGGCACGTGGGTGGCTCAGTGGGTTAAGCCTCTGCCTTCAGCTCAGGTCATGATCTCAGGGTCCTAGGATCAAGCCCTGCATTGGGCTCTCTGCTCAGTGGGGAGCCTGTTTCCCCATCTCTCTCTGCCTAATTGTGATCTCTCTCTCTCTCTCAAATAAATAAATAAATAAAAATCTTTTAAAAATTATAAAAAAAAGAAACTCTGTAAGCATAGACTAAATATACTAACTTTTTTGTATTTCAAGTTTTTACTTAAATTCTTATTAGTTAACATCATAGTGTAATATTGGTTTCAGGAGTAGAATTCAGCGATTCATCACTTACCTACACTTACATATAACACCCAGTGCTCATCACAACTGCTCTTCTTAATACCCATCATCTATTTAGCATATCCCAACCACCTCCCCTTCAACTCTCAATTTGTCCTCTATAGTTAATATTCTCTTTTGGTTTGCCTTCCTCTTTCCTTTTTTCTTTATTCTTTCCTCTATGTTCATCTGTTTTGTTTCTTAAATTCTACATATGAGCGAAATCAAATATTTGTCTTTGATTTACTTTGCTTAGCGTAATACACTTTATCTACACCCATGTCATTGGAAATGGCAAGATTTCATTCTTTTTTGATGGTGGAATAATATTCCATTGTATACATAGACCGCCTCTTCTTTACCATTCATTAGTTGATGGACATTTAGGTTCTTCCCATAATTTGACTATCGTTGATAATGCCACTATCAGCATCAGGGTGCATATGTCCCTTCAAATCTGTGTTTTTGTATCCTTTGGGTAAATACCTAGTAGTGCAATTGCTGGGTCATAGATTAGTTATATTTTTAACTTTTTGAGGAATCTCCATACTTTTTTCCAAAGTGGCTGTACCAGTTTGCATTTCTACCAACAAAGGGTTTCCCTTTCTCTGCATCCTTGCCAACATCTATTGTTTCCTATATTG
The DNA here is from genome assembly GCF_902655055.1 of Lutra lutra. Taxonomy (NCBI): domain Eukaryota; kingdom Metazoa; phylum Chordata; class Mammalia; order Carnivora; family Mustelidae; genus Lutra; species Lutra lutra. The sequence continues at coordinate 89,164,338 of NC_062284.1, forward strand.
TTAATTTTAGCCATTCTGACAGGAGTGAAGTGGTACTTAAAGAGTTTTGATTTGTATTTCCCTGATGATGATTGATGTTGGGCATCTCTTCATATGTCTGTTAGCCATTTGAATGTCTTCTTTGAAAACATGTCTATTCATGTCTTCCACCCATTTCTTAACTGGATTATTTGTTTTTTGGGTGCTGAGTTTGATAAGTTCTTTATAGATTTTTGGATACTAACCCTTTATCAGATATGTCATTTGCAAATATCTTCTCCCAATCTGCTGGTTGCTTTTCAGTTTGGCAGATTGTTTCCTTCATTGTGCTGAAGTTTTTGTCTTGATGAAGTCCTAATAGTTCATTTTTTGCTTTTGTTTCCCTTCCCTCCAGTGACATGTCTTGTAAGGAATTATTCTGACTGAGGTCATAGAGCTCGCTGCCTATGTTTTCTTCTATGATTTTGATGGTTTCCTGTCTCACATGTAGGTCTTTCATCCATTTTTAAATTTACTTTTGTGTATGGTGTAAGAAAGTGGTCTAATTTCATTCTTCTGCATGTGGCTGTCCAGTTTTATTGAAGAGACTTTTTTCCGTTGGATATTCTTCCTGCTTTGTCAAAGATTAATCACATAGTTGTGGGTCCATTTTGGGTTTTTTTGTTCTGTCCCAGAGATCTATGTGTCTGTGTTTGTGCCAGTACATACTGTCTTTTTTTATTTTTTATTAATATATACTGTATTATTTGTTTCAGGGGTTCAGGTCTGTGATTCATCAGACTTACACAATTCACAGCACTCACCATAACACATGCCCTCCCCAATGTCCATTAGTACATACTGTCTTGATGGCTACAGCTTTGTTTTTCTTTTTTGAGATTGCTTTAGCTATTCAGGATCTTCTGTGGTTCCATACAAATTTTAGGATTGTTTGTTCTAGCTCTATGAATAGTGCTATTGGTATTTTGATAGGGATTGCATTAAATATGTAGATTGCTTTGGGTAGTATAGACATTTTAACAATACTTGCTCTTGCAATCCATGAGCATGGAATGTTTTTCCATTTCTTTGTGTCATCTTTAATTGCTTTCATCACTGTTTTATAGTTTTCAGAGTACAGTTCTTTTACATCTTTGGCAAAACCTATCTATGGATAGATCTGTTGCTAACCTCTTTAGTCTTCTCTTGTAAATTAGGGATTTCTTTCTGTTGGTGCTTTCAGGAATTTTTCCTTATCTCTGTATTTTGCAAATTTAACTAGGATATATCTTGGTGTTGTTCTGCTTTTGTTGATTTTGATGGTAGTTCTCTGTGCCTCCTGGATTTGGATGCCTGTTTCCTTCCTCTAGATTAGGGAAGTTTTCAGCTATAATTTGCTCAAATAAACGTTCTGCCCCTTTTCCCCCTTTGCTTTTTCTGGGACTCGTATGATCTGAATGTTATTAAGCTTTATGGAGTCATTATGTTCCTTATGTCTACTTTTGTAATCCAGTATTTTTCTTTTCCTCTTCTTTTTAACTTCATTATTTTTCATAATTTTATCTTCTATGTCACTTAATTCATTCCTCTGATTCCTCCATCCATGTGGTCATTACATCATTATATCCAGTCAGTTTCACATCCCAGTTATACCATTTTTATTTCAGCCTGATTAGTTTTTTTTTTAAGATTTTATTTATTTATTTGGCAGAGAGAGAGAGAGAGAATACAAGCAGGGGGATGGGAGAGGGAGAAACAGGCTTCCCGATGAGCAGAGAGCCTGACATGGGGTCGATCCCAGGACACCAAGATTATGACCTGAGCTGAGTGCAGACACTTAATGACTGAGCCTCCCAAGCACCCCCAGCCTGACTAGTTTTTAGGTCTTTTATCTCTGTGGCAAGGGACTACCTTCTGTTTTCTATGCTTTTCTCAAGTCCAGCTAGTATTCTTATGATTATTGTAAATTCTGGATGAGGCATATTACTCATATCTGTTTCCATTAGATCCCTGACCATCACCTTTTTTTGTTCTTTCTTTTGGAATGAATTTCTCCATCTTGGCATTTTGTCTAGTCTCTGTCTGCTCCATGTTAGGAAAGCCTGTTATGTTTTCTTGCTCCCTGAGTAATGGCTTTATTAAGAGGTCATATGCTGTCCAGGGCCTGCATTTCAGGAAGTGTTTCTGGTATGTGGTGTGTGCACTCTGTTGCTGTGTTTTGGCTGCTTTATCTGCTAGGTCAGTCATGTGCAGTTTCTCCTTGCCTGTAGTACAGGGTGTTTAGACCTTGTTCAGTGTGTGGTAGGGTTAACTAGTGTGATCTGGTCTGCTTGTTAAAAGAGGCTAGATTCTATTTCCACTAGAGTTGAAGCTTTGCAGCACTCTATGTAGATATGCTGCTTGTGGGACTGGGGGATGTTGTGCTGCTCTTCCAGGGGAGGGGTCCTCTGCTGCTCTGGCTCAGGTACACCTGACTTAGTATAGTAGCATCTGCAGAGTGTAGGCAGGTAGGACTTGGTGTAACTGGCTCAAGCCTCCACTATGGGTGCTTTGCTGCTCACTGAAGTTCATCCATGCTGCTGGATTGTGGGCTGGAGGGAGAGAGCCACCCACCCTCTCTTCTCACTGGAGAGGGGATTTAGTGCCTTCTGGGAAACTCTCACAAGAGAGCAGTCTCCTCTCATGTGTCCCAGGTGTCGCTCAGATCCCTGCCTTTACCCTGTCTGTGTCTGGGCTGTCTGCCCACTTGGCAACATAGTGTTCCTGTGTTTTATCTCAGGCATGCTGGCTGAGTTTTAAAACTCCAAATTTTAGGAACCAGGCACAGGGTTTGGCTGCACTGATCCTCTGGGGTAGGGTCTCGCTGCGCTGGGACTGGTGCCTGTTTGTCTCATAAGGGTAGTTGCACTCATGTGCACCACAGCTTGGAGTTTAAAGTGGAGCAAAGCAGGGCACCTGGGTGGCATAGTCAGTTAAGCATCTGCTTCGGCTCAGGTCAGGATCCCAGGATCCTGGGATCAAGTCCTGCATCAGGGTCCTTGCTTGGTGGGAAGATTGCTTCTCCCTCTCCCATTCCCTATGCTTGTGTTCCCTCTCTTGCTGTCTCTCTCTCTCTCTCTGTCAAATAAATAAATAAAATCTTAAAAATAATAATAAAGTGGAGCAAAGAGCTGGCATCCAGGTTAGCTGCCCTCAGCATGTTTCTCTGCCCCTGTACTAATGAACAGGGCAGTGTGACGGTGTCTGCCAGCTATTTTGTCCTCTGAGAAGCAGTGCCCTCTCTCCCAAATGCACTGAATAAGGGGAATTGTCTCTTCAAGTGCATCCCAGGAGACCCTGTGACCACCCTATCCTACCTGTATGTCATCCAGACTCCACCCTGGCCACTAGGCAGACTTCTAAAACTTTAGTCTTTGAGCTCTGCTGATTGTAAAAACTCATGTTAATCAGCCTCTCTCATTTCCCCAGTCATTGTTTTGGAGGAAGTGTTTTTCTTGTGCAGTCACCTGTGCACTGCTCTTTCTCTCTTTCATCTCTCTATGATCAGGGCTTTTTCCCCTCCACAGTACCCATGATTCTTTTCTCCCCCAAATCACATCTCTGCACCTCCTACCTTTCATGATGTGGTCTCTTTTCTCCCTCTAGTTGTGCAGTTTGTTCTCTCAGTCCTCAGATTGATTTCTTGGGTGTTCAGGATGATTTGATATTTATCTAGCTGTGTTTGAGGGATGAGGCAAGCATAGCGTCCCATTACTGCTCTGCCATCTTAACTCTTCCCAGAATAAATACACTTCTAATAAGCTGGAACTTCCTACTTCACTGAATACAGCAAACTATCTCTTATTACAATTTATAATTTTTTGAACTTTGGTGAAAGGCAGTAAATTATAATTTTGGTTTTCATTTTGTTTATTTTTAATTTTTTTTTTTAGTTTGGCTTTTAGTTTAGCTGTTATAGGTAACAATGCTGTTTTTGCCATTAAGTGGTTATTATTACAATGCAATTTGAAAAATGACAGACATCATATTTCTTAGTTTTCAGATAAAAAGTTTCCATTTATACTATTTATAAGATCAAAACTGGCTTTTAAATTTAAAATTTGCTAAGCTTTCTAAGTTTTGATATGTTATTCATAGAAGGTGATAGCTACAAAGTTATAACTACTTCATATCAAAATTAACTCAGAAATCTTGTGCTTGAGGACAATTGAATCAGTCTAGACATTAATCAGCAAATTTCAAAAGCATTACCTTTTTTGAACAGATGGTGAGTATGTGAAAGGGTAGTGGCCAAAATTCATACAACTTTTGACAAAAGCAAAATGTCAAAAGTGAAACAAGATAATTATATCAAATATTTCTGTAAGAAGAAAAGGTTTTTGATGATGGATTTTTAAGATTATTATTATTTTAAAGCTTTGAAAGACATTAGGATATTTTAAGAAAGCTTCCCAGCCAGAACTAAAGAAAGATACACATGCACAAGCACAATGAGTTTTTCCTTTACTGTGCTGGGCCGTACAAGTCTAACAAGTCTGAAAGTGGTGGCCAGGATCTTTCTTTATGCTTATTCCTGAGGCTCTGCAGCTTTCTTACCACTACCTGAAATAGTCTATTTTCTTAAGATGAGTAGGTTCTTAAAATTTATTTTTATTTTTTTAAGGATTATAATTTTTTAAAAGATTTTATTTATTTGAGAGACAAAGACAGTGACAGAGATAGTGAGAAAAAAATGCACAGCTGGGAAGGAAAGGGAAAAGCAAGCTCCCCACTGAGCAGGAAGCCTGAGCCATCCTCATGCTCTATCTGGAACTCTGGAATGGAAACCTCAGCTGCAAAGGCAGACACTAACTGACTGAGCCACCCAGATGCACCTGAGTAGGTTTTTTGAAACTTATTTATTTTTTACTCAGAATAATAGTAGACAGAGAAGAGCAATTCTCAAGATCTATTGTTAACTTTAATACTAAATAGTTGAAGATGGTCTCTGTCATGGATTCTAAAAATATGATATATTCAAATACAAAGGTGATTGTCTGATTTATAATAAATGCCCCACCTGCATTGATAGCTGGGTTGTGTCAAGATCCTCTGATGAGCTTTCCAAGGTAATTGGGCTTACAGAATTAATTTTAGAATCTCTACTTAAGACGAATCTAAGATGATTCAGCAAGGAGTAATTGGCAAAGAAATTGCAGCATGAGTTCAAGACCTTTATTATTCATTAGCACTGGTTATTTGCCCAAAGATGATACTTTTGGGATAATTATAATGATATATAAGAATATAATTGTTTCTTTGCTTTGGAGAATCTTAATGTCCAAATGAGAATGCTTATAATTAGCTGTGATTTCTCTTTTTCTCATTAGCTATAACCAAATGATCCAGTTAATTTTACTTCTTTTTTTTATAAAATTTAAACTCCTTTTCCTAATTTCTAATGTCTTTCTAAAAAACTGAATTCAAGCCTACCTTATAGTCTTACGAGATTGTTTTTCCAGTAATTTTCTGTCATTGTCCCCTTTTCACATATTTCAGTCTATTCCATGCTTTGTTATCAGACTAATTAAAAACAAAAAGGAGTTTATTGTGTGACTGTCATAGTAAAACTTTGGAATTCTAATATTTCAAGTCATGGCTTTGGATGAGATATAATTTATTTAATGGTAATTTTGTAGGTATTTAAAATTCATCAGCTGGAAATTTCTGGTTTCAACTCCAGCATGTAAAGAGCTTATTACAACAAGAAAAGTTGGATAACTGAAAGTTATCCAACTTTTCTTGGACTCATCACCTCACACACTGAGATCACAAGGGAAACCCCACCCTGAAATATCAAGAGAGGCAAATCCAGAGAATCACAGCAGAGATATGCTCTCCTGATTGGAGAAGCCATGGCAGCAATAAGCTGATAGTGACATTTAAATGTAGTTTTGAGGAATTTCCAGTGGCAGAGTATGGACTAGAATGAGAGTGAGGAACTTTTGCAGATTTCATACTTTTATGAATTTTAACTCCAGAAACCCCACCAAGTTTTCCCTGTGAAGATCTGAGAAAGATCCTTTAGTGACTCTGGCAGGGGAAGGGGGAAAATAATCATGTGAAATGATGCCTAGAACATTCTCCATAACAAAGGCTTACTATATGGGAAAAAGACTACCAGAGCCTATTCCTCCTGAGGAAAGGGTACTTTCCTGATTCCATCACCCTCTAGTCATCTTGTCTTACCTATTCTGGGGAGAAGTTAAGCAACACTCATGAAAGATACAGCCCAGGAACACAAGTCCCCTGAAATACTGATTTTAATTTTGAGATCATAGGAAGCTTCCCATCTCTCATAGCTTACCACTTCATCAATAGGGCTCTACTGTAACAACAGTGGATTATAGCTGAAAGAACTAAGAACATGGATACTATCTAAAGAAGAGTTCATACAGGATCCTAAAAATAAGAGAGATGAAAATAAAGAAACTACTATAATTTCAAACCTATGACACCTACAGTTAACATTAAACACAACCCAACTCCTAGCCAGATTAACAGAAATCCTCAAACTAAGGGCCTATTTACCTTAGTTCCTATTATCCAGCACATCATGTTTATCATGCAACAAAAAATTACAAGGCATACTAAAAGGCAAAACACACATGGTCTGAAAAGACAAAGCAATCATCAGAATGAGAATCAGATATGACACAGATATTGAAATGATTAGAGAATTTAAAGTAACTATGTCTAAAATGTTAAAGGGTTCAATGGAAAAAAATAGACAACATGAAAAAAAAAGATGGGCAATGTGAGCAGAGAAATAGAAACAGTAAGCATGAATTTGAAAAAATGCAAGATATTAAAAATACAGTAACAGAAATGAAGAATACCTTTGATAAGTTTCTTAGTAGACTAGACACAAATAAAGAAAAAAATCAATGAGCTTGAAGATATAGATCCATATGAAATTGCTAAACTAAAATGCAAAGAGCAAAAGGAACGAAAAAAACAAAAAACAAAAAACAAACAAGGGCACCCAACAGAACATTCAAGGGTTGTAGGTCAATTAAAAAAAAAAAAAAATCTTAAAAAAAGCCAGAGGAAAAGAGATCATCTTATCTATGGAAAAACAAGGATAAGAATCACAGCAAACCTCTTGTCAGAAATCAAACAGGAAGAGAGTGTAGTAAAATATTTAAAGTGTTGAAAGGAAATAAACCCAGCAGCCTAGGATTCTAAATATTGACATTATTCTTTAGAACTATAGGAGAATAAAAAATTTATCTGAAAACAAAAACAGGGAGTCCTTTGCCACTGGACCTGCCCTATAAGAAATATTAAAGAAGTTCTTTAGAATTAGAAAATGACCTAGTCAGAAATTTTATCTGCATTAAGAATGAGAGAGCATCAGAGAAGAAATAAAGAAACATAATCATTTACAGTAATATTAATAAATATGTATTGGATAATCATGGCATATAGGTAAATGAATTGAATAAGTCATGATTGTAAAGGACAGAATACTGAGAATACTGTTACAGGTATTACATATGAAGCAATACAGTGTTTTTTAAGGGTGTACTAATATCAGTTAATGTATATTTGAACCTCTAGGGATATTGATAAAACCATTTTTAAAAGCATAGTTGATATGCTGAGGAGAGAAAATTGAATCATAAAATGTTCCATTAAAACCTGAGAAGGCAAAAGAAGAAGAAGAAGAAGAAGAAGTAGAAGAAGAAGAAGAGAGAAAACAAATGCAATGAATAACAAGCAATTAAAAATATGGTAGATATTAATTAAATTATATCAATAATAGCTTTAAATGTAAATGTTATAAATACATCAATTAAAAAACATTGTTAGAATAGAAAAAAAATCCAACACATATATTTACAAGAAACTTAAGTTAGATATAAAGACTCAGGTGAATTGCAAGTCAGGGGTAGGGAACATACTAACATAGAACATACTAACTAATCAAAAGAGAGCTGGGATAGCTATATTAGTTTCAGACAAAGAAGATTTCAGAACAGGAAATTGCTTACAGATAAAGAAGGGCATATCATAATAAGAGAGTCAACTAACTCTCAATTATGTCTTCCTAGGAGACATAATTGTCCTTAGCAGGTATGGACCAAAATTCCCTAAGCCTAATCCCTCATGCATAAAGCAGGAAACAAATGTCCATTAGAGGATTTTGTGATATTAGAAACTGTAAAGTTACCACTCAATGGTTAATGTATCTTATTTTTTCTTAGTGTATTGTACTTTCCATTCACAATCTGTCCCCATTTTCATTTCTACTTTCAATTACTACTGCTCTTCCCCAAGCAAGCTTCCTGCAGCCATGGCAATTGTCAATGGTTTCATGACTAGCCCACACTATTGTTCATGCATGCACTTTCACATGTAATTTCTTTATTTCCTCCAAATGGAGTGTTCTTCCCTGCCACCAAACTCAACCTGTTTACCTCAAAAAAACTTTCACAAACTCGTAAGAAATTAATGGTATTAATTGCTGTGTTCTCACTCTTCTCATATAAATTGTAGCTAACTTCAGTAGAACTTATTTCATTGCTTTATGTATCATTCTTCCCATAAATTTTCCTCCCCTTTTAATTGGAGTTTGTGATATAGAGGGACTGTATGGTATTTCACTTTTTATCCTTTGGACTTAGCAAAACAACTTGCATAAGACTGTGCTTAGTAATGAATGAAAATTAGATTATTCCCATTCCCCAAATATACAATGAATTTACATTTACATGGGTTATTTTTCTCTAATTTGGATCTGTTTCCTATCTATGGCTGATAAACTCTTATTCATAATTCATGTACTTCCTCACCTATAACAGTCTTACAGTATTTTGTAGATGTTTTATAATTTTAGTTTCTGTGTTTAGGTTTATGATCCATCTCAAATCAATTTTTGTGCTTCATGTGTGAAGGGGTAGAAATTTTTCTTCTATTCTTTATTCAGTTGTTTCAATACACCACTTGCTGAAAAGATTTTTCTTTTCCCATTGAACTACTTTGCTGTCTGTCAAAAATCATTTATTGTAATTATGTAGAGCTATTTCTAGAATCTCTTTTGTCCTGAAGATCTATTCATTGATCTTATGCCCATACCACAAACTTGATTATGATAGCTTTACAGTATGTCTTAAAGTCAGGTAGTATAAATCCTCAAATTTTATTTCTCTTTTTCAGTAATTTTGTTCTGTCTTGGTCTTTTACATTTCCATATAAATTTTATTATACACTTATTAGTAACAACAAAAAGCCCGTTATGAAATTGATTGAAATTGCATTCTATCTTTGATTAATTTGGAGAGAATTGATATCTTTACAATATTTATTTAGGGTCATCTCTAATTTCCCTCAAAGTTTTGTGGCTTTTAGAGTAGAGATCTTGCTCAGCTTTCATTAGATGTATCCCTCCTTGTTTTTTTTTTTTGTTTGTTTTTTTGTTTTTTAATATTGTGAATGGTATTGATTTTTAAATTTCATTTCCAATTGTTTGTTACCACTTTGTAGAAATACAATTGATTTTTATATCGATCTTGAATCCCAAGACCTTGCTGAATTCATCTATTACACCTACTATGTTGTAAATGTATTTCTTGGGAGTTTCAATGTAAGCAATTTTGTTTTCTGTAGACAAAATTCCTTCTCCTTCATTCTTTCCTTCTTTCCTTTCTTCTTCCCTCCCCCTCCTCTCTTTTTCCCTTCCCCCCTCCTTTTGTCTCCCCCTCTCCCTTCCTCCTTGCCTCTCTCTCCTTTCCTCCTTCTTTCTTTTTTTTCCCCCCTTAAATGTACTAGCTAAGACCCCTAGCACAAAATACAGTGTTGAATAAAAGTGGTGAAAAGTTCACAGCCTTTCCTTCACCCAAATCTTAGTGTTGATGAAGAATGACTAATATTTCATCAATAAATTTGAATTCAGCTGAAAGTTTTTCACAGATTTTTTCCAGATTGAGGGAGTTTTCTTCCCTTTCTAGATGCTAAGAGATATTTTTTTCATTAATGAGTGTTAGATTTTGTCTGATGCTTTTTCTTTTTTTTTTGGCCTCCATTAAGATAACCATATGACTTATGTCCTTGGTTCTCTTAAACGGATGGATTATATTTATTGATGTCTGAATGTTAATATAATCTTGAATTCCTGGGGGGTAAACTCTACTTAACCATGATATATTTTCTAATTATACATATGTTAGATTGCCCAATATTTTTCCCACAGGTAATTAGTATTCAGATCAGTTGTTTTTACATTTTCTCCCTCTCTATAATTCCTTTAGGGTAATCTCTATCGAATTGTCATTAAAGTCACTGATCATTTCTTTTGCAATGAATTTAATTCTAGTGTTTAATTCTGTGTTAGATCATTTTATATTGAAGATTCCAGACTTTCTATATTCTAGCAGTTTTCTTTTCTCTACTGACATATCATATTTGTTTATTCCTAGTTTGTCTATTCCTGCAAATCCATGTACTTATTTAGAATAGTTATTTCATAGTTCATGTTTACCAGTTACAATATCTAAGCTATCTGTGAATTGGATTCTTCTGAAATTTTATCTTGATTGTGGGTTCTAAAGACTCTAGAAGATTTTTGTTTCTTCACATAGTTCATCATTCTTTTATTGGATGCCACACACTTTATGTCAAAGAACCAGGAGCATTGGAGTACACTATCATATTGCTTTGTTTTCCCAGGGCATACAGGAGTTTTTGATGTCTTATAGATAAAGTGAGAAAGTGATCATTCAAATTTTATCAATTATTCAATGATTTAGGTTAATGGAGTTTATAATTTTAAGGTTAAGCTCATCTGATTAGCCTAACCAAAACATCCAATCTGGCTGCTGCTAGCTGCCACTGCTACAGAGGAGCTACTCTCTGTTTGATGAGAATTTGAATGAGGATTCGGGAGAGTATTAGGCGGAGATGTGGCCTTTGTATTTACCAGCTCCTGCTACTATTAGAATGGGTATTAGAGCTTTAAAAATGTGTAAATTATCTCTATTTTTCAGTCTCAATTTCACTGCCTTTGTTTCAGCAAAATTGGGAAGGAATGAGTTTATGAAAATTGTTATGCCAAGAACATTTTTGTTGCATTTGGGATTTCTCAGACTCCAGTTATTCCTGCCTGCTTATCAGTTGCTAATATCTTGCCAGACCTCTTTTCCCCAGTGCAGTCTCTAGTCTTTGGCAGGTCTCTTTATACCAGGTCTCTTTATACTCTTTATACCAGTATACCAGTATACTATATACTCTTTTTTTTTTTTTTTTTTAAATACCAGACACTCTTGAAGGAAGCTCATCGCCTCTGGAGGAAAGCGGTTGATCAAGGCTTTCTTGGATCCACCACTCTTCAATAACCCCATAGACAAATATGGTTTTCATATATTCTAGATTTTTCTTGGTGTTTCCACAGCAATAAATTTCTTCTTCATCTTTTTTATACCAACACTGTTCTCTCTGGAGAATATATGTGTGGGTTATCCTGGTGTTGATTTCTCAACTCTGTCCTCTGAAGAGTCCCTAGATGCTCAATGTGAAGGAATAAATATTCTTCTAGACCCATCTCACTCAATAAAACCCTGTGGAAAATACTTCTGAACAACTTTTATAAATACAATTTATTTTTTAAATAGCTTTATATTACTATTTACAAGAAGTAGCTATATATTAAATAGCTTTGTATTCACATATAGTATGAATCTCTCATAATTTAACCATTCTCCTACTTAGAGTACAATAATTTTATTTCTGTGTATTGACAACTATGAACAATTCTGTCATAAATATTCCTGTGTTTTTAGATACTGTATTTTAGATACTGTATCTAAAAACAGTATTTTAGATACAGTATTTTTAGATACTGGTATTTGTTTCTATGATGGAGAATCCTAGGAGTGGGATTGGTAATTATGCGTAAAGTGATTGTAACAGATGTTGCTAGATTTGTTTTTTTAAGTGGTAATAATTTATATTTTCACCCATAGTGTGGCTTATTCTATATCCTTGCCAACAGTAGGAATTATCAGTCTTTTATAGTTTTTGTCATTTTGGTGAGTTTATTTTATTTTGTTATGTGCTTTCCTGACTACCACTAGATTTTGTCCAGTATTTTGTTGTGTAGTTTCCTAACAACCAGAAAGTTTGAGCATTTTAAAATATATGTTCTCATTTGATGTATTTTCCTTCCATGAATTACCAATTTATAGCATTTTATCCTTTTTCTGTTGTAAACTTATAGGAGTTCTTTGTATATTATGGGTCAGAGTTCTTAATCTGTTATCTAAATTGCAAATACATCAATGTTCATTTTATACACTTGAGTTTATCCCGTATAAACAAGCAAAAAAAAAACCTACTATGTAACAAATAAGTAGGACATGTGAGTGTGTCTGAGACTGTCTCAGTTTGCTCCATTCCTCCCAGTGTACTGGCTGATTAATGTCCCCCTTTATCCTCAGAAATTTCTTAGTGTGCTAAGTTATATAGTTGCCTCATATATGAGGAGTATTTGAAGAAATTAGAGATGTTCAAATTGGAGAAAATTCTTGCTTACATATATGACATTTATATGTATGTGTATGTGTATGTAATTTTTTCCCATTGGAGACCCTATGAGTACAACTAAACCAGTATGTGGGAAACACAGGACAATAGATTTTAATTTCCTCTAAGGGAAATAGAAAGTTTTCAGTTTTTCAAAATTGGATTCAGCCAGTTTGGGAAATGTTTGAACTCATCACTGCCAGCCATAAATGTTATGTTGATTAACTGTTTAGTTATTGTGGGATTAAATCCCCCAGAAATCTAGTATGTCTTCTGGGTATATATATTGTGATTCCATATGACTGGAATGATAGAAGCCACTTTGTACGGTGAAAAAAATATTTGGGTATTCTGCAAACTAAGTGGTAAGGATTACAGGTTTTGGAATATAGCAGGGTTCTAATTCTGGTTAGGCCATTTACTTTCTACATGGCCTTAGTAACATTAGTAGATAGCTCTAAGCCTTGGTTTTCTACTCTTATAAAATTATAGTATTTCATGTGGCAATTTTAAGTTTTAAATGTGACTATGAACATAAAATATGTAGCTTAATGTTTAGTATGTAGTAACCATTCAAGTCAAGGGGACTACTCATTAAGATTCTTGCCAGATGTACTGAACAACAACACTGTCTGTAGGTCACTGTTGACATATTGATCTTGAAATTCTTATAGAAGTTTCTTATTGTGGAGTCAGAGTAAGGTTAGTAAAATAAGGTCAAAGTACTGTATTACTTAAAGTTTTCTTAGTTATGGAAGCAAGTAATTAAAACAAACACAAACTCTCATAGAAAGAAAAGTTTTGTTCTTTTATAGATCTTACTAAGCTACATTTGAGACCATTCCTGAAAATGAGCTTAGAAATGTTTGTTTTTATAATGTCATCTTCTCAAACAAACAGAAAGCACAAGAACTAGGAATGCAAGTTGTACATAGAATTAAGCTGAGGACATCTGTTAACCTTAACAATCAGATTTGAGAAAGGGCTGTCACAGTGGTAGGAAAAATGCTGAAAGGGGCTTTTATAACTACAGATCTCGGATCAAGGTGACTGGGCAGAGTTATTATTCTGAGGAGCAGTCAAAACAATCTCTGTTTTGAGAAGTGGTCATGGGTTTCACAAGCAGGTGGCTTCAATTGATTCTGCCCTTTTTTTTTTTTTTTTTAAACACATGGAGTAACAGGGAAGGCAAAAATAAGTGCTTTGGAAACGTGGCATGGAAGGCAATGCCGTATTATAGTAGGACCATAGCTGGAGATCTCCCTTTAATGGGAAGAAATCAAGTTAAAATGAGCTGGACATGGAGACAACCTATGTTACAATCCTGGAAGAGTTCTTGCTAGTTTATAGTTTCGCTCTAGCATTTATCGAGCAAAAACACTAGACACTAATAGAGAACAATTTCTTTTCATTTGATGACAAGTAATAATAACAAAAAAGGAGTTAATGCAAATTTTATAGGAGAAAGGGGCAAGAATGAAACATACACCAAAATGAATGACAGACAAAGAAAACACCCTCTAAAATTTGCTAGTGATCAGGTAAACTGTAATTAAAAACACTAGCATGAGTGAGCATCTCTTAATGAAACAAGTATGAACTCATGGCTCAGAAACAAAGCTCAAAGATATATGGTGAGACCACAAATGTAGAAGTAGCATGAGAAACAGAAGCCAGGGAATACTTGGATGTTAAAAATAAAATAATCACAGAAATAAAGTTATCATTGACAATGTGTATATGAAGAGATTTGTGGAAAATACAATAAAGGTCCTGAAGGACAGGTTGTGTGTGTGTGTGTTTTGTTTTTTAATAAGCTAAAAGTAATGTAAATGAACAAATAATTTTAAGTGTTAGAAATAAACCAATATTTATGGAACAAAGGATCCTACATTAGCCATAATTAGTGTCCCTGTATAAGTAAGCAAAACAATTAGGAAAGAAAATAAACATTTAATAATGTATTGCAAGGGGAATTTCCACAAATAAAAGAAGACTTGAATTTATAGGTTGAAATGACATACTATGTCCTGGGGGAAAAAAAATCATACAATATGATTAACAGACAAAGCCTAGTGATAATTTCGTCAAATATAAAGAAAATTATTTTTCCTATCTAGGCAAAACAATCCAGGCACCAGTAGGGGAAATAAAATAACAATGCAAGCAGACCTTTTAAAAAAAAAAATTCCAGACACGTGTGGAACAATGCCCCTAAATTACTCAGGAAAAACATGACCTAAAAATCTAATGCACATCCAGATCATTGAACTATAGAGGATATATATATATATATACATGTGTGTATATATATATATATATATGTATTTTTTTTACATGTGCAAGAATGAAAGTAAGGTAATTTCCATAGATTCTTTTTGAAGAAACTGTTCCTCAGCCACAGAGGAGAAAAATGAGTAAAGAATGATTAAAGGACTGGTGGTCAGTCTTGAACCCATTTCCTGAAAGGGAAGAAATGGAAACTAATGTGTGAGTTATTCTACAAAATTGGCAATAAAGTTATATTGTTTATAGATGACTAGATTGCTTGCTAGGAATCTCAGGGGAAATCAAACAAACAAAAAAACTATGGGACAATTTGGTAGGTGCCAAGTTACAAAATTAATAAACAAATGTCAACAGTCTTTTCTCTATAAAAAATATTTAAAATAATGGAACACATGGTAATATTTGCAAGAGCAAAGGAAATGAAGAAGTAGCTAGGGATAAAATTAAGTAGAAATTTATATGAGGTAGGTAAAGAAAACCCAAATTACTGTTTATTGACAGAGCAATCAATAGATAAACATACCTTTTAAGGATAGAAAGATTCAATAGCATAATGATGTAGATTATTCCTACATTAATACATAAAAGATACAATTCTAAAGCAAATAGAGACTGAACTTCTAAAAAATAAGAAAGGTTCACTGTAATATTTTCATGGAAAAGCAAATAATATTCTATAAAGGAGAGTGAAAGGCAAAATAAACAAACACAAGTGATAGCATATAATATCAATCTAAAGAAATGACCATGTGGTACTCAGAAATGACCGACGGGTTCATCAAAGGAGAAGAGTAGAGGGTGTGTAAATAGACAAAGCCATACAGGAATTCACTACATTACCAAGGCAGCCATGTTCATTATCTTGAAAAGGAAGGGCTTTTCAATAAATGATGTTAGTATCATCTGAGACACTAATTCAAGGCTTATCTTACCTTTTACCAAAGAGAAATTTTCGATAAATTTAAAACCCAAAATTTCTAGGAAATAAGATGGATACTTCCCCTGCCCCCATAATTCTAGAGTAAGATACAGAATCTAGAAATTATCGATATATTTAAATGCTTATAATGCAAAAGAAGAAAATACTACATGACAAAATTATATTTTTAAAATATATGACAAAAGGACAATTTCACTTATATGCAAAGAGTTAAGCTGATTAGAAAAAAAATCAGTAAGACCCTTAGAGAAAACACATGAACTGAGAGTTCAAAGTAAAAGAAATATAAACAGAAAACTATCTTTAAGTTCCCTGGAATGAGAATTGAAAATTAAAATTATATAAATATTTTCAATTATCATCCCCCAAATATTACATAAGTGACTATTTTATATCATATTGGTGAAAATTAAAGTTTTCTCTTTTTATAGTGATGAGTTGGATTTTTCTGAACCTCACTTCAATTTTTTATATACTTGTGATGGTCAGATTTATATGTCCATTTAGCAAGATTACACTCTCCAGCTATTCAATCAAACATTAATCTAGGTGTTGGGAAGATACTTTGCAGATCTGATTAAGGTCCATAATTAATTAAGGGAAATTGTCCTAGACTAACTGCATGGGCCTGATTCAGTCAATTAAAAGCCCTAAAGAGCAAAACCAGGCATTTTTTTTTTCTCTCTCTCTCTCAAATTCTTGCCTGTAGACTCCAGTTTCATCCTGTGCTGAAGTTTTCCAGTCTGCCCTTTTGGCCGCCTGCCCTAAGGGTTTTGCACTAGCCTAGCCAACCACACAATTACATAACCTAATTCCTTGCAATAAATCTCGTAACCTCTTAATATACATATCTTCTTCTGGTTCTGTTTCACTGGCTGAACCCTTAATAATATATTTTTTTCAGTTGGTATGGCTGCTTTTGCTCACAGGCAAAAGGAAAGAATCACTAGATTCTTTAGCATTCCTGAGCCTGTTTCAGGTGGGTACATAATTTAGTTTCTAAATTTAAGTGGGGAAGAGAGCTTAAATATAATGACATACTATGAATGATTCTGATTTTGCCCCAGGATATGGATTGAAATATATACTGACAACATGGTATTTTAGGTGGGTATACAAGTCTTTCGGAGAGCTCGAGTAAATGGGACTCAGTGAGAAGTTCAGTTTATCGCTCTATTCTACTGTTGATGAGCTTTAGTTTTTTGTTTGTTTTATTCCTCCAATTCTCTTATAATCAGAAAAAAAAAATCTTGCAAAGAGAATTCCTGCTCCACTGTTACGGTGCATATGTACAAGAGTTTCTTTAAGACGATGGTTCTCAACCCTGGCTATATGATGAAGTGCCCTAGAGAGCCTTTAAAAATAATACTGACTATTGTAGACATTGCTGCTATAAACATTCGGGTGCATGTGCCCCTTCAGATCACTACGTTTGTATCTTTAGGGTAAATACCCAGCAGTGCAATTGCTGGGTCATAGGGTAGTTCTATTTTCAACATTTTGAGGAACCCCCATGCTGTTTTCCAGAGTGGTTGCACCAGCTTGCATTCCCACCAACAGTGTAGGAGGGTTCCCCTTTCTCCGCATCCTCGCCAGCATCTGTCATTTCCTGACTTGTTAATTTTAGCCATTCTGACTGGTGTGAGGTGAATCTCATGGTGGTTTTGAATTGTATTTCCCTGATGCCAAGTGATGTGGAACACTTTTTCATGTGTCTGTTGGCCATCTGGATGTCATCTTTGCAGAATCTCCCTGATATGAGGGAGAGGAGATGCAACATGGGGGGTTAAGGGGGTAGGAGAAGAGTAAATGAAACAAGATGGAATTGGGAGGGAGACAAACCATAAGTGACTCTTAATCTCACAAAACAAACTGAGGGTTGATGGGGGGAGGGAGGTTGGGAGGGGGGGGTGGGATTATGGACATTGGGGAGGGTATGTGCTATGGTGAGTGCTGTGAAGTGTGTGGACCTGGCGATTCACAGACCTGTACCCCTGGGGATAAAAATATATGTTTATAAAAAATAAAATTAAAAAAAATAATACTGATATTTGGGTTTCATTCTCAAAGATTCTGAATTAATTGGCCTGGTGTTGGTCGAAGAGAATAGGATTTTCTTTTTAAAGATTTTATTTATTTACTTGAGAGATAAAGAACATGAGCAGGGGGGAGGGGTACAGGAAGAAGGAAAAGCAGACTCCTCACTGAGCAGGGAGTGGACATGGGGCTCTGATCCCAGGACCCCACGATCATGACCTGAGTAGAAGGCAGATGCAGATGCTTCACCCACTGAGCCATGCAGGTGCCCCAAGAAGAGGATTTTAAAACCTTCTTGGATTGGTCTACTGTGCCAAAAAGCCTGACAATCTCCTATAAGTAGGAGTAAAAGTGTTTGATTGTAAGATGTGAATGTTTATTTTTAGTAGGTAAAGACAAATTATTTTCCGAAGTAGTTATACTCTCTTTTATTCTGACCATCAGGTTAAATGACTTTCCTTTCCTCCCTTACTCATGTTTATCTTAAAATTTTGCCAGTTAGGTGTTTATAAAGATAACACATTATGATTTTATTTTACATTTCCCTGATTTATAATTGAGCTTATTTATCTTGTCTTATGTTTATAAGGTTTTATAAACTTTTCAAACTACTTTTTCTGTGAAATACTAGTTCCTATATTTGCCTGTTGTTCTGTTGGTAACTTATCTTTTTAAAATTAACTTGTAGAAATTATTAGATACCCTGAATTCCAATTCATTGTCAGTTTATGCAATTATCTTCTTCTAATATGGGGTTTTTTTTTGTAAGAGAAAGACCCCATTTTTCATGTTTTAACCCTGAACAGATTTTGAGCCATCCTTTTTCTCCTTTTCCCAACATGAGAGCAAGCCAATAAGAACCCCCCCCCACCTTGGTGTTTGCATGAAATTGAATCCCCATCCTGGCCCCACTTCCTAGCCCACAACACAACCCAAACCGCCAGTTTGCTCTAGCTAGCCACTCAGACGAGCCTTCTGCCTCGCTTTCTCTAGAAAGAACAGTTGTGTAAGTAATAAATTATTTCATATCCTTTTGGTGGATGTAATATCATCAGGCTCAATAGGTTTTAGAAATTACTAATTATTTTTCCAAATTAAGTTTTATTTCCTGTTTTAACTGTGGTTTTGTAAGAGTTAATCCTTCCATTTGTTCAAATGGATATGTGTGTTTTATCCACTGGTTTCCTTGTATATTTTAGATTCCTGGTAGTCTGCTCATATTTAATCAGTGAGGACCTAGAAGGAAAAGCATTGACAGCTGGAGTAGATGTCATCAGCATAATTACAGTTTCTCCCTACAGTAATGTATTCAGATTATGATCATAGAAATTTTCATCGTGATGATCGGACAGGGAAGAGGGTTGTATGTGATTTTTGGACTGTCAGTTTTCTCTAAAATGTTGAGAAAAATTTGCTTTTTCTGGGTTGTGGGGCTGCACATACTCCTTTGTGTCCAGAATTTATCTGGACCACTGCCTGATTTTATGTCCTACCTCAGTAGCTTAGTTTGTCAGAATTCTGTATCAAACTGCCATTTTACTACCCAAAGGTAAGTGCTCTTGGCAGCAATACTGGGATCTGGTATAACTGGATTGCACTTCTTTCATTGGTAGCCTCATGGCAAAATCCAAAATCTTTTTAAAAAGGTTTATTTGAATTTCAGTTAATTAAGGTATTGTGCAGTTCAGTTTCAGGTACACAATATAGTGATTCATCACCTCCATAGAGTACCTGGTGCTCATGACAAGTGTACTTCTCGATCCCCATCACCCACCCAACACATCCACCCCCCCCACCCCATATCCCCCAGGGCAACCATCAGTTAGTTCTCTATCATTAAGAATCTGTTGCTTGGTTTCCACCACCCCCCACGCCTGCCTCTCTTTTTCCCTTTGCTCATTTTTTTTTCTGTTTCCTGAATTCCACATATGAGTAAAAGCATATGTTATTTGTTTTTCTCTGACTATTTTGCTCAGCATAATACACTCTAGTTCCATCCATGTTGTTGCATATGGCAAGATTTCATTCTTTCTTATGGCTGAATAATATTTCAGTGCATGTGTATATATGTGTGTATACCTATATACACAACACTTGTGTATGTGTATATGTACACGTATGCATACACACTTACCATCTCTTTATCCATTCACATTCATCAGTCAATGGACACTCGGGCTATATTCATAATTTGGCTCTTGTAGATAATGTGGCTGTAAACATCAGGGTGCATGTACCACTTCAAATCTGTATTTTTGTAGCCTTTGGGTAAATACCTAGTAGTACAATTGCTGGATTATAGGGTAGTTGTATTTTTAACTTTTTGAGAAACCTCTGTACTGTTTTCTAGAGTGGCTACACCAGTTTGCATTCCCAGCAACTGTGCAAGAGTGTTCCCCTTTTTCCACACCCTCACCAACACTTGTTGATTTGTTGATTTTAGCCATTCTGACAAGTATGAGGTGGTATCTTTTTGTAGTTTTGAATTAGATTTCCCTGATGATAAGTAATGTTGAGCATTTTTTCATGTGTGTCTGTTGGCCATTTGTATGTCTTCTTTGGACATGTATTCATGTCCTCTGCCCATTTTTTAATTAGATGATTGCGGGGTTTTTTTGGATGTTGAATTTTATTATTTTTAATGTATTTGCAATACTAACCCTTATCAGATATGTCATTTGCAAATATTAATTGACCATATAATTGTGGGCTCATGTTTGGGCTTTCTTTTCAGTTCCATTGATCTACATGCCTATTTTTGCTCCAGTACCATACTGTTTCAATGACCTCAGCTTTGTAATATAACTTAAAGTCTGGAATTGGGATGCTCCCAGCTTCGCTTTTCTTTTTTAAGATTGCTTTGGCTTTTCAGGGTCTTTTGTGGTTCCATACAAATTTTAGGATTGTTTGTTCTAGCTCTGTGAAAATGTTGTTAGTATTTTGATAGGGATTGCATTTAAAATGTAGATTGTTTTGGGTAGTATAGACATTTTCACAATATTTGTTCTTGCAATCCATGGGCATGGAATGTCTTTTCATTTCTTTGTGTGGTCTTTAATGTCTTTCATCAGTGTCTTATATTTTTCAGAGTAGAAGTCTTTTATCTCTTTGGGTAGGTTTATTTCTAGGTATCTCATGGTTTTTGGTGGAATCATAAATGGATTGATTCCTTAATATCTCTTTCTGCTGCTTCATTATTGGTGTATAGAAATGCAACAGATTTCTAGATGTTGATAGCAGAATCTGAATTCTGCTTTTGTTTTTGTATCCTGATTACTCTGTTCCTGGGCTATTCTAAAGTTTTTCTTTGATACCTCACTTTTTAGAAAGTCCTTCTGATCACGAAGTGGTTTTCAGTTCCTAATTTCTAATTGGTTTCTTTTAATTTTCTTGTATCTACCTTATATATCTAGAAATTCTTCAGTGTTATACCTGCTTATGACTCTCATCTTAGTTCTCTGTCATGACTATGGATGTTATTCTATGTATATATCCCTTCCGTTTTCCAAAGAAATTTTAAGGAGGAGGGACAATTACCTATCATGTACCTTGAATTGTAACTTCTTACCTTTGTCCTTTTACTTGTTTTATTTGCTTATTTTCTCCTTTAAGTTTGTCTATTTCTGGTATACAGTCTCCTGATACTACTCCTAGGCTTGACTTTCCTAATTAGGCTAAGTTTCTTCAAGACACATTTTTACTCATTAGATTTTGTGCAGCTATGTTCTGGACATGCTCTGTGTGATACAGTTTTTTTAACCTATAGGACTTTGTTTCAGTCACACCATTATCTTCTGTGTCCAATAATTTTGTCTTCCCTCCCAGGTAAAACAATGATTCTCATTACTGGAATCAATTTGATCTTAGTCGTACTGTATTTAAATATATGAAGCTCAGTTTTTAGAATTAATTTGAATTTCAACTTGAAATAGTGCAGCAAAACAACCATATCACAGCCCTGGTCACAGTGAGTTATATAAACATACCTTTTCTTCTACAAAAACTCTTTTCAGACACAAAATTTTATTTACTTAACTTTCACAGAATAAACAGCTCTATTTTAATTCAACACATTTTCCTCCAATTTTACACATCAAAAATCTAGGTTAGTGGTCCGGATTATTATTAGGAAGCAGGAGTGAGGAGTGTCAAGGTCCGTCCCACAGGAGTCAGACTAGATTTCTAAATTAGGGATACTTGAGACCAATTAGAACACAAGCTAGGAAAAAGAGGTTATTAATATCAAGAAGCAAAGGGACCCACAGAATAGAAATCAGTGCTTCCCAAATGGGGAGATCAGGAAACTCAACAGAATATGAGCACACAGCATGTGGATATTGACAATACTTATGGTGCACATTGGAAAGACAGCCCCTTTATTAGGCACCAAAGGCATACTGTTACTTCTATCAGAGTAATGAGTTATTATTAAAACAAATCAAAGAAAAATTAACTCTGGATGCCATAGGCAAACTGCATATGACATCTGAAAAAAATTGCTTAGGTTTCTAGAAACTTATTATACTGTTTCCATTTGAGGGACAGGAATGGAAGTAGCAGTGGTAGTCTTGAATCTCCACACAGTTAATGGGAGGCAGAAGTTAACAGGGTTTTGTGACTGTTATTATAGTGCCTTTTTTTTCCCCCTGACCCATCATTGCTTTCCTTAATTCCTCTCACAGAATTCTCTGGAAATGTTACAAATGTAAAATATCTGTTCCACTGAGGAATGCTCATTAAGTGGTGTTATAACTATGAACAAATTTTGTAGTTGCTCTACAGTTGTAACTTATGCTTTACAGTTGCTCTCTTTTTCTCCTTTTGTTCCCAGTCACTCTCATTTTCGGAAGATCCTGGGAGATGTATAATGGAGTTCACATAGTTTTTAGAAGCATCCGTCTAGATGTTAACAGCTATCAAGTTTTTAATTTTAAATTTTTAAAGTTTACTTACTTATTTATTTATTTATTTATTTTTATTTGAAAGAGAGAGACAGCGAGCACAAGCAGGGGGAGCAACAGGCAGAAACAGAGGGACAGCAGACTCCCTGCTGAGCAGAGAGCCTGACAGGGGGCTCTGGGATCATGATCTGAGCTGAAGGTAGACACTTAACTGACTGAGCCAACCAGGCACCCCAGCTATCGGGTTTTTAGATAGCACTTTAGAATAAAATATTTCTTACTGTATCATAACACCTTCACCTCAGTGTGGAAGTGCATGATTTAGTATTTCCATTAGGAAAAACAACTACAAATAACTTTAGTCACAATAGTTAATATTAGTTAATAGTAGTTAATGGCATACAGCATTTATTGTATAGAATATTAACAGTATATACAGTATACAAGAACTGAGAAAACCTGGACTACAAAGTATGCTTTACCATTGCCCTCAAAACCTATTCCCCATTTAAATTTTCTTTCCTTTTCTCTTTAAAATGATGATACTTATTTTGCTAAGGGATTATATAGATTGATAGTTCTTAGCCATTTACAAAATAGAATATGCAATATAAGGGAAAAACAGCAATTATAAAGTAAGTAGCCATGGTTACAATGGAATTTACAAAGGTTCAAGTAGAATAAATCCTTTCGAAATATGACATTTAAAAAAATGCATTTTAATGAAATACACATCTCTTTGGTGATTAAATGGAAGGAAGAATCCATTATATTAAATCTTCAAATTATTTTTAATATATTTGGTTTTAGCTACCTTTTGGAGTCAATTATTTGTCACTTTATTAGGTACTTTTCCACTCCCAAAGGCCTCTAATTTGTTGTATTCATTAACATCTATGATTCTTCCTCAATACATGAGTGATATATTTGAGCTTACACATTAATATATTTGTTTTGCTGGAAAACAGATTTTGATTTTGAGAAGTTCTATGGGCAAGAGTGACAATTTCCACAGGAATTATTTCTATTATTTTATTTTCTTGCAGTAGCAGTTTATTTGATAATCCTTCAGCTTTAAGTGACTTGACTATAGAAGAAAATTAAATTAGAAAATGAGGTAAGAAGAAATTAACCAATCTTTGTATAAATCCAGCTATTTCTGCAAAAATTTCTCATCATTAATCATTATGTTTGGCTATTAAATTTTATTCTTGTTATAATTATTATGGTAAATTTGAAGAATGCAAGTAATAAACATTGTCAACTCATCTTTTTTTTTTTCTATTTTATTTATTTATTTGAGAGAGAGAGAGCATGAGTCGGGGGAAGAGTAGAGGGAGAGGGACAAGCAGACTCGGCACTGAGCACAGAGCCCCAGTGTAGGACTTGATCCCACGCTCCTAAGAGTATGATCTAAGCCAAAAATCAAGAGGACACTTAACTGACTGGGCCACCTAGGCCTCCAGCTGATCTTTGATAAGGGAGTAAGGGCAATTCAGTGGAGGAAAGATGTTTTCAACAAATGGTACTAGAATAATTTGGTGCCCCTAAAGAAATGCATCTAGATATAGATGTTATACATTTAACAAAAATGAACTGAAAAAAAAAATCATTGACCTGAGTGTAAAACTCAAAACTCTAAATTTTTAGAAGAAAACACAGGGAATTTGGATGATCTAGGATTTGGCAATGAATTTTTAGATACAACAAACACTGAAAGTAGGACCCATGAAAGAAAAGATTTAAAAGTACAAATCATGAAAATTTTGATTACTCTGACTTAACTTGCTTGTATATCTTTAGGTGGTGTATATTAGATTATTTTTCTGATTTTTTCATTTAGCTACATAGTTAAATTTTTTCTTCAATATTTAATCTTGAAAGTGGCAGTGGCTCCTATACATTTCTCTATTAGTAGCTTGGACTACCATAACAAAATACCATAGACTGGGTGGCCTACAGAACAGAGGTTTATTTTCTCACAGTTCTAGAGACTGAGAAATCAAAGAACAAGTTACCAGCCAATTTGGTAACAAGTTACCTCTCCTAGTGAGAGCTCTCTTTCTGGTTTGCAAGACTGCAACCTTCTTGCTTAGTTCTCTTAATTTCCTTCTCACACATAAAATACATTCGTTCCATCTCAATGATCCCCCAAATCTTATTTCCTTAGTTTTTGATCCGCCAAATCTTAACTCACCCCAACTTCAATACTTAAGTCCAAAGTCTCATCTGGATAATACCAAATCAGATATGCATGATACTCAAGATATGATTCACCCTAAAGAAAAATTCTTCTCCAACTGTGAATTTGTGAAACCAGACAAGCTATGTGCTTCCAAAATAAAATGATGGGAAAGCCATAGGAAAGACATATCCATCCCAAAAGGGGAAAGTAGGTGACTGATCCCAACCAACTCTAAACCTAGCAAGGCAAATTTCATGAAATTTTAATATCTAGAATAATCCTCTTTGGCTTGATGTCCATCTTTCAGATTAATTGGGATGGTGGCCTTGCCTTCTGTACTTACCAGGTCAACAGTCCCAACTCCATGGCTCTGCTGGCTGGGAATTACACCCCCAAAGCTTTGTCCGAAGAGGCCCTGCCACTGAGGCTCCACGGGATAGTACTGCACCCAACCCTTTGATCAGAGGGCTTTGACCTGTTGAAATAGAAGCCACGAGTGGCACCACCCATTAAAACTAATGAGGCAGCTCTGAGGGTCTGCAAATTTCTTCAGGGACATTCTTTCTTTTCTTGAAGAATAGTGCATGTTTGCAGCTGAATTAACTCTATGGTCCATGCCTGTAGGATCTAAGAAGTCATCCTGCTTTCTTTGACTCTTCCTCCCCCATCCCCATTTTGTTCAAAATTTCAGTGTATCTGGTGGTATAATTCCATCTTGATTCTTTGCTTCTGCTGAGAGATTAAGTCCCTGAGTCAGAACCACATCTCTTTATTAGATGTTTTTTCAACTCTACCCTTAATGTTCTCTTCAGAACAAGCTTTCTCACTTTGTGCCATATGGCTAGGCTGGTAATTTTTCAGATTTCCAAGTTCTGGTTCCTTTTTGCTTAACAATTTTTCTTTAATTCATTTCTCTCTTCTCATATTATACTGTTAGCCACCAGAAGGAACCAGGCTTCTCCTTCAGCACTTTTGCTTAGAAATCTCCTCAGCTAAATATATAGTTTCATCACTTACAAGTTCTACCTTCCACCAAACAGTACAACATAATTCAGCCAAGTTCTTTGCCACTTTATAACAAGGCTCACCTTTCCTTCAATTTCCAAGAACATGTTTGTCATTCCCATCTGAGATCTCACTAGAATGGCCCTTAATGTCCATATTTCTACCAATATTCTGTTCTGATTATCTAAGTATTCTCTAAGATGGTATTTTTCTCTCCAGCTCTCCTTTTTCTTTCTGAACTCTCATCAGAATCACCTTTAACATTCATATTTCTAACATTCATTTCAAAACTCTTTAACCTTGGGGCACCTGGATGTCTCAGTCAGTTAAGCATCTGCCTTTGGCTCAGGTCATGATCCCAGGGTCCTGGCACTGGGCTCTCTGCTTAGCAGGGAACATGCTTCTTGCTCTCCCTTTGCCCCCCACTCGTGCTTTCTCTTTCATGCTTTCTCTCTCAAATAAATAAAATCTTAACAACAACAACAACAACAACAACAAACCACAATCTCTTTACCCTTTATCTATGACCCAGATTCAAAGCTGAGCACCTCCCCCGACCTCTGCCAACTTCTTGGTACCAAGATTTGTATTAGTCTGCTCAGGCTGCCATAACAAAATACCATAGAATGGTAGCTTAAACAACAGCAATTTATTGGTTTACAATTTTGAATGCTGGGAAGTCCAAGATTAAACTGCTGGCCTGTCTGGTTTCTAGTGAGAGCTTTCTTCCTGGCTTGTAGACTTCTGCCTTCTCTCAATGTTCTCACATGGTCATTTCTCATTGTGAGGTATGTGTGTGTATGTGTATAAAGAGAAAGAATCTGTCTTCTTATAAAGGCACTAATCCTATTGGATCAGGGTTCTACTCTTAAGACCTCATTTAGCCTTAATTATTGTCAGAAGATCCTATCTCCAAATATAGTCTTATTAGGTTTCAATATATTGATTTTGGGGGGACACACTTCAATCCATAGCAATTTCCAGTTGATCTTTGTTAACAATGCTTATTTTTATTTTGCAAATAGCAGCTCTTGACTTGACAAAAAAGCAGACTGAAGCCACACACTTAGAAATTCTGGTTGGTTGCTCAAAAAACATTAGCATTCTGATTCAGCACAGGAATGTGGGTGTCTTTGGGAACATATTTGTTGTAAGCCATATGTTTTGTACATCATGTTACAGGTTCTTGGGGACAACTCTTCTTCATGAAGTCCAAACCCAGCTAATAAAAACCTGTTAGACTGATAGTCAATGAAGGTTGAGCCTATAGAAGAAACAAAGAAAAATTACACTCTAAATTCAGAAAGGGAAAAAATGAAATCAATAACACATTTTCCCCACAACCATCCATCTTTCCTGGGAATTTTATATCATAGCATTATATTTATTTGGATGTTAAAAGTAAGTAAGAACCATGCACTTTATTTACCAGCAGAAAAAAAATAGAGCATATTCCTACATATGCCAAAAAAATGGGATATTCAAGCAGCTATTTAGATGATTTAGAACTCCAAATATTTTTTTCTAATAAATTTGGTAGCTATAGCCTTTCTGTGTTACTTTAGAAATATAGAAGCAATAGACTTCTGGCTAAAATGGCAGTTTGAATGCAAGGGCCTGACTATCTACTTTTTAGAATTTAAATAATTAAATAGATATAAATATACTTGAATTAATTCTACAATTCCTGTGTTTTAATCTTACTGCAGTATTGCAGTATTGAATTCAGTGAAACACTATACACAATCTAGAAGTAAAATATGTACTTTCATCTCCCCAAATCCACTTAAGTCTAATTTATGGTTCACAGCATGAGCTATATGTTTTCTTCCCTTCCCTCTCCAAGTGTCCTGAAGGCTTAAACTCAAATCATCTCACTCTGATCTCCTTACCCAAATACTCACCTTACTTAGTTTCTGTGTCTTTGAGTCTATCTTTCCTGATCCACAAATTCTCTTGGGTATCTGTTATCCACACTCCTTCTGTTACACACATTAATTTCTTTGATATATTTGATAACATGTGAGCGTTAGAGAGGAGATAGGATCCTCTGATATCACTGAGCCCTTTGGATGCAGAGGGACTGAGCAGGTGAGATGAATGGCTATGAGTCCCCACAGTTGGAGAAGGAAGGCTGCTTACTTTGGGGGAGACTTTAGCCTAGGGAAGCTTCCTTTTACCTCCCGAAGTGTCTGAGTTTGCAGGATTAAACATGCTCTGCCTTCTACCAATTCTTCCAAGTCCTCAAGAAACACTGCCTGTTTGACAACTAAGGGAATACAAAACCTGAGTACTTTTTGAATGGTTTATTAAATCATAAGCAAAGATGCACATACATTTAAACTAGAAACATTTCCACCCTAGCATTCTACATTTAAATTAATATTCTATGTTCTTTTCCAATATGACAACTTGCTGAAATCTTCAGATTCCAACCAACCTCACTCCTTGATAAATAGTTCTTGAGAATATCTAGGTCAGCTAATGTAAAAAATACAAACACGAAGTACAAAGAAACAAAAGGGATATGGAAGAGACTACAATACAGAGATTCAGCTGCCTTTTATTCCCCAGTTACCAAAAGCATTTGCTCTTCCTTGATCCAAGCTGTGTCCAGAAACTACTCTCCTGTAATAAATGTTCTTAGCCACATTTTTCAAAACTGATGCCACAAAAGCTTCCAATTGTTTTAAGACAATACATTTTTAATTGAAAAATTATTTTAATCAAGTGTGAATAGTGCTAAATATTCCTCTTAGCATTATGTATAATAAAAGACAAATGGCTCATGCCGTGTTTATTGTCATCTGTATAATTAATTCGAACAGGTTTATAAGAAAGTGGTATTTCATTTTTGAAAACCTTCTGAAAATTTATAGACTCGCGAAGTATTTCATAGCAATATTTCAAATGCCTGATATCCCATAGTCCTAAATACATTCTCTCCACTGATGTATGTTTAGTACTTCCAAACACAGTTTCTCTGTCACAAGGAAGTTATCTTTGTAAGGAAAAAATATGTAATTCTTCAGGATGTTCTTTGGTTCTTAGCAAATAATTAAGAGGACTGATAGCAATCAGACAGGTATAGTTAGAAGTCAGTGAAGCAAAAGTAGGAGAAGAATGGAAGCAGCCAGCTCCAAAATCAATCCTTTAGACCCTATAATACCAGATATTATTCATGGAAATTAATCATCATGCAGAAGACAAAATGACAACATTTTTGCTATTATTTAAAAGTTTTCACTGAATATTTATGATCTGATATAGATATGTAAGTGATAGATTGAAATCTGATAACCAAAACTAAAATCCCCTGTCCCAGAATTCCCCGTATTGTTAACTTTAGAAGGTTAACTTCCCTCTAATTTTCCCTAAAGAGTAGAGATGCCTCATCCTCACTTCTTGTACATTTATATCTTGTGCATTTTACATGTCCTAAAAAATCTTTCCCTCTTTTAGGCACTCTGAGGGTCCAGTTCCTCTTTAGGGCCAAGGTTTCTCTTTACTATTAAGTTATACTTATATCCCGACATAATGTGTGCATATGAATTTATTGATAAAATGCTTTAAAAGGCATTAAACATACTGAAAGTGCAACATATGTCACAATGACTTGTAAGTATCTAAAGTATCTCTGTGTAACATAAGACTCATCCCCGTTTTTTTAACCCATTGGTTTCTATAGAAGGGATTCTACAAAAAGATTTAAAAAAATTTTTATAATCTCAATCTTTCTAATTCTTATAAATCAAAAATTTTGGATTATGTTATTGTTACATTAGATTTTAAAACAATTAAAATGCAATATTTTTGTTAAAATGGGATTCCTTGGTCTTGGCCCTACTAACATTTTAGACCATGAAATTTTTAATTGTAGAAGGATGTCCTGTATATTGTAACATGTTTAGGAGAATCCCTATTCTCTACTAGATGCCAGCAGCACCCCTCAGTTGTGGCAACCAAAAATGTCTCCATTTTTAAAAAACATATTTATTTATTTTAGGGAGGGGGAACGGAAGAGGGAGAGGGAGAGAGAAAATCTCTAGTGGACTGCCTGCTGAGCATGGAGCTTGATACAGGGCTCGATCTCATGACTCAGATCATGACATAAGCTGAAACAAAGACTTGGATCCTTAACAAACTGAGCCACCCAGGCACCCCTATAATGTCTCCATTTTTGATGAGTGTTCCCTGACAAATGTCCCCTGAAGGGCAAAGTCATCTTCAGTTAAGAACTAGTGATTTAAAAGACAATATTCCATTATTCATCATTATTAATATATAACATTATTAATAATAATGTCCTCATTTAGTGGACCACGGTGGATGTGAACACATATAAGACGCTATGTCCCAAAAGAAATCAGTGTAATTCATTCATTCCCATTCAGTAGACATTTCCCAATTTTAGTGAATCTTGTGGAAGTAAATGCAATTCTGAAGCTCAACCAAATAACATCCTTCACTTCTGGATTAAAATGGTGAGGACATTTAAATTCCTCTCCTCGTGTTTATGCCCTTCTCTTCCTTTGTTTCATATGTTCAGGCAGGAGGAGATGATTTGATTATTTTCTCTACACAGTTCATTGATGACATCTGCTGCTTTGCCCTCAGCACCTCGCAGAAATTTCAAGGCAAATTAACAACCAGATGGCTTTACCTGTATAAAAACTTTTCTGGATATCCAGCCTATTTCAGCACAGTACCTTCTGTCCTAAAGAGAAAGCCAAAAGTAACGTAATGCCATTAGGCAGAGTAAAATTTAGAAAATATGGTCTATTTATTCTTTTAAATTCCATTTCTTCTAGTTTTACAAGTTTTTCACTTCCACATAACTACATCATCCCTTTGTGGTGCCCTTCTACAGTTACCATCGATAGCTGTGAATATTGTCTCTTCCTTCCTCATGAAATTTTTGTAAAACATTATTTTAGCAACTTTCAAGCCAATTTGGCTTTATGTAAAGGAGAAAGGTGTGCCCTTCTTAAATATGTGCCCATATTTAAGAAGCAGGTGTATGTTTGTGGGCCCTCTCTGACCCTGGCTACTGCCGCTGTCCTGCACCACACAGGTGGCAGGGCAGTTAGTTAGCTCTAGTTAGCTCCCTCTAGTTAACTCCCCCTAGTTAGCTCCCCCAGCTGTTCCTGTGTGCTGCGCCTCCTGTCACCGGCCTCCACTGCAGTGTGTGCCCACAGTGAGTCCCTGCAGCCACATGAGAGCATGCTGACAGCTAAGGTCCCCACCACTGCCCTTAGGCCTGGAACCAGCCCTGACACATGTCACTGGCCCGCACACTGTGTGAACCCACAGCTTAGCCCTGGCAGCTAGGCATCTGCAAGCCCTGAGCCCTAGTCTTCATCGCTGGCCTCTACTGCTATGTATGTGCCCACAGCTGGCCCCTGCAGCTGCACGAGTACACACCAACAGCAAAGGCCAGAGCTGCCTGTGGATCTGAATCTGGCTCTCACTCCTATGACTGGCCTGTAGTGCTGCAAGGGCCTGCCTCTAGCCCCCCCATCTGCGTACACACCATCAGCCCAACTCCCATCACCGGCCTCACTACCATGCATGTACCCATGGCTGGCCCCTGATGGTACATGAGTCCAGATTGCTGCTTGAGTGTCTGAGGACATCCTGACTCCTGTCAAAATCTGCACCACTGCATGTGTCAGCAGCTACGCCCCTACAGCAGCAAACTTGCTCATCACTGGCCCTGACTTCCTTCACTGGCACTCACCATTGAGAATACATCCATGGCTAGTTCCTGCAGTCAAAATCCAGATGTCCTACAGATTCAACACAATCCCCAACAAAATTCCAGTGGCATTTTTCACAGAAAAAGAGAATCGTAACTAAAATTCATGGGAACCACTAAAGATCCTAGATAGCCAAAGCAATCATAAGAACAAACCTTGCAGAATCATACTTCCTAATTCCAAACTATATTTCAAAGCTATAGTAATAAAAACAGTATGGGACTGGCATAAAAATAGACACATATAGCCCACTGGAACAGAGTCAAGAACTCAGAAATAAACCTCCACATATAAAATCAATTAATTTTGAAAATGGAGCCACGAATGTTCATCGGGAAAATGATAGTCTCTTCAATAAATGGTTTTGGCTAAACTAAATATTTATATGCAAAAAATGTAACTAGACCACTCTTATACTACTCAAAAATGAACTCTGACTGGATTAAGGACTTAAATGTAAGACCTTTTACACGTAAAACTCCTAGAAGACAACACAGAAATCTCTTTGACATTGGTCTTGGTAATGATTCTGGGATAAGACAATTGCACGAGCAATAAAAGCAGAAATAAACAAATGGGACCACATTAAACTAAAAAGCTTCTGCACATCCAAGGACTCAACGAAATGAAAGGAACTGTCAAGAATAAGAGAAAATATTTACAAACCACACATCTGATAAGGAATTATTAACTGTATAAGGAGCTCATACACCCCAGTAGCAAAAAAAAAAATTCTGGTAAAAAAAAATGGGCAAAGAACATGAATAGATATTTTTAGAAAGAAAACAGAAATAGCCAACAGGTACATGGAAAGATACTCAACATCACTAATCATCAAAGAATGGCAAATCAAAACCACAGTGAGATACCTCCAGACTCCTATTATGAGTTCCTGGTGTAGAGAATGAAAACAACTCAAGCTCATAGCAATCAGCCTCTGCTATTTGGACCTCCCTTTTTAAAAACTGAGACCAAGACTCCCATTAGTTCATCTCAGATATATGTCAGAACTGCTCAGGATTTTTTTTTTTTTAAAGATTTTATTATTTATTTGACAGAGAGAGAGATCACAAGTAGGCAGAGAGGCAGGCAGAGAGAGAGAGGGGGAAGCAGATTCCCCACCAAGCGGAGAGCTGGATGTGGGGCTCGATCCCAGGACCCTGGGATCATGACCTGAGCTGAAGGCAGAGGATTTAACCCACTGAGCCACCCAGGCACCCCTGCTCAGGATTTCTACCTTTCAAGTCTATAAATATGGACCCAATGCCATGTAATCTAATTTCAGAACAAAGGGGAATTGTACCTTCCTTTTGAGGGATGCGTGCTACTGCATTTAAAGCAATACATCAACTATGTGATTAGCAGCCGTCATCTTAGGCAGAACTTACAATGTTAGCAGCACTTTGAGAGCAAGTCTGAATGGACCCATATGTAGTGTGCTGTGAGAAACCCTTTGTAGAGTGTGTTTCATTTTTGACTGTGTGAAACTAAAATTAAAGGAAAAATGTCTACTATCAAAAAGACAAGATGGGTGCCTGGGTGTCTCAGTCATTAAGTGTCTGCCTTCAGCTCAGGTCATCGTTCCAGAGTCCTGGGATCCAGGCCCACATCGGGCTCCCTGCTTGGCGGAAAGCCTGCTACTCCCTCCCTCACTCCCCCTGCTATGTTCCCTCTCTTGCTGTGTCTCTCTCTGTTAAATAAATAAATATAATCTTAAAAAAAAAAAGAGATAAGTATTGGCAAGAATATGGAGAAAAGGGGACCCTTGTACATCATTGTTATTGGGAATGTCAGTTGGTACAGTCAGTATGGGAAACAGTAGGGAGGTACCTCAAAAACTAAAAATAGTACTACCATATGAACCAAACAACCCTGCTTCTGTGTATATATCCAAAGGAAACAAAATTATTTTCTCAAAGAAATACTTGCACTCTGTTTCCTACAAATTATTCACAATAGGTAACATAGTTTCATCTGATGGATAAGTAGATAATAAAAATGTGTGTGTGTGTGTGTATTCATCCACAATGGAATATAATGCAGCCATAAAAAGAAGGAAATCCTGCCATTTAAAACAATATGAATAGACCCTGAGGGCATTATGCTAAATGAAATAAGACAGGCAGAGAAAGACAGATACTATAAGATCTCACTTGCGGGCAGAATCTAAAATAGCAGAACTCATGTAAAAGGATAGTAGAATGTTGGTTGCCAGGGTCTGGAGAGTGGGGATAATGAGATCTTGATCAAGGAATGTAAAATCACAATTATAACATGAATAAATTCTGGAGATCTAAGGTACAGCCTGGCAACTACAGTGGTTGCTAAAAGAATAAATCTTATATGTTTTCTCCACAACAATAACAAAAAAGATGGTAATTATGTGAGGTGATGGCTATGTTCACTAATCTTTTTTGGTAATTTTGCAATATATACATGTATCATATCATCAAGTAGTACATCTTAAACATACACAATGTTTTATGTCAATTGTATCTCAATAAAATTGGAAAATAAAAGCATCTACATGCAAATCTATATTTACAAGTCTAAATTTAAAAATCTGTAATTGCTAGTCAAATGAATATTTTTATTGCAGAATTATTTCCAATATTTTTCCAATTATACATGTCCATTGTGGAAAATGCTAAAAAAACTCAATAAAGAAAATAAAAATCATGCATAAATCAGCCCAGAGATAATGAGAGCTAACTGAAAGGATAATGACTCTTGAGCCCCAGCCTCACTATAAAAATAAAATACACACACACATATTATGTTATATTGAATTCATTATATTATATTGAATTATATTGAAAAGCCACATATATAGAATGTAGTAGTAAGTCAGAGAAATAATATATGTTTTACTGTATACTTAAAATCTTCATTTTTATCTTTGAGAGATTAGAAATAGTTCATCACCCTTGGAAATAATATGCCAAAACTCTAATTATACTATAGAATTTTTTGATTATTTTAAAACAAAATATTCCTGAGTGATATTTGGGAAAGGACCAAAATATACTCAAACGTCATTTTAAAATGCTTAAGGAAATGTAATAAGTGGAGTGCTTCCAAAGTAGTGAGTGGTGAACCTCATTCAGTGTCCAGGGGACACCTTTACCTCTTTAGCCCTGATCCTATAATTAGGATGTGAAAGCTGGAAAAATTACATTAAAAATAAATAAATAAAAACTGTCAGTTATATACTCCACACAGCAACTTACTTCTATTATTTTTGTTTGTTTTGATTGGTTTGATAATCACAAATTTCAAGATATGTACAGATTGTCTGGGCTAATATTTGTAATACTTATGAAAAACTCTATCTAAAGATTAGTGGTTGCTGGGGCATCTGGCTCGCTCAGTCTGTTGGGTATTTGATCTTGGGGTCCTGAGTTCAAGCCCCACGTTGGGTGTAGAGCCTACTTAAAAACAAAAACAAAAACAAAAACCACTCGCTGCTGGTTTGTTTTTTATTATTATTATTGCTAGGGGTGTTTATCAGTGGTTCTTTGGACAAAAGCTTTTCTTTTTCTGTCATGATTCAGAATGACTTATGATTTTCTGCATAGTGAAGCCTCAAGGAGAATGTATGTGCCTCATCGGTGCAACTGAGTTATGGCAAGAACCATTCAGGAAAAGCAGCACAGCCACAGACATAGGAATTGTTAGGTGATCTATATGCAGTCTTTTTATCTCCAGTGATTTGTCTTCTGTGGTACCAGTTACTATTCATACCACTGTGTGATTTCATGATCAATTTCTTTCTTTTTCTGTGCAAGCCAAGAGATTTTGCTTTTCTTTTTTGGTAAATAAAGTGCATTTTTTAGAAAAAATCTACTTTCAGTGTTGCTGTGGTTTAAGTTACTAAGCATTGTTTGTCTTACCAAATGTTTGAGTGCTATTGCCATTGTATATTAAAATGATTTACTAAATATGTTGCAGTTAAAACCTGTTAAAATTGCATTTTGAAAGAAGTAGTCTACCTCTGATATTTAATTCAATTCTAACAGTGTGATAGGAATGCACTGTTGATACACCAGAACTATTCACTCAGGCCATTAAAGTACAGTAAGAAAATTGCTAATTCCAGTAAACTTTATGACAATGTGGTATCTTGGAATGGCTGATAAACCTCAAAAAGTACTATTTCTTGCTGCAGAGACAGCTATAGTTATATACTTAGAAACTTTTAAAAGCTCAATTCATATTTAATCAAAATTGTAGGATATTTAAAATATTATATTTGCAGTTGATGGAATGAATCACAATAGAAATACTCTCTTAGTCCTGAAGTAGCCATTGACATTTATAGCTATTATAACTAGAAAATAGTTATTTATAGTTATTGCTAGTAAGATAGAATAATCTTGTATCATTCTTGGACCTTTCTTTTGTCTTATAAATATATTCAACTCTAAAAGCAATGCTTATACACATTTTGGAAAATACTAAAATGCAAATAAGGGTGGACATAAATCATTCATAATTTTATACACACACACACACACACACACACACACACACACAAATCCCACACATGCTACTAACATTTTGAAAGATTTCCTTTTTGTCTCTGTTTTATATAATGAGAATCCCATTACCTTCTTTTGTATGAGGCGGCATAGACTAAACACTAGGTTCATGGATTTTGGACCCAGGCTGCCCACTTTTGAATCACAGTTTTGTAATACTGGGCTAATTGCTGGTTATTTAACCTCTAATTCTCAGATTCTGAATGTATATGGTGGGAGTAACAACAGTACCTAGTTCATAGGGTTGTGTTATAAAAGAGTATGATTGAATAAGAAAATTAAAAACAGGAAAAAATGGGAAAGGCAGAAAATTGTGTGATGCAATAGATATGATGAAAAAGGACTAGCATGCTTGAAACTGGGATCAAAGTAGTATATTGGTTAGGGCATTTATAAAACTGATGAACCATGAGTGAGGAAGATTCAAGAGATTCTAAATCTCCTATAAATCCATAACTGCAGAACCAAATACCTGGAAGTAAAAATTTAATACATAGACTAATATCAGATTCATGTAAAGTTCATGCAAAGTTTTATTGGCATGCCTGGTATTTTTAATAGAATTCCTGATATTACATGTGGAAATCATGAGGCCTTGAATGATGTTTCCATTTTCATCTTTTTTTCCCCCCATTTTTATCATTTTTGAAAGGATTGGATTATCTTCTGGCAGACAGAGAGCTGGCATGCAGATTACCTTGATCCAGTTGAAAGTGGATTTCAGGTGTCTTTAGGGCTGGTCTGTTTCTCCTTTGTACTTCTGGGAATAACATTTACATCCAGGGCATGGGTCTTCTGGGTCTCACCAGGAACACTGGGGTTTTTAACAAAGTCCTTCTTCCTTTTGAGCCATGAACTCTGACTTCTGTCAACCAAGCTCCATGAGATTGTCAAAATCTGTGCTCAAATTTTTAGGCTCCAAGAGCTGTTGTCCGCTTGCTTTATTTGTTTGTTTTTTTCAGCATTTTGTTCATTGCATTAGAGGCTTAAGATTTGGCAAATTCTTTGAGGAGAAATTGAATGGAGAATTTCAGGCTCCTATCTATGATTCTCTCTTGTCTGGGATTATGACTTCTTGAACTCCTGCCACTTTAGCATTCTTGAACTCTAGTGGTTGCCTCTCCAGTCCAGAAAAGCTCCCACAAGCACCTGGCCACCTGTACACTTGTCCTCTCCTCACAGTAAAGGAGATTTGCAGATACACTGGGGGGGGGGGGGTTTGAACCACATCTCAATGTCCTTCCCTTCCTTGTTGGACTTTGGTCACTCAAATCCTGAAGTTTGATGTTTTTAATCCACATCTTAGACTTATATTCACTGGGAGTGTTAGTCTGATACAAGCTTCTCTATTGAGACCAAAGAATCAGTGATTTTAAGATCTGGAGTATGTTTTGGGTCTCTGTACTGACACTAACAGGTGATAGGCTTCTGAAACTGCTCCACCCCTATAAAGGCTATCCTCTTCCATACTATTTCCAATTGTAGCCTGGAGTACAATATTTAAACAGATGTTCTTAGTACATAGAACAAAGGATTGGCAGATTGTTTAATCAAGGATATTTCTCTACTGATGACACGGAGAATCCTGGATCTTCTCCCTAGTAGGATTTTACAGTTGTTAGAGACCAGTTAGGGCCATGCATTTCCCATTATTCTTCATTCTCAAGGGTAGTTTAATTTTTTTTTTCTTGTTCTTCTGGATCACTGTTCAAATAGATCATTAGCAGGTAGCTTTTCATTTAGTGCATACATTATCAAACCATAAGGAGTCATATCTAGATCTGATGGGAAGGATTAGACATCACCTGGAAATATTCTGTTGTGACCTGATTGTCAGAGGATAGGGCTTTCTGGCTATCTTCTTTCAGACGCTGGGAAGTATGCCTTATGACATGTATGTATGAATGTTGTGTATGGATGTTGGGGAACTAAAATATGAACGGCAAATGAGATTATTTATTGTCTACATAATAAGTAGCCTTACTTTCCTCTTTGCTGACCAAACTCAATTTGTTGTAAGCATTAAGAACTTCTCTAAATTTACATTTCCTAACTCTCCTTGTGCACAGAAATAGCCCTTGACTCAGTTCTACCAAACGACATATACATGAATGTCACTGAGTAGAACTTTTAGGAAAGGATTCTAAAAGTTAGTATAGGATCTCTTTTGTTGTTCTTTTGCCCCTCCTGCTTCCTCTTGCTTTAAATACTAATGTGAGAATTGGAGCTGCAGCTCTCTTTTCATTATTTGCATTCACATTATGAAGATAGAGCCAAGAGAATCTCAGTCCTGGGCCCTGATAGCCATGACCAGTTGATAAAAATGTCAACACCTGCCTACCTTCTGACTTTTTGTAATATGAGACAATAAAGCTCTGAGTTGTTTAAAGCACTATAATGATCTCCATTCCTTATAGGTAATCTCTACAGTTTCAAATCTACATCGTTATGAATAGAAAGCACCATACAACATTTTTTCCTCAAAGGACCCTAAAATCTACATTGTATGAAACTGAATGTCAACAAAATATATCTATTTATTTCACTCATACTTTAGCTTTTAAGAAAAAGACTTGAAATAGACTGGCTATTAAATACTATTAAATATTTAATTATTTATACATACATTAATACATATTAAGTATTAATATGTATTATTAATATTAAATATTAAAATGTAAATACTAGATTGGACACATACTCTAGTATTTTTTCTAAGATTTGCCTCCAGTTGCTTAAGTGATAGAGCAATTAGAATAACAGTGGCCAATCAAAGACAAGAGATTAAAGTTATAGATTTTCTTGAAATCTGTGTTTTCAATAGATGAATATATAAATGAGTATCCATTCATTGCTGAGCAATTAACAACAAGATGTTGCACAATGTTAACTGTTAATGTTTGACTCTAATGCTGTTTATAGGCCTACAATAAATAGACCATCATAGAGATAGTAAGACTTGGCCATCCTTATATGAAAATTTCTAGATATTTTTGTCTAAGTCTCAGATGGATATATTTTTAAAAGATTTTATTTATTTATTTGAGGGAGAGAGAGAGAGCACAAATGGGGGAGGGGTAGAGGGAGGAGCAGGGTGTGAGGAACAAGCAGACTCCTGCTGAACAGGGAGCCAGAGACAGGGCTTGATCCCAGGACCCTAGACCATGACCTGAGCAGAAGTCAGATGCTTAAATGACTTAGCCACCCAGGCACCCCAGATGGGTATTGTTTTTACTGTTTTTCCTCTAGGATTCAATTTTGCACACTCATTACATAATTATTCTATCTAATGTCCATCAGAGGGTAGGGGAAATACAGAATAGAGGATGAAGACTGGAATGGGTAGAAAAAAGGAAAAGAAAGAAAGAAGAAATTTGTACTGCATAGATGTATGTACGTGTGTGTCTCTCTGTGTGTACATATATCTCTATTATTTGCTTTTTACCAGGTCCTGGAGTAATGTCATTGTATGTATAAAGTCATTCAATCTTCTCAACCACCCAATGTGCAAGTTACTCATATGATAACCATCTTAAAATAAGAAAAATCAAGATTTAGTGACTTAGGAGATTTGCCCATATTCCAGCAAGCAGCCTGAACAGCGATGCCTGGGTGGCTCAGTCAGTTAAGCTGCAGCCTTTGGCTTGGGTCATGATCTCAGGGTCCTGGGATCGAGTCCCACATTGGGCTCCTTGCTTAGAGGGGAGCCTGCTTCTCTCTCTGCCTCTGCCTGCCACTCTGCCTGCTGCATGTTCTCTCTCTCTCTCTCTCTCTGACAAATAAATAAATAAATAAATAAATACAATCTTAAAAAAAAAAAAGCAATCTGAACAGAAAAGGGGCTTAATCCATGGTGCCTGTCTCAGGAACCAATATCCCCTAGTAACACATAAACTGTTTTCTCAGACCTCTCCTTATTACCTACAGCAGCAGAGGGTACTACTGTGAGAGACACAGGCAGTGATTTTTTTTCTCTCACAACTCTTCATACTACTGCCTGAGAACCTTGATGCTGTTTAAGATTTTATTGGGATTTTTGTTTTCTTTAAGGGAATATGGAAATTAAAAAAAAAATTCCAAGGCATTTCTTATTTGAAATGGATCAAAACCTCTAAATTCAGTTCCTTCATGACTGAAGGATGCACTGAACTAGTCTGTGAAAAATTTGTATTAATAATATGAGTGTATAAGTTCACCAATTTGGCATACAATATAGTCCTTTAGAAAAACTGATGCTCCTTTAAAGTGTCTACTCAAAGTGACTACATAACTAGAAGGTATTCTTAGATCTTCCAAGGAAGATGACTCAGTTTATAATCATTCCAGGCCATGTGTATATCGCACTTCATTGTGGCTATCTGCTTGACACTCTGCCCAATCCTACCACTCACAGCTCCTACTTGTGTTTCAATGCATACAGATATGTGTCTAAAGATTCAACAGTGTTCTCAGTTTCCAAGTTATTCTGTTACCATTACCATTATCATTACTCTATTACTCTAGTGCCATTGATTGATATTTACCCCATCCATTGGTAAGTGATCACATACTTCCAGACCATATAAGATCCCAAGATCACTGACAGGCCAGTGATGGCTCCCACAGTTGCACCTGCAAAATGAACTTCAACTACAAGAGCTGATAGGATAGGGAGAAAAGTGAGAAGTCTGTATTTTGGTTTCTGCCTGACAACCAAGCAGCTAA
Source organism: Lutra lutra (assembly GCF_902655055.1). Lineage (NCBI taxonomy): Eukaryota > Metazoa > Chordata > Mammalia > Carnivora > Mustelidae > Lutra > Lutra lutra. The sequence goes on from NC_062284.1 coordinate 89,205,218, forward strand.
ATAAATAGTCATTGAACAAATGGTGATTTATAACTTCGACAGATGTCACTGGCAGATTAAGTGGGGGAAAAAAGCTATTCTTCTCCCCAGTTTCAAGCCTTGGCATTAAGTGATTCCATCAAAATATCTTTTTCATAAAGAGTAGTGTGATACATAAGAAGGACATTAGCAGATCCATTGCACTTCTTACCTTTGCTTGACATTAAGTAAAGAGGGATGCTATATCACCAGTATGCTGGCCAGATGACCACTTTTTTAAAAGATTTTATTTTTTAAGTAATCTCTACACCCAAAGTACGACCTGAGCTTACAACCTAAAGATCAACCCCAAGATCAAGAGTTGCATGCTCTACTTACTGACTGAGCCAGCCAGGCACCCCTGGCTAGACCATCTTTTGCAGTGTAATACAAGGTCCAACATTTCATAGTCAATAAGATGCTTGTGTCCATCTTCCACAAATACATTGAATTAACCAACATCGGAACACATATCAATTTAGAGTATGCTACCAAGAAAGAGTTATCTTCTTTTCCACATGCAGTAGAGTTGGTTGTAAAAACCTACTTATGCATTTCCATATGTATCATAGATTTTGTTCTTTACACAAAAATTTGCTACTTTGAGAATCATGGCAACCTTATAAACATATGTTGTAAAAACCCCTGCAATCAAAGATAACCGTGATTGATGAAATTATCAACAGGATCACCAATCAGAAGTGAAGTTAAAACTTTCCCAATGAGATGGGATACTGTTTGACATAGTACATTATCTGTTCTTGTAAAGAGGCACCTGCTCAAGGTGATGTTCATGGAGTGCCATGTGAGACTATGTATCTATCAAGGCAGGTTGTCTGACATGATGCTGGAATTACCATAATCATTTTTAGAATGTAATGAAAGGGTCCAAAAACCTATGATATGACTTCTCTTCTCTGTATACATTTTTGTAGACTGATTTGGCAACAATCCAAGTATGTCAAAAGAATTGAGACCCTACCATAAATATCACCATGGGTAAACATTGTAAAATTGCTGACCAAATAAGCAATATAAGCGTTACCCTCCTTTATGAGAAATACTATAGCCCAAACAAGGAAGGTGCAGACCTGCTGAGGAAGACCAGGCTTTGGGCCATAATTCTTCACCTTTCTTTGTAAATATCTATGCCCCCAATATGGGAGCAGCCAACTACATAAGACATCTGCTAATCAAGATAAAGAGTCACATTGATATGAATACATTAATAGGAGGGGATCTTAACATGCCACTTTCAGTAACAGACAGATTATCCAAGCAGAAAATCAATAAAGAAACAGGAGCATTGAATGACACATTGGACCAGATGGACTTCATAGATATATGAACATTCTTCATAGATTATATATAACATTCCACCCTAAAACAACAGAATACTCATTCTTCTTGAGTGCACTTGGAACTTTCTCCAGAACAGACCACATACTGGGTCACAATCATGGCTCAACTGATACCGAAAGACTGAGATTATTCCCTGCATATTTTCAGACCACAATGCTTTGAAACTGGAACTCAACCACAAGAAAAACTTTGGAAGGAATTCAAACACTTGGAAGCTAAAGACCACCCTACTTGGATCAACCAGAAAATCAAAGAAGAACTTAAACAATTCATGGAAACCAATAAGAATGAAGACACTTCGATCCAAAACCTATGGGACACGGCAAAGGCGGTCCTAAGGGAGAAATACATAGCCATCCAAGCCTCCCTCAAAAAAATTGAAAAAAAAAAAAAAATGGTGAATACACCAGTTCTCTTTACACCTTAAAGAACTGGACAATCAACAACAAATTAAGCCAACCCCACACACAAGAAAGAAAATAATCAAGATTAGAGCAGAGATCAATGAGATAGAAACTAGACATATAGTAGAACACATCAAAGAAACTGGAAGATGGTTTTTTGAAAGAATCAATAAGACCGATAAACCACTGGCCAAACTAATCCAAAAGAAAAGAGAGAGGACCCAAATTAATAAAATTATGAATGAAAAGGGAGAGATCACGACTAACACCAAGGAAATAGAAACAATCATGAGAAATTATTATCAACAGCTATACGCCAATAAAGTTAAGCAACCTAGACGAAATGAATTCATTCCTGAAAACCTATAAACTTCCAAAACTGAATCAGGAAGAAATTGACAACCTGAATAGACCAATATCTAGTAACAAGATTGAAGCAGTGATCAAAAACCTCCCCAAAACAAGAGTCCAGGACCTGACGGATTCCCTGGAGAATGCTACCAAACATTCAAAGAAGAAATAATACCTGTTCTCCTGAAGCTGTTTCAAAAAATAGAAACAGAAGGAAAACTTCCAGACTCTTTCTCTGAAGCCAGCATTATCCTGATCCCCAAACCAGGCAAAGACCCCATGAAAAAGGAGAATTTCAGACCAATATCCCTGATGAATGTGGATGCCAAGATTCTCAAAAAGATCCTAGCTAATAGGATCCAGCAGTACATTAAAAAGATTATGCACCATGACCAGGTGGGATTTATCCATGGGATGCAAGGTGGTTCAACATTCTCAAACCAATCAATGTGATAGAACAAATCAATAAGAGAAGAGAGAAGAACCACATGGTCCTCTCAATTGATACAGAAAAAGCATTTGACAAGATACATTCCTTATTAAAATGATTCAAAGTATAGGGGTAGAGGGGACATTCCTAAACTTCATAAAATCTATCTATGAAAAACCCACAATTGTCCTCAATGACAGCCTTGCCTTTGAGATCAGGAACACAAGGATGCCCACTCTTGCCACTGTTGTTCAACATAGTACTAGAAGTCCTAGCAGCAGAAATCAGACAGCAGAAAGAAATAAAACGTATTCAAATTGGCAAAGAAGAAGTCAAACTCTTTTCACAGATACCATGATACTTTATATGAAAAACCTGAATGGGGCGCCTGGGTGGCTCAGTGGGTTAAGCCGCTGCCTTCGGCTCAGGTCATGATCTCGGAGTCCTGGGATCGAGCCCCGCATCGGGCTCTCTGCTCAGCAGGGAGCCTGCTTCCTCCTCTCTCTCTGCCTGCCTCTCTGCCTGCTTGTGATCTCTCTGTCAAATAAATAAATAAAATCTTAAAAAAAAAAAAAAAAGAAAAACCTGAAAGACTCCACCCCCAAACTACTAGAATTCATACAGCAATTCAGTAATGTGGCAGGATACAAAATCAAGTTGTATGTATACAAAATCAGGATACAGAAATCAGTTGTTTTCATATACACTCACAATGAAAATATAGAAAGAGAAATGAGAGAATCGATTCCATTTACGATAGCACCAAGAACTGTAAGATACCTGGGAATAAACCTAACCAAAGAGGTAAAGGATCTGTACTCAAGGAACTACAGAATACTCATGAAAGAAATTGAAGAAGACACAAAAAGATGGAAGACCATTCCATGCTCATGGATCAGAAGAATAAACATTGTTAAAATGTCTATACTGCCTAGAGCAATCTATACTTTCAGTGCCATCCTGACCAAAATTCCACCAGCCGTTTTGATAGAGCTGGAACAGACAATCCTAAAATTTGTATGGAACCAGAAAAGACCCCAAATCACCAAGGAAATGTTGAAAAAGAAAAACAAAACTGGGGGCATCATGTTGCCTGATTTCTTTGTATCTGCATCTTTGTCCTGTGACTTTGCAAACCCTAATTCAAGATTCTTGATTTTGAACCCACTCTGCTTCTTGATTTTGAGCTTGTCTAATTCTCTGCTTCTTGATTTTGAGCTTGTCTGTGTAATTTGTTTTGATGATAGGATGTGAGCATATGTGACTCAAGCAGAAGATTGAAATGTGCTTGTGGGATTGAACTTTGCTATTTTACACTCTGGCCACCATGGGAACAAATAGCCTAAGGAAGCCCACTGGTCTCAGAAGAATGAGAGATTTGTAGAACAGATTAAACCAAACATTCACTTGGGAACCAAGCTGAATTAAGTCTTGCTAGTATCAGCAAAGACACCCCCAGTTGACTTGTAGACACATGAGTAGAATAAATCCTTGTTATTTTAAGCCACTGAGTTTTGGGGTGATCTAATATGCAGGTTTACTATAGTAATAGCTAACCATTATAGAAGTTGGTACCGGGTAATGAGGTGCCATTGCAAGAACAACGTAAAGTATGATTTTGATCAAGGCTATACACTGCAAGAAAACTTCTATAAATGTCTAGAAAAACAGGAAACTATGGGCTACTAAAAAAAATTGTGACCTATGGTCTATAGTACTGAAACGTTTACTAAAATTATTGCTTACAACTGAAAGAAAGATCATGTAACTGATAAACATACAATAGTACTAAAAATGATGAAAGAAACAGCCAGTTTTCAAGTAGTATTTAGAAGTAGTAGAGACAGTACAGAATTGCAGGTTGTTAAATAAAATTGTTTCTCATCAAATTAAAAATGTAGCCATTAGGAGATAGCCTCAAGGAAAAGACCTAATTCAGAGGTTACCATTAAAAATTACCTCAGGATAAAGAACCAGTGAAGGGCTTTGTCACCAAACCTTTTGTTTAAATTTCTTAAATAATCAACATACCTGGTAGGTCATGTCTCTAAAATAACTAACCTGCCATTCAGCAGAAGAAAAGTGATGCTAGGGTGAATAAAATAGTATTTTTACTGAAACATAATACATCTAAAATATACATAATTGAATCTGGAGAGAGGCATTATAGAAGGAATTATGGACACAGATTTTGTCAGTGGACCTGCAAAGTGTATAGAAAACCCATAACCCTGTAAAATAAAGTTGTTAGCAAAAAACACCACCACTCTAGGCTAGAAGAGATTAAGAGTTCTTGAGGTGTTAAATACTTCTTTGTCTTTTAATTTCTACAATTAGTTAACGGGTTGACCAAAAAAGAGCTATTCTCCCATCCTTTCTTTATAATTGGATAAGGAGGATGACAAAAAAGGAATGAACTCCCAGCAGGCAGAGCTGAGAACAGTGGTCCATGGACCTACTCCCAGAACTTAGGTCAAGGTATTTTCTACTCCAGATAATGCCAAATGGGATTTCAGGATGTCTATGGACCAGTTACTGCTAAATTCCTCTCATCATTCCCTTTTTATGAGAACTTGTTATAGTCATCATGTCTCTCTTTTATAATTATCTAAATAATTTGACTTTTTAGTTAATGGGTCTTCAGATCAAGAGACACCAGATCTAGATCTCATCCAGATCATGAGATCCTGAACATTGTGCCTGATGTCATGATTGAGTGAAAATTTTGCAAGTCCTGTGATGAAGAAAAGGAGAAAGAATCAGATGCTCAAAGGAAGAGATGATCATAACTCCTAAATGTATAGCTAAAAATGAAATCATAGCCTACTGGTTAAGAGTATGTTGAGTAGCCGGGGTGCCTCAGTGACATTTTGTTAGACAGCTGACTCTTGGTTTCTGCTCTAGTTGTGATCTCAGGGTCTTGGGGTCAACACCCATGTGGGGCTCTGTGCTCATTGTGGGGTCAGCTTGGGATTCTCTCTCCCCCTCTCTCTCTGCCCCTCCTGCTCATGCTCACTCTCTCTCAAATGAATAAATCTTTAAAAAAATTTAAAAATTTAAGAGTATATTGAATAGCTAAACCAGGATTTTAAATACTTACTAATGTATGTACCTAATCTTTTAGTGGGTTAATAACATTAAGCCATCATTAGTACGCAATATACTGAATGCAAATCTCTAATACTGATTTGGCACACTGTAGTGACTCAGTACATTGTGGTCTATGTTGTTCTCAACTACATTACCAGTTTTATTTATACCTATTTTTGACATATTAAAAAAACTGCATTTTCTGTGATACAAATAAATAATTATGATGATACGCAAAACCTTTGAATGATGATGAAATAGTCCAACTATAATTCTGTTCTTATATATATATAATTCCACCATTAACACAAATCTAGGCTGTTAGAATGTCCATTATTAATGACATAGTGACCTACTTATAAAGCTCTCTATGCTGGTGATACCTGCTAATTTCAACTATAAATTCTGGTTATCAAGCTTTTGTAATACTAATTATAAGAAGAGCATATTGTTAATTGCTAAGAAAAGAGCACATTATTAATTGCTAAGGTGTACTTAATAAAATGATTTTAGGTCAGATTTTCCCTATTAAAATGTTTCTTTGAAAATTTCCAATTGTTAAGAATTTTCATTTGCTAAGCAGATACAGCAGTTAGTTTTGCAATATTCATTTTAGTTTTCTATTTTTAATTTTTGGAAATAACCATTCAACCATTCTTTTGTACAACAAAATGCTGTAACAGCACTTGTAATGTTCTATTAATCACTCTATTATAAATTATTATGACAGTCCCATTTAGCCAACATTATACCATTTATTTCAGAAACATATCACAAGTTTTAAAGAGCCCTGATCTGTACTTTTACTATACTTGCAAATAGCCACAACACTCTCAAGGTTGGGGAAGGGGCAAGTCTGTGTCATAAATCTTAACTGCACATGATAAAGAGCTGTACTATTAACTTTCACAGGCAAATGAATAAAATTTGGTTACATGTGTTACTAAAAGAAGGAAACATGAATTTTAGTGGGTTAATAACATTAAGCCATTATGACAAATACAAAGACCTTGCACTGGACTGCCTTTCTTCAAGATCTATATTCAGAGCTTTGGAAAGTATTTCTGTCCATGTCCATTCTGTCAAGTATTTCTGTCCATGTCCATTCTGTCAAGTATTTCTGTCCATGCCATGAATTTCTGTCTATTAACAATGGGTAGAGGGACAACTGGGCTAGTATCAAACTCCATCTTGCAGCTTCATGTATAAGGAGACTTTCATTGGATGGTAAAGTCTAATATTCCATAAATGCTTATTTGGATGTATGGGGTACAGGCATGGACGAGGGCTAGTTCCTTGGGGAGAGTGGCCATATGTTTTAGCTTTGATGCTCAGAAGATACCATCTATAATCCATTCTTCTAGAACAAGAAATCCTTTCTTCTGGAATAACTAGTTGGCACTTCTATTTCTCAGCCTGAGATAACTATGAAGATGATTTCTCATCTTGAGCTCCTCCTATTTAATGCTGCGAGGTAGAGTATCTTCTGAGACTTGTACCATGTAGTTTATTGATTAACTTCATCACTAATTATGTTCTATATATAATTGATAGGACAAGTCACAGACATATACACTTTTCAAATATATTCCATACGGTTCCAAAAATACATCTACGCTTTTGGCATTTTCCCCTGTTGCTCAGGTAAGGCCGTAGGTATTTATTGTATCTTTATTGAAAGTAATGCTGTTCACATTTTGATATGTTATTTTTTCATATCTTTTTATTTTTTCATATCTTTTTTCATATCTTTCATATCCAATAACATATGATATGTTATTTTTCATATTTTTTCAACATTTTGATATGTTATTTTCACATTTTCATGTTATATGTTATTTTCACATTTTCATATGTTATATGTTATTTTCCTCTCTCTTTCCTTAGGCCTATTACCACCCAATGAAGTATTCTGTTACTATTAATACAATTGTAGCATATGGAACATATAAATCATTTCACTTCCCTTTGTAAATTCACTTGTGACGAAGTTTTACTCGAGGGTGAGAAAATGAGATGAAAAATCCTTAGCTCAACAACTGTCAACTCTTAAGCAATTAATCAACTGGTAAATTCCATAATACATGGAGTTTTGTGTTAGTAGAAAAGTGAGCTACCTTGGAGATATAACTTCACATAAATTTCCTGGTGTCAATACTGTGTATATTGGATTGGAGGTAGCCAGTTGGTTTTTCCATTTGACTCCCAGAGACAACCAAGCAGGCAGCCAGCATGAGGTTTTGATAACATATGGGTTAATTAATAAAGTCTAACTAGTCAGTGGAAGTGTTGGATTTAAACGCATTTAATAAAATTAGACTTTCAAACATTATTTGGTGCATTAATTCAAATATGCAAATTGGCACAGCCCAGAGGCCCAGGCATGAAAAAAAATGAGGGCAGATAGGAATAAAATTAAATTTTGGGAAATATTAATATACTCACAACCTAAGATTTAGAACTGGATTTCGAGTTCTTCAGTCTATTAAAACTCACTGCAATTAGTATATGAAGACACTAAGGTAGGAAGATTGGCAAAATTTGCAAGCAGGTATATATTTAAAATTAGAAATTATCATTTTTTCCTCAAACATTAAATTTGAATCTTCTGTACAGTTTCTCAGGTGATTGCTGCCAATACTAAAGCATCTTAAATCTTCTTTTTGTTTTAAAGATTTTATTTATTTTTTTGGCAGAGAGAGATCACAAGTAGGCAGAGAGGCAGGCAGAGAGAGAGGAGGAAGCAGGCTCCCTGCTAAGCACAGAACCCGATGCGGGGCTCAATCCCAGGGGCCTGGGATCATGACCTGAGCCAAAGGCAGAGGTTTTAACCCACTGAGCCACCCAGGCGCCCCAAGCATCTTAAATCTTAAAGGATTAAAAATAGCACAGCTTTCTATGACTTGAATTAAGTATTTTGCCCTATAACTGGTTTGGTATTTTGGACTCATCATGCTAATACCTACATGTTTCTTTCTGCTGTCTGAATAGAAACTGTGGAAAGAAAAGGTAAACTTTGGCTCTGAGAACTCAATGGCACTGAAATCAATCTGAAAACAGAAATTAAAAATCATTAGAAGTATTTCTTGCCAGGTACTCTAAAATGTAATATTTGGTGTACTTACGAGACAACAAGCATTTTTATACTGTAGTTAGTAAATTACACTAAGATGAAATTAAAATAGGGCCTATTTCCACCATGTGTAAATGAAAGTTACTATAATTCAACATCAGATATGAGTCAGTTAATTCTATCTCTGCCAAAGTTCTGATATTTCAGAGAACAGCAGATGTTACCCTTTTTACTGCCCCATTAATATACCTCATCAGTTTTTCCACTATATTCCCTAGGGTAGAGAATAAAGGCATATTTTCCTTTCTGTTCCTTAAGCAAACCTACTTGCTCCCTGAAGCACAAGATTTAATTATCCTTATTGCATTATATTTGCTTGAATAGCTACAGAAGTTATTAATGGGCATAACATTTTCTGATCTTTTTCATGAAATTCAGCTAGATATTTATGCTGATTTAATTACCTCTAGCACATTAATTAGTCTAGCAGTAAGAATTAAGGACTTAGGATTTATAACAAAATTTATTTATTTCTACTGATTATTATATGTGACAGTTTGGATAATGAGAGTGTTTAGACATAGAATTCATGTATGTATATATAAGTCTGGAAAGAAGGCGATGGTGTCCTACTGTATTACCTAGATGTTTGTGGGAATATCAATCAAGAATGAACCCTGGAGCCATACTGGGTGCTAGATCAACCACTAAATAGGTGTGTGACCTTAGGCAAATAGTTTAACTTCTGTGTCTCTCAGTTCCATCATTTGTCAAGAGGAAATGACGGTAAGCCCTATGTTATAGGGTTCTTTTAAGCAGTAATTAGCTTAATGTCTATAAAGCACTGAGAGCAAAATATGGCAGATCATATGCTTGACATAAAAATCAATCATCGTTGTTATTATTATTATTATTCGTTGTTACTGAAAATAAGGAGAGGAGATAGATTTTGAAAAAAAATGATTGTGTTTAGTCACTTTGACTGCTAGATAGAAATTTTATGGATGGTTTAGATGCACAGGGCTATTATAATTTTGGATTTGTATCTGTAAGTATATCAGAATTATGGGGGCTAATACTTTTGGATAACATAAAATTGTAGTTAGTATGCTAAATCAAGAAATAAAGGGGGAATTTGAGAGAAAACATGAAAAATTAAGGAGAGAGTTGGGAGAAACATTGGGCATTGAAAGAATTTTGTCAGTCATGAAAGGAGTGAGGAATGTGAAGGCTATTGGTGGAGATAGGGAGAGGGCTGGTAGGAAGAGCAAAAAAAAATTATAGTACAGAGGGCATGGAAAAAGTGATTTATTGTATTAAATGCAATAAAATAATAACATTAAAAAGAAGCCTGTAGCTTTAAGTATGAAATTTATTGGTATTCCTTGAGTGTAGTTACAGAAGAATTTTGGAGAAAAAAGACACTGACTGGAATAAATTGGGGAGTAAATGTGAGTTGAAGCAGAGCAAACATTTTAGAAAACCTCAAAAATTTAGGTGGTCAGGCTAGCTTCAAAACTTGATAAAAGAATGGAAGGGGAACAATAACTACAACCCACATATAACATAACATTTCATCACCTGATTGTCTTGAAAACTTCAAGTTTTGGATTTAGTTGGATGTGACTGAGCTGATAGTGGCCCCCATTGCCTGGGAGAAGCAAAGCCTGAGCCTCCCTGGAGAAACCCATTTTCAGACATACCTCAAATGATTCACGTACTTAACGTTCCAGAAAAGGTGAAATCAGAAAACTCATAAGGAAATAAAGTAATGAGGAAGATTTAGCAGAAGCAATGCAAAGAAGGTTCAGAAACACAGTAATGTGAGATATTGGACTTATCAGATGGTATTTAAAACAAGTACTTCTTAAAGGGATGAAAGAGTAATAAAAGTATGAACAAAGAGAAACCGATTATAAAATGATTAAGCATATTTTGAAACAATAAAATATAAATTCCAGAAATGAAAAACATTTAATTAAAATTAAAAACCCTTAAATTGCTATATTGTGGATATTTAGCCAGTCAAAACATGGAGATATAACTTTTTGTCAAACATATGTTGTACTTTAAAGTTATATATGCATATGGCATATATTAGTTTTCCACACTGTATAACAAATTATTACAAACAACAATGTAAAACAACACACATTTATGATCTCATGGTTTCTGTGGGTCACAAGTAGGTTCTTTCCTGGAAGCTCCACAGGAAATGAATTTACTTTCAGGTTCAGTCAGGTTGTTGCAAAAATCATGTCCTTGTAGTTATGAGACTGAAAGCACTGGCTTTGTGCTGGCTGTTGTTGAAGTGCTGTCCTCCGTTCCTTGCCCGCGGGCCTCCCAACATAGTCCCTTAGTTTATCAAGCCATTCAAGAGAGACTCCAGAGTGAGCCTGCAAGACAGATAAAATCTGTTATAACATAATGTAATTATGGAAATGACATTTCATCATCTTTGCCCTATTTCATTGGTTAGAAACAAATCACAGGCTCCATCTACACTCAAGGGCCTGGGACTATATGAGAGCAGGGAATTACATACAAGAGCATAAGTAGCAGGACGTGGGCATTATGGGCAGTCACCTTTGAGTCTGTCTACCATATGGAAAAAAATTAAAGCCATATAGTAATATAACATGAAATGCATACAATGAAAGTAAAAGTTTCCCTCCTCCTTTCCTGATCTCTTATTCTTCCCAATAGTATCTACTATATATAAGAGTTTCTTTTGGATCCTTCCTGAAAATCAAAGACTTGATATTCCCCCAAATTAAAAAATGGCCATTAGTAGATGTTATGGACTGAATTATGTCCTCCTTCCTCAACACCCCAGCCAACACCCAATGTGACTATATTTAGAGATAGGCCTTTAATTACGGACAAATGAGGTCATAAGATGGAGTCCTAATCTAATAAGACTGGAGTCTTTTTGAGAAAAGAGATATGCACAAAAGGCCATGTGATGACACAGTGAGAAAGTAACACAGTTCTGTAAGCCAAGGAGAAGTCAACAATGATGGCAGTTTGATCTTGAAGTTCTAGATTTCAGAACTGTGAGAAAATAAATTTCTGTTATTTAAGCCTGTCAGAGTATGATATTCTCCTATGGCTGCCCTAGCAGTCTAATACAGTAGATTATAGTTTTAATGAACTAGAAGATATATCTGAAGATATTAATTATAATATGGCAGGCAAAAAGATGAAACATGAAAGAAATGTTAAGAACGAAGGAGAATATGGGGCGCCTGGGTGGCTCAGTTGCTTAAGCATCTGCTCTTGGCTCAGGTCATGATCCCAGGACCTGGGATCAAGTCCCATACTGGGCTCCCAGCTCAGCAGGGAATCTGCCTCTCCCTCTGACTGCCACTTCCCCTGCTTATGCTCTCTCACTCACCCTCTCTCTCTGACAAATAAACAAATAAATAAAATCTTTTTTAAAAAAGGAGAATACAGTAAGAAATACTAAGAATATTTTATTGGTGTACCAGGTGAGAAGAAAAAGAGTATGACAAGAGGAATGTACCAATAAATAATGGTTAAGAACTCCACAGAACTAACGAAAGTCTGTTAAGAGTTTTGAAGGGTTTGACACTTTACAGTATTTGCAAGCTAATAAATTAGTTTCCCACAGTTTTATAGACGTTGCAGAAGATACAAGTTTCCTGGGTCAGAGAAAGGTAACTTTATTACCCATGTGACAGTATAAGCTCATGTTTGCTTAAGTTCTTCTTGACCTCCAAATCGGACAAGGATGATACAGAGGGAGATCTAGAAGGACAGTATGCATAGTGAATTTTCTAACAGCTAAGGAACTCTGAGTTTAGGGAACACAGAATTTTAAAAGGTGACATTAGCAAAACTGCCCAATGTTTGGATAGACACATTGTTTTCATTATCCTGGTCAGGAGATAAACTTGTCCTTTGATCTGAAGGAGGACACCCATGTATTCCAAGGCTGTCTTCTATGCCGATATCCTTAAAAAGAGAATCCAGTACAAAGCCACCAATATCTCTTTGCAAAATGTACAGACATGTAACAGACTTAGGGAGGATTGTCTCCCAACAAAGTCATTGCCACCCAGAAAGTCCATTGAATTCCAAACTGGAAGAATTTAAAGAAATTCTCACCTAGACATATATCAAAATGAAACCACAGAATTATCGAAGTCAAAGAGGAATACAGAAACAGCCTGAGGGTAAATACAGTTCAACCTCCAAAGAATAGCAATTGCAAATAGCTGATTTCCCAACAGTGCCAGTAAATAGCAAACAACAATCAACTAAAATGATTTAAGAAAAAATTGTCAACTGAGAACTGGATAGTCAGTCCCATTTTTCCAAACACAACAACAATAGAACTAAGTTTGCTACCAAGAAAACCTCACTAAGTAAATTTTGAAAGGATATTTGGTCAAAGTGATTCCAACTAGAAGACCTAAGATACATTATGATATGATGAGCAAAGAGTGTCAAATATAGTTATATGTCCACACAAATAGTGATTCTAAGAAACAATTTTTTTTTTTCCTGTAGGTTAACACAAGCTAGAACTCAGATACACAAAAATAACAGTATATAAGTCAGGAAGGTGGTAATAAGAAGTAAAATGCTCAAGAGAAGGGTAAATATGTAACTCTGAATGATTTTAGAATTTAATGAGTTTAGAACCATGTTAAAATGCTGTAAATTGTGTAAGACTGATGAATCACAGACTCCTGAAACAAATAATATATGTTAAAAAAAGAAAAAAATTCTATGCAAATTACTAACAGATCAGAAATAGAGTGCATATCTCACAGAGTAGTAGAAGAAAATAAATGGATTGTAAATTCTATTGTGAACATCCTAATAAGATGTTTGATATAGTAATCTGGTCTTTAAATTATTGGATTAACTCTGTATAAAACAAATAGAACAATATTATTTCTCCAGAGAAAAAGCCTATAAATGCCTTTGCTGAAAGTGCTTTGTCCAAGACTGCTAATGCAACAATAGTTGAAAGAAGATATTTCTCAGGGCGCCTGGGTGCCTTCAACTCTGGTCATAATCCCAGGGTCCTAGAATCTAACCCCATCCATGTCCAGCTCCCTGTTCAGCTTCTGCCCCTACCCCTGCTTGTGCTTTCAAATAAATAAATAAAATCTTTTTTAAAAAAAGGTATTTTCTCTAGATTAGTTTTAGTTTTTTGATTATAAGGGATAACTTTGAAAAATGACCATCAAAATAATTGGTTTTTATACTTTTATGTGTCAGTACATATCTACTGTAAGCTTTGTTTCATATTGGGCAAGCTAATTGGTCACTTTTGTGGACTATAATCCAATTTATATAATTTTTCATAGGTTCTCCAATCTATTAATTTTCATATATTTAAAGCTTCCTAGTTTTTGATATATTTTGAAAAAAAAGTTCTTTTGAAACAAGATGGGATTGGGAGGGAGACAAACCATAAGTGACTCTTAATCTCACAAAACAAACTGAGGGTTGATGGGGGGAGGGGGTTGGGAGAGGGGGTGGGGTTATGGATATCGGGGAGGGTATGTGCTATGGTGAGTGTTGTGAAGTGTGTAAACCTGGCGATTCGCAGACCTGTAACCCTGGGGATAAAAATATATGTTTATAAAGCTGTAAAAAAAAAAAAAAAAAGAAAGAAAGAAAGAAAGGATGAATCCCCAAGTTTTGTAGCAACATGGACGGGACTGGAGGAGATTATGCTGAGTGAAATAAGTCAAGCAGAGAGAGTCAATTATCATATGGTTTCACTTATTTGTGGAGCATAACAAATAGCATGGAGGACAAGGGGAGATGGAGAGGAGAAGGGAGTTGAGGGAAATTGGAAGGGGAGGTGAACCATGAGAGACTATGGACTCTGAAAAACGATCTGAGAATTTTGAAGGGGTGGGGGGTGGGAGGTTGGGGGCACCAGGTGGTGGGTATTGTAGAGGGCACGGATTGCATGGAGCACTGGGTGTGGTGCAAAAATAATGAATACTGTTATGCTGAAAAAAATAAAAAAAAATAAAAAAAAAAAAAAAAAAAAAAAAAAATGAACTTTTGAAAATCTACCAAAAAATGATATGATTTAAATTTATCAAAAAATATAGAAAACAAAGTGTTTTGTAACTTTAACCATTTCGACTTGCTTTATCCTAATGATGGGTGTTATAAACTCAAGCCACAAGGAAAGCAGAAAAGTAGGAAAAATGTTTTAATATAGAAAAGATTTATGTAAATCTAATGATTCTGATACCATATAGCAATATACTTTTAAAAAGATGATCAACAGAAGTGGAGAATAAATCAAACATTCACAATTTCAATTGCAGTATTTAAAAATATTTTTTAAATGAATACATAGCAGTGACATCTAATTAATTCATTTCAAACATTGATAGCATTCCTTATGACAGCCTATAATTATATCCTTCATACGTTAGAAATTAGAGACAATGTGTGAGTTATAAATTAAAAGTGTAAGAGGACTTTCTTTTTAAAATGGGAAAAATTATAAATGTAGAAAATGGCCTGAATTAAAAATGTAATAGGCTTACCTCTGTGTCTATTTTAATGTGTTCTTTTCAGTACTTGGCATTTTCTGTAATGGTACTCTGTCCAGAGGCTGAACATCTTGACCTTATATGGGTACAGTTATAAAGATATAACAAGTTAACTTGAAAGAGGTCTAATTATTGACAGAAAGTATTTGCCCTTTATTTTTGATACACACAAGGCATCAGAATATTGCGTTAATTATGGAATAGGGATTGCTTCACAGGTTTGATTTACTGGCAGCAAAAATTATTCTCTCAAAAATCATGGTAGATGCATGTATTGTATAATTTCATGCAGCTGTATCTCTGACCGACCTCCTGGCTCATCATATGTTGAATGGAAAGTAGGCTAAAGTGCTGATGGGGGATCAAGTGGTACCTTCTGGTGATGGGAGAAAATGAGTAGGCACACCAATTTGTAATGATATGCCTCGAAGCAATTTTCTGCCTTGAAAAGTGCAAACTGATGGACGAAATGTATTCTTTCTGTCCTGATCGGAGGCTCGCTGCAATTAATAAAAATTTCAGAAGCAAAGAATTAAACTGCTCGGTTTCTCTATTTGAGAGCTGTTATGATACTGTAAAGTTTAAAAATGGTTTTAACAGAGAAGAAAATTCTGTCCAGATGATCTCTGAAGGTAGTATTTAGAAAATGTCTTTCAGGGGTGTCTCGGTGGCTCAGTGGGTTAAGCCTCTGCATTCAACTCAGGTCATGATCTCAAGGTCCTAGGATTGAGCCCTGCATTGGGCTCTCTGCTCAGCAGGGTGCCTGCTTCCCGCCCCCGCCACCCCCAGCCTGCTGCTCTGCCTATTTGTGATCTCTGTCAAATACCTAAATAAAATCTTAAAAAAAGAGAGAGAAAATGTCTTTCAGAGTTCTCGTTAGAGTCTAAGGGATCATTCAGAGTTTTATTTGAACAAATTTCAAGGCTAAACATTTTAATACCCATTGGCTGAAAAACACGTATTTCAGATACATAAAACAGAACTCATCTATAATTGTCAATTACATTTTCCCTCCTTTATTAATACTGTAAAGTTCCTGGAAAAATACTATGTTTCCTTGTTTGTGTGTTAAGTTTATACAGAATCTAGGAATTAATGAGATTCAAGATTTAAAATGAAGAAAAAGAGATAGTATTAGTCTGTGTGGTGTCGTGAAACAAAGGGAGAACAGGAGTAGGACAACTTTAACTGGTAACTCCATAACTATTGTGAAAAATCACACAACCCATTTGTGCATAAGCTTCTTTATAGAATGCGCATACTGAAATGAATGATCACTTCTAGGATGAAATAATTTTGTCTTGTCAATAAATTCCAATAAATTTATTTCACTCTAGAAGAGTTTTTCTATACTTAAAAAAAATGCCAAGGTTTAAAATTAGGCAATTTAAGTGAAGTTACATACTTGGTATTGTCATAGTTTTTCATCAAAGTTAGCAAGGTGGAGGGGATTATAAAAATCAAGTCAGCATTTTCTGTATATCATCAAGGTTCAATTTTCAAGGTTCTCAATTTCTCATCATGATAGAAAATCAATACTGAGTCTACTCTGGGAGTATTAGCTTCAGTTTTTATATTGCAATTATTTAACAGTGTGTATTAATAGATTTCAAACTTTTTATGAACTCATTATATATAATTTAAAAAAAAGCATGTTCTGTAGCTTTCAATCAAAAGGCCTAAGAGAAAGTGACCAACCAATTTGTTGAGAAAATTCAACAAATACCTCTTGAACCCAGATTGTGATTAAAAAAAAACAAAAAACTTATTTTCCTTTGAGAAATAGCTGAGTTCAGATCTGGAAAAAAAATGTATAAAATGATCCTGGAGCATTATGCCATACAGGAACTATCATGATGTGTCAAAAGAATTCAAGAGCCATCACGAAGGGACTCCCATTGCTCAAATATGGGACAATTTGACCAACAATAATAAAAATAACTACCCTTGATAGAAAATAACAAATATTTAAACATGCTAATGTATATCAATTATATGTCATAATGATACTTTATAAAATACCAACTGTTCAATGTTGCAGAATACTAGTAAACCAACTGATTATTTTGAAAATTGGCAAATAAGGTGAAAAAACTTAGAAAAATAGATAAGAGGGAGACTATCTTTATGGAAAATTTCTAGGTAATACTATAAGAAGGAGTGGTGGAATTAGAATATCAATATTTTTACCCTGTAATTAACTTATTGGATCGATGTATTGATCATCAATCATTGCCTATAAAGATGTCCACCTCCCCATTCCCAAAATTGTACTGGAGTTTGATCTAAATTGAATGTGTATTTTATGGGAAGTCTAGAAGGTAGAAGAAGATGTTTATACTATGGGAATAAAATGAGCAAAATCCGGATGGAGGAACAGTCCACAAGACAACATAGCTTCCTCAAAGAAAGAAATTTGAGGAATGTCAACCAATCACAATATGTGTATTTTATTTGAATTCTTATTTAAACTGTCAAAAATAAATATGACATTAATTAGACAATTGAAATTTGACTCACCGATCAGGTATTTAAAGATGATACAACTTTTTCTTGTAATAAAGTTTATAAAAGCATAGTCATAATACTATTATCACTGAGAAATATAGTGAAATATTTATGGATGAAATGGCATGATGTCTGAGATTTGCTTCATGATGATATAGAGTCTGGAAATGAATGAATTCATGAGTCTCATGAAGTGACAATTATTGAAACTATATGATAGGAGCAGGAGAGTTAATTTCAGTATGACGTCTACTTACACTAAAATTTTCAAGTATAGATTTTACTGCCACAAAATCATACCTTTTCACTCAAAGAGCAGCTCCTAATTTAGGCATACATCTACTCAATCTGCTTAAAAAAATTTTTTTTTAAGGATTTTGTTGATTTATTTGACAGAGAGAGAGCAGGAGCAGGAGGAGTGGCAGAAGGAGAGGGAGAAGCAGGCTCCCTGCTGAGCAAGGAGTCCAATGTGGGACTGGATCTGAGGACCCTGGGATCATGACCTGAGCCGAAGGCAGCTGCTTAACCCATAGAGCCACCCAGGTGCCCCTCAATCTGCTTTTTAACTGCACTTGGATCTTGGCAGATAGCTTAACTTTGTCAAGGTTCATTTTATGAAAAATGTCTCTTCAATGCTTATGGGGCAAATGAGTAAACCCCTCACCTGGGATTGCACCTGTGGCCATACTACCCTGATGTATCCAGTCTCCTAGAATTGTTTTAAATTGTTGGTTCAGATTAGCAGAAGTATCTGTATTCCCCCTGGGCCTCCAAAGTCATTAAAAGATACCATATTTTCCACTTGTAGCCAGTTTAAATTCTTTCTTTTTTTAAAAAAGATTTATTTATGTATTTGAGAGAGCAAGACAACGCCAGCATCCACTTGGGTGTGGAGGAGCAGAGGGAGAGACAGTCCTTAAACAGACTCCCTGCTGAGCATGGAGGCTGGTGTGGCTGGATCCCAGGACCGGGAGATCACCACCTGAGCCAAAATCAAGAGTCTGCTGCTTAACTGACTGAGCTCCCCCACAGGCACCCCTTAACCAATTTAAATTCTATACTTAAACTTGTTTTCTCAGTTTTGAATTTTTCTTCTTTTTATTATTTAGAGAATCCTATTTTAAGCCTTTTATTATAACTATATCTGTTTGCACCATTGTTTCTCTTGCTCTTTCGTTTTAAAACTAGTATATAGAGAATTGTGAAAATATTAGGATCTTGGTCTATCATTGCCAAAAGGCAAGGATGTTTGTTATTTTAAGTTTTAATACTAAAATTCTGCCACATACCCTGATTTTCACTGTAATATAACTCAAAGGTCACGAGATCTAGATCTCATAGCACTTCTCTAATGTTTAAGATAATCATAATAGGTCAAATATAGTCGAGAACTGTATAATTATGCATTTAAAAAACAAATATAAATATAGTCATACTTTTTAAAAAAATGTCTTTATATACGTACTGATTAGAGTATGGAGTTGATTTTTGCTTTTCTTTCCCAGTTTCCTGACTTTCACATCAGATCTTCTCTATCTTGCAAATTAGGCCATCACAGATTCTGGTCAGTTCTTCCTATTCTTTAGTCTTCTGCTAAGTGGTCTTCCCCAGAGAGTGGATGTGCACCTGCTCCCTCCTGAGGCTCACCTGGAAACCAAGGCCTCCGCTTGGGCCTGGCCCCCCGCTGGGCTATTTCCTCACTTGCCAGCCTGAGTTGCTAATCTTCGTGAACCTTCAGAGGTTGGTATCTATTGCCTTCCTTTTCAGTTTTTACTAAACAATCCTCAACACACTTCAGGGATTATTCATATGGTGCAGTAACGTTGGAGCACCTTCTTCTGTTTCTCAAAACTTTTTTGAAAAGGCCGAAGAAAGATTTTTACATGGAGTTCAGGTCTGCAGTAAATTGGACTTTCTCTTTCAGAATCTTCTGGATTTTGTCTTTAAGTTCCTTGTGTTTCTGAGCCTGCTCCATCACCTGGTACAGAATCCCCTCAACTCTAACTCTAGGTTCTTCTTATTGAGGTCCTCAACACCTGTTTTTCGCCAGCAGGTGCCCCTTTGCGCTGCTGCCACTGTAGCATCCAGGTACTTCTGGCAGCACCGCAGCATATGTACTAGGCGCCCTGTGGGCAGCAGCTGCCGCCAGAGAACACGAGGAACAGCACCCAGCTCAGGAACACCTGGAGTTCTAGGAAGCCAGGCTCCAGCTGCCCCGCCTTAGACTTACTTCCCGTGGGAGGTGCCTGTGTCCTGCGTGCTGCGTGCGTCAGAGGCCAATGGCGCAGGTTTCGGAAGGCTTCCCTTCCCAAGCGTGTAGAATTTGATGTGCAAGGACTGTATCGTCAAAGCTAACCCCTTAAATGAAGCCCCACACTGCCCTAGACAGTCCGCCGCAGCCCTCATCCGAGTCTCCGACATGCCAGTCATCCAGGGCGGAGGCGGGCTCAGACCCTGTGGAGGGAAGGGGCGCCTGCTCAGTGGCTCGTGGGAGAGAGACTCCTTGAGGACCTCCGGGCTCCTCGAAGGAGGTGTGAAGCCTCCTCTCTTGTCTTTTTTTTTTTTTTTTTTTAATTTTATTTATTTATTTGAGAGAGAGACAGTGAGAGAGAGCATGAGCGAGGAGAAGGTCAGAGGGAGAAGCAGACTCCCCATGGAGCTGGGAGCCCGATGTGGGACTCGATCCCGGGACTCCGGGATCATGACCTGAGCCGAAGGCAGTCGTCCAACCAACTGAGCCACCCAGGCGTCCCTCCTCTCTTGTCTTGAGATGCCATCCCGGAAGGGTCTCCTAGGAATTCAGAGGTGGGTGTAATGCTTTTCTTTAAGGAATAAGAACTAATATTTTCCTGCAAGGCTGGCTCAGGAGTGCGAGACATTGGTTCTGGAAATGCCGCTTAATTTTCAAGACTTCTCTGGGTCTGGGGAGAGCTTGAAGGGTGTAGGAATTTCCTAAAATCCTATACATTTCCCTCTAAGCCCTGCTTTAGATGAATTTTGCAAATTGTAGTAAGTTGTATTTTAATTCTCACTCAGTTAAAATATTTTAAGAGTCTCCTGGGTCTTTTTCTTTGACCTCTGTGCTATTTAGAAGTGTGCTGTTTGATTTCCAAATTAGTGGGTGTTTTCATCGTTCTGTTACTGATTTCAAAATTTCACTGTAGACTGAAAATGTATCATTTCTATTTTTTCTAAAATTAAGGTATGTTTTATAGAGTGGAATGTGGTCTGTTGGTGAATATCAGTGTGAGCTGGAGAAAAAAAAAAAACACCTCTTCTGCTATTAACAGGAGTAATCTGTATGTCTCAGGATGCTGTTCAGATCATGCAAAGCCATACTGAATAGATCTATCAATTACTGACAGGGATGTTGATATCCCTGACTATAATCATTAATTTCTCTTTTCAGTTATATCATTTTTTCCTCCTGTATTTTGATGTGCTATTGTTAGGTGCATACACATTTTATACCAATGTGCCATAGGATTTTTATGTTTTGGAGAATTGACCCTTTTATCATTGTGCAGTGTCCTTCTTTGAGTCTGATAGTCTCCCTTCTTCTGAATATGCTTTACGTGAAATTAATATAGCTACTCCAGCTTTCTTTGGATTGGGGTTAGCACATTTTCTCTCTCCTTTTACTTCACCTACATGTGGTCTTTATATGTAAAGTGTGTTTCTTGTAGGCAGCATATCTTTGGGCCTTTTTTGGACATTTAAGATGATTGTTGTTATAGTTGGATTATTATCTACTATCTTTATAATCATTTTCTCTTTATTGTACTTGCTCTCGATTTCTCCCTGCCCTTTTTCTACCTTCTGTGGTTTTAATTAAACACTTACGTGATTCCATTTTATCTCCTTTCTTAGCCTATCAGCTGTGCTTTTTAAAAACTATTTTTAGGGGCATCTGGTGGCTCAGCCTATTAAGCTGCTGCCTTTAGCTCAGCTCAGCAGGGAGCCTGGTTCTCCCACTCCCTCTGTGAACTCTCTCTCTCTCTCAAATAAAATCTAAAAAAGTATTTTCAGTCATTTCCCTAGATTTTACAAGATATGTTTTTAACTAAGTCTACCTTCAGAAAACTCTGTACCATTTAAAATGTAGTGCAGGGTCCATAGTCTCTCATGGTTCACCTCCCCTTCCAATTGCCCTCAACTCCCTTCTCCTCTCCATCTCCCCTTGTCCTCCATGCTATTTGTTATGCTCCACAAATAAGTGAAACCATATGATAATTGACTCTCTCTGCTTGACTTATTTCACTCAGCATAATCTCTTCCAGTCCCGTCCATGTTGCTACAAAACTTGGGGATTCATCCTTTCTTTCTTTCTTTCTTTTTTTTTTTTTTTTTTTTTTATACAGCTTTATAAACATATATTTTTATCCCCAGGGGTACAGGTCTGCGAATCGCCAGGTTTACACACTTCACAGCACTCACCATAGCACATACCCTCCCCGATATCCATAACCCCACCCCCTCTCCCAACCCCCTCCCCCCATCAACCCTCAGTTTGTTTTGTGAGATTAAGAGTCACTTATGGTTTGTCTCCCTCCCAATCCCATCTTGTTTCATTTACTCTTCTCCTACCCCCTCGACCCCCCATGTTGCCTCTCCTCTCCCTCATATCAGGGAGATCATATGATAGTTGTCTTTCTCCGATTGACTTATTTCGCTAAGCATGATACCCTCTAGTTCCATCCACGTCGTCACAAATGGCAAGATTTCATTTCTTTTGATGGCTGCATAGTATTCCATTGTGTATATATACCACATCTTCTTTATCCATTCGTCTGTAGATGGACATCTAGGTTCTTTCCATAGTTTGGCTATTGTAGACATTGCTGCTATAAATATTCGGGTGCACGTGCCCCTTCGGATCACTATGTTTGTATCTTTAGGGTAAATACCCAGCACTGCAAATGCAGGGTCATAGGGTAGTTCTATTTTCAACATTTTGAGGAACCTCCATGCTGTCTGAAAAACGATCTGAGAATTTTGAAGGGGTGGGGGGTGGGAGGTTGGGGGCACCAGGTGGTGGGTATTGTAGAGGGCACGGATTGCATGGAGCACTGGGTGTGGTGCAAAAATAATGAATACTGTTATGCTGAAAAAAAATTAAAAAAATTAATAAAAAAAAAATAAAAAAATAAATGTAGTGCAGGTACATGTAATAGAACATTCCTAATTGTTGTTGTTGGCCTTTATATTACTGTGTTGATCTGCTTGGATTGCTATAACAAAATAATACAGATTGGGTGGCTTAATGAATAGAAATTTATTTTCTCCCATTTCTGGAGGTTGAAAAGTCCAAGAATAAGGACCCAGCCAGTTCAGTTTCTGGGGAGAGCTCTCTTCCCAGCTTGTATATGGCTTCATTCTTACTTTGTCTTCATATGGCAGAGGAAGAGCCTGAACTCTCTGATGTCTCTTCTTGTAAGGACGTTAATCCTATAGGATCAGAATCCCAGCCCTAAAACCTCATTTAACCGTAGTTACTTTCTTACAGGCTCTGTCTCTAAAGATAGTCACACTAGGAGTTAGGACTTTAACATATTAATTTTCGGGTGATACAGTTCAGTCCATAGCAATTTGGGTCGTTCATTTCATTTACCCAGATAATAATGTAATCACCCAATACATTACTGGTATTACTTTTTTTTTTTTTTAAAGATTTTTATTTATTTATTTGACAGAGAGAGATCACAAGTAGGCAGAGGCAGGCAGAGAGAGGGGGAAGCAGGCTCCCTGCTGAGCAGAGAGCCTGATGTGGGCCTCAATCCCAGGACCCTGAGATCATCACCTGAGCCGAAGGCAGAGGCTTAACCCACTGAGCCACTCAGGTGCCCAACATTACTGGTATTACTTTAAATAAACTTATCTTTTATATCAATTAAAAATTTTTTTTTCCTCTTTGCACTTCAGTCTGGGAAGTTTTTTGTTTGTGCATGCATTTTATTTTTTAGAGTGGTTTTAGGTTCCATCAAAATTAATGGAAGATACACAGAGTTCCTAAATTCCCTACCCTCACACACATACAGCCGTCCCCCAAATCACCATCTCACATGAGGGTGGTATATTTGTTATAGTCAGTGTATCTACCTTGACACATCATTACCCAAAGTCTTGGTTTATATTACAGTTCGCTGTTGGTAGTTCAGGAAATTTTATTGGTATACCTTTAAGCTCACTGATTCCTCGGTTGTGTCATCTACTGATGAGCCCATCAAAGAGGGCCTTCTTCATTTCTGTGACTGCGTTTTGATTTCTAGAGTTTACTTTTGATTCTTTGATTCTGTAGTTTACCTCTTCTGCTATTATTACCCATCTGTTGTTCTATCTTGTCTACTTTTTCTTTAGCGCCTTTAGCATATCAATCATTGTTGTTTTATTAATTAGATCAGCATCCATGTCATGTTAGATTGTGGTTCTAATGATTGCTATGTGTCTTCAGACAATTTTTTTCCCATTTTTGGCATGCCTTTTAATTTTTTGTTGTACATCAGACAGGTAATACTAGGGAACAGGAACTGAAATAAGTAGGTTTTCAGTGTGAGAATTTATGCTAATCTGGCTAGGAGTTAGGCTGTGGTTAGTGTTTGTTGTAGTGGAGGTGCCAGAGGCTTCAGATTCCCCTAATGTCCTCATTTTTATCTCTTTTTTTAACCTCTGGGGCTTCTCTATGTTGCTGCTCCAAGAGTGTATGTGTTGTACGGCCTGTTAGCTATAATCTACTGGAGCAGCCTTAGTATACTGGTGGAGTGTGGGGGGAGGGAAGCTTTCTTTCCTTATTTATTTAATTAAAGTGTAATTGACATATAATCTTACATTAATTTCAAGTGACAGCATAGTGATTCCACAAGTTTATATGTTATACTCATCACAAGCGTAGCTACCATCTGTCCACATATATTACAGTACCATAGACTACATTCCCTATGCTATAACTTTTATTTTCATGATTTAATCTTTCCATAACTAGAAGCCTGTATCACCCACTCCCCTTCACTTATTTTGGTATTCCCCCTTTCTTGTCCCCTTTGGCAACGATTAGTTTGTTCTCTCTGTATATGGGTGTGTTTCTGCTTTTGCTTATTTGTTTATTCATTTGTTTTTTAGATTCCACATATAAGTGAAATCATGCGGTATTTATTTTTCTCTGACTGA
The DNA here is from genome assembly GCF_902655055.1 of Lutra lutra. NCBI lineage: Eukaryota > Metazoa > Chordata > Mammalia > Carnivora > Mustelidae > Lutra > Lutra lutra. Next base: position 89,230,178 of record NC_062284.1, read on the forward strand.
CTTCACTTAGTATAGTACCTTCTAGATCTATCCATGTTGTCACAAGTGGCAAGATCTTATTTTTTTTTTTATGGCTGAATAATATTCGTGTGTGTGTGTATGTGTGTATGTGGACACATTACATTTTTATCCATTCATTTACTGATGGACACTTGGGGAGGGATCATTCTATACTTCAATTAAGTATCAGCCTTCAGTGGGCCTATGTCTTAGCCCTTTCCAAGTGTTTCCTGATTTTAGGGGAATCTTCCCTGATTATAATGTTCCCAGTTTATTTCTTTGATATCTTGAACCATGCTAATTATTTTTTCCCCTTAGATAAGATAGTAAGTCTAGAGAAAACTGTAAGTTGGGAGAATTCCTTTCCCCAGTTTGGGTAAGGGCTCAAAATTGTGTTCTGACAGAGTACTATCTCATGGAGAGTAAGCCTTTGTTATGGAGAACGTTCTGGACATGTTTTACCATGTTACTTTTCCTCTTCCCCCTGCCATGGCTATCATGGATCTTTCTTAGATCCTGATCCTAAGAACTTGATGAGGTTCCTGGGAGGAGGTTCATGAAAATATGGGATGCATAATACTGGGGACACCAAGAGTTTTTTACTTTCATATTAGTCCACATTTGGTGTGCAGTAATTCATTAAAATGACCATTTCAGTGTTCCTGACAGCTCATGGTTCTAGCAGCTTCTGCTGCAGGTAAGCAGGTCCTAGCTGCGATTCTCTGGATTCATCTGTCTCCAGATTTGAGAGTGGTGGTTTCCCTGAGAGCTTAGTTCTCTAATGAATCCAAGAAACATCACTGATTTTCAGTTTGTCTACTTTTTCCTTACTGGAGGGATGAAAGTGACCACTCCCTAAGCTCTTTATATTTTGAAACTTAATGTAGAAATCCCACCATATCTCTTTTTCTAAAATTTTAAAATTGATTTTGAGTAGTTCAAATGTCTAAGCATTGCCATCTCAACTAATTTTAGTTCAGAATACCTGAACAGTACCAAGTATATTATAACAATAAAATTTGCTTTAAATATTTTGAGGCATATTTCTGCTAACATTCGATTGGAATCTTAAATAGATATTCATGCTAAAATGTTCAAGGATATCCATCGAACGTTTTTATTTTTTATTTTATTTTATTTGACAGAGAGAGAGAGCAGCAAGAGCAGGAACACAAGCAGTGGGCGTGAGAGAGGGAAAGCAGGCTTCCTGCCAAGCAGGGAGCCTGATGTGGGGCTGAATCCGAGGATTCTGGGATCATGACCTAAGCCGAAGGCAGATCCTTAACGACTGACCCACCCAGGCTGTTTTTAAATCTTCCCGTTGATGTTTTTAAATCTTCCACAAGTATAATACATATACAAAAACATTTTTGGCTTAGTGCATTAAACGCATTTTTTCTTCTTTTTTTGGTATGCACTATAACAGTTAGCTGTGATTTACTTGAATGCAGATTTATTAAATACTTGAGCACTTCTCTATTACTGACTTTGCTGAAGTGTTACTACCCTTTTTCCAGAAAGGGCTAAGTGAATGAATTTGGTTTGAAATGGTGGGAGTCCAAGGCACCAGAGATGTTTGAAGTTTTCTGGCTCTGTTATTTTGGAGAGGACATCTGGATGTCCCATTAATACTCTGTGTATTGACCACAAGGGAAAGACAGCCTATTTTCTTTTAATTTTGAAGGTTTTGCTTACATTAAAAATATAAATTTCATGTTAAAGGGGAAAGTAAATCATTGTGACACTATCGCTGAATCTGCAGCAAATTCTATTCATTCTGCTACTGTGCAAGTTGGGGAACCTGCTAGGATGAATTAGAGGTGCTGATTCTAAAAATTTCAAAAGTAAATGGGAACCAAAACCAGAATCAGTCACAGACCAGTCACAAATATGGAATTATAATAGCATCCCATGATGTTGATTTTTAGATATTTTAACAAATAGATTTTAGGAGTATATTAATGATTTGAGAGATTATCCATACAGGACTATAAATAATCTGATGTAAATATATTAGAAAACATATCTTAAACTATGTGGGATAATTGTCTTATACGTGATATTTTTCCCGCTTTTATATATCACCTTGTCTACATTTCAGTTTCACTTCCTTATCACTTTAGTTTAGAGGTATGGTAATTCAAATATAATTTTCAAAATTACCCTACTTTGAAATTCTATTTCTTTTTGGTAGTATATTATGCTCCATGTCTGACATGTTTGCAGTGTATTTCAGAACTAAAATGACTAGGTTTCTTTAGTTATTTCTAATGACTGAATTCTAATTTGTTCTAAATTAAATTTCTAATTTGTTTATAAAGTTAAATCACATTCAGATACCTTAAGAAAAAAATCCTAGTGGAAACCCAATTACTAATTACTATTAAGTAATAAATAATTATTAAATTAATTAAATTTTAAAATAGCCATCACACTGACAGTAATTTTATAATTTCTTGGATTATCTCAGTTTTAGTAATGCTACTGAATTTTTATGGAGAGACACATGTGTTTTGATTTATGACATAGATTGTAGATGATATTTAAGAAAATACTGTTCACTAAGATTAAAAAAAAGGGAAAAGGCACGATATATTTTATGTGCTGTAGTAACTAGAAAATTATGACAAGTTGATGCATACATATGGCTATTTTCTACCTAAAAATTCAATATGCATAAGCCTCTTTACACAGAGACCAATACTTCATCATTTTCAGGCTTGGCAATGAAAGTCTCCCCAAAGAAACAAGAAGTGTCTTGTTTGCCCAGTTTTGGAATTATGTTTGACTCGTGCTATTTCTCAAAGTCACATCTTAATTTGTTTCTTAGGCTTCACTGGAAATTGCTTGATGCCTCCTCACATCCATGTTTGTAGACTTGGAAGTGAATCTTTCTGGAATAAGAAGACTGGAGAGGACTTTAAAGAAGGGGTTAAAAATGAAAATACATGACAAAGATAAAAATTATGGAGGAAAATAATCTTCAGCAAATTTGAGCTCACAACTTGTAAGGACTTGGGAAAGCAGTAGTGCAATGTTATTATGCTATTCTGTGTTCTGTACAGGTTTACAGTCAAATCGTTATAGTTCAAGGAAGAGTTTAGTAATGTTTTAGTCAATTTAGTAAAAATAAATTTTTACAATAAAATAATACAGAATACAGATACAATAAAATAATACAGAAGAAGAGGTTATCTTTATTTGAGCTTATCATTAACACTCTATAAGGCAGTTGAGCTCTGACTTCAAAGTTTCACGTAGGCAGAGATAAAGGAGGCCATTATAAGCCAAAAGTGCAGTGTGAACAGTAGCACTTACCATAAAAATGTGGAAAATATTCTCCATAATAGAGAATACTTCACTCAGTGGAATATATATGATCACTAGAATTTAGAATTGAAACTTGGATATGGCCAGTTTGCTGAATGCAAACTTCATTCATTCACTCATTTGGCTTGAGGATTTAGAAACATTTTATTGGAAGCATTTCTGGCCTGGGGGTGATAAGGAGATAATTATAGTTCTCCAGGCAGTAAGAAAATATTTTTTGGTAATATAAATAAAAAACTAGAAGATTTTGGTGGTTTAGAGACAGAATTAATATTATTTGGTAACTGATTAAAAATTCAAGTGAGAAAAAGAGCTGAGGTTAACTAATTGTAAACTTTGATCACTTTGATCACCTTAACAAAATTGGGGGAAAATGAAAAGCAGATTTTTTTTCCTAAAGTTTTTTGTTGTTGTTGTTGTTTTTAGGCAGCATGACCAGGAGGGTTGGCCTGAGGAGAGGGAGAAGCAGAGTCCTTGCTGAGCAGGGAGCCTGACATGTGGGGTTCGATCCCAGGACTCAGATCATGATGTGAGTGAAAGGCAGCCTTTTAACCAACTGAGCCACCTAGGCACCCTAAAGGGTAGATTTCAAAGAAGAATTTTTGTTTGTTTTGAATATCCTCATTATCAGGTGAGGATTTATCAGAGATTTCTTGGATTCATCATGATAACTTTCCTATGTTATGGATGATAAATTAATTCTAAAAGAGACTAAAGTCACATAATCTGAGTTACTAAACAGATGTTTAAACTCAAGGATTTTGTTTGCAATAGCAATTCTCTTCTATGATGCATACTTCTCTTTTTGTAAATATAAGTGTGGCAGGTAGTATCACAATAAGAACTAGAGAATGTGCTCAGAAGGGACCAGACAGGCTAGGGAGCACCCTCTCAGTCTGCTATTTTTCAGTTCTGTTACCTAGAACATCTTACTCATTTACAGTCAGTTTCAGTTTATTTACCTGTGAAAATGTGACAGTAATACCCACAAGCTTGTTGAAAGGATTATATGCATTAATGTCATAACAAAGTAGTATAAAAATAGGAGAAGTTTGTATAAAACTGGAGAATAAGTGGGTCCTATCCACAGGCTATAAATATCAAGGGTTTTTTGCTAGGCTGAATCACATATGACATTTAAGGGTGACATCAACCATTGACTCCCACTCACTTTCTTTATGTGAAAACAAAATAAGATCCTGTTACATCTATTTGAGGCAACAGAGATGAAGACAATGTGAAACTTAGGACGGTTTGGGGAATCTATTGTTGGCCCTTTTGCAACTTACTACATCAGTGGTTTTCAAAATGAACTGCTTTCTACTTGTTTTTTTTTTATTTTAAAAATTTTATTTAAATTCAGTTAATTAACATATAGTGTATTATTAGTTTCAGAGGTAGAGTTCAGTGATTCATCAGTTGTGTATAACAACTTAATGTCCACCACCCAGTTTCCCCATTCCCTTAGCCCCTCCCCTCCAGCAACCCTCAGTTTGTTTCCTAGAGTTAAGCGTCTCTCTTTTTTTTTAATTTTTTATTAACATATAATGTATTATTAGCTGCAGGGGTACAGTTTTGTGAATCACCAGGCTTGCACACTTCACAGCACTCACCATAGCACATACCTTCCCCAATGTCCATAACCCAGCCACCCTCTCCCTAACCACCCCCCACCCCACAACTCTCAGTTTGTTTTGTGAGATTAAGTCTCTTATAGTTTGTCTCCCTCCCAATCTCATCTTGTTTCATTTATTCCTTTCCTACTCCCCAAACCCCCTTGTTGCCTCTCAACTTCCTCATATCAGGAAGATCATATGATAATTGTCTTTCTCTGATTGACTTATTTCGCTAACTGCTTTCTACTTGTATGGTAAATACTTAAGAAGCTGTAGATAATCTCACCATATATTCAGATTGAATACAGTCTTATTACATTTGTGTCCTGCAGGCTGGCCCTGGTTTGTAGAATTCTTCAGGAGTAGGGAGAGTCTACATAGAGAAAACAGTTATCCACAGATCTCAAACCCCAACATAGGGATTGGGAGTCCAACCCAAATGCCAATCAACAGAGGAATGGATAAGAGAGATGTAGTATATATACACAATGGGATATTAATCAGCCATTTGTGACAATATGGATGGACCTTGAATACATTATACCAAGCGAGATAAGTCAGACAGAGAAAGACCAGTGATGTATGATACTGCTTACGTGTAGATTCTGAAAAAATTAGACCTATAAAAAACAGAGTAAAATGATGGTTACAGGGGAATGGGGATGGGGGTGGATAAGAGTCATGCTGTTTAAGAGTAAACATTTGTAACAAGCAGTAAATAAGACATAGAGATCTAATGCACAGTATAATGAATATAGACAGTACTCTCATACTATAATTATGTAATGTGATAAATATAGCTACATCAGTAACTTTTTATAACTTTTTTAAACTTTTTATAATAGATTTGTGTGTATTTTATGGTAGTAAAATATAAAATAGACTAGTGTCTGCATATATTTATGCATTCATGACATACCCAACAGTCTTTTTAACATTTCTAGGCTACATTGTTCATCTGTGAGTTTTTTCATATTGTCACAGATCTCCAAAAGTATTTCCAATATCTTTATTGAAAAATATCCACCTGTATGTGGACCCATGCAGTTCAGACCCATGTTGTTCAAGAGTTAACTGTATTTCATGTTTTGTTGTAGCAGTCTTTCACTCCTAGGTACCAAATTCTGTGCTGGCTTTGTATTGGTGGGTAGTAAACTACCACAAATCATGGTGCTTTTAAACAACAATTTATCATTGTCTCTCACAACTTTGTTATTTGACCTGACTCCACCAGGTGGTCTCCCTTGGGGGCTTGTACAGTATTGTGTCAGACGTTGGTAGAGTTGAAGTCATCTGAAGTCTTGGTTGGACTGCTCCTCCCAGATGATTCACTTCCATGGTGGCAGTCGATGTTGTTCGAAAGCTAAGTTGGGCCTGCTAGCTGAGTCATGACCTCTCCATATGACTCTGGCTTTTTACAACATGGCAGCTGGGTTCTGAGGGAGAGCATCACAAAAATATGCAAGAAGGGTCAGGACAGGTGCAGCCAGGACTGTTAAAGTCTATGTTTAGAACTGGTATAGTGTCACTTCTGCCACATTCCATTAGTTAGAGCAGTGACAGGGCCTGTCCAAATTCAAAGTGGTAGAGAAGTAGACATCACATTTGTTTTGGAGAGTGGCAAGGTCCTAATGTAGAAGATCACAGACATTGAGAAATTATGTTACAGCTTTTTTTTTTTTTTAATATTTTTACTTATTTATTTGGGGGGGTGGGGAGAGAGAGAGAGAGAGATGGAAGAGGAGCAGAGGAAAAGAGACAAGCAGACTCCCTGCTGAGTGTGGGGCCTGATGCAGCACTTGATCCCAGGAGCCTGAGATCATGACCTCAGCTGAAATCAAGTCTGTTGCTTAACCCAATGAGCCACCCAGGTGCTCCTATGTTGCTGCTCTTTTTAGAAAATACAATCTTCACCTATGATAAACAGGTCAGAGCTTTTTGTTAAAGTGAGTCTCCTCTTTTTCATTCTGCCTTCTTTTCCTTCCTACCTTTCTGCTTTGTGTTCACTTTTGTTGCCTCCTCCTTTTCCATCTTGTTTTCACATAGCAGCCTTGCCAAAAGTTGCTGTTACAATTTGGGAATGACTGGGTGGGAGATTCTAGACATTGGGCACAAACTCTGTTTCCTACTCTGTCTCTCTAGATAATGTGTTCTCAAGTGCTGGCGCATCTCATCTCAATGGAATTATAAATTTTGTTATTAGCATGGCTTAGGTGAAGTAGGTCATTTTATTTGCTTTGGCTTTGGGTACTAGTTTACTGCCAATGTGACAAAAGTATTCCATATCTTTCATGTCAGTTCACCTATATCATTAGTGTACATAGTGGTTTGGGACCAAAGGTCAAGTTATAATTAACATATTATTTTTATTTTTTTATTTCTTGGTGTGTATTTCTTTGTTTGAGTCATCTTGGGAAATACATTGCAGCCAGAAACAGGTTAATGTGTGTTTCCTGGTCAAAGCCCTGGTGACCTGAATATCATATGAATATAATTCACATAACTTATAAAAAACATAGTATAAAGCACAAAGAAGAGGTACACATCTCTATATTGGGACAAAATCATGGTCTTTGGAACAGTGTTTCTGTGAGAAATAGGTGAATTTTATAAATCGTCAACTCAAATCTTTAATAAAATTCAAAAGGACATTTGATGAGATTGAATAGGTTAAAAGCATAGTCATGAAAAAAACTAAGAAAAGTAGAGGACAACATGGTTAACTACTTTTGCTTAAAAAGCACACTTGGAGGGAGTATAAGGGTAGTAGGAAAACCCATTATGTGAAATAGAGAACAAAGTTAGGAAATTGATGAATCATGAAAATAAAAGATAAGACACAGAATAGATCTCAGATACCCAATGTAGTCTAATTTATTAATCTTTTAACATATTTAGTGAGTATCTATTATATCAAAAAATGCAGGGAGAGGAGAAAAACAAATACAATAGGGAAAGTTAAAGAAGAAGAAAACAGAATAACATTTCTCTGAGCTGAAGAAAGAAGTGCATCTGCATCTTGAAATACCACTCTAACTTATTATAGTCAAATGTGGGTGGTTTATGAGAATAAATAAAAAAAAAGTATCCTTTAAGCATCTAGGCCAATAAAACCCAAATTACAGTTTAAAAAGAAGTAGATTGATAACACATTTTTCTGTAACTTTTAAAACTTCATAAATTTACTAAGACAATGCTTATATATTTTAATGTAAATTATAGTGATCTGTGAATTGTGTACACAGAAAATACATTAGTCTTGTCTGAGGCACATCTGTCTTAAAAGAGTTTAGAAATTGTACACTAATGTGCTCCTAATAAAAATGTCTTGAGGAAAAAGAATGCAAACCAATAGGGTAGGGACTAACTACATGAAATTCATTGTCTTTATAGTGGTAGAAGTATTATGAATAGAAGTAGTTAAAAGGCTGCCAGGTTGGCTGGAGCCAGGAAGGAAGGAGCTGGTAATGGCAAGAAATAGACCTGGAGAGGTTGGAATGATAAGTTAGGTCAGATAGGATCTTGAAAGCCAAATTAGGTGGTCTTGTCTTTTATTGAGAATAATGGGATGCTGTTAGAAGATAATTAAGCAAAATTAGATTTAAGTTTCAAAATAATCTCTTTGTTTCCAATGTGGAAAATGGAAGGAAAGGTACTGAATGAATGAGCAGAGAGAAGTCAAGATGTTAATCATAATATAGTTTGGCCTGCAGTGTTTGTGATAGAGATAGGGAAAGTGATTTGTGCATGGGTTGAATATGTTTACTCATTCTATTGAACCCAAAATTTAGTTGTCTTCTCAGATTCCTTTCCAGCCCTGACTCCCTCCAGGACCAGACTATTGACACCAAAATGAACTTGCTCTGAGATATCCTGGTCCGCCTAAATGGCTGCTGCCTGAAGCCAGGCCAACTACCAGCCAAATACCTGGAGTTTCTCTGATATCCCAGAACTTCTTGGCATGATATTAAAGAGTGATCAGAAAATTCAAGAAGGTTGGAATGTTAGAATTGATTTGTTATTTATGGCTTGAGAACCCACCAGCTTTTCTTAGTGGGTACTCCCTTACTAAGGTGGTAAAGGATGCACTCGTTCAAAGGGTACTAGTATTTTTAAAGTTTGGAAGTGGCTGTCTTCTCCAATCAAGTATTGATGGTGGAGACGTTGCCATTGATCTGGGATAATATTAATCTGGATAATATTATGAACAAATAATATTCATAAATGATCTTAGAATGATAAATCCTGGTAGGATTGCTATTGGCAGTGGCAAGGTGAACTGTGATTACTTGAAATTGTCTTCAGCGCCAGAGTAGCAATCAGGATGATTAGATCTGTAGAAATTTGTGAAATGGCCAATATAACATGGTGTTCTTTTGGCAAGATGAGAGCTAACTACATGAAGTTCATTGTCCTAATAGAGGTGTAAGTATTGTGAATGGGAGTAATTAAAAAGCAGCCAGGATGGCTGGAGCCAAGAGAGGAGATTTTATTCAATTTATGTAATCAGAAAAACTCAAACACTGGAGGGGCACTTGTGTGGCTCAGTCAATTAAGCATCTGCCTTCAGCCTGGGTCATGATCAAGGAGTCCTGGGGTCAAGTCCTGTATTGAGCCCTCTGCTCACTCTCACCCTCTAGCTCTCCCTCTGTGACCTCCCTCTCAAATAAATAAATAAATAAAATCTTTAAAAATGAACAAAAAACTAGAGAACAGAAGACTGTATCAGTTGCTATCATGGAGACTGTCATCTCCATAATGGGTTTCAGTATCTATGCTATTACAAACCCATTGTTTATTGATTTAAGGGGAGAGTAGATCTTCTTGAGGGACCTTATAGCTTCATCAACCTATGTGCAATAAATACTACCCTGAACTTTCTCCTAAAGTGTCTGAAAGCATTCACCAGGGTAAAACCATAGTAGAAAAAAGGGGGAAAACTTTGTTGCTGTATTTAATATGTCTATTAGATAGGGAGTCTGACACTAAATCCAGATTACCAAAAATGCCATATGGAGGCCAAGTGATCAATGGAATTTTGGCACAAGTTTATTTTATAGTGGGTTCAATAGGACTTCAGACCGAATCTGTCATTATTTGCCTATTTCTCTCTCTCGCTCTCTCTTTTTTTTTTTTTTTTTTTTTTGAATGAGATAGCCCTACCTCACCTCTGAAAGAACCTCACAGTGATGCCTTGATCATTGAACTAAGTCATATTATGGCAAGAATGGCCATGTGGAGGACCTCAAAACCACAGTCCTTCCCCCTGCCAACAGAATAGTAAATCAGAAGCAGTACTACATTTCTGGAAGAATTGCGGATATTACCATCAAAAACTTAAAAGGTCTAGATGCCGCTTTCTGACGGCACATAGGAGAAGAATGAGGCACAAACAAGTCAGCTGCAAGAGAAAGGGAGCAGGGGACAATAGTAGAAAAGACTGTTGCCCCGAACAACTCCTCAGACCCGTATTTATTAAATATAGACAGTAATCAACAAAGGAGCCAAAGAAGGCTACACATTAATCATATGCCTTGTAGATAAACAAGAAGGAAGGCAAAATATTATTTGGTCAAGCAGTATAAAGTTTATAGTTGAGCAAGCACAGTCAAAGGGATCATCTAATTAGCCACAGGTGCTCTCTGGGGAAGGGGTGATAATGGAAAAATGAAGCAGGTGGCGTTCTGCCCTGAGCGAGTCGGGCATCCCCAGCTGCTTGGTTTCAAGGATGTATATCATCCTCTCCCCCAGAGGCCTGTTGCCAGTACATGTTTTTCTTAAGGCTATATCTAAACATGCTTGGTAACCAGTATAATTTCTCATGGGTTATATTTCAAGTAATACATTGTTCTGAGGGACAGTTAAATCTAGGAATGGTGGAACCTGTCATATTCTTATTGTTAGACATAGAGTAGGAAAAACAAGTGTAGACAATCTGATTTTGGGAGATAGACTTAAAATTACCCAAAATGTTTACCAAATAACTACCACATATAGCACATATGTTACAATAAGAAATATTTAAAACAAACCAAACATACCAAAATATGACTAAATTTCATCTTAGTGAGAGACTAGACTATTATTGAATGATATTAAGTCTTATAAAATAATTCCTAAAAAACAGATGAACGATAATGCATTTGTTACAAAATATTATTTGTATGCTAATATTTTCTGCAATTTGATGAAATGCTATCCATGACTGCTTTGTTTATTAAAGGAACAAAAACTGTAGATTTTTTTTTTAATAAAATGCTTAATTACATTTATATCTCTTCCATAAATATCATTGAACCCATGTTGGTTAGTAATGTTGCTCACATTTTCTATATCCATACTTAATTTTGTTTCCTAAATATTCTATTAATCATCAAGATAGATAGGGTAAAATCTGTAAACATCACTTTAGATTTATCTATTTCTCCCTTCATTTATTCTCAATTGTTACTTCATATATTCCCAAATTCATTTATTAGGCACATACATATTTATGATTGTTATGTCTTCCTGATGAATTGACACTTTTTTCCCATTTGGAAGTGTCTTACTTTACTTTAGTAATAATCCTTTTAAAAAAAAATCTATTTTAGCTGATATTAATGTAGGCTCTCCAGCTTTCTCTGCTTTCTCTTGTGTCTATTTTTAAAATTTTTTTTTACTTTCAAAAGATAGGTATCTTTGGGGTGCCTGGGTGGCTCAGTGGGTTAAAGCCTCTGCCTTCGGCTCAGGTCAAGATCCCAGGGTCCTGGGAGCGAGCCCCACATGGGGCTTTCTGCTCGGCAGATAGCCTGCTTCCCTCTCTCTCTCTGCCTTCCTCTATGCCTGCTTGTGATCTCTGTTTGTCAAATAAATAAATAAAATCTTTTAAAAATAAAAAGATAGGTATCTTTATATTTAAAGTCCATCTCTATGGACAATATATAGTTAAATCTTGCTGTCTGAAAATCAAGGCCTTTAGATTGGGAAGTTGAGCGCAATAATACTTTAATAGTTTTTTTGTTATGTTTGCATTTAGTTTGCCAGTCTACTAATTACTTTCTATTTGTCATATCATTTTTGAGTTTTTATGTTTTACTCCTGTATATTTTTCATTTCTTGTTTTTTTTGACTGATTGATTTTCAGTATTCCATTTCAGTTTCTCTGTTGGCTTTATTATTATTACTATTTTAAAGATGTATTTGTTTATTTATTAGCGAGAGAGCATGCATGAGCAGGAGCAGAGCGAGAATCTCAGGCAAACTCCGTTCTGAGTGCAGAGTCCCATGCTGGGGTGGTGCTCCATCTCAGGACCCTGAGATCATGGCCCTGAGATCACGACCTGAGCCAAAACCAAGAGTTGGATGCTTAACCAACTGCATCACCCAGCTGCCCCTCTGCTGGTTTTAAAGCTACATTTCTTTGCATTTGTTTTTGAGTAATTGCTCTGGGGAAGATTATAATATGCATCCTTAACTTATTACAGTCTTCTTAAAGACCTTGAACATACTTTTAATTTCATGTTTGAAGCCTATTTCTGATAATTCCAATATCATGCTCATCCTTAGATTTTTTTCCTATTGAAACTGTTTTTCTTACAATGCAAAGTTTCCTGTTTTGCACCCTTAGGAGAATGTTCATTAACAGCAACAACAAAATGAATAAGAAACTGCGAGTAAACTGGGAAAATCACATACATTTTCTAAAAGTTAACCCAAAATAGCCAGCCCAGATAGCTTTAAAGGCAATTTTCATTAATATTTAAAGTACAGGTAATTCCTAAAATAATCCAACTCTTCCAAAATATAGGGAATTGTGGAAACTTTATATTTCTAGCACAGTCCATTTATGGTTGACACAACTAAGCAAACAAAACTTTTAGTGCCCTTGGATTAGAAAAATAAGTCATATTTCCATATCACAACAAATCATCTCTAGCAGCCACCATCACAATTAATGATAAAACTTGATGGTCAAATTGTTCTGGAATAATTCAGTAGTGCTTGATGTCATTATTCACTATTATTCATAGTATACTGTCTAATACAAAAATAAGAGAAATATTTAAAAAACAAGTATCCTAAGTGACAATAAAATCCTCATATTTTTATAATCCATTAAGCATAACTATCTTCTGGATAAATCCAACAAATGAACTGAAACATTGTTATCCCAAATTAAAGTTCAGTAAGATCATAACTTAGAAATAGACATACTTTGAATAATAGAGTGAATTAAGCAAAGGTTTTTTACCTCACATCTATCATTAAAATATGACATATATTAAAAAAATTAGGTTTGTAGAAGACTGTATCTGCCAATATTTATCAAACCTTGTATCTAAAATGCTTTTTTCTTACACAAAACTCAAGGGAGAAACTATAGAGGAAAATAATTATGTAGTAGATAACAAAACAATGAAATATTTATAAAACAAAACAAAACCCCTCATTGCTAAGAAAAGTTTGGAGCCATTTGAATGAAGGTGCTAGGGCAATCTGTGCCCATATGTGAAGCTGTGAAGAAAAGGGGAACATTTTCTGAATGGGTCTGTGAATTTATATGCAGGGAAAACAAATAAAGGAGAGCAGCTGGCTATGGAGACAAGATGCAATCCAAGAGATGAGGTGAGAAAACATCACAGAATTCAAGGGATTAGAGTTTCAGCGGGAAAATGTGTTCAAATGGTTTGAAGGTTGAAGTAAACTTTAAGAAAAAAAAATTTTAGAATTTTTTGTTGAGGGGTCATTGATAACGTGTCATTAAATGATTTATTTGGAGGTATTTAAACTAAGTAAAATAGATTACTTATATCAATCAATGAAACTAAACATATTGTCAAATTTCATAGCATTTTAAATTCAAAGAAAATTATTTGAATTACTATATGGTGACTTTTATTTTTTATTTTTTTAAAGTTTTAATTTTATTAAAAAAATTTTTATTATGTTCAATTATGCAATATATTGTAACTTTTAAAAAAATTTTATTTTTTAAAAGATTTTATTTTTATTTATTTGACAGAGAGAGAAGGAACACAAGCAGGGTGGGTGGGAGAGGGAGAAGCAGGCTTCTTGCCAACCAGGGAGCCTGATGTGGGGCTTGATCCCAGGACCCCAGGATCATGACCTGAGCTGAAGGCAGACACTTAATGACTGAGCCACCCAGGCACCCCGTATTGTAACTTTTAAATGAGAGAATGTATTCATGTTACTAGTGACGCAAAGTTTAGCAAAGATATTCAATAAATTAGAGCTGCTGGTATTACTTTTATTATTACATGTTATTGATCATAAATTGGAAATTGCTTAGAGTTATATTTAGTTTAATAAAAATGGCTATTTCCAAAACTTTACAAACACCTCTGCTACTTTTGCTGCTTGATACTTTTGCTACTTGGATTTTAGCTCCTTTATTTGTTGAGAATGAAGTATTTTTGCAAATTGTACCCGCTTTTGCAAATTCCAGATAAAATCTTGGTTTAGGAACATGACTCTATATATCACTTATCTATCTACCTTTTCAAATCACATCCATAAATATATAATACCACTATTATATTCATGTAGAAAAAAGTCCTGAATATTATTATTTTGAGAAATAATTATGTTTAAAGTTCTGACCTTTTCCTTTTTACTAAGTTTGTTGTATTGCAGACCCAAATATAAATCATGCTTGTCTTAGAAGATAATTTAAATAGTCAACAATATATTTTATGTATCTTAATTGAAGTGAGATTTTTATCATATATTTAATGAAATAGGTCTCATATTTATTTTATTTTAAGCAATAAATATTCTAAAATCCTTTTTTTAATGATAAATCAATGAAAAAAGAGGTTGATTTTGACCAAAGTAACTAGATGGTCTGTTCAATATTTATTTACTCAAGTGATTTTTTTTCCTGTCACGTGACCTAAGCACAATCATCATTTTATGCATTAATTTGCATTTTCTGTAATACAGGAATGTATGCATTTTCATATTTCATGTTTAATATTTCTATATTACATTTTCCATATTTTATATTATTTTCCATGCTGTTTTTTCTAGAACAGGATATTTCAAACTACTTATCTTGGTGTTATAGTCATCCTAGTGTCTTAATATCGATTGCTTATACACAAGATGAAAGAGGTTATTTTCAGTGTGTCATTGTTTTAGTGGCCTTGTTTAAACTGCTCAGCAAAAAAGACCAATCTGAGTGTCTGTTTACTGCATTATAAATTGCCTGTGTCTTATATATTGGCACTTGGGACAGACTGAAAAATGGATACTCCAAGGTGGAACTTCTTAAAACTGTAAATTTCTGAGGTCCTTAAATATCACATACCCTAGAGAGATATGTTTTGCCTTGGAATGTAATTTAAGGACTCTGTTCATAATATTGTAGGAATTTCTTCTGCCAAACAGTTGTGTGAGAAAGGAGAAAATCCTTTTATAATCTTTATGAAATTCAGATATGGGAAGATTGAAGCTAAATTTGAGAAACAAATGATATAGTTAACCTTTAAACAACAACAAAGAAACAATGTAAAATACATTTTTTACAAAAATTGATTGGCAGCAAAATATCAAAGCTTATTTTACTCCTGATTATAAAATTTGACAAAAACTGCATTGCATAGAGGGATAAGATTATTTTTTATAATCTTGGTATGCTGATACATATCTTTGGCATGTTTTATATTTTTGTATCTCTGGCAGTTATTTTCCTTTCAGAAGGATAAGGAAAGGGGCACCTGGATGGCTCAGCTGGTTGAACATGTGACCCTTGGTTTCTGCTCAGGACATAATCTCATGGGTCAAGAGATCAAGCCCCCATGTCAAACTCTGTGCTCAGCAGGGAGTGGGCTTGAAGATTTTCTCCTTCTGCCCCTACCGCCACTTACATGCGTGCATGCTCTGTCTCTCTAAAATAAATAAGTCTTAAAAAAAAAAAAAGAACAAGGAAAAAAATACTTTGTTGAAGTTTATTTACTAAGTGTTGACTTTTCTGGGGAAGAGGTGGGGTTTAGTGATTCCATTGAATAAGTTGATGTTAGCCGTGAGAGAGTTTTAAATAAAATATTGATTTGAAAATTGTGGAAAACTCATTTTATAATTGTAATTTACATAAGCCATGTACAGAGTATTATTTTCTGCTGAAAACTTTCATATATCTAGCATTAATTTAATGCAACCTTTTAATATTTATGGTAAGGAATATAGTTGTACTCTAAAATATTTTATTTCTGTTATTTTATTTGCTTTTCCCTGATTCCTACAAGATAGTTTAGAGAAACTATATTATTGTTCCAATTTTACATATTGGGGAAACTAAGCCAAGGACTGTCAAGTTACAGACCCAAACTCATTAAACTCTATTACTATAATTCTCTATAAGTTATGTAACTGAGACTGGAAGCTCTCATTTACCCAGAGGGTAAATAAGTAATATGTGTTTATTTTTTAAATGGTGGTGAGCTGCTCCCACAGCTAAATCCACATCCTATGTATGTTTGCTAATTGTACCATTTTTTTGGACCCTAATGTCTCTGAGTCCTTTTAGCATACACTGAAATGATTAAAAAAATAAAATATTTTAATGGTGAAGCAGTCCTTATTTCTATTTGCTCGATGGTGTGGAACTGTAACTTCTGCCCTAGAGGTAATGACAACAACATTATGTTAAGGATTATTAAGTACGGAAATTTTTCAAAGGAAGAAAAGATTAAGAAATCTCCCTTGTCCAGATCTCTTCTCATATAAAACACATCTGTTGTTTTGCTGCCCAGCATCTGCTTAGCTTTCTGAAAACAGCACTCTTTCTGTGTGGGAAATTATCCTTCGATTTGATCTAGTGAGAGAGTTTGTCCAAACCTTGTCTCAGCTGAGGGAACAAAATTCAAGCTGGGCCAAGCGGACTTTCTTCCCTGGGAATTTGAACTTTGAGCAAACTGAATGTAAAAAGACTGAGCAAGATTGGAACTTCCTCACCTGTACTAATTTTTGGTACCTTGGAGAGACTCACATTGGTTCTCATTACCTACTGAATTACCCTTGGTTTCCTTCTGACCTAAAGCATTCCCTTTAGATTTTTGAGCTATAAATCCCGTCTCTAATTAACTTAGCCTTTATCAGTTTAAGTTGCTTGGGTGAAAGGAGTAATGTTTGTCAATGTTAAATTGCTAAACCTTTTTACTTTTCTCCCCATAAATCATGCTTCTTGGTGTTATTCTAGCATCATAACACTGGAGGAGGGGTAGGAAAATGGAAGATAAGATGGTAAGGAAGTCTGGGGGAAAAAAGAGATTAAGTAGAAAATCTACTCTTTTGGTCCCTGATAAACTTTAAGAAGAACAGCATGGAGGGAAAGTTTCAGGTGTTGAGATAAATATTCCTGTCTCTCCCTTATCAGGACTGAAGTTACTGAAGGAGAGAGTATTTAAAAGAATTAGCGGGAAAAGTCAAAGAAAATAGGCGGCTTTTTATTCCCCAGCAGTCTGTTTTGGACTTTGAAGTCTGACTGAACTATGAGGAGATGGGGTAAGTACACTTATTACCTATGCTGTAGAGTGTTTAGCCACCATGAATGCCTTCTTTTTAGCTTCTTTGGGTTACCCCTCAACTTTGTTGTTCTAGCCAGACATAAAATATATGATGTAGTTCCCTCATGTGCAGTGTAGCAAAGATGTGATTCTGTAATCAACAGCACAGGGGAATCAGTTGGTAGAGTTTGAATAAAATCACAGACAAATTTCAGAGGCTGTGATGCACCAGCATTGAAGTGGGGCAAAGTCAACAGGTAGGGGACCTGTGGAGCTAATCTAGTGGAGAGCAAACTATTCTCAAACAGCAAAAAAGTGAATAGTGAGTAGGTGGAGAGTAAATGCTCATGCTGCCAGGGTCAAGAAGATACTCAGCAGAAACTGATCTTTGCCAACCAGTTACTGGGGACCTAAGAAAACCAGAAGACAGTGGAGATCTGACACTGTCCTTTTCAGAGACCTCAAGAGCATAGTAATATTTCCTTTGGCCTTCTAAATATCATCTTAGGTTGGGTAAAAGAGAGGAAGCAGAACACAGAAAGATGAATGCTTTAACAATTTGAAATGAGGCTATAATACCATAAATTTGCTATTTTAACACTGGTTCTTCTTTTTTAAGTCTGTCAGTTAATACTCGTTGCAAAACAACAGACAAACTGACCAAAGTGCCTTGGACAATAGGAACTTATTTTTAATCTTACATAACAATTCCAGAGGTAGATAGTCCCAAATAGCACAGAGATCAAGGTTGTAAATTTCAGTCCAAATTCCTTTAATTGTTCTGATAAGCTATTCTTAGTATGCCAGCAAAGCCTTCCGTAAAACAGGAAGAGGATGTTGTTGAGCAGGTGACAAAGACAAGATTTCTTATATGCCTTTCCCTTCTTATTCAGAGAAATTTATTTCTGAAAAACCTCAAGCAGACTTCCAGTTTCTGGATATTTGGAAATCACCAGCCCATTCTAACAACAATAGCTGAACAGAATAAAATATCAGCAACTTTTCTTAGGTCTATAAGGGAAATGAGGTTACAGGACAAATTGCTGCTTTCCAAATTGGAGAGACCGATAGGCTAATACAAAGAATCACAACTTTTTGAAGCAGAAACTCTCTAGCTAAAATTCACACAGCAACAAGTGCCAGAATAGGGAAACCTGAACTATAGTTGAATTTCTTCTGGCTAAGTATGAAAGAGTGGGAGATAAAAACTTCAAGGTGACCCAACAAACAGAGGGACTGCACTCTTTGTGATTTTTGCCTCTTAAACCCTACAAGATTCTCACAGTGAATATCAGAGAAGAAACTCCATCTGACTCTGGCCTTCAAGCCCATTCTAGCCATCCCGTCACACCTAAGGAGGGAGATAACCAGAAAGCACATGTGAAGTTTATAATCCAGAGGCATAGGCTCATATCATGATAGAGTACTGTAATCATAGGATATGGAACATTTCCTTTCCCCACACCTTACCACTACATTACTAAACACCTATTTACAGTAGTACCCAGTACCTTTTATTCAGCACATCATATCTAGCTATCAAGAGGAAAAAAACACAAGATATACTAAAAGCGAGGGGGAAAATACAGTTTGAAGGAACAGAGCAGTCATTAAAATCCAACATGACAGGGATATTGGCATTATCAGGCCAGGAATTTGAAACAACTATGATTAAGATGCTGAGGGCTCTAATGATAAAGGAGAAAACAAGCAAGAATATGTGGCCAATGTAAGCAGGAAACTGGAAATTCTAAGAACCAAAACATTGAATTTTTTTTCACAGAAATGAAGAATACCTTTGATTATTTGATTATCGTCAAATGCCTTTGACATGATTGAGGTAAGAGTTTCTGAGTTTGACATTATCTCAATAGAAGTCTGCAAAGCTGAAAAGCAAACAGGAAAAAGACTTCAAAAAAATAGAACACAATATCCAAGAACGGTGGGAGAGAACTACAAAAGACATGTACATAATGGAATTGGTGTAATTTCTTCCTTACATGCATAATTTATACATAATTCTATGTAAAAAAATTTTAAAAGAATCACCAAAAATCTCCTGGAACTAAGAAGTGATTATAGAAAAATTGCAACTCATAACGTTAATATACAGAAGTCATTTTCTTTTATACTGACAGTGAATAAGTGGAACTTGAAATTAAAAACATAGTACCACTTACCATAGCAACCTCTGAAATTGAACATTTAGGTGTAAATCTAACAAAAGATATGCAAGATCTGTGTGAGGAAGACTACAAAACTGGTGAGTGAAATCAAAGAAGAACTAAGTGAATGGAGCGATATTCAAGGTTCATGAATAAGAAGACTCAATACCGTCAACATGCTCGTTTTCCACCACTTGCCCTATATTTCAATGCAATCCTAATGGCAATTCCACCAAGTTAATTTGCAGATATTGGAAAACTGATTCTGAAGATTAAATGAAGAGGCAAAAGACCCAGAATGGCAAACACAATATTAAAGAAGAAAATCTGTACTTATAAAGTACTTATAAAGTACAGTAGTCAAGACAGTGTGATATTGATAAAAGAAGATACAAAAAAAAAAAAAAAGAATATACGAATAGCTCAAATAGATCAGTGTGACAGAATAAGGAGCCCAGAAATAGACCCACATAAATATAGTCTCTTGATCATTGGCAGAGGAGCAAAGGCAGTACAACAGGGCAGAGATAGTCTTTCAACAAAGGGTGTTAGAACAACTGGATATCATGTGCAAAAGAAAAAAAAACTAGATATAGACCTTATACCCTTCTTAAAAATTAACTTGAGATGGATCATAGACTTAACTATAAGATGCAAAAATATAAAACTCCCATAAGAAAACATAGAAGAAAACCTAGATGGAAAAAAAAGAAAAGAAAACCTAGATGAGTTTGGGGATGGTGGTGACTTCTTAGAAAAAACATCAAAGTTATGATCCGTGAAAAAAATAATTGGTGAGCTGGACTTTACTAAAACGAAAAACTTCTGCTCTGTGAAAGACTAAGTCAAAAAATGAGGAGACAAGCCACAGACAGGGAGAAAATATTTGCAAAAAACATAAAATATAGATAAAAGAGTTATCTAGAATATATAAGAATCTTTGAAACTCAATAATAAGAAAATAAACAACCTGATTAAAAAATGAGTCAAGGACCCTAATAGACATTTCATCAGAGAAGACCTAAAGATACCAAATAAGCATGTGAAAAGATGTTCCACATCATATGTCATAAGGGAAATACAAATTAAAGCAATGAGATACTTACTGGAATGGCCAAAATCTGGAACACTGACAATACCAAATGTCAGCAAGGATGTGGAGCAAAAGAAACTCTTACTCATTGCTGATGGGAATACAAAATGGTACAGCCGTTTAGGAAGATAGTTCAGCAGTTTCTTATAAAATTAAACATACTTTTACCATATAATCCATCAATAATGGTCCTTGGTATTTGAAAATTTACGTCCTTGAAGAAACCTGCACAGGGATGTTTATAGTAGCTTTATCAACATTTGCTGAAATATGGAAGCAACCAAGTGAGATATCCTTCAGTGGGTGAGTAGATAAATAACTGGTACACCCAGACAATGGAATATTATTCAGCATTAAAAAGAAAAGCCAAGGGGTGCCTGAGTGGCTCAGTGGATTAAAGCCTCTGCCTTTGGCTCAGGTCTTGATCCCAGGGTCCTGGGATAGAGCCTTACATCGGGCTCTCTGCTCAACGGGTAGCCTGCTTCCCCACCTCTCTTTCTGCCTGCCTCTCTGCCTGCTTGTGATCTCTATCAGATAAATTTAAAAAAAAAGAAAAAAGAAAAAAGAAATCCGAAGCCTTGGAAAGGAATGCAAGAACCTTAAATGTGTATTACTCTGTGAAGAAGCCAATCTGAAAAGGCTATATATGTATGATTCCAACTATATGACATTTTGGAAAAGGCAAAATTATAGAGATAGTAAAAAGATGTGGTTGCCAGGAGTTCGGGGATTGGAGAGAGGGATGAATAGAATTTTTAGGGCAATGAAACTTGTATGATACTACAGTGGTGCATACTTGCCATTATGCATTTGTCTGAACCATGCATATACAACACCAGAGTGAACCTAATTTAACCGTGGACTATGCATGACTAATATGTCCCACTCTGGTGAGAGTTGATAATGAGGAAGCTGTGAGGAGCTAGGAGGAACAAAGGATGTATATGAGAATTCTCTGTACCTTTCATTCAGTTTCTCTGTGATCATAAAATTGTATCTGAAAACAGAGTCTACTTTTAGAAGTAGTCCTCAAATAGACTTTCTCTTATGTCATATTGTCTGCTCCGAGTTGTAAATGTGGTGAGAAAGGAACATCTAGAATTTTCTTTTTTTTAAAAGTTTTTATTTAAATTCCAGTTAGTTAACATACAGTGTAATACTAGTTGCAGGTGTACAATATAGTACTTCAACACTTTCATACATCACCTGGTACTCATCACATCAAGTGTACTCCTTAATCCCCATCACCTATTTAACTTGTCCCCCCACCCGCCTCCCCTCTGGTAATCATCAGTTTGCTCTCTATAATTTAAGAGTCTCTTTCTTCGTTTGCCTCTCTTTCTCTCTCCCTCTCACTCTCTTCCTTTTGCTCATTTGCTTTGTTTCTTAAATTCTACATGAGTGAAATCATAAGGTATTTGTTTTTTCTGACTGACTTATTTTGATCAATGTAATATGGTTCTATCCATGTCACTGCAAATGTCAAAATTTCATTCTCTTTTATGCTGAGTAATAGTACATTGTATATATATACCATCTCTCTCTCTTTTTTTAATACCATCTCTTCTTCATCCATTCATTAGTTATTCAGAAATTGGGCTTTTTGCATAGTTTGTATATTGTAGGTAATGCTGCTGTAAAAATCAGGATGCATGTATCCTTTCAAGTCTGTATTTTTGTATCCTTTGGGTAAATGCCTAGTATGCTGGATCATAGGGTAGCTATATTTTTAACTTTTTGAGGAAGCTCCATACTGTTTTCCAGAGGGACTGTTCCAGTTTGCTTTCCCAAAAACAGTGCAAGAGGGTTCCCCTTTCTCCGTATCTTCACCAGCACCTGTTTTGTGTGTGTGTGTGTGTGTGTGTGTGTTGTTGATTTTAGCCATTCTGACACGTGAGAGGTGATATCTCATTGTAGTTTTGATTTGCATTTCCCTGATGATGTGTAATGTTGGGCATCTTTTCCTGTGTCTGTTAGCCATCTGTATGTATTCTTTAGAAAAATCTCTATTCATGTCCTCTGCCCATTTTTAAATTGGATTATTTGCTTTTTGGGTATTAAGTTATATAACATACATATATTTTGGATACTGACCCTTTATGAGATATATCACTTGCAAATATCCTTTCCCATTCCTTAGGTTGCCTTTTAGGTTTTTAAATTTTTTCCATTTAAGATTTTATTTATTTGAGAGATACACAGAGAGAGAGAGAGAGCAGGAGCACATGCAAGAGCAGAGGGGTAGGGGCAGTGGGAGAGGCAGAGGGAAAAGCGAGCTTCCGCTCTGAGCAGGGATCATGGGACCCTGGGATCATAACCTCACCTGAAGGCAGATGCCTAACTGACTGAGCCACCCAGACACCGCAATTTTATTGATAGTTTCCTTTCCTGTGCGTAAGATTTTTATTTTGATGAAGTCCCAATAATTTATTTTTGCCTTTGCTTCCCTTTCTCCCCAGGAGAAAGGGGTTGGTACGGCCAAAGTCGAAGAAGTTACTGCCTCTGTTCTGTCTAGGATTTTTATGGTGTCAAGTCTCACATTTATGTCCTTAGTCCATTCTGAATTTATTTTTGTTTATGGTTAAGAAAATGGTCCATTTTCATTCTTTTGCAGCATGTTGCTCTCCAGTTTTCCCAACACAGTTTGTTGAGGAGACTTTTTCCCATTGGATGTTTTTTTCCCGATTGGTCAAAGATTAATTGGCCATATAATTTTGGGTTCATTTCTGGGTTTTCTTTTATGCTCCATTGATCTGTGTGTCTATTTTTGTACCAATACCATACTGTTTTGATTACTACAGCTCTGGAATATAACTTGAAGTCCAGAATTATGCTTCTAGGTCTGTTTTTCTTTTTTAAGGTTACTTTGTCTATACAAGGTCTTTGTGGTTCCACAGATTTTAGGATTATTTGAAGAACATCTAGAATTTTCAGCCTCTGTAATGGGGAGAGGCTGTGCTACTACAGAAGTTTATCTGTTCTAGTCGTGTTGTCATAAAATCCATCCTGGTGGGAGCCTGGGTGACTCAGTCAGTTAAACAGCTGCCTTTGGCTCAAGTCATGATCCCAGGGTCCTGGGATCGAGCCCTGCATTGGGCTCCCTGCTCAGTGGAGACCCTGCTTCTTCCTCTCTCTCTGACCCTCCCCCTGTACATGCATATGCTCTCTCTCTCTTAAATAAGTAAATAAAATCTAAAAATAAAGAATAAAGAAAACATTACATATTTAGTAATCTATGATGTAATAAAGCAATATTTAAAACTAAAATTTTTTCACATACATTAAAAAGAAAAATTATAATTTAATAATCTAAATATACCTAGTTATGTAATCAATTGAAAGAAAAGAAACAATGTGGAAGGAAAGGATAACAAATATAAGAATATACTTAATGATATAGAAAATAAATATGTTACTAGGATTTTTGAATCTGGTCCTATGAAGAGTTTAGTTAAATAATAAAATTTTTTTTTTGTTGAGTCACACCAAGAAAAAAATAATTGAAATAAAAGGTATCTATAAAAGGGATTGAAAATATTATTAAAATTCTCATTGGAAGATACTTGGAAAAAGTAGGTTAAATAGGTAACTTCAGAGGGAAAAATATAATGATTTTTTAAAGGAAAAATAAAATTATAGCCATTAAAGTACTTGAAATCTGTACTAAAATTACATAAGCTACAGATGTTTTTTTCTCTTATTCTATAAAAGAAATCTAATACATAGTATTCGAGAAAAGAAAAGGCGAATTATATCATGTTCAGATAATCATAATAGAGAAATTAAGGAAGACAAAGTGGAGGAAAAGTGATAAAAGTCTCATTTTTTTTTTTTAAGATTTATTTATTTATTTGACAGACAGAAATCACAAGGAGGCAGAGAGGCAGGCAGAGAGAGAGGAGGAAGCAGGCTCCCCACTGAGCAGAGAGCCCGATTCGGGGCTCGATCCCAGGACCCTGGGATCATGACCTGAGCTGAAGGCAGAGGCTTTAACCCACTGAGCCACCCAGGTGCCCCAAGTCTCCTTTTAAATACAAATTAAAAATCATAAAAGATATGTTATAAAACTGAATTCAGTAATATATAACATATGTACCATTGTTATCCTACTTTACTATATCCTGGGAATGCAAATATATTTTAATACAAGAAAATGTCATTAACAAAATTAACAAAGCAGATACTTCCTTTGTTCTTTCCAGTATGAGCAGAAGAACTATGAGTCATGACAAAAACTAACTAGCTGTGACTAAGTAAATTATGGAGAGAAGTGAATGTCTTTAATTGATGGATAGCTATGAAAGACCTACAGTTTTACCATTATTTGTGAAGTGCCAGAAAGTAAACAAGTAGCTGAGATGCAGTGATAACGAGAAAACTTTAAAACTAGCCAGAACAAAAAGAACATATACTTGGGAACAAAGATAAGACTGACAGTGGACTTTTCATCAAAATCTATGCAAGGCATAATATAACTTCAAAGTGTGCAAAGGATTAATATACAGAACACAAAGGAGCTCTCACAAATAAGTAAAAAAGAACCAATAAAAAAATAGTAAGTAACATAAAAACTATGTACAGAGAAGTAAATTCAAAAGGCTTATACTTAGGAGCCTACTCCACTTTAGTGCTGATAACCAGAATGCAAATTCAACAATGATATATTGGTCTCAGTCATACCTGCTAAAGCAGCAACATCTCTAACTGTTGGTGACAGTATGAGGAAAGACGGAATCTTGTGAACTGTGGGAGGGTAAATTGACACAACAAATCTGAGGAGAAAATTTGGCAAAATATCTAATGACATTGTAGATGTATATACACTTAGCCCAGAAAATGTCATCTTAGACACATCTTTTAGTGCAAACAGTCATGTTTATCTTAGAGAAACTTCCAAACCTATAGATATGTATAAAATGTACATTGAAGTACTGTTTCTCAAGGCAATACAAAGAAAATAAATTTTATTTTTAAATTTAAATAAGGAAAAACTCCCCTGTATTTCAGCATGATGAAAGTATTTAAAAACAAAACAAACCCCTCTTTTCTTCATCTGTTGGGATATTATATATTATGAAGTAATTAATATGAATTGGATGTCCTGTTAATACAAGCAGGTGAGAGTTCCAGAATTTAATAAAAATATTTAAAAGAGGAATGATTTACTTATTCCCAAGTTAGTTATTTGGGACCTACCAGTAATACTGGAATTGTCTCCATTTGTCTATGTACTTCTTTATTTAAAGTCGTGAATTTAAATATTTATTAACTTCCTTAGTAAAAAGTGGGAAAAACTGAGTTTAGGAGATTTTTTTGTAAATCACATTAGCAGGCTACTTGAAAATATATATCCCATTTAGCCTTTGAGGGCTAAAATTTTATCCTTGTCTTTGGCTTTATTTTGGAGTAGTTTATTTGGCAACATAATTTATAAGCTATGTAAATAGCTGTGGGTTTTTATTTTGTTCTTTGAGCTTTAGTTACCACCTAGAAACTGCTATGAGATTGTGAAACATTATGTTTATGAGACTGCTTATAATCAAACTTGTATTTTGAATTATTTTAAGCAGAGGGTATTTTCCATAATGCCTTATGTAAGAAAGCTGATAGTTATGGGATTGAAATGAGAACAGGAAAGTTCAAAACTACAATATTATTTTTTTGTCATATGAACTTGTTACTATGTTATTTCTCATTTGTGTTTTACTTAAATGACAATCTTGTGGGTTGGGGGTGTTGAGGAAAGGAGAGGGTATCATCTATGATATTGATCGTTTTTCTTACCTTTTCTTACATTTTCTTCAGTATTTTTCATTTCATTCTTATTTCTCTACTATTACCAGAATTTTCTCTCTTTTTTTTTTAAAGAGTTTATTTATTTATTTGACAGAGAGAGATCACAAGTAGGCAGAGAGGCAGGCAGAGAGAGAGAGGGAAGCAGACTCCCTGCTGAGCAGAGAGCCGGACGCGGGGCTCGATCCCAGGACCCTGAGATCATGACCTGAGCCGAAGGCAGCGGCTTAACCCACTGAGCCACCCAGGCGCCCCTATTACCAGAATTTTCTAATTGTAAAAATTTTAGGAGTAAATATCAAATATAAGTGAAAAATGGAAACTGTAATAAGGAAAAAAAAAAGCTAGATGCACTTTCAAGCAGTTATCCACCCACCTCATATTACTTACAGTGCAGACCACTCTATTTTAAATGTAACTCTCCAATTCCACAGCACAGAAAATGAGACTATATATATCATTACAGTCCCCAGTAGAGATAATGAGAGCATATGCACAGCTACAACTATCCATTGAGATAATGAGATTATAAATACTGTACTCCTACTGCTTCCAGGTGTAATGATAAGCTGCCATTTTATGGTCCTATTTCTGCAATCATCCTTGAGACCAAGAGATAGTAAATTGAAAGATAACCTAATGAGGAATAATAGAAACAGATAACCATTTATCATAGCCTTTCTAAAATCAGCTCATGAAGAAAGGTACAAATGGCAACAAAGTTACTGAATATATTCATTTGTTAACTAATATCTACTATTCTTAGAGAACCATGTTCAATGAAGGTGTTACTAAGAATAATCCTTTAGAGAGTTAAGGTCATACTGGTAGCTCTCATAAAAGTAGAGTATAATTGAGAGACTTTTTGAAATACTCATTTGATGAATTCCCATTCTCTTAAAGGAAAATCAGTGTCTAACACATCAATAAATTACATTGTTGGCAGTAATATCCATTTTCTACAGCATGAGGATATTTATATTCTTTAGGTACTTCCACCTTCCTAAATGTATTTGTGTTTAAAAAAAGTTATGTGGAAATAAATAGCTCTAGGCTCAGTTTGGGGAGGGGATGAGGGATTAATTGCTAAGTATCCAAATTGAAAAAAAAAATTATATACTTCTGCTCTGTTTTGATACCTGAAATTTAATTCCCCAAAGTCAAATATTCCTGCATGTAAGGAAAGGTGATTCTAGCTTTAGGAGAATGGGAGTAATATTTTCACCCTTTGCTGCATGTAGTAAGTTGCAAATATTTCTTATATGATTATTTTGAACCTCTTTTCTGGAAATTTTCAAGTCCAGTCCAGATTTTGGATGTTCACAAAATTATTTCTACCTACTTCTGAGTTTCATAATCCACCATTCACACCATCCCCTGAGATCCAGGCACAGTAGTTTCTTTCTTTCTTTTCTTTTTTTTTTTTTTTACTTCTTATTTAAATTATAGTTAATATACAGTGTTATATTAGTTGCAGGTGTACAATATAGTGATTCAACACTTCTGTACACACCGATACTCATCATAAGTGTCCTCTTTAATCCCTATTACCTGTTTCACCGATCCCCCACCTACCTTGTACCTCCTTCTTTGGTAACCATCAGTTTATTCTCTAGTTAAGAGTTTGTTTCTTGATTGGTCTCTCTCTTTTTTCCCTTTGCTTGTTTGCTTTGCTTCTTAAATTCCATATACAAGTGAAATCAAATGGTATTTGTCTTCTCTGACTTCTTTTGCTCAGCATAAGAGGTGAGATATATATATATCTCACCTCTTCTTTATTCATGTGTTGATGGACACTTGGTCTGTTTTCATGATTTGGCTGTTGTAGATAATGCTGCTTTAAACATCAGGGTACATGTGTACTTTCAATTAGTATTTTTGTGTTCTTTGGGTAAATACCTACTAGTGCAATTGCTGGATCATAGGGTAGTTCTATTTTAGACTTTTTTGAGGCACCTCCATACTCTTTTCCACAATAGCTGCACCAGTTTGCATTCCCACCAACAGTGCAAGAGGGTTCTACTTTCTCCACATCCTCCCCAACACCTACCATTTCTTGTATTATTGATTTTAGCCATTCTGATAGGTGTTCTCTCATTGTAGTTTTGATAAGTAATCAAATAATTACTGATTGGTAAGTAACATAAGCATCTTTTCATGTATGTTAGCCATCTGTACGTCTTCTTTAGAAAAATGACTGTTCAGGTCCTCTCCTCATTTTTTAATTGGATTATTCATTTTTTGGGTGTTGAGTTTTATAAGTTCTTTATTTTACACACACACACATACACGCACACACATCTATGAGCATGGAATGTCTTTCCATTTCTTTGTGTCATCTTCAATTTCTTTCATCATTGTTTTGTGATTTTCAAAGTACAGGTCGTTCACCTCTTTGGTTAGTTTTATTCCTAAGCATCTTATTTTTGGTGTAATTTTTGATGTAATTGGTGCAATAAATGGGATTGATTCCTTAACTTTTCTTTCTGCTTCATTACTGGTATATAGAAATCCAACAGATTTCTGCATGTTGAGTTTGTATCCTGTGACTTTACTAAATTCGTGTATCAGTTCTAGTCGTTTTTTTGGTGGAGTCTTCAGGTTTTTGTATATAGTATCATGTCATCTGCAAATAGTGAAAGTTTGACTTTTTCCTTGCTGAGTTGGATGTCTTTTATTTCTTTTTGTTGTCTGATTGTGGTTACTAAGTCTTCTAGTACTATTTTTTTTTTAAGATTTTATTTATTTGACAGAGAGAGATCACAAGTAGAGAGAGAGAGAGAGGAGGAAGCAGGCCCCCTGCCTAGCAGAGCGCCCGATGTGGGACTTGATCCCAGGACCCAGAGATCATGACCTGAGCTGAAGGCAGAGGCTTAACCCACTGAGCCACCCAGGCAGCCCCATAGTACTATTTTGAGTAAAAGTGGCAAGAGTGGACATCCCTGTTTTGTTCCTGATCATAGAGGAAAACCCCACAGTTTTTCCCCATTGAAGATTTTATTAGCTGTGGGTTTTTCATATATGTCCTTTATTATGTTGAGGTATGTTTCCTGTAAAGCTTCTTGATTCAAGGTTTTTATCATCAGTGGATATTGTACTTAGTCAGATGTTTTTTCTGTATCTATTGTGAGGATCATATGGTTGATTGATTTTGTGAATAATGAGCCTGTTGATTGAATTTGTGAATAATGAGCCATTCTTACAACACAGGAATAAATCCCACTTGATTGTGTTGAATGATTTTTTTAATGCTAGTTGGATTCAGCATTTTGGATTTGGTTTGCTAGTATTTTCTTGAGAATTTTTGTATCCATGTTCATCAGGGATATTAGCCTGTAGTACTCTTTTTAGTGGCATCTTTATCTGGTTTTGGTATTAGGATAATGCTGACCTCGTAGAATAGATTTGGAAGCTTTACTTCCTTATTTTTTTAGAATAGTTTTAAAAGAATTAAGTATTAACTCTTCTTTAAATGTTTGGTGGAATTTACAAGTCATCTGCTCCTGGACTTTTGTTTGTTGGGAGTTTTTTGAATACTGATTCAGTTTTTTTGCTGGTAATCAGTCTGTTCAAGTTTTCTATTCCTTCCTATTTCAGTTTATTTGTTTTTAAACATTCATCCACTTCTTCCAGATTGTATAGTTTGTGGCACCTAAGTTTTCATAATATTCTCTTATATTTGTTTCTATTTCTGTGGTGTTGGTTGTTATTTCTCCTTTCTCTGGGTATAGTGGTTTCTTTGTCTGTCCCATATTCCAAAATCTTTTCAAGGCCTTCTTTCACAAAGGGCTTACTTAAATCCATTTCCCCAGCTAGAGAATATCTTACTTACATTCCTCCTCTAGGTATCCAAGAAGGAGAGGTTTGCCATTCCTAATCATTTTATTTAAGAGACCACTCTTTCTCCCTATTAGCCCAATCTGGTTACTCTCTCATAATACATTTCCATTTTGTTCTCAGTAATTATCATGAACTGAAAATATATTTTATTTCTGTTACTTAATGTCCGTCTCCCCCATGTGAATATGAGACAGGAGGAAAGAAAACTTTATTGTGTGTGATGACAAAACAGGAATATAACACATACCTATTGTATATAGAACACATACCTATATAGATAGATAGATAGGTAGATAGAATGAATAACTATGTATAGGAGACCATAAGGATTTTAAGAGAAAGAATTGAAGCTATATTTACCTAATGCTGGATATGCATTTCTAGATAATTAAAATAGTTACATAAATATATATATATGGTATATATATGTAAATGGCAATTTTATGTGTAAATGATTATATATGTGTTTGTATATATGTATATACAAGTGGTTGTGTGTGTATATATGCATATTAAATCAAGGTATCAAGGTCCGGGCACTTTGTTTATTGCTATAAGATAGCTTCTAGGTCTTTTCATCAGACAGAACAAGGAAATAATGTATGTATTTTAGTTCCTGAACACACAGATACCTATATTTCTCTATCTGAATG
Organism: Lutra lutra; assembly: GCF_902655055.1. Classification (NCBI taxonomy): domain Eukaryota; kingdom Metazoa; phylum Chordata; class Mammalia; order Carnivora; family Mustelidae; genus Lutra; species Lutra lutra. Next base: position 89,261,177 of record NC_062284.1, read on the forward strand.
CATGTAGCTTTAAAAAAAACACAGAAATTTATATTGATACATCTAATTTCATTCTAACTCTGCTAAGTTTATTTCAGCCTTCCACCTATCCTATTTGTAACTTTTTTCTCTGACAGAAACTTGGCTTTCTTTTTCTCTAACATGTTTACTTGTTTAGCCATTCCTAGCGTACGTCCAAAGTAGCTTCAAAATTACTAATTCATTACCCTTGAAACTTTAAATAGAAAATTCATAATTCCAGAACAAAGATAATGAAATGAGAGGTTTGACTCCCTTCAAATTGAGAGATTAGTTTTTGAAAAGACCTAAAGAAAGCCCATCACTTACTACACTGTTAGCAAATCCCTTTTGCTTGCTGCTGACTTCTTCTTTGGCTTTCTTGATTCTTGATAAACATTTCCAATCTAAATCTCTGATTCATTTCTCTATCATCTCTTATCTTCATCTATCTCGCTATAGAATTAACAACTGTTTTTGTACTTGCATTGCAATCTGACATCTTTATAGTGCCCAATTTCTTATCTTTTTTTTTTTTCCTCCAATTTCTTATCTTTTGTGTTTGGTTCATTTCAGAGCAATTGCTAGAAAGAATTATTATCCCTCCTACTTAACGTTTAGGAAGACGCTCCCAAACCAAACTGAGAAGGGAGAAGAAGAATTTTTAGTCCTTAATCCTTTTATCTCCTTACTTCCACCATTTTTAGCCTCATTCAAGACCGCTCTTTTTTTTTTTTCTTAAGATTTTTATTTATTTATTCATTCCACGAAGATCACAAGTAGGCAGAGAGGCAGGCAGAGGCGGGGGTGGGGGGGAAGCAGGCTCTTCGCCTATCCCAGGACCCTGAGATCCTGACCTGAGCCGAAGGCAGAGGCTTAACCCACTGAGCCACCCAGGTGCCCCAAGACAACTCTTCTTTTTGAAGTCCCTCTTTCCTCTGATGACATAGCTACCCCATTCCATCATCCCTACTACTCAAGTTAAAAGTTTAAAGATGTTGTTCATTCTGCCTTTTACTTTGTTTTTAAATCTAATTAATTGCTTTCCAGCTTAAATTCTGTTATCTCTCACAACTATGACCTCTTTAATGTTTTTATGCCTAGGAGAGGCTTTTGTAATAATACAAACCAGCAGTATGTCCTGCATGGGAAATTGTAATTTGTTGCCCCTGTGCCCCAATCTATTATGAATACTGCTAATAGTAACCTTATTAAAATAGCTGATGATATATTTTCTAGGGCCAATTAGATAACATTAGAATTAAGTATAATTTATTAATTAAATATTAGAGTCTTACACTGTGATTTCAACCAGGTCTTCTGGAAATGATTCTTACTCTTGCCCTTGATATGCACAACCCTCAAGTAAAAACAGAAAACTCCCTATTCCCTGAACCTTTCTTAATTTTAATTTTGCCTGTATTATTTCTTTCCTATTTCGGAGAAAAAGTTATAAGCCTAAAGGCATATATTCAAAATCATAAAATTCTGAGTTTAGTGACATAAACATGTCTCTTAAAAAGCTAGAAAAATAACAGCAAATTAATCCTAAAGAAAATAGAAGAAAGTAAATTACAAAGCTAGGGACAAAAGTCAATGAAAAAGAAGCATAACATGCATAAATAAAATCAACAAAGGTGAAAGTTGGTTTATTGAAATGTTTGATAAATTGACAACATTTTGATAAGACTAGTAAGACTAATAAAAATGTGTATAATTTATATATGTCATATTTATTATTATAATAGCTAAAAAAGCAATGACTTAACAGACTCCACAGATACTAAAAGGGTAATACGGATAATCTATATAAAAGGAAATATTATATTAGGCAGTGACCACATATATATGACCATATATATATTTTTTCTCCCCCAAAAGTGACACTAGTTGAAATTCAAAATTTTATATCTACTAAAGAAATTGAAACTCCAAAATCCTTTCCTCAAAAAACTAGAATTCATATAATTTTATTAGTGAATTTTTCTAAATAGTTAAGGTCAAAAACAAAACACCATTTTTACAAGCATTTTTCTTGAGACTAAAAAAAAGGGAACACTAATACTTGTTAGAAGTCAGCATAATTTTTATACCAAATCGTAACAAGAATATTACAGAAAGGAAAATTACAAGTTAGTCTTTTTCTGTATCTGAACATGCATGCCTATGTGCATACAGCCTAAATGAAAAATTTCAAATAAGTTCCAGTAATATATCAAGAGGATAATATTTTATGATGAAGTGGGACCTATTGCAGTAATGTAAGTTTGGTTTAGTGTTTAAAACAGTCATTGCATCTTACCTCATTCAAAGAATATTTTAGTATATGTGCTGCCGAAGCGAGCACAACCTCATTCAAAGAATAAAGGAAAGAACTCAAATGGTCATTTCAACAGATGCAGGAGAAACATCTGATAGATTCAGCCCATGTTTAAAACTGTTTAAAAATATAGAAAATTTTGAATGGAATGGAACTTTTAATTTGATATATTTTATTTAAAAACACTTAGAGAAGCCATTTTTCTTAATGGTTATATATTGAAAAATTTTATTCTAAGACTGGGAAAATATAAAGGATGTCTGCTAAGACTAAGTATATTCAATACTATATTTGAGTTATGCAATAAGCTAGGAGAGAAAAGATACAGACATTAGAAAGGAATAAATGAAACTAATGAATATAACATTATAAGTTTTACAGAAAATCCAAAAGAATCTACAGATTCTATTAAAAAAAAAATCAATAGTTAATTTAATCAAAGTTTTAAAATGAAAGTATTCAGAATTCAATGAGTATTTCTGTATACTCTCAGCAAGTAATTGGAAAATAAAACAAATATTTAACTCCATAGCATCTAAAGGAAATGAAATAACTAGATATAAGTAATAGAAGCTGTGCAGGTCCTCTAAACTGGAAAACAAGCGAACAAACAACTGTATTGAGAGAAACTAAAGAAAAACTAAAGTCTCCTCTGTTTTATTTTCAAAATTTGTATCTTTCCATTCAGATTTTCAGCAGGTTTTTAAAACTGGAAATTGACAAGATGATTTTAGAATATATGTAGAAATGAAAACGGTTAAGAAGGTAAAATTATTTGTATCAGCTTTTTATTTTTATAAGTTACAACAAATTTGGCAGCTTAAAATCTATTTGTTAGCTCACGGTTTGGGTAGGTCAGAAAAACAAACACTGTTCATCTGGGTTCTCTGCTTAGGGTCTCACTAGGCTGCAATCAAGGTGTCAGCCAGGCTGCCTGCTCATCTGAGAACTGATGGAAATGGGAAGAATCCCATTTCCAAGCTCAATTCAGGTTGTTGTCAGAATTCATTTCCCAGCAGCTGTGAAGCTGAGACCCCAGTTCTCTTGCTGGCTGTTAGTCAAGGGTGATTTTCAGCTTCCCAAAGTTATCCTCATGTCCTAGATATATTGACCCTCAAGTAACATAGCAGCTTATGTCTTCAAAGGTGGCAGGAGAATCTTTCTCCTATTTGCTACGCGATAGTCTCACATAATTCAGTGTAATCACAGGAGTGATAATCCCATTGTTGTCCATACAACGTAAGCAAATCAAGGGAGCCATTATTCCATTGTGTTCCGAGGTCCTGCCCCTGTCAAAGGGACAGTACTCTGCAGGGTCTGTTCACCAGGAGTTGGGAAACTCCAGGGCTATCTTAGAATAATGCCATCCTTATTTCATAAGAATAGGAACTGGAGGTCCTATACCACCAATCTTAAAGGCTAATTATAAAAGTTAATTAATAATGTCTATTATTGGTTCCAGGACAGACCAATATAAGATAGAAGAAAATTTAGCAATAGGAAAGACACCCCCACACATAGAACTGCTATTTGGTTTAAAGTATGCTTTGAAGAAACGATGGTGTGTAGTGTTGTGTCAATTGGGTAGTTACTCTGAAAAAAAAAAAAAAGAAAGAAAACAAGCACGTTTTTACCCTACCTTACACCATACAGAAAACTTAATTCCAAGTGGATTGGGTGTTTAAATGTGAAAATTAAAACAATAAAATTTATGGGAGATAACATATAGTAATTTCTTCAGGACCCTAAGTTAAGCAAAGATATTTTGAGGAGGAAACAAAAAAGCATTAATCTTAAAACTTTGGTAAATTTGGCTATTTTATTTTAAAGATTTTATTTATTTATTTGATAGAGCACAAGCAGGAGGTAATGGCGGAAGGAGAAGGAGAAGCAGCAGACTCCTTGCTCAGCAGAGCAGGAGGTAGGACCCCAGTATCATTACCTGAGCTGAAGGCAGGTGCTTAACAGACTGAGCCACCAAGGCACCCCAAATTTGGCTATTTTAAATTAATAATTTATATTTGTCAAAAGTACCATTAGAAGTGAAAGTACAATGTACAAAGTAGAAGAAGCTATTTTCATATTTTAGGAAATCTTATCACAGTGTTTCAAAAATTTCTGCAAAGTAATAGCAAACTTAGATATCTCCATTTAAAAGATTACATAGTAGACTTCAGGAGTAAAACAAAAGAGTATCTAAGTAGCCAATAAACCTGAAAATCTGTTTAATTAATTATTAGTAATATGTAAATTAAACCCACAATATTATACTACTACGTATCCTTTGGAATGGCTAAATTTTTTCCCCTTTTATTTTATTTCTTTTCAGTGTTCCAGAATTCATTTTTTATGCACCATACCTAGTGCTCCATGCAATACGTGCCCTCCATAATACCCATCACCAGGCTCACCCAACCTCCTACCCCTCTCCCCTCCATAACTCTCAGTTTGTTTCTCAGAGTACACAGTCTCTCATGGTTTGTCTCCCCCTCCAATTTCCCCCAGCTCACTTCTCCTTTCCATCTCCCAATGTCCTCTGTATTATTCCTTATGGTCCACAGGTAAGTGAAACCATATGATAATTGACTCTCTCTGCTTGACTTATTTCACTCAGCATAGTCTCTTCCAATCCCATCCATGTTGATACAAAAGTTGGGTATTCATCCTTTCTGATGGAGGCATAATTCTCCATTGTATGTATGAACCATATATCTTCTTTATCCATTTGTCCGTTGAAGGGTATCTTGATTTTTTCCACAGTTCAGCAACTATGCCATTGTTTCTATGAACATTGGGGCACAGATGGTCTTTCTTTTCACAACATCAGTATCTTTGTGGTAAATATCCAGTAGTGCAATTGCAGGGTCATAGGGAAGCTCTGTTTTTAATTTCTTAAGGAATCTCCACACAGTTTTCCAAAGTGGCTGCACCAACTTTCATTCCCATCAACAGTGTAAGAGGGTCCTCCTTTCTCCACATCCTCTGCAACACATGTTGTTTACTGTCTTGTTGATTTTGGCCATTCTTACTGGTATAAGGTGGTATCTCAACGTGGTTTTATTTGAATCTCCCTGATGGCTATTAATGATGAACGTTTTTTCATGTGTCTGTTAGCCATTTGTATGTCTTCTTTGGAGAAGTGTCTGTTCATGTCTTTTGCCTATTTTTTGACGTGATTTTCTGTTTTGTGTGTGTTGAGTTTGAGGAGCTCTTTCTAGATCTTGGATATCAGCCCTTTGTCTGTAGTGTCATTTGCAAATATCTTCTCCCATTCCATGGGTTGCCACGTTGTTTTGTTGACTGTTTCCTTTGCTGTGCAGAAGCTTTTGATCTTGATGAAGTCCCAAAAGTTCATTTTCGCTTTTGTTTCCTTTGCTTTTGGAGACATGTCTTGATAGAAGTTGCTGTGGCTGATGTGGAAAAGGTTACTGCCTATGTTCTCCTCTAGTATTTTGATAGACTCCTGCTTCATGTTGAGGTCTTTTCTTCATTTCGAGTTTATCTTTGTGTATGGCGTAAGAGAATGGTCGAATTTCATTCTTACACGTAGCTGTCCAATTTCCCAGCACCATTTATTGAAGAGACTGTCTTTTTTCCACTGTATGTCTTTTCCTGCTTTGTCGAAGATCATTTGACCATAGAGTTGAGGGTCCATATCTGGGCTCTCTACTCTGTTCCACTGGTCTATGTGTCTCTTTTTGAGCCAGTGCCATGCTGTCTTAATGATCACAGCTTTGTAGTAAAGCTTGAAATCAGGCAACATGATGTCCCCAGTTTTGTTTTTCTTTTTCAATATTTCCTTGGTGATTGGGGTCTTTTCCGGTTCCATACAAGTTGTAGGATTGTTTGTTCTAGCTCTTTGAAAAATACCAGTGGAATTTTGATTGGGATGGCATTGAAAGTATAGACTTCTCTAGGCTGTATAGACATTTTAACAATGCTTATTCTTCAGAGCCATGAGCATGGAATGCTCTTCCATCTTTTTGTGTCTTCTTCAAATTCTTTCATGAGTGTTCTGTAGTTCCTCAAGTACAGATCTTTTACCTCGTTGGTTAGGTTTATTCCCAGGTATCTTATAGTTCTTGGTGCTATAGTAAATGGAAGCAACTCTCTCATTTCTCTTTCTATAATTTCATTGTGAGTGTATATGAAAGCAACTGATTTCTGTACATTGATTTTGTATTCTGCCACATTACTGAATTGCTGTATGAGTTCCAGTAGTTTGGGGGGGAGTCTTTTGGGTTTTCCATATAAAGTATCATGTCATCTGTGAAGAGAGAGTTTGACTTCTTCTTTGCCATTGTGAATACCTTTTATTTATTTTTGCTGTCTGATTACTGTTGCTAGAACTTCTAGTACTATGTTGAACAACAGTGGTGAGAGTGGGCATCCTTGTTGTGTTCCTGATCTCAAAGGGAAGCCTGTCATTGAGGATGGTATCTGCTGTGGGTTTTTCATAGATAGATTTTATGAGGTTGAGGAATGTTCCCTCTATCCCTGTACTTTGAATCCTGTTAATCAGGAATGGACGCTGTATCTTGTCAAATGCTTTTTCTGCATCAATTGAGAGGACCAGGTGGTTCTCTCTTCTCTTATTGATTTGTTCTGTCACATTGATTGATTTGCGAATATTGAACCACCCTTGCATCCCATGGATAAATCCCACCTGGTCATGATGGATATTCTTTTTAATGTACTACTGGATCCTATTAGCTAGAATCTTGTTGAGAATCTTGGCATCCATATTCATCAAGGATATTGGTCTGAAATTCTTTTTGGTGGGGTCTTTGCCTGGCTTGGGGATCAGGATAATGCTGGCTTCATAGAAAGAGTCTGGAAGTTTTCCTTCTGTTTCTATTTTTTGAAACAACTTCAGGAGAATGGGTATTATTTCTTCTTTGAATTTTTGGTAGAATTCTCCAGGGAATCCATCGGGTCCTTAGACTCTTGCTTTTTGGGAGGTTTTTGGTCTCTTCAATCTTTTTACTAGATATTTTTCTATTCAGGTTGTCAATTTCTTCCTGATTCAGTTTTGGAAGTTTATAGGTTTCCAGGAATGCATCCATTTTGTCTAGGTTGCTTAACTTTGTTGGCATATATCTGTTGATAATAATTTCTAATGATCGTTTCTATTTCCTTGGTGTTAGTCGTGATCTCTCCTTTTTCATTCATAATTTTATTAACTTGGGTCCTCTCTCTTTTCTTTTGGATTAGTTTGGGCAGCAGTTTATTGGTCTTATTGATTCTTTCAAAAAACCAGCCTCTAGTTTCGTTGATGTGTTCTACTGTATCTCTAGTTTCTGTCTCATTGAGCTCTGCTCTAATCTTGATTATTTCCCTTCTTGTGTGGGGGGTTGGTTTAATTTGTTGTTGATTGTCCAGTTCTTTAAGGTGTAAAGAGAACTGGTGTATTCAGGATTTTCCAGTTTTTTTTTTTTTTTTTTTTAGGAATTCTTGGATGGCTATGTATTTCCCACTTAGGACTGCCTTTGTTGTATCCCATGGGTTTTGGACCAATGTGTCTTATTCTCAGTGGTTTCCATGAATTGTTTAAGTTCTTTGATTTCCTGGTTGATCCAAATATTCTTAAGCAGGGTGGTCTTTAGCTTCCAAGTGTTTGAATTCCTTCCATACTTTTTTTTTGGTTGAGTTCCAGTTTCAAAACATTGTGGTCTAAGAATATGCAGGGAATAATCTCAATCTTTTGGTATTGGTTGAGCCATGATTTTGACCCAGTATGTGGTCTCTTCTGCAGAAAGTTCCACATGTATTCGAGAAGAATGAGTATTCTATTGTTTTAGGGTGGAATGTTCTGTATATATCTATGAGGTCCATCTGGTCCAATGTGTCATTCAATGCTCTTATTTCTTTATTGATTTTCTGCTTCAATGATCTGTCTGTTACTGAGAGTGGTGTGATAAGATCCCATAATATTAATGTATTCATATCAATATGACTCTTAATCTTGATTAACAGTTGACTTATGCAGTTGGCTGCTCCTGTACTGGGGGCATAAATATTTACAATTGTTAGATCTCCTTGATGGATAGGCCCTTTAAGAATTATGAAGTGTCCTTCTTTATTTCTGACTATAGTCTTTAGTTTAAATCTAATTTATCTGAAACGAGAATTGCTATCCCAGCTTTCTTTTGAGGCCCATGGGCATGAATAAGGCTTCTCCATCCCTTCACTTTCAGTCTGGATGTATCCTTAGGTTCAAAATGGGTCTCTTATAGACAGTATTTGGATGGGTCCTGCCGTTTTATCCAATCTGCAACCTCATGTTGTTTTATGGGAGCGTTGAGGCCATTCATGTTGAGAGTGGTTGTTGAAAGGTATGTTTTTATTGACATGATGTTGTCTGTGAAGTCCTCGTTTCTATAGATTGTCTCTGTAAATTTCTGTTCTGTGACACTCTTGGGTTCTTTCTTGTTTTATAGAACCCCCCCTTAATATTTCTTGTAGTGTGGGCTTGGGGGTCACATATTCTTTTAAACCTTACTGGTCCTGGAAGCTTTTTATCTCTCCATCCTTTTTTTTTTTTTTTTTAAGATTTTATTTATTTACTTGACAGAGATGACAAGCAGGCAGAGAGGTAGGCAGTGAGAGGAGGGAAGCAGCCTCCCTGCTGAGCAGAGAGCCCGACTTGGGGCTCAATCCCAGGATCCTGGGATCATGACCCCAGCTGAAGGCAGAGGCTTTAACCCACTGAGCCACCCAGGCGCCCCTCTCCATCCATTTTGAATGTCAGCCTTGCTGGATAAAGTATTTTTGGCTGCATGTTCTTCTCATTTAGTGTAGAATGTGTAAAATTCAACAACAACAACAACAAAATTGTTGCTCACAGTCTTGGATATTATGTAGAATAATCAGAAATCTCTTACATTATTGTCAGAATGTAATCTGATAGAACCACTTTAGAGAAAAGCATGGTTGTGTCTACAAAGCTATCATGTTGCAAACCTTATTATTCAGGCATACCACTTCTAGGAAGTTATTCTTCTATATGCATCAAAAGGTAGAATATTTACAGCAGCACTATTTGCATTTGCCCCAATTTGGAAACAATCCATATGTTTATCAGTGGTAGAATGGACAAGTAAATTATGGTGTATTCATATAATGGAATATAAATGAGGGATAGCAATTCATGAATTATTGCTACATTCAAGAAGATGAATCTCATAGATATTGAACTAGAGAAATCATGTGCAAGAACACAAATTTCTCTATGATTCAATTACATGAATTATAAGAATAGGAACATCACAGTTGATTGTGATAGAAGTCAGGATAGAGATTACTCTTCATGATGGAAGGAAAGAAACTCAGTGGGCCGTATCAGAGCCTCTGTGCTGAGAAGTCTGATCACAGTTATACAAGGATGGGCATGTTGTGAAAATGTGTTGAGCTATACTTTTGTGGCCTATGCATATCTCAGTATATATGATATATTTTAAAAAACACTGTCTTAAAAAGTAATCTTCGGGCACCTGGGTGGCTCAGTCAGTTAAGCAGCTGCCTTCTGCTCAGGTCATGATCCCAGGGTCCTGGGATGGAGCCCCACATAGGGCTCCCTGCTCAGCAGGGAGTCTGCTTCTCCCTCTGCCTGCCGCTCTGCCTGCTTGTGCTATCTCTCTGTCAAATAAATAAATAAAATCTTTAAAAAAAAAAAAAAAGTAGGGGCGCCTGGGTGGCTCAGTGGGTTAAAGCCTCTGCCTTCAGCTCAGGTCATGGTCTCAGGGTCCTGGGATCAAGCCCCGCGTCAGGCTCTCTGCTTGGCGGGGAGCCTGCTTCCTCCTCTCTCTCTCTCTGCCTACTTGTGATCTCTCTCTCTCTGTCAAATAAATAAATAAAATCTTTAAAAAAAAAAAGTAATCTACTCTGTAGGGTAGGTTGTAGGTAGTATTATTTAACTTTAAATTTTCATTAAATTTATACACACTTTAAAAGTTTATAATTAACTGTAATAGTTAAAATAAGTTATTTGTTAATGCATTTATTTGTTCCTTAAATACGAAAATCAAGCCTTATGCTTCTAGAAGTAGACTAGAGAATACATGATATAATTACAAATTATTCATTTTACATCATGACAGTGAGAGGCTTCTTGTCAGCCTGAGTCTTGATGCTGACAGTAACGTTAAACAATTAATTCCCATGTTTGCCAAAGTGTACCATGTTTTTGGTCATATGGGCAATATATTAGTCTTATTCTTTCCCCCTCCCAATATAAAAGCAATATATGCTTGAGAAATTTCCCGTGTCAGTATATGTAATGCCTTTACATTGACTGCATGAAAACTTAAATTTCAATGTTGACTTTGAGTTTAAGATTTTTGTAGTTCTGAATTAGTTTGTCCATCAAATAAGCACATCTCTAATTAAGAAAGATAACACTTGGTGACTTTACATCAAGTACCCATAAAACATTTTTAACTGGGGTTGCAGCTTTTTAGAAGTATTGCTTTATACTTTGTGCTAGTCTGACATTTAAAAGATTAGGAAAAATGGTTTATTTCATTTCCAGAAACCCTCCTTAGTCCATTTATGTTTATTTCTGATACGTGGTGACAAGTAAACTTTGCACTTCAGTGGACTCATTTTTTTTTTAAAGACTTTATCTATTTATTTGACAGAGATCACAAGTAGGCAGAGAGAGAGTGGGGGGAAGCAGGCTCTCCACCGAGCAGAGAGCCCAATGTGGGGCTTGATCCCAGGACCCTGGGATCATGACCTGAGCCAAAGGCAGAGTCTTTAACCCACTGAGCCACACAGGTGCCCCAGTGGACCCATTTTAAGAAAACTTTCTCCCATCTTATAAAGGTAAAAATTTCTCCAAGGGTTATAGAATTTAGAGTTTACAAAGCATTCATCCGTAAAAATTTGTAGAAATATGGTAAACTGTAAAAGCTATGGTATTTAATTCTAACTATACTTACTTACCCTTATACATAGCCTTAATGCTTTATTTATTTATTTATTTTAGGCTTAATGCTTTAGGAATAAAATATTGAAATTTTATAAAAGTCTGTAATGTTCTTACAAAATTATGTCAGATTTTTTAAAAATTCATTTTTTTGCTTTAAAACATATCAGACTCTAATGTATTTTTATCTGTGTATTTTTTAAGTAAAGATTTTAAGAAATTAGGATGCAAAATATATTTTTATTCCTAGCCTAATGAAAGAAAAAATCAGCATGGATAGAAACATATTCCAGATAACTGAAGCCTAACTAACTAGACCTCAAAATGTTAAATTTTATTATTTTTAATGGAAATAAGGATGAACTATTTCAAAAATCTTTCTGCCTTCTTTGAAACTAGTGAGGATACTTTGGCCATTTCTAGATGTCTTAGATATCTCAGGCTGCTATAACAAAAATGCCATGGAATGGGTGCCTTAATAAACCGCAGAAATACAGATGTTGGAAGTCCAAGATCAGTGTATCAACGTAGTCATGTTCCGGTGAGAACTCTCTTCTGGGTTGCACTGCTAGATTCTCATTTTATCCTCACATGACAGAGTAGAGAGGGGAAGCAAGTTTTCTTACAAGGGTACTAATCCCGTTCTCATGACCTTATCTGGTACTAATTATCTCTCAAAGACCCTACCTCTTTATACCCTGATATTAAATTGAGAGGTAGGGTTTCAGCATATGAGCTGGGGGGACAAAAACAGTCAGTCTATAGTACTTGGTGACTGAAATGGCTTAGCATTCTTCTATATGTTATCTAATCTGAGTCTCTTTTATAACTGTAGCATATCTTTCACCAGTCTACAGTTTTTTTGAACTAAATTATAGTAGTATAACTTTTTCCAATTTAGGCATTTGAAATAATAAGTTTTGGGAAATATTTAAGTATTATCAAATTTAGTGAAAAAACATTTATTGAATAATTTTTATATGCTGAACCCTATGCTAAGTGTTCCAAGTGTGCTAAGTGTGCTAAGGGATATAAAGATGATTTGGGGGTACCTTAGTGGTTCTGTTGGTTAATCATCTGGAACTGAGCCCTGAATGGGGCTCCCTACTCAGCAGGGAGTCTGCTTGTCCCTCTCCCCATGCTTATTCTCTCTCAAATAAATAAATAGAATCTTTTTAAAAAAAATAAATATGAATTGTGGTGTGCCTTCGTGGCGCAGTGGGTTAAGCCTCTGCCTTTGGCTTAGGTCATGATCTCAGGGTCCTGAGATCCAGCCCCGCATCGGGCTCTCTACTCAGGATGGAGCCTGCTTCCCCCTCTCTCTCTGCCTGTCTCTCTGTCAAGTAAATAAATAAAATCTTAAAAAAATTAAAAATAAAAAAAATATTAATTGAAAAGGGCCCTAATCTAAAAAGCACATGATGGCAATGTTTAAATAAATGTTAAAAAGGTATAAGTTCTATCACATTGGTATGTACTAAGTATAGTGATAGTAGAAAACAGAGTGATCTACCTAAGGGGAAAGAGGAGACAATTTTGCTGGGGTTTTCTTCCTAAGTTTAGAACCATGACACTTTCAGGATTCATAAAATCAGTCCAGTAGGTTATGATCAGTATTAAAAATAATAGATGAATAGAAAATATGAGCTTTATCACATGTAGTAAGATTAAGGATTTTTATATGAAACTTTGTCATCCCCCCCCCCCGCCATTGTCTTTTATTGGATGTTAATTCTCAATTAGGATATGAAAGGATTCAAGGGTTGCAGGGCAAAAGTCATAGTCAGGAATGCAGAATGTTCACTGCTGGGTCCTCTCCAGTGGTTCTTGCACAGCTGATCACCTTTGAGTTCCTTGTAAGGAGACTGTGGTTGAAAAGCATGTAAGCTGCCAGCACCGTAGAAATCCCAGTGACACTCCCTTTCTTCGTATTGACATACTTGTAATTCTGGTAGTAACCTCTTTGAAATGCTCCAACAGTGCTTTTAGGGGTGAAATCCCTCATGAGCATCCAGCTTGGCAGCTTTCCTAGTTTGACATCTGTGATCTTCTTCTCTTTCACTGGTACAGATTAGAGTATCTTGGAGTCCTGGGTGTTCGCTCTGATGGGCTGCTGAAACTTTCTTATACACATATGTTCAGGCATACATGCACATATTGTATACTTGTATCTTTAAAGTATGTATCTTTTGGGGAGCTAAGATCTAAAAAGTTTTGAAGGTATTTCTTTGTGGCGCCTGGGTGGCTCAGTGGGTTAAGCCTCTGCCTTCACCTCAGGTCACAATCTCAGAATGAGACAGGAGCAGGAGGGGTCGGGAACACAATCCTTAAACTCCCAAGCAATTAGTGGGAAGAAAGAGATTTGGTAGAAGAAGAGCAAGAATGCTTTGAAATGCTTCTGGAGCACTTGGAACTGCTGTTGAGAATGAATGACTTGGAATGTCATGTGTGATGCCTCTTCCCCATTTTCTTTTGATGCTGTCTGCCCAAGAATTTCAATAAAAATATTATAGTATGAAGACTATATAAAGTCAAAAATGATCCAGGAGTTAGATAGGAGGTTGTAAGAAACTAATAGGGCCCTGTTTTTGTCCTATTAATTAATTTTCAGCGTGATAGGAAGAATATTACAATTTTTGAATCAGAAGACTGAATCTTGACAAACATATTGATATCTACGCTAAGGTGTAAAGTCAAGAGTAACTGGAAAAATTATCTTATGAGGCAGCAACAGAAGCAATATCTAAGGTCAGGAAAAGACATGAAGTGACTATGGATGTCCCTGGCCACAGGCAAAGAAATGGGAAGGAAAAAGGGATCAGAGGCACTTATGGTAAAGGGGACCAATATTAGTTCATTTATTTATCAGTCATTTGCAGCACACAGGATAATTATGTGATATATTTATCTCAGTAATATTAATTAGTTAAACCTTAATCTAAATGAATCTTCAAAGTTGTTTTGTTTTTCAGTTACTTCTGCTCAGCACCTGTCTGAATGTAATTAATAAAACACATTATCATAAGTATCTAATCAAATCTTACACACTGTCATACATAATCCATTCCCTCATGGAAAGTTTCTGACTTGAAACTGTTCTAGTTATTCATTTCGAAATATTACTGTGTTGCATTAAGCTAAACTTTTCTATTCTCCTATATTTTGATGACCCATTACCAGCTCAGCCTTGAGCAAACCAGCTGGCATAGTCCATGGACATTAGGAAATAACCAGCGCTTCAATTTGGTTATGTTTCTGTTTGATATGGGCTGAAAATACTGCAAAAAGTTTTATACATATATAAAATTTACTTTTACTCTCTGTGTGTCTTAGTTTTCCTCTTAGATTAATTATTTTTCTTTTGGATGCATTTGAATCATATGTATGTCTGAAAATAACTATGTATGTACATATATATAAGTATACATAGCATGTGTGTGTATATAAATATATAAAGCTTTCACATTCTTGTCAATGTCAATATTCACAATTATTTAATAGATTGATAGAGCCAGAAAACAAAACTCATGAGCTTTATTAGATGATAGGTGTATCTACATATTTTTTCTATCAAAGCAGGTGTTTTCCTTGGCTCATATTGCATATATTTAATTCATTTAAGTATTTGTATCATGCTGGATCTTAGGCACACAGATTTAAATCAGTTTATCTTCTCAACCTCCTCCTTAGTTGAGATCCCATTTTTTTCTTTAATCTTCCATTTCAGTTTTCCTTTAATCTTCCATTTCTTCCTTTTCTTCTCATCATAAAAACATTATCACAATTTAAATGCTTAACCTGCAAATCTTCCATCTCTATTTACTGATATACATATGTGAGACTACTTAATGCTGTATCATATGTACTTTTTAAAAATTATATAAATTGGGTGAGCCTGGGTGGCTCAGTCAGTTAAGCTGCTGTCTTTGGCTCAGGTCATGATCCCAGGGTCCTGGGATCAAGTCCCACATCGGGCTCCTTGCTCAGCAGAGAGCCTCCTTCTCTTTCTGCCTCTGCCTGCCACTCTGCTTGCTTGTGCTCTCTCTCTGATAAATAAAATCTTTAAAAAAATTGTGTAAATTTAGGGGCACCTGGGTGGCTCAGTGGGTTAAGCCGATGCCTTCAGCTCAGGTCATGATCTCAGGGTCCTGGGATCGAGTCCCACATCGGGCTCTCTGCTCAGTGGGGAGCCTGCTTCTTCCTCTCTCTCTGCCTGCCTCTCTGCCTACTTGTGATCGCTCTCTGTCAAATAAATAAATAAAATCTTTAAAAAAAATTATGTAAATTTAGTGCACACGTTCTATTGCAACTTGATTTTTCTATCAGCATTTTCTGTTTGAGATAATCCAAGCTGATAAAAACATATTTTGTTATATATTTCATTAATTACATCATGTTATTTCACATTTTATCAATCCATTGAACTCACTGAAGCATATTGTTTCTTAGGATGCCACAGTGGCTATCCTCACACATACCTCCTTTTGTACAACATACAAATTTCTTTAGGATATATATGTAGAAGAGTATTTCTAGGACCTAAAGGTAAATGCATTTTCACTTTACTTAAGCTACCAAATGGTTCTTTAATACGACTGTGTTATAGGTTTATCATCAGCATATATGAGTTTCTCTTTTCCCTATACTCTCAAACATTGATGAAATCACACTTCTAAAATTTCCCTACCCAGTGGGTGAAAAATGTTTTCTCCTCGTTCCAGTTTGCATTTCTTTTGAGTACTAGTGAGCTTGAGCTTTATGGTTCACCTAGGAATTGCCTCCTCATAGTCTCTGCCGTATGTCTATAGTTACCAATTCTTTTTTTTTTTTTTTTTCAAAAAAAAAGTCACTGTTCAAATTTTATTTGGTATTTTAGTTGGTACAACACTTCGTTGGTTTCATGGTCTTTTTACATTATATGGCAATGTACACTATATTCTGACATACATGGTACACGAAGTAAGATCCTTTGGAACAGGTATGCACAATACATGCAATAATGAATTTATACATTGGAGCCCAGGATGTGACTGACTGGGAAAGATGGACTAGGCATGTTGGGTGTTGGATGAAGGAACCAGAAGTCCTAGAACACACAGGAAATACGCATCTGGTTGGAAGAGCACCTGCTGCATATGCAATATTGGCAGTGGTGCCTCTGAGATGAACCCATTTAGGACTACAAAGGCAAGTATCATCCAGCATTAGGGTATAGCTGCAGGGTTTGCTGGGCCATTCCTATTTAGAACTTTAGGAAACCGATGTTTTTTCCTTAGGCCATTTTGATATTATTTAAGTAACAGATCAAATAATAAGGACGATGTACATAACCTCCAACTAAAACCCTGTCGTAGTCTAGACAGTGAAGTGGTACATTAGAAAACTTTAAAACTGCAGCTCCTTTTGGATCCCCCAGAGTGTGTCTGCACTCTTCTTCAAACGGGCCTCCTCCTCAGAAGTTAGAGTCACCTTCACAACATCTGAAATTCCATTCTGTCCCAAGATGCAAGGAACACTAAGGAAGACATCATCTTTTATTCCATAGAGACCCTTAATCATGGTGGAAATTGGATGCACCCGCCTAAGATTCTTCATTATACTTTCTGCCAAATCTGCCACAGACAGTCCAATGGCCCAGGAAGTGTAGCCTTTCAGTTTGATCACCTCATAGGCACTGTCAACCACCTGTTTGTGAACCTCTTTCCACTGTTCCTTATCTGCATCAGTGCCTAAGTCAGGGTGCAGATTCTTCAGAGAGACACCAGCAATGTTTACTCCACTCCATACAGGCACACTGGAGTCTCCATGCTCCCCGAGGATCCACCCATGACAGCTTAATGGGTGAACTCCCAGTCTTTCCCCCATTAGGGGGGAAAGATTACCCATTAGGTAACAGAACCGGGCTGAGTCGAGATTGCAACCACTTCCAATAACACGGTTTTTGGGAAAGCCACTTATCTTCCAAGCCACATAGGTCAAGATATCCACTGGATTGGAAACAACAAGCAACTTGCAGTTTGGGCTGTATTTGACAACATTAGGAATGATGAATTTAAAGATGTTCACGTTACGCTGGACCAAATTAAGACGGCTTTCTCCCTCTTGCTGACGTGCCCCAGCTGTGATAATAACCAGCTTGGAGTTTGCAGTCACATTATAGTCTTTGCCAGAGACAATTTTTGGTGTTCTAAGGAAAAGGCTTCCATGCTGAAGATCTATCATCTCTCCCTTCAGTTTGTCTTCCATGACATCAACAAGAGCAAGTTCATCTGCCAAGTCCTTCATTAAGATACTGATGGCACAAGCCATGCCAACAGCACCAACCCCAACAACTGTAATCTTATTTTGGGGAACATGTTCTTCCTTAAGAAGATTCTGAATCAGCTGATCTTTCAGAGTTGCCATTTTGGACTTAGAACCAAAAGGAATCGGGAGTGCACGTCGGGAGGGCGGGCGTCAGCGGCGCGTGAGAATGGATCCAGACTTGGCAGCAGCGGCTCCGACACCTATAGTTACCAATTCTTATTTATGTAAATTTGTATATTCATTTTAATTTGTGCTTTCTCACTACCAGTCATGTGTTTTCAAACATAAAATATTTTCTTCATCTATGATATTCTTTTATAGTTAATCACATTAGCTCTTTTAACCTTCTGAAGTGTTAGGTACATTTTATTTATTTATTTTTTATTTATTATTTTTTAAAAGATTTTATTTATTTGAGAGAGAGACAGTGAGAGAGAGCATGAGAAGGGAGAAGGTCAGAGGGAGAAGCAAACTCCTCGGAGCTGGGAGCCCGATGCAGGACTTGATCCCAGCACTTCAGGGTCATGACCTGAGCCCAAGGCAGGAGCTGAAGGCAGTTGCCAAACCAACTAAGCCACCCAGGCACCCTGTTACATACATTTCAGTTTGTCCCAACAGAGTTTGTTTTGTAGTGATTTCACTGGAGTTCTCTCTAAAACTTGCACAGATTTCCCCAGTATTGACTGTGTGTAATATGGGGGGCTTTCCTTTCTTCCTATGTGATTCAAAAAAAACGATCTTTCTGCTGTAGATTTCTGATTGCATTGCATTGTAAACTAAGAATTTATCCCCCCCTTTTTTAGGATTTATCCTGTAACATGGAAATTATGATAATTTCTTGAGACAGCCACTATTCTCTATTATGTGGCCAATATTTCTTAATATTTTTATTATGTGGTAAAAATTTTAATTTCCTATTCCTTAGGTATAAATTATATTATAGAACTATAATATAAATCATATTATTTCTAATTTTTTGTCTGCTTGGTATATTGACTTAGGGGAGAAATATGTTAATTATGAAACTGATCATTATCCTCTTTGTGCTGGTCCACATCATCCTCTTCTTCTCTCTCTTTTAGGTTAGTATTTGCCTGATATGTATTATTTCTATTGTTTTATCTTCCAATTATAAAGGAGAATATTTAATATATTCTATCCCTTAGCATATTTTTATATTCATGCTTATTACTTCCCTTCCTTTGTCCCTTCCACTTCTTACCCTTTTCTCCTTTCTTCTCCAACGTAGATCCAGTATTTTTAACCTCTTGGATTTTAGTTCTGGACTTTTATGGAAAAAAACTATTATTACTGGGTAGGCATTAAACAAATTTTAATAATTTACTTTTGTTCCTTATATATCTTGATCTTCTAGATTCATTTTTTTCCTTCTTAGGTAGCGTCATTTAATAATCATTTTGGAGATTGTCTCTTGGTGATAAATTTTTTGAATCCTATATATATCTGACAGTAACAACTCATGTTTAAATATTACTCCAGCTGGAAATAGTTTTATTTTCAAAGGGTTTTGTTTTTTCAACTTTTAAGACTTTTTTGATTGCTGAGAATGTTGTTGAAGAGAAATCAGATGTCAATCTTATGCTAATTAACTGTAGGTATTTTAGCAAGCTCTTTCATATCTTTTTTTTTTTTTTCAGTTTTCCAAAGATTTATTGAAACAGAAACAAATCGGTCAGATACTTGTTGGAAAAAAGCAGTTTTAATGGTACTCAAAAATACTTTTTCAGAAATATTCTAGCACAAGTTTTCTTCATAAACTAGACTATGTTGTAAACTTTTTTCCAAATCTTTTAAGAGTGTTATTTCTTAAGAACTAGAGGTTATTCCTATTATAAATCGATCTTGCGCTCCTAAAAAACTGCAGAAAGTCATTTGAAAGCTGTTTCTTTAAGATATGGATTTATTTTTTTACTCTTGCTGGTAATAATTGCTGTACCCAATATGCGCAATCTTCACTCAAGGTCATCATGATGCTGGGAAGTTTCATTGATGACCTGTCCATCTCTAGTTTCAAGTGTCTTAATCAAAAGTGTCCTGGAGTGAGTGTCAAGCGGTTGGGGGCGTTGGTGAATCCAGATTGATTTCCCTCAGGTTCAGGGAAGGAAAGTTTGCAAGAGGCAGAGCAATCCTGCTCTCTTCACCTTCCAGCAGCTTCCTGTAGGAGGCAGTGTCAGTGTTGAGAACCGTCTTAACATTCAGCTGTCCTGGTATGCCGGAAGGTGAGGAACAGTGTGCCTGGCGTGCATCTGCTGCAGGACTCAGTATCCTTTTCACTGGCCGATGCCATGGACACTGAGTTCGGGAACACTTGTGCCAACGAGAATGTGGAGCTGCAGGAGCTGAATGACAACTTTGTCAACTACATCAGTGTGGGCTTCTTGTAGCAGCAGAACAAGATCCACCTGGCCGAACTGGAGCAGCAAAATGATCTGGGTAAGTTGCTCCTGGGGGACTCTGAGGAGGAGATTTGGGAGCTGTGCCTGCAGGTGGACCAGCTCACCAATGACAAGGCCCCTGTCAAGGTGGAGCAGGACACCCTGGCTGAGGACATCATGTGGCTGCAGGAGAAGTTGCAAGGGAAGATGATTAAGAAAGAGGAAGCCAAGAGCTCCCTGCAGTCTTTGAGACAGGGTGTTGACAAGTGCTTCTTTGGCATATCTTGACCTTGAGTATAAAGTGGAATACTTGCAAGAAGAGATTGCTTTTGGGGCACCTGGGTGGCTTAGTGGGTTGAAGCCTCTGCCTTCGGCTTGCGTCATGATCCCGAGGTCCTGGGATCGGGCCCAGCTTTGGGCTCTCTGCTCAGTCGGGAGCCTGCTTCCCTTCCTCTCTCTCTGCCTGCCTCTCTGACTACTTGTGATCTCTGTCAAATAAATGAATAAATAATAAAATCTTTAAAAAAAAAAAAAAAGAAGAGATTGCTTTTTTTGAAGAATCTACACGATGAGGAAATCCAGGAACTGCAGGCCCAGATTCAGGACCAGCATGCCCAACTCAATACATATGTTTCCAAGCCCAACCTCACGGCTGTCCTGCATGAGGTACTCCAGCAGTGTGAAAGCATGGCTATCAAGAACCTTCAGGAGGCCAAGGAATGGTACAAGTGCAAGATAGCTGAACTCTTAGAGGCTGCTAATCTTTAGTATCTTTTATAAGCTTTATTTATTTTTGATTTTATGAAATTTCACTTCCATGTATCTAGAAAGGGTTACTTTTAGTTTATTTCTTTTTCTTATATAAGCTTGTCCCATTTAAATAAGCTTTTTGAAAACAGCATACTTTAGTTCTGAGAATCCTTTACTATCAATTCTTCAAATATTTCCTTACTATCTTTTTCTGAACCTTTTATTAATAAAATATTAGACTTTAGCATTCATTCTTTATTTCTCCAGCTTTATTTTATATTTTTCTATTCTGCTATTTCTGCTTTGAACTGGGCAAATGATTCTAACTTGCTAATTGAATCTTTGTCTCTGCCTACATCCTGAGTACCTACTTTTTTTTTTTTTAATAAATTTGCTTTTTACTTTCAATATCTTTAATTATTTCTTCTGAACAGATCTTGGAACCCTGTACCATCACAGTTTCTGGATTGCTTCACATCCTATACTTATCTCCACTCTGCTTCAGTCTTAGTCACACTATGGATTATCTAAAATTTTAAAGAATAGAAATATGAAATTTTATTATTCTGTTGTAACAGCAACTTCCATCTGCTTAACTTTCACTCCTCTACACCTGTTCCTTGATCTCAGAGATAACTCTTGGGTATCTGTCTCTCCTATCTATCTATCCATTTCTCTGTCTTTTCATCTTGTCCTCTCTTTCATGCTAGGCATTAACCTGTGGTTGAACTTCACAACCAGACACATATTCTAACACATCTCTTTTAGAAACTAACAGGTAAACATAATAACCCCCAAGTTACCAGTACAATATATGGTTGAAGATGGAGCACATATAAAATTTCCTATTTATAAAAGCAGAAAGGTTCGTAATGATGACTATTCCAAATCATTTGCTGCATATGATAGAAACACAATCATTTTTCTGTCAGTAGAATGATTTACTGATCAAAATCTAGTTGGCTCTAGTCCTGTCCACTAGCAGACTCTTCATTTCTGGGTCTATATGACTTTATCAACAGATTTCCTATCAGTGCAGTTATGGACACCTAAGAATTATCATTGGAATTATGCAGTAGTAGGTTAGCAATACAGTTATACATACAGTCTCTGAGAGAACTGTGATCTGTTTTGTTTTTACCTTGTATTCTTAGGAAACTCTGTGGACTGGTAACTCAGTTGGAAACCTTGCCTCTTGGGAGTTATCAGTGCTAGAGTTAGTATATGGAAAGATGCTTGTCTTTAAATGTCTCATTTTTTTTCTATACTTACTTTTCTGGCTCTTTTTTAACATTTTTTGGAAAAAGTATGAGTGTGTGTATGTATATAATTATAATTTTTATGTTTTTAAATTAGTTTTCAAGGTATTGTATTTTTTTACATTTTAAATTGTTTATATTTATATTTAAAATATTTAATCCTAAAGATGTATACTTTTGCTTTATCTTTGCTTTTCGGGTTCGGCTTGTTGAAAAGAATATATATATATGTATATATATATACATATATATTACATAAAATCATGAATTCTTAAATTCAATGATGCTACCTTTACTTTTTTATTAGAAAATTAATCTGTGCATATCATTTAACATTGGTCAATTTTGCTTCAATTATATTTAATTATAAGTATTAAGTTCAAGTTTAGCTATGGTTATTATTTTTGTTAAGTACTAAAAATGATTAAATTCTACCTTTTTCTCTGAATATACTTTTGGGGAAGTCTATAAGCTTTGGCAGGTTTTGTTCTTATTAGCCTCAAAAACTGCAATTTACATTAGGATTTATACTTTTAATTTGAATCTTAGTTAATGTGTTATTGTAGTTTCTTGTTTAATAACAAAAATAAACATGTATTTTTCTCTAAGAATACAGTTTTTTTTTTTTAAGATTTTATTTATTTATTTGACAGAGAGAGAGATCACAAGTAGACGGAGAGGCAGGCAGAGAGAGAGAGAGAGAGAGAGGGAAGCCGGCTCCCTGCTGAGCAGAGAGCCTGATGTGGGACTCAATCCCAGGACCCCGAGATCATGACCCGAGCCGAAGGCAGCGGCCTAACCCACTGAGCCACCCAGGCGCCCCTAAGAATACAGTTTTTGGAAAACTATACATTTTGATGTTTTGTTTTGATTTTTGTTTATCTTTAAAAATTATGCAGTTAAGGGGCTGGGTGGGTCAGTCCATTAAGTGTCTGCCTTCAGCTCAGGTCATGATCCCCATGATGGGCTCCCTGCTCAGTGGGGAAACTGCTTCTCCCTCTGACCCCACCTTGCTTTCTCTCTCAAAAAAATAAAATCTTAAAAAAAAATTCTATAATTAATGTTTGGATTTACTTGTTGATCTAGACATTATATGGATTTTTTTTCCCTAAATGCAATTTTTCTTTTCTTTGTTTATAGTATTGTTATTAATTTCTGTTGCTTGCATACTTTTTTATTTTTGAAGTCAGTCAGTTTTATGGAAATATCGACATATACAGGGAAGTTAACTGTCCTAAGAGACAGTTTCATGAATTTTTATTAAGACGTAAATTTTCTTACTCTTATGAGCTCAAATCTTAGTTATTTTTTGCTTCTTAATCTAGAAAGTACTAAACAAGTATGTCATTATCTTCAATATTAAATACAGTTATCCTTTCTTTGTATTTGTTTCTTATTGATGTATGTCTGTAGTGAAGTACATATGCATTGGTGTCGATCAGTTGATTGATTTGCTATTTTTGTATCTGGTTGTTCCCAGAAGTGATAATTTCATTGTGGACTAACCACTTAAAAGAACTTTTCACTTTCAGGTAGTAATACTGCCATTCTTGTTTTTCTTTTGTATTATACATTATACAATTTCTTAGCTATTCTTTAAACTACTGCCCTTTAGTAACTGAGATTTTAATAAGTATGTAAAGTGACACATGAGCAACTTAGTGCAATTTTCTTTACTGGGGAATCAGAAAAAATTAGGAGACTCAAAACTCCTAAACTCTCATAAGCACATTATGAAGGTGCACACGAGTTGTGCCTTTCCACAGTGTCAGCTTTATTCAATCATAAAGCAAAGTTAGATCACAATGATAAAGCAGGTTCAGGATTCCAGACTCGACAATTCACCTTGTGATTAAACTTGGCTTCTTACACAGCACACAGAGCAGGACAGAAGACAAGTTACACAACGAACAAGATAGCAGAAGGGTGCAGGAAGTTAACAAACCAACCACAAAGTCAGTCTGTGGGCGCACAGTTGAGATAAGGCTGTGGTCTCGTCCTGGTACAGCTCTTGGTACTTACTGCTTCTGATGTCATGGCAGTGAAGGATCCGGCTCTGTTCAGAGATCAATCGGGTAGCGCCTTCAGCGGCGGTTGTCTGTTTTAAGTGGTCAGACATAGAGGGGTCAGGTCTGAAGAGTTTGACAGTTTGCTGCCAAAATCCTTCCCTTTTTAAAGGACTTTAATCAGTCTTGGGTCTCTTCAGACCTCCAGTAGTTCTGCTTGTTATCCATTCTGGGGTGTCAGCTGATGTTGCTCCTGGTGATATCTCCTAGTTGCGGTACCTGAACTACTTGCATTGTTGCTTGACACAGCCTCCTGCTTGACATGAGAGACTCCATTTTGCTCTCTGCACTGACTTTTCACGGTTCTGGGAACTTTGAGGAGAAGAAACATTGTACTTGTAATACATAATATTGAACACAATCGCTGTTTAGCAGGACTGCCTGAATTCTCAACCTACATGAATTTATGTAAGAATTTGAAGACAACAGAGGCGTATCTTTCAGTGTCACAATGAGTAGGACCACGAGCCGGCCGAAGAAGATGGGCATGCATAATGTTAGGGCACCTTTTCAAGATAGACTCTGCAACTGTAGATACAAATCTGATTATGCAAAAAAAAAATATGGAAATTCCCCTGTGTAAAAAGAGAGAGACTTCCTAACTCTCTTTTCGTAGAGCAGTTACTTTAGAATACTTGTGAATTCTTTCTCTGCCCTGTTGAGATGTTATATAAATCTATTGAAAAGCTGAATAAAAGCTTTAGGTCAGCTTTACATTGGGGAACATCTTTTTTAAAGATCTGGGATCCATCGCTTAGAAATGTAATTAGCAAAGAAGATAGTACCCCTCCCAACCCCCATCCAGATCCTCATCCCATGAGAGTTTAATGTAGGTC
Organism: Lutra lutra; assembly: GCF_902655055.1. Taxonomy (NCBI): domain Eukaryota; kingdom Metazoa; phylum Chordata; class Mammalia; order Carnivora; family Mustelidae; genus Lutra; species Lutra lutra. Next base: position 89,286,036 of record NC_062284.1, read on the forward strand.
ACCTGGCTTCAAATTCTACCTACCTTTATGGGGATGTAAGCAGTTTATTATTCCTTTGGATAAAGGCAATTTGCAAACAAAAATGGCCAACCCAAGTGCCAGGTTAATTTAAGATGAACTGTGTGTGAAAAATGATGCTGTCAAGTTCTCTTATTTGAGGGCTAGTTATTGTTTATTTTGTGAACATGTATGCAGTGGTTTGTTTCTGTCTGGTTAAAAGTATGAGCTTTCTTTTTGTGTTTGTAAACTCTTCAGTGGTTGCCTGTGATGTGCATCACATTCTGAATTAATGCTTAACCAATGATAAAAATCTTCTCTTTTTCTTCTATTGTGGAGAGGTTTTCTGGCTTGGCAGATAATTTTGTTTTTAATTATATTTCCCCAACAATTTCCAGTCAGTCTTTAGCGGGTAGTGATACGAAGGTTAATGAATTCCAATCAGTTGCCTCCAGAGCCAGTTTAGTGCCTGGAAAATGGGCTGTAGTACCTATTTGATTTCTGATTAATTAAGAGCCTCTGATTGACCAATTAGAATTATTTGGCTATTTGCCAGTGATGTTCCATAAATACCTGTGTGTAGAAAATACAAGATTTTTTTTTTAAGATTTTATTTATTTACTTGACAGACAGAGATCACAAGTAGGCAGAGATGCAGGCAGAGAGAGAGAGAGGAGAAAGCAGGCTCTCCGCAGAGCAGAGAGCCCGATGTGGAGCTCGATTCCAGGACCCTGAGATCATGACCTGAGCCGCGGGCAGAGGCTTTAACCCACTGAGCCACCCAGGCCCCGAAAATACGAGATCTTAAGAGAATGAGATAGTCCAGTACTTGGCTGAAGGTGGGGGAAAAGAGAGATAGGCGGTGGCTAAGGGCTCTTCTCAGCTTTTTCCTCCCCAAATTAAAGATGTGTCTTTTGTGCTAGAGGAGGTTAAATAGTAAGAGTCTGTGCTTGCTCTTTAATAAGTCACCCATTCTCCATTTTAACTGTTGATGAGAAAGGATTGTGTGCCAAACTCTGAGTTTCAGTACCTACAAAATCTTCCAAGATATATATATATATATATATATAATTTTTTTTTTTTTTTTACCTTCTTAGAAAAGGAAATAAAAACAAGAGATCTTGGGCCATGAATGTAAGGGATACTTAGGATGAAGGTGTTACAGGAATTTTTTCCTTTGGTATCCACGGTTCTTGGTCAAGCCACTTCAGAGAATGAAGAGGTAGACCAGGCGAAGTGGTGGGCAGCAAAGCAGAATTTATTGAGTGATAGTACAAAGCTGCCAAAGAGGGAGGAGACCCAAGAGGGTTGACACTGGAGTTTCTAACTCTAGGGCTTTTGTGGGCTCGTTAGTGGGCTATTTTAATCTGATTAATCCTTCCTGTGTCTGTCCAATGAGGTTCTTACTTTTGCATGTATCTTAACACATGGGAAAGGGTGGGCGGGTCCTTCCCAGGGTGGTGTAAAATCCTTAAAAGGGCAGTTTTGTCTTGGGCTGAGGGGCAGGATGTGTGTTGTCCCTCCCTGCCTGCCTTCCAATGATCCTTCATCAAAAGTACACATATAAATAATGAATATATTTTTAGGATCCTCCAATCTTCCCTCTGTTTAGCCAAATATTGAGAGAGAGGTCTTTTTAGAAGAACAGTTTGGAAGAAAAACATGTTTTACATTTTGGAGATCTGAGCATAGTGAACAACCTCCAGAACTTGGAGTAAAGCATACAACTAGGGGAGAAGTAGACTGTAAGGGCCTATTTAGCCAGAGGGGCCCCACCTCAGTGGAACAGCCATTTCATTGTTTATGCAGTAAAACTTAAATTGACCGTGCCCCCCCCCCCCCAAGGGGAACTTACTTAAAAGCAAGTCCGGGAAACCAGTCCCAGGTAACAAAGCCCAAATACAAGGGTGGGTCAGGTCAGGTGGAGATAATGGCCTGAATGCGGGGATGAGTCGGGTCAGGTGGAGACGTCCAACCAGTAAAGCGCGAATTCCATCTGCCTAGCTACCAAGCAGTGTGGGCCCTGCTTTTTGGGCGCCAATTTTGACCAAGGTGATAGGCTAGTTCAAATAGCTACTGTGGGGCGAATCGTAATTCGATTGGCCACCCGTGTGTGACCTAGCATGACTGTGCAGCTTTCTCTGTGTGTTACAATCTCATTGGCCACCTGTATGTGGCCAGGCCCAACCACATGGCCTTTGCCCTATAAAACTTAGTCTGTAAGGCAGGGAGGGGTCTCCCTCTCTGTAAAGTGTGGCCCCAACCGGTCGGTTTGACGGTGGGTTTGATTCTCGATGCTTGGCGTGAAATAAAGCTTTGCTTGACCTTCACTTTGTATTAGTCTTGCTCCTTTGACCATGGACCCAACATAGACAAATTGCTACAATACAATACATAAAAAGGAGTGACAGTTCCATCTGTAGCCTCATTTTCGGTGGGGAATACAAGAATGAGCATAGTGTAATAGTAGACCTTTCTACTCTAATTCTGCTTACTATGAATTTACCTCTTTTCTCAGAAGGCTAAATTTTCCAACACCTGAAAACAAACCCTTTTTCGTAAAATTTGGAGAGTGGAACTGATGCTGGCAGGCTGGGTCCTAAGATCCAGAGCAGGGACCCAGAGGACTAGCCAAGAGGGTCCTTGGCTTCACATGGGATGGAAATCAAACATGAGTCAGCAGGAGGTGAAAGCAGGGCTTATTGAAGATATATATCTATATTTATCTACATATATATATTTATATTTATATATATATATAGGAGAGAGAGAGAGAGAGAGGAGGGAGGGAAGGGGAGAGTGGAATGGAGGAGTGCAATAGGGAGGAAGAGGGAGAGAGGGAAAGAGAATGGACCAGAGTCTGGGAGACTCAGGAAAGGAAAAGAGCATGAGTCTTGTCTTTGCTTGGGGTTTGGGGGTTTTATTTATTGATCATGGTCCTGGTATATGGATCTTCTTAAGCATCCAAGAACTGATCAGAACAGGAATAGGGTTCAGGTGTCCTTCCTAAGTAACTCATTTCCTTAACTCAGGGGTCTTGGTGTTTGGAAATAGTGGTCTCCGAGAACTTTTGACAACCCTGCCCGGTCACACCTTAGATGTTATCTTTTGTGGTGGAAGACTCCTGTATATCATTATCTCTTTGTCACTTACAAGGAAGACCTAGGTTATTTGCATTACAAGTCAAGTGTAGAGTGGAGTGGAGGAGTGGGTCCTCCTAGGAACAGAAGCCAGAAAAGAAGCATAGGAAAAAAAGAAAAGAAAAGAAAAACAGCTCTTTTCTTTATCCCCCCCCCCCAATTGCGTCCCTTCAGTTTCCTTGTCTCAGAACTATATAACTTTACAGCATAAAACCCTGGGCACCTACCCTTTTTAGTTCTGAGAAATATAGGAAAAACCCACTATATAATATGCCTTCGGTGGTGGTATCATTGAAGTTAAACATCAATGGATTTCAAATGACTTTTCATTTTTTATCCTGACACCAGCATAAATTTCTATTTAGAGATTTCCAGCTCCATTGTGTGTGTCTCAAATTGCTCTCAGTTGTCTCCTTCTGAGCATTTCACAATCTTTCCATAAATATCTTAACCGGGATGTACCAGACAAAGCATCAACAGCACTCTGATACAAAATACCCTAAGGGCTAAACATGAATCTAAGAGGATGTGGAACTTCCTTATCTCTGTCTTGTCAGTTTTATCAGGCTGGCAGGCAATGTTCATTGTAAGCCCATTATCTCTCATCTACATCTGAATAAGTGTGTACCAGAGCATTTTGAATAGAAATTAAGGTCATTTCATCAGTGACCCAATTGAATTGCAGTGCACTGTCACTTTCGTCTTAGTACTGCACACTTTTTTTTTTTTTAATACTTCACAATGTGTTTAGCCTCTTTAGTTACAAGCAACAGGAAATTAGAATTGAACATAAGTATATTTTTCAGATAGAGTGAAAGTGTGGATTGCATTCTCCAGGGTCATTGTGGGAAACCTTGTTTCTAATCAGTGTAAATGACCTGGATCATGAACCAGTTATAAATCTATTAAATTAACTGAGGAGAAAAAACTGGGTAAGCAGTATGTGCCCAGCATGAAGCAGAGACAACTGTAAACATTATAGATCTACTATATAATTTCGCTATAACCTGATCACAATTTAATATTGACATATGTATTATAATGGGGCAAAATTGTGCAAGTAGGTAATGACATGGCAATGTTGGGGTTTGGTAGGGAACAGTTGAGAATGAGTTCTTGAGACATCTTTGGAGCAAAAGGGTGGTTTTATTAAAGCATGGGGACCAGACCCACGGGCAAAAAGAGCTACACCGGATCGTGATGGATGACTGATATTAGACCTTCAAATTGGGAAAGGGTTAGGAACAGCACAAGCCTCCAGGGTATTTTGGGAACAAGGTTTCCAGGATCCTGAGGGGGGCTAGCTATTGTTAGGACAAGGTCATTTATTTCAGTCTGACAAAACCTTAGTCATGAGACCCTTCAAATGAGTGTCATTGGGCCATCTGCTTGGAGGATGGTTGCTAACATATATCTTGGATGGTAAAGATAAAGGAAGTTTCCAATGGAATTTTTACATATTAAAGGAGACTTACAGAGAGATCAGGCTAATATTATCCAAAATTGCCTTTTGCTCTTAATAAAGTGTCAGCAAGTCTCAAGGACTTGTCAGTGGGGCAGTCAGTTGTAAGGAAATTCAATTTTTACTTTGCCTTTATTCCTCACATCAGGTAACATGGAAATAGGTATGAAGAAAAGCAGACAAGTCTGGATTACTTGAGTACAGGTAGTGACAAAATAAGGTCTGTGGGCCAAATAGGGCTTGCCTGTCTATTCAGCTCAGATCATGATTTCAGGGTCTTGGGATGGAGTCCCACATCTGGCTCTCTGCTGGGCAGGGAGCCTGCTTCCCCCTCTCTCCCTGCCTGCCTCTCTGCCTACTTGTGATCTCTCTCTGTCAAATAAATAAATAAAATCTTTAAAATATAAATATACTTATTTCTAAATTTACTTCCTATCAATATAAACACTTTATTCTCCCCGATAAGGGTTTTGTAATAGACCGACTATCCCTTTCGTATCCTACTCCACTGTCTCTTTTACTATGTGTTGGCTGTATTTTACATATTTATAGTTATTTATAATATTTTTAAGATTTATTGAGGTATAATTGACATACAGCATTGTTACTGGGGTGAGGGTCTTCATTGTGTGAATGGAGTCTCTGTTCTTGGATTTCCCGCGGAAAGATTTACGTGAGGATTGGTGCTAGAACAGACAGCCAGAAAGGAAGTAGCATGCACAAAGCAGTTTACTAAAGCAAAATTATATGCTCAAGGTGAGCAAGTGGTCAGGTTCTGCCAGGTAGACCCAGCCCCTAGGTTGTTTTGGGATTGTATAATTTGTTGGGTCTTTCTGGACTGGTAGGAGCTGTGACTGTTAGCAGGGTGGTCTCTAATGAAGGCTGCTTCCAATCATTTGGGGGACTCCTCTTACAGGTTGGGAGGGGAAGTTTTTGACCATATAAACTGGTACCAGAACTATAAAGGCTGCCTTTCTCCTTGGGGTGGGAAGGCTATAACCACAATGATAATATATTATAATGTGTCTTGGGGCAGAGGTGGAAAAGGAAAGCATATGCTCTGTACCTGTGGCTCTTGGTCTGTCAGCCGCAAGGTCTTGGAAGCCACAGGGTCAGGATGTTGTGCCACCTGACTTCTAATGTGTAACCTATTTATCACCTCCCTTGCCTCTACCTCATGTCTCTGTCATTCTCTAACCAAGGACTTGGGACTCTCTCCAGAAGGTCCTTCTTTTGCTCATAAACTACCTTCTACCTAACAATATTTTGATTATTCACTAGCAGATATAAATTTAAGCCTACATTTTGCTTTTAGGTTGGTGATAAGATTGTGAATCAAAAAATAGAATGAAATATATAATTATGTAAACATCTTTCGCTGAATAAGACTCTTTCCAACATTAGGATCCAGCTATCAACACCAATTCTAAAACATACTCAGTAATTCCTCTATTTTCATTGTATTTTTTTTCTCCTAGCTTCACTAAATTCTTGGATAATTTTTCCAGTTTTTTAAAAATTATGAGTAATTTAAAATTCAGATGCATCTACATGTATTTTTGTTTTAGGCTTTCAAACTTTATAGAAAGACTGACCTCACAAAAAAATTCTGATTTAATATAATTTTTTGTCAGTAGAACTAACATTCAGGGCACCTGGGTGGCTCAGTGGGTTAAGCCTCTGCCTTTGGCTTGGGTCATGATCTCGGGGTTCTGGGATCAAGCCCCGAATCGGGCTCTCTGCTCAGTGGGGAGCCTGCTTCCTCCTCTCTCTCTGCCTGCCTCTCTGCCTACTTGTGATCTCTGTCTTTCAGATAAATAAATAAAATCTTAAAAAAAAAAAAAAAACTAACATTCAGCTTTGTTGAATAAAAGTCTGGTGTTAATTTTTTTTTTTTTTTTAGGAAATTTTCTCATTAAAAATTGTTCAGTTTTTTCTTAGTAGTTTAAAATTACATAGTATTGTGTCTAAATGTGGTGCTGTGGTTACTTGTCCTGCTTGGTCTGTATGGGCCCTTTCAACTCAGCCTTTTTTCCAGCTTTGAGAACTTTCACATTAAATCCTCCCCCGAGTTTGCTAAAACCACCCTTAGGCAAATGTTGCATTCAGTGACTTGATGTTGGACTACATGAATACTAACTTTTCTATCTTTCTATTTATATCTTTATGCTCTGTTCTGATATTTTTGATATTGACTTGTATCACCAACTTGTTTGTCATAGGTGGCCATTTTATTAGTTCAGCATTGTGGGACGAGGTGGCCGAGTGGTTAAGGCGATGGACTGCTATTAGTTCAGCATTGTATATATTAATTTCTTGTACTGTTTGTTCTCTGTTGTTTTTTCCTAGTAGTCTGTGCTTATCACAGGGATACATTATCCGCTTAAATAGCACTGACACGAGTAATTTGAATGAATTAAAAGTTCATTTGTCTGTCTTATTTCTAGAGTTCTGTTGATATTAATTTCTCTTTTTAAAAAATAATCAAATAACTATATTGATTAATAGGAGTGGCTGGTTCTGTTTCACACATAAAAGATTAGGATTGATTTCTCAATAGGCCCTCTCCTTGAAATAGATGACTTACTACAGGTTGGCCTAAATGAACAGATGATTTTAAGTGGTTCGATTTCTTTTCTGGCAGTTGGGTAGGCTACACACAGGCGGGATTTTTCCTCTTACTGTGGCATCAGAGTTATTTGAGGTTTTCACTCTTATACAGAGCTGCATTTTCTTTCTTTATTCTCTCTGTTTTCCTCTTTTCCCCAATACCCATCATAGGAATTTCCAATAGACCTCTCATATTCTCTAGAATATAACTCTCTGAGCCCTGGTGTGGGCAGCTGAAAAGGGAATGGCCTGAATGACTCAAGTTTTTTGTGCTTAGTTCTTCAGTAATTTATATTCCTATGCACAACTGCTCGTCAATGTGTTGACTCTGACCTGAAGCATCTTCTGGAACATGCTGGGAAGAAGTTATATCAGCCTGTGGTTGCCTCTATGTTATTACATTCTACTAACCCAAGTGTTCCTTAAGGTTTTTAATTTGTTGATCTCAGGCTTCCCTATTTTCAAATATTGTAATAGTTTTATTATATATGAAAATATACACACAGATATGTTTGCATGGTGCTGTATGTATATATGTATGTATCTCTGTATTTGCCATTTCAGTGAAACCTCTGGAGAGATGGGACATAGAATACTATGTTATGTAGGAAATAAACTTTCCCAAACTGATTTCAATTAATTTCAAAGAATAGGCACATGCTACATCAAATGACTGTATATTTGTTTCTATATACTTTATAAGTGAAAATAATTAGATCGGGAAGCAATATTTCTACATAAAGACAGTTAAAAAATTCTGGAGGCAGATCTTTTGGTTCAAATCAAGTCTCTGCTCTTTACTTACTCTGTGACTAATCATAGGTACACAGTGTCTCAATCTATTCAGTTTTAAAATAAGGATAATACTACTACCAGTATCAAAGTTATTGTAAAGAGTAAATGAATTGGTATATCAGTGCATGGCATGAAATAAATGAACAGAAGTGTTCGCTATTATTATTATTAATATTGATCTAAGACATATGCCATTCTTACCTACAAATTATGACATTTTCATAAGTATTTTTTAAAAGATGGATTGTATCAATAAATAGAGACCATTTCTTATGTCTATAGTTTTCATTATCTATGCTGAACTGTATGACATGTCAGCCGATAGCTACATGTTTATTTAAATATATATTTAAGAGGGTATGTGCTGTGGTGAGCACTGAATTGTGTAAGACTGATGAGTCACAGATCTGTACCCCTAAAACAAATAATACATTATATGTTAATAAAGAAATAAAATTCATAAATTAGACTATAACCTAAAATATATATATACATATATTTTAAATTAATTAAAATTAAATGAAATTTAAAACTCAATTTTCAGTCAAACTACCCACATTTCAGGTAGTCAGTAGCCAAACACTGCTGGGATTATTACAGATAGTTATAGAAACTATACTGGCACAGTTATAGAGTATTTCCATCATTTTAGGAAGATGGGTTGGCTAGCACTGGTCTCTTTTCTTTATTGAACTAGTCAATTCAATTCTTTAATAACATATTATATAGTTTAGGAATATATGGAAACAAACTGAATGTAATTTTCATTTTTAAAATGTTTTGTTACAGGATGGTAAAACATAAAATTATATATACTTAGGTCTATTGCAGGTATAAATATATTTTTTCTACTGATCAGTTTAGCAGGTGATGGTCAAGAGAATTGAATTGTCATTTTTTCCCAATTAAATTGCATGATTATAAAAGATATTAGAAGTTTAATTGGATTAATTCATTTCTGTATGTCATAAAATTAGTATTCTTTAAATAAACATGTATTAAGATAAGTATGCCTATTACTATGAAATAAAACCTTTCTGAAGGAAAGTCAGTCATTGAACAACTTCCAGATACAACAGTTCTGTAGCAGTTACTTTGAAAAGAGTATTGAATGAAAGCATATGGTATACATTTTAGTAGCTTACACCCTAACTGATAAAAAGCATGTAAGGGTAAGTATCATAAACATAGCAAAATGTGTCAATATTTTACTACTAGGCATGTTGGTCTGAAGAAAAGATATATTTGGAATATGAATTCTAGTAGGAAGATTAAGAAATTATGTGAAAAGAAATAATAATCAATTATTCTACTTAGAGTGATTTTGGTAGGAGTTTAAATGAAATGTTGAAAAGGTTTTAAAGTCTGCCTTGAGAACAAGCAAAATATATTGCTTGGTTCAAATACATAAAAAGTCCCATAATTCTAATATTATTCTTCCAGTACTCTACGTTTTATATATGTCAAGTATTAAGAGTTATTTAATGTAACATATAAAAGGCAGCTACCTTATTAAAAAGAGATAATATTTACCAGAATTAATTTTCTGTTGCAACTCAAGTTTCTTTACCTTAAATCAAATTTTCAGGTTAGTTATCTATAAATAAAAAGTTCTCTAAGAATAGCTAATTGTTGATAACATTGTACTTTATTTCATTTTTCTACTTTTGTTAATTTTATTTTGAAAGTTATTAAACGGAAGAAATTAGAATAGTACAATGAACAATCTATTCAGTATCCTTCCCAACAATTGCCAATACTTTGTAATATTTTAAAGTAATTTATAGACATTTCTTTAATATCCTGCCTTTGTTGAAATGTCTATGATCATCCTAAAATATTACTTTGGAGCTATTACTTTGGAGCTTTTCTTTCTTTCTTTCTTTTTTTTTTTGAACAGGATTACTGCATTTGATTATGCATCCTCCCCACACCACACACATCCCAATCTAGAAAAGTTCACACACACCCTATGTCACTGTATTTTGGAGACACCAGACACCAGATTAATGGCCTTATAAAATGTCTTACATTAACATTTTCTCACGGTGTCAGCTAACCTGTTCTTCCATCCTTGCATTTCCAAGCTACTTGGAATAGAAGTGACAAGACATTCAGCTTGTATATCTTGGTTATGAGATACTTTTTCATTTGGCTCCAGAGGATCTTTATTTCTTAAGAGCTCAGGTTGGTATACATTTTTATATATGGAATCCAGCTTTTCTATGTTTTAGTAGCAGAGTGTGAGACAGAGGGCAGGGTTGTCATCTCATTCTGATCCAAATCTTTTTTACAGAAGGTTTTTATCAATCTCTGTTCTCAATTTAAATGTGCATATTCTGTAATGATCTAATTCCTCATAAAACATCTTGAATAGAAACCTCTTGGTCAATAAAAGAAAAAAAATACAGGTTTGTATTATCTTTCTTCTCTACTGCCATTCTTTCCTATCATTCGTCCATTGCTATTAAATCCGTTCTTCCTTTGTGACTCATGTTATCCATCCATACCATTTTCTTCTCTTGTCAGTATGATTCTTCGCTGACCACTAAATCATTCTTGCACAATGCACTTACCTTGACCACCCTATCTGAGTGATCACAGCTAGAATAACTCCATTGTGAAAATATAACAAGAAATAGTCACATCTCCACCCACAACATCCAACATTTTCTGTTTTCTGTCTTCTGTATGCTCACTTCAAATGCAAGTTGACATTGTCAGTATTTTTATTGAGATATAATTGATCTGTAACATTGTATAAGTTTAAGATGTGCAACATGTTGATGTGATACATTTGTGTATTGTAATAGGATTACCACCTTAGTGTTAGCCATTGACTCCATCACAATCACATAATTATCTTTTTTTGTGGTGAAACATTAAGATCTAATAAAATAGTGTGAAATTGAGTAAAAACGATAATGGTATACAAAAATCTCTACCTCTCGTTATCTGAGAATGTAAAGTTCCCCTCAATGACAGTGTACATGTGTATTCTACTTTAGTAAAATACGCTTCAATTCACAAAATACTTAGCGAGTTTTTAAATATGCAAGAGGTACTGTGATAGGGAACAGGTAAGATACACAACTAACACTTTTCTGAAGGAAGTAGCCATCTAAATCAATATTTAAGGAATAGTTCACTTTTTAATATTTAATGTATTTTTCACATTTTAATAGAGTATAAAGTATAAGGTTCCAGTATCTGTGTCCCTTAGATTTTTAAATAAAAGGGAAAGCTCTTTAATCTTAAGGTCAAGTTCATGCTAGTAGTATAAAAAACATCTATTGGTGTGAAGCAATTGAAAAGGAGTTTAGAGGATTGGGGAATGGCTATATTTGTTACAGGAAATAATTAAGGGTAAGGGTGAGACTGGGGCACTCCAGGAAAAGATGATTACTTGAGCTGAAAAGGAATTGTTAAGAACTGTGGGATATTTCTAAATAACAACTGGTCATACTGTTTTCCAGCTTTGTAGAACAAAAATCTGAAAGAAATGTAAGACAAGGTTTGGAAATTAGTGGGGCTACTTTATAAAGGACTTCTTTAAACAGACAAATAAAAACTGTTGACAACTAACTACTTAATTTGTTAGGCAATAGGATGATCCCTTTGAAGAGTTTTGGTTTAAGATAATCTGTTTAGGAGTATTAAACTACTGACATTTCATGGTTTAGAAAGGAAGGCTTGTAGTAAATTGACCTTTTTAGAAGGATATAATAATAATCCAGATGAGTGTAAATAAGCAAATCACCTTGAATAGTAAAAGCAGAAATTAAAAAAAAAAAAAAATCCAAGGACCATTGTAGACTCTAAAGGTCCTAAGTGTTTCTTTCTTTCTTTCTCTTCTTTCTTTTTAACTAAGTTGTGTAATTGACATATAACATTATATTAATTTCAGATGTATATAATGATTCAGTATTTGTATATTTTGCAAAATAATTGTCACAATGAAAATCTAGTTACCATTTATCATTATTTTCGTTACAATTTTTTTCATGTGATGAGGATTTGTAAGATTTACTCAAATATGCAATAAAGTATTCTTAACTATTGTTACTATGCTATACATTACATCCCCATGACATTTGTAACTTGAAGTTTGGGACTTTGACCTCTGACCCATTTCATTTACCCCAGCACCTCCACCTTTCAACCACCAATCTGTTTTGTGTTATCTGTGAACTTGTTTTTATATTGTTTTAATTACTTTTTTCCCCCTGATTCCACATATAAGTGAAAGCATGCAGTATTTGTTTTTCTATCTTATTTAACTCAGCATCATGCCATCTGGGGTCCATCCCTGTTGTCACAAATGACAAAATTTCGTTATTTTTTTGCAGCCGAGTAGTATTCCATTGTATTTATATACACCACAATTTCTTTATCCATTCTTCTATCAATGGATGCTTAGGGTGTTTCATATCTTGGCTATTGTAAATAATTCTGCAATGATCATGAGGGTTGTATATCTTTTTGTTTTGGTGTTTTCATTTTCTTGGGATAAATATCCAGAAGTGGAATTGCTACATCATATGGTAGTTCTATTTTTAATCTTTTGAGGATCCTCCATACTAGTGTTTTCCATCAGGATTTCTCCAATTCCCATTCCTACCATCAGTGCACAAGGCTTCCCTTTTCTTCACATCCTCATCTCATTGTGATTTTGATTTACATTTCCCTAATGATTAATGATGTTGAGCATCTTTTCATGTACCTGTTGGCCATCTGTATGTTTTCTTTGGAGAAATATCTGTTAAGATCTTCTGCACATTTTAAAATTCAATTGTTTTTTGCTATTGAGTTGTATGAGTTCTTTATAGATTTCAGATATTAGCCTCTTATCAGATACATGATTTGCAAATATATTCTTTCATGGACTAGGTTGCCTTTTAATTTTGTTGATGGTTTCCTTTGTTATGCAGAAGCTTTTTAGTTTGATGTAGTCCTACTTGTTTATTTTTATTTTTACTTTTTTTGCTTTTGCTTTTCTTATCAGATTCAAAAATATCATTGCCAAGATATATGTCAGGAACTTATTGTGTAGGTTTTCTTTAAGGAGTTTTATGGTTTTGGGTCCTATGTTAAAGTCCTTAATCCATTTTGAATTGATTTTTGTGTATGATGTAAGATAGTGATCAAGTTTCAGTCTTTTGCCTGTGACTGTCCAATTTTCCCAGCACTGTCTTTTGAAGAGACTGTTTTTTTCCTATGTATGTTCTCGGTTCCTTTGTTGTGAATTAATTGACCATATATGAATGGATTTATTCTTGGGCTATATTCTGTTCTATTGATCTACATCTGTTTCTATGCCAACCATACTATTTTAATTAGTCTAGCTTTGTAAAATAGTTTGAAACCAGAAAGCATGATGCTTTCAGCTTTTTTCTTTATCAAGATTGCTTTTACTATTTGGCATCTTATTGTTCCATATAAATTTTAGGGTCGTTTGGACTATCTCTATAAAAAATGCTTTTGGAATTTTCATAGGGATTATATTCAATCTGTATATTGTTTTGGGTAGTATGGACATTTAAATAATATTAGTTCTTCTAATGCATGAGCACAGAATATCTTTCTATTTGTGTTTTCTTCAGTTTCTTTCATTAATGTCTTATAGTTTTGATATACAAGTCTTTTATCTTTTTGGTTAAATATATTTCTAGGTATTTTAATCTTTTTGGTGCAGTTGTCAGTGGGATTATTTTCTTAATTTATTTAAGAACTAGAAATGCAACAGATTTTTATGTATTAATTTTTGTATCCTGCAACTTTACTGATTTGTTACTTCTAACAGTTTTTTGATGGAGGCTTTAGGGTTTTCTTTCCTTCTTTTTTTTTTTTTTAATAGTTCTTTTTTTTTTTTATTATGTTAGTCAGCATACAGTTCATCATTAGTTTTTGATGTAGTGTTCCATGATTCATTGTTTGCATATAACATTGGTGCTTCATGCAATATGTGTCCTCCTTAATACCCATCACCAGGCTCATCCATTGCCCCCACCGGCCTCCCCTCTAAAATCCTCAGTTTATTTTTTGGAGTCCATAGTCTCTCATGGTTTGTCTCCTTCTCTGACTTCCCCCCTTCATTTTTCCTTTCCTTCTCCTAATGTCCTCCATGCTATTCCTTATGTTCTATAAATAAGTGAAAACATATAATTGTCTTTCTCTGTTTGACTTATTTCACTTAGCATAATCTCCTCCAGTTCCATCCATATTGATGCAGATGTTGGGTATTCATCCTTTCTGATGGCTGAGTAATATTCCATTGTATATATGGACCACATCTTCTTTATCCATTCATCTGTTGAAGGTCATCTTGGATCCTTCCATAGTTTGGCTGTTGTGGACATTGCTGCTATGAACATTGGGATGCATATGGCCTTTGTTTTCATTACTTCTGTATCTTTGGGGTAAATACTCTGCAATTGCTGGGTCATAGGGTAGTTCTATTTTTAATTTTTTGAAGAACCTCCATACTGTTTTCCAAAGTGGCTATACCAACTTGATTTCCCACCAACAGTGTAAGAGGGTTCCTCTTTCTCCACAGCCTCTCCAACATTTGTTGTTTCTGGTCTTGTCAATTTTTGCCATTGTAACTGATGTAAGGTGTTATCTCAGTGTGGTTTTGATTTGAATTTCCCTGATGGCCAATGATGTTGAACATTTTTTCATGTGTCTGTTAGCTATTTATGTGTCTTCTTTTGAGAAGTGTCTTTTCATGTCTTCTGCCCATTTTTTGATTTGATTATTTGTTTTTTTTGGGTGTTGAGTTTGAGAAGTTCTTTATAGATCTTGGATACCAGTCCTTTATCTTTAGTGTCATTTGTTTAAGTATCTTCTCCCATTCCATGGGTTGTCTTTTTGTTTTATTGGCTGTTCCCTTGCTATGCAGCAGCTTTTTATCTTGGTGAAGTCCCCAGAGAAGTAAAGGATCTATACTCTAGAAACTATAGAACACTTATGAAGGAAATTGAAGAAGAAACAAAAAGATGGAAGAACATTCTGTGCTCATGGATCAGAAAAATAAACATTGTTAAAATGTCTGTGCTTCCCAGAGCACTCTGTACTTTCAACGCCATCCCGATCAAATATCATCAGCGTTTTTCAAAGTGCTACAACAAACAATCCTAAAATTTGTATGGAACCAGAAAAGACCCCAAATCACCAAGGAAATGTTGAAAAAGAAAAACAAAGCTGGGGGTGTCACGTTGCATGATTTCAAGCTATATTACAAAGCTGTGATCACCAGGACAGCATGGTACTGGCATAAAAACAGACACATAGACTGATAGAACAGAATAGAGAATCCAGATATGGACCCTCAACTCTATGGTCAACTAATCTTCGGCAAAGCAGGAGAAAATATCCAATGGAAAAAGGAGTCTCTTCAATAAATGGTGCTGGGAAAATTAGACAGCTATATACAGAAGAATGATACTTGACCTTCTCTTACACCATACACAAAGATAAACTCAAAATGGATGAAAGACCTCAATGTGAGACAGGAATCTATCAAAATCCTAGAGGAGAACATAGGCAGTAACCTCTTCGATATTGGCCACAGCAGCTTCTTCAAACACATCTCCAAAGGCAAGGGAAACAAAAGCAAAAATGATCTTTAGGGTTTCCTATAGATATCATCAACAAATAATGACAGTTATACTTTTTTTCTTTCCAATTTGATGCTCTCTTTTTCTTTCTTTCTTTCTTTCTTTCTTTCTTTCTTTCTTTCTTTCGGACTAGTTGTTCTGGTTACGACTTCTAATACTGTATAGAATAAAAGTGGGGAGAATGGGCATCTTTGCCTTGTTTCTGATCTTGGAGGAAAAGATTTCAGCTTTTTTCCTTTGAGTATGATGTTAGCTGTGGGTTTATCACATATGGCCTTTATTATGGTAAGGTACATTCTTTCTATACCTGCTTTTTGAGAGTTTTTGTCATAAAGGGCTTTATGACAGATGCTTTTTCTTTGTTGGATTGATTATATAATTTTTATCCTTTATTTTGTTAATATGGTATAACACATCAACTGATTTGCAGATGTCAAATCATCCCTGTCTCTTCAAATTAAGTCTCTCCAAATTAATTGATCATGGGGTATAATCATTTTAATGAATTATTGAATTTGGTTTGCTAATCTTTTATTGAGGATTTTTATGTGTATGTTTATTGTGGATATTAGCCTATAATTTTCTTTTCCTTTTGTTGTTGTTGTTGTTGGCATCCTTGTCTGGTTTTATATCGGGGTAATGCTGGCCTCATTAAATGAGTTTGGAAGAGTTTCCTTCTTTTCTGTTTTTTGAGAGTTTGAGAAGGGTTGGTATTACTTTTTCTTTGAATTTTTAGTAGAATTCACCAGTGAAACTTTCTAGTCCTGCACTTTTGTTTGTTGGGAGGTTTTTGATAACTGATTCACTATCCTTGCAAGTAATCACTGTGTTCAGATTTTCTACTTCATCATGATTCAGTCATGGTAGGTTATATGTTTCCAATAACTTATCCATTTTTACTAGGTTCTCCAATTTGTTCGCATATAACTGTTCATAGTCATCTCTTATGATCCTTCACATTTCTATGGTAGCACTTCTCTTTCATTCCAGATTTTATTTATTTGAGTCCTCTTCCCCCCCCCACCCCAGGTGAGTCTACCTAAAGGTTTTTCAATTTTGTTTATCTTTTCAAAGAACTATCTTTTAATTTCAGTGATCTTTTCTATTGTCTCTTGGTCTCTATTTCATTTATTTCCGCTCAAATCTTTTATTATTTCCTTCTTTCTACTAACTTTGGGATTTTTTTTTTTCCCCTAGTCTTTCTGAGGTGTAAAGTTAGTTTGTTTGAGACTCTTTTTTCCTGAGGTAGGCATTTATCACTATGAATTTTCCCTCTTAGAACTGCTTATGCATGGATCACTGGGTGTGGTGCATAAACAGTGAATCTTGGAACACTGAAAAAATAAAATTAAATTTAAAAAAACTGCTTTTGCTGCATCTCATGGACTTTGATATGTTACATTTCCATTTATTTCAAAGTATTTTTTGATTTGTCTTTTGATTTCTTCTTTGGCCCATTGGTTGTTCAGTAGCATGTTCTTTAATTTCTACCTATTTGTGAATTTTCCAGTTTTTTTTGGTATAATTAATTTTGTTGTGTCATACCATTTTGATCAGGAAAGATGATTGATATCATTTTAGTTCTCTTAAATTTATTAAGACTTGTTTTATGGCCTTTGTTATGTTATTTTGGAAAAATAACATATGTTATGTTAATTAACTATGTTAATTTGGAAAAAGCCCCATGTGCACTTGAAAATAATGCTTTCTGTTGCTTTTAGATATAATGTTCTATAAATACCTATGAAGTCCCTTTGGTCTAATGTGTCATTTAAGGCCAATTTTCCTCACTGATTTTCTGTCAGGATGATCTATCCATTCATGTAAGTGGGGTATTAAATCTCCTACTATTATTGTATTTCTGTCTGTTTCTCCTTTTATGTCTGTTAATATTTGCTTTATATAGTTAGGTGTTCATATGTTGGCTGCACAAATATTTATAAATGTTGTATCTTCTTTGGAATTGACCCCTTTATCATCATTTAATGCTCTTCTTTGTCTCTTATTACCATCTTTGTTTTTAAGTCTGTTTTGTCTAACTGTAGTTAGTCCAGCTTTCTTTTGATTTCCATTTCCATGGACTATTTTTTTCATCCCTTCCCTTTCAATATGTGTATGTTCTTGCATTTAAAATGAATCCTTGGGGCGCCTGGGTGGCTCAGTGGGTTAAAGCCTCTGCCTTCGGCTCAGGTCATGATCCCAGGGTCCTGGGATCGAGCCCCACATCAGGCTCTCTGCTCAGCAGGGAGCCTGCTTCCTCCTCTCTGTCTCTGCCTGCCTCTCTGCCTACTTGTGATCTCTACCTGTCAAATAAATAAATAAAAACAAAAAAATCTAAAAAAAAAAAAAAGAAAGAATAAAATGAATCCTTGTAGGCAGCATATAGATGGGTCTTGTCTGTCTTTCTTCTCTTTCTTTTCCCTTCTCCCTTCTTCTCTCTCTTTTTCTTTCAATCCATTCAGCCACTCTGTATCTCTTGGAGAATTTAGTCCCCTTATATTTAAAGTAGTTTTTTTTTTTAATATTTCATTTATTTATTTGAGAGAGATAATGTAGAGTGAAAGAGAGCATGAGCGGGAGGTGGTGGGGAGAGGCAGAGCAGGAAGCCCCATGGGGTCTTAATCCCAGGACCTTGGGATCATGACCTGAGCTGAAGGCAGACACTGAACTGACTGAGCCACCCAGGCATCCCTAAAGTAATTATTGATAGGAATTGCTTATTGTCACTTTGTTAATTAGTTTCTGATTGTTTTTGTAGTTCTTCTATTGCTCTCTGACTTTGGGGTTTGATTATTTAGTAGTATGCTTATATTTATCTTTTGTGTATTTACTATAACTTTCTGCTTTGTGCTTACCATGGGGCTTACATATAACAGCTTGTATCTACTAAAATCTTTTTTAAGTTGGTAACAACTTAAGTTTGACCCCATTGTAAAGCTCAACATTATTGCTCTCTCTCTTCTGACATTTTGTTTTTGACGTCATATGTTACATCTTTTTACCTACATCTTACATATCTCATAAGCAATGATCATAATCACAGTTATTTTTACTACTTTTGTCTTTTAACCTTCATACTAGCTTTATCAATGATTAACCCACTATCCTTACTATATATTTACCTTTCCAGGGAGATTTATTCTTTCATATATGTTCTTGTTACTAGTTGGCACCCATTCTTTTCAGCCTAATGGAGTCTCTTTAACATTTCTGGTAAGGCCATTATTAAATTTGTAACTAAATTTAAATTACTTAATAATTATTTTTTAAAAATTTACCTCAAATATAAATGTGACCAAATGTGATTGCCTTCATATTCTTTTTTTTCTTTTTAACTAATAAACATATCTTTTTTATCTCTTTCTTTTTTTTTTTTTTTTTAACATTCACTCATTCTGTCTTCTTGCCATATTACCTCAGAGAAAGTTGTAGGTCATCTTATTTTCATGGTAAACTATTTAGCTCTTTTCTGTATTGAGAGCTACTCATTATCCAGGTCTTTAGGAACATGGTTTAATGTTAACTGGATATGTTTCTTGTACTTTTGAATTTTACCTCTATTTTAGTTTCTTTACCTTGTACGTCAAACAAGCGTATATTTTCCAAAGTCTCAAAACTGCTATTCCTTGGCTTGCTACATTTCTGTTCATTCAGTGGAAAAACTTTCCAAAGACCAGTGTTTTTATAATTTTACTTTCTTACCATCTTCTTACTCTTCAAAATTTTATAATATGAATTATGTCACTGTCACCGTAGTGCAATTCCTCTCTCAAATCATTAAAGTCATTGTAGTCTTCTAATGGAAGATCTTTTGTAATTCTTCCTTCTTTGACTTTCTTTAACACTTATGCTTGTTGATTACCTTTTCCTTCTTAAAAACCAGTTTTAGTTTGGTTTAGGTGTAGATCTTTTCCATACGCTCTGATGATTCTTTTATTTCACATTCTGTGTTGGGCCTTCTCTCTCTATAGTCTTCCACTGATGATTAATTAGGTCATTTCAACTACTGTTTTTTGTGACATTGCCACACATATTTTTTCTATTAAATTCTGTTATGAATGAAAATGTGTATTTGTATTAACAGCTCTGTATTAGTAACTTACTTTTCAAACTTAATAAATCTGTAAACAAACTTTTTTTCTCTTCAGTATTGGATATTCCTCTAGCATATTTATGTTCTCTGAATGACACCACTATTTGCCTGCTGTTATTGTTTACTTCATATATTTCAAAACCATTATGTCTCAAAGGATAGTGGGAGAGACAGAGACAGAGATGTAAATTCTGGGATAGGTTGAAAGCAGATTAGAGTTGGAGTTGGGGAAGATGCCCATTTGATTACAGGACTTCCGAGAAATTTTATGGCATAGCTAAGAATCCATCAACTGGAAGAATAGAAGGGATAAGCATTTAGCCAATGTCTTTAGTGATTTTTGGATAAGAATTGTTCTACTTATTAAACTCTTTCCAGACCTCTGTAAGTACCCGAATACCTATAGATTCTGCAATTATCTGACTTTCAAGCCACTAAGAGGCCCCAGGACACAAAGAGGTTCACAGTAGGCAGCGAGGCAGTATACTTGAGTTACACTTACAAGAAGCTGGCCTATGGTGGTTAAAAATGCTTGGAATTAGATCATTGCTAAAATAAGAAATGAATGGAAAGAATGTAAAGCAGTACATAAGAGAATGTTTGGCTCACTGTGATTATCCTACATTTTAATAGACCAGGTTACTTTTTATTTGGTGAACCTGATCTCTCCTTTCCCACTTGCTTATTTTCATCAAGCAAATCTGTACTTTTAAGTGCTGTTCCCAGTTCTGCCCATCCTAATTTTGCCTTTCCTTTAACTCCCAGCTCAGATTATCCCTCGTTGGTTTTGCCCCATTAGGAAAAAGCCATTTCCTCCTCCTCTTATATCTCAGTGAGGGATCTCTGGTTGCCCTAATGAAGAGAATTTTCCCAAAGACAAGAATTCTCTCTCTCTCTCTCTCTCTCTGTGTGTGTGTGTGTGTGTGTGTGTGTATGTACTTTGTAGCATTTGCTTCAAACCCAACTTCTGGGTTTGGAAAAGTTTGTCATGATGACATTATATTTGCAACCAGTTATTCCATCTGAGCCTCAACTCTTTTATCTCTATAATATCCATTAATAGTATCTGTTTTCCTGAGTTATTTCAAGCTTTAGATAATAAACTATAAGTACTGTGCTTACATCGAATGAGTGCCCTCTGAAAGTTCTCTTCCCACCCATGAAGCCATATGGCAACTGATTTTTCTTTTTATATTCCTCTGAGGTAATTCATTGTGAATATAGATGTTCACAGCTAAGCTCTTCAGGGAGAGTGACGGGTGTTTTTTTGTTTGTTTGTTTAACTCATTCCCTGATTGCCACAGAGATCATACTGTAACCATGTGGGGAGGGGTGGTGTAGCCTTGGGAGAAAGCTGACACTGAGGCAGACAGCAGAGAGCAGAATAATCTGAGTGTCCTATTTCTAAAGTCTGCTCTACCTCCATGCTTTAAATTTTTTAAAATATGCATTTCCTCATTTTTCAGGCCTGCTTGATTTGGGTTTTCTGGTTCTCAGTGTTTAAAGTACTTAAAATGACACATACTTCAATTTAGCTCTACTGTTGTTAGTATTTTCATTTATCTCAGGCTCTGCTGTTGTCCTCTTCATAGGGTCAGGTGCTGGGAGACTGTTAAACTACAGGAAACACAACAGCCTCAGAGAAACATGACTCAACATGCAGGGTGGGGCAACTCAGGGCCCCTCCACTGTGTGCAGCATTTGTTCCGGTTTCAGGGTTCCCCACAGCACCTGAAGCTTCCATCCCTGGAGGCGACTGCCCATATGCTCACCTTTATTAAGGACCTGCAGTTTCCAGGCATCTGCTAAACTACAATTTTGAGTGCTCAGTGGTGATTTCATTTGCATAAAAAAAGGAGACTTTTTGCCCCTTATTAAGTTACAATGGCATTGAACTGCAGTGTAGAGCTTGCATATAGGCACATTTAAAAGACTGTAGAGCAAAGAGGATTAGAAGCTTATGTGTGCTGTTAAGAGGTGAGGAATCAGGTTAGTGTTCATGTGTGCTTATTGTTCTTTCTCGGAACAATAATGTAAACAAGATTCTCCCTTTGGAGATAAAAGGAAGTTTCAATAATGTGGAATTGGCTTTGCTTCTATCTGGAGCCCTTATGTCTTCTCAACCCCAAAGAACATATTGGGGAGTCTGTAGGGTAATACTGGCAACATAGAACAGGCTACAGAGGCCACAGAGCTACAGATGTTCCCCAGTTTTACACAAGCTGATTCTTCATGGTGGTTTCCTTTCTGCAAAGCTTCCAGCTTACTCAGGAGCAACATCTGATTAGCTAGCAGTGCCTGCAACATTCTTGGTTGTCCTTTCTCCCCTCGTTACCTTCTCTTGTCAGGGTAGTTGAGTTATCAAATGGTGTAAGTGTTATGTCAATACCGTTTCAAATATAAAACGCTAGTCATGCAAAGGCTAAGGGAAATTGTTTTCTAACTAACTGCTGGCGGCCTGCTCTTACAGATTAAGACCAGGTCTCTCCACAAAGCACTGAAGCAGCAAATTTAAAAGGAGGCAAATAGAACGTAGACTATTTGGCATCAGAGATAAAACAGTTCATTACCTGGTTAATGTTTGCATTTTCCTAGTATAGAGCAAGCATAAAATTACAGATAACAAAGTGACATTTAATAGGTACTGGACGTTTCAAGAGAAATGTAGCTTTTAAAGAAGTTTCTCTTTTATTCCTGGAAAAATTAAGGAAAGTAGTAGGGTTTTTGTATCAGGTACGGACCTCAACGGCAAAAAATGAAGGGGAAATAAATGGAGTCTAGCTTCAATTCTATGAATTATTAATTATGGAAATCTGGCCAAGCCACTTTCTTCCTTGCAGGGACCTAATTTCCAAATTTATTATACGCAAATTAAAACACCCGTGCTCTCTACTAACACAGGGTTGTGGCAGAAATGAAATGAAATCACATATGTAAAAGTGCATTAAAAACTCCAGAGCACAACAACAAAATTGTTGCCCCTCTTTCAGGTGAAGATCCAGTACATTGCACTGAGTTTGTCATGTTAGGTGGAATAACCTGAGAGCAGCAAAGACACGGAACATGCCCCCGAGACTGAGATTGTCATACTTCACAAACATGTTATATTTAATCTAATTCAGCCTCTCAGAGTTAAGAGGTACTTTAGAAACTACCTAGTCCATCTGTGGCTGGAGGCCTGTGCCTCTCTGTCAGAGTGTTTCTGCCTGTATTTGGACACATTCCATAATGGGGAGTTCAGTACTTCCTTGAGCCCATTCTCTGCTCTCTGAAGTGAACAGTATCATTCTGTGCATAAAGCACAGGATTTTATTTTATCTTATTATTTGTTTATTTATTTATTTTTGATTTAATTTTTTCAGTGTTCCAAGATTCATTGTTTATGCACCAAGGCACAGGATTTTATAAAAAAACGTTTTAAGCCATTGCTTTGTCTCTTCTTGTTTTCCTAACACTGGGTAATTTAGTTTTAGATTCAACTACCTCTTTCATAAAGGTGTAATAATAATGTTACACATGTCATAGAGTTATATGCCTACCCAAGTCCTTTACACATGCTAGCAATTATGCTTAAGTGAGATGTCATGTTATCTTCCTGGGTATGCTATCTTATTTACTGACTGAATATATGTAGTGATAATGTAGTACCAAAGATGGTATGTGCCATTTAAATCATCTTAAATAAACCCTTCAGAGATGTACAGTTCATAAATGTTACCTTGAGCAAAAAAGGTTGTTACATTAGCATTGACAGAAAATAAAGGATTGCATATGAACTCTCAAACCCCCTTAAACATAGCTTAGTTAAATGCCTCTGTACATTTTCTTTAAATTATAATGCAGCAAATGAGAAAAAAAAGTGGACATCAGTGATCTTCAGTATCTTATGGAATTGAGTATAGGCTAGTAATCTTTTCAGAAGGGGGATACTAAAGTTATTTGACCTGACTGGTCACAGACAGGAGTGAGCCACAGTTGTGGTAACGTAGGCCATTTATCCTTGTCACACTTCTGTCTTTTGCCTTCCTCTCCATTCTTTCTGTGATGGCAGACTTCTCACCTTCCCACTTACCTTTCTATACTCACCCTAAGCAAGGAACTTCTCTTGTTCCCCTATAGGGGCCTCAGCTAATTTAATGAACATCAACATCAAACTAATTTCATTTGTATGTTTAGGTAATTAACCTTCCAAAGTCTTCATTCAGTTACTTCATCTAAAAAATGGCCACAGTAACATCACAGCTTTAAGAATTAAAGAATTAATTAAGAATTAAATAAGAAATAAGAAATAAGAAAATCCATATAAATCCTTCAGCATATTTTCATACTCATGGTAAGTTTCAGTGATTTCTAGATACAATTACAATATCATAACTAAGACACAGTTATATATTATTCAAAAGTTAGATTATCAAATTAATATAGCTTTGGAGCCACAATAACTGTATTTGAAACTTGGATTTATAAATTAGTTGTGTGGCATTAGGCATTATTTCAACTTTGTGATTTTCAGCTTTTATAGGTGCAAAACAGAGAAATAATAGTTCATATCCTCCGGTGTTACTGTGAGGGTTAGATGAGAAAATCCTTTTAAAGAGGTTAGCACAATAAACGCTCATAGTAAATAAATAAACACTATTATCACTGTGATAGTTTGGGAACAATTCCATATTGTGTTTTCTTAAAAGTAAAGTGTTTAAATAGAAAAGTCTCATTTTGTATTTTGCCTGTTACTAAGTCTGTGCCAAGAATGACATCCAGAACTATAGGGAAGAACAACAATAACAAAACATTTGCACAGGAATTAGAAGAAAATTCATTTATTTGAACTTTCTTCTTCCTGATCCTCTTTTTCTGCTTCCAGAAAATGAAACTTAGGTTGGTATTTCCACATCGACTATTTTGCTTATCAAGGAATGATATAGATCTTACTGTAATTCTGTGGAGAGGAGATGATGAAAACAAAAATATGTCCTGATGGAATGACCACACCTTCAAACTGTATTCTCTTAATATATGGTATTATTATAGTTTTCTTATCAATTCTGTTGTTTTCAGCTTGCTTCTTCCATCTATCCTCCTTCTGAGTGATCAGTAGAAATGAGGTGATTTAAGTATATGATGGTTAAAGTATATGCTTTTTAACTCTTGTAGGTGGTATATAGCTGGGCAAAGTATAGGGATTTTTTGCAAAGTTCAATTGGGTAGCTTAATAGTAGTAATGCTAAAAAATGAATAATAGACAACTCAGTGATTGAAGCATAGTATCTCATACTTTATCACACAGTATCTCATACTTCTTAACTGGATTATAACTTTTTTTAATGCTCTAATATTTTAAATTATTTAGATAATTTGTATACTCCCTTTTTATCATAAAACAGTAAACAGGAAAACCAAAAATATATATAAAAGATATAGCTGTTTAAACATAATAAAGATTTGGGCATATTTATGTGATAGGGTATAAAAAGTTAATATTTGATTAACTTGTTCACAATCAATAAAAAATAAATGTATCAAATTAGTATAAATGCTGTCTATTGAGACTTATTTTTTATTTTATCCATAGGTAGTCATTGAAAGGGAGGAGTGACTTCCAGGAGGAGAAATAGCTACTTAAAAATTATAAAACATCATAGTTATTTCTATTTTTAAAATATCATTAAGTATATGCTTCATATTCACTGTGATCTCTAGAGCGAAGTGTCTTTATGAATTTATGATGCTACAGTATCCAACCCACTTTTTTTTTTCTTTTCTTTTTTTTTTTTGTCTGCTATGGTAAGTGGAAAAGAGAGAGGTTATTGGGATGGGATTATAAATAAATGCAGAAGAATAAAAAAGAATGTTTAATGAAGGAAAAAGCAACACTGGAAACACAATATAGCAGGTTGTCATTTTCTGGCTGCCAAGCATCTGAAAATCCTTAATATATTTAGGCAATTCTTGTCATTCATTCATTTACAAATTAATTTAAGAAATACATGTAGTGCTAACTATGTGAACATTGAACTGCACGTGCCATAGTGACACAATAGGCAAAGTCACTGCCTTCAATGAACGTACACTCTGGAAGCTTATTATAGGAAACGAGAGGTCATCACCTATGACAACCAAAAGAAAGATGTTTTGACTGCAAGTCCTCTCAGTCTTCCCTCTGCCACAAATACAGACACACAGACCCTGTATAGAAAATGGGGAAGAACTTTAACCTAGCCCGGGTCAGTTTGAAAAAATCATCAAGGATTTTGAATTAGCAGCTACTGATGCAAAGAAACAAGAACACTAGTGGATCAACTCTAGTCTAATGTCAGTAATGAAGACTGCAGCACTCAACTACATATCTACAAAGTAGATCCCCTATTTCACCCATTGCGAGGGTTATCACCAAATATATGTGTAATTTACTCATGTTTCATGATTTATATATATTTTATCACATTCTTTTTTTTAATATTTTATTTTTTTTAAGATTTTTAAAATTTATTTATTTGACAGGCAGAGATCACAAGTAGGCAGAGGGGCAGGCAGATAGAGAGAGAGGTGGAAGCAGGCTCCTTGCTGAGCAGAGAGCCCGATGTGGGGCTGTATCCTGGGACCCTGGGATCATGACCTGAGCCAAATGCAGGGGCTTTAACCCACTGAGCCTCCCAGGTGCCTCTATTTTATCACATTCTAATATTATTTTTATTCAACTATATTTCCTATTTTATTTTTTTTAGATATGATGATTTTTTTCACTTTTATAGGTGTCTTTGTAAATTTTCTATCTTGAAAAAAATTAAGTTCTCTTCTACATACTTGAACAGTTTCCCCATCAATATTCTTCTATTAATTAAAATAATGCTTAGCAAGCATGTATGATTATCAAAAAGGCCAAAACTGATGGAATGACTGACTTATCTCACTAGGATCCCTGGTAGATGTTCACTACATTACGGTACTATTCCTAACTTGTGGGAAATAAGTGTCCTAAGTCATAATGCTTGAAATTTATGATTGTTCACCTGATTCTAAGACCTGAGTTTCTTTATAGATTCGTAGGTCATAAAAGAGTGATCAGTTATTCTTGAGGAATTTTTTCCTATGACATTACAGATACATGCTGTGAATCATGTTCTCCAAAAACTCCTGTATAATCATTGTCTCAGTTTCTGAGAACATTGCTGATGTATAGGTGTGTATACATGTATACACACACACACACACACACACATATTTTATGATATATATTTATATATAACATACATGTATATATAATAAATACATAATGATGTATCTATAATGTATGTAATATAATGATATATATACTTATAAATGTAATATAAATATATATGTAATTATGAACATATGTATATATTTAAAATTAAATACAAAATGTAGAAAAGACTTAAAAATTCCCTGAGCAGACAAAACCATTTACACCACATAAGCAAATATAAATTGAGGTTATAGCCACAAGTGGCTCAAAGAAGAATGAAAAGAAAAACAGATTAAACACAGATTTCTGAACATTACATCTCATTGTTTATTTTAGCTGGCTCTAATAGAATGACTTCAGGAGTTTCACCATAAGTCAGATGAATCCACGTGAGTTATCCAAAATTCAATTAGAATATAATAATTACTTTTATTGATAGTAGATATAAATGAGGAAATGTAGTATTTTCATGACATTCAAAGATCTTTGTCATTAGATTGAAACTAAACCTTAGGAGTCCTTTATCCTTTTAAGGGTCGTTAAAGACAAATGGGTAAATACAGGCATACATTTCAAGAACAACAGATTATGAAATTTCATTCCACTGGTCTACCTAGGTAGGAATTATGTGCTTTGTAATTAGAGAATCGCCTTTTGACTGTTGTAGCTGAAGATACAGTAATTATTTCTAAAATAGCTCATTGAGAATACTTAGTATGCATGTCTGCAGCTCCAGGTCTCACACTCAACTGGAACCTGATTGTGGGTAACTTCAATTAATGGGGATAATGCCTGTGTTCTTCCTGGATGGGCAAACTCATTTAAATGGGATGCGTTGTGAAACACTTGAAGGTGTTTCTTTAATATTGTAAAATGGAACTCCCTAGAAAGTGATTTTTAAAATATACTATACTATTAAACAGAAGAAAAATAATTTTCTTGCTGAATTTAGTAGCCTAAAGAACTCCTTTCTTAAAACTGTAGCTTTAATAAATTGAACACGAATTGCCTAAGCCAAAAGCAAACTTCTGAATATTCTAAAACAAAGCTAACTTGAGGTTAGGATCTGTATCCCTAACGGTTTTGTTGAGTTGGTCACAGACTTGTAAGGGACAATATTAGAACACTCATGACAGAAGTTTAGGCCTAAAGTGAAAGCATATTCATGTTTCACGTAATTGCATTTAAAGTTCACCATTAGAGGGGCGCCTGGGTGGCTCAGTGGGTTAAGCCGCTGCCTTCGGCTCAGGTCATGATCTCAGGGTTCTGGGATCGAGCCCCGCATTGAGCCCCGCATCGGGCTCTCTGCTCTGCAGGGAGCCTGCTTCCTCCTCTCTCTCTACCTGCCTCTCTGCCTGCTTGTGATCTCTCTCTGTCAAATAAATAAATAAAATCTTTAAAAAAAAAAAAAGTTCACCATTAGAGTGAGGGATCTTAATGCTCTAGTACAGGTGTTGGCACTCCACAGTCTGCAGGTCAAATCTTACCCACCTTGGTGTTTTTACTCTACAGAAATACTTTTCTAAGTCTAAAAAGAAAGAAAATTAACCTAGGGTGCCTGAGTGGCACAGTCAAGCATCTGATGCTTGGTTTTGGCTCCAGACATGATCTCAGGGTTGTGAGAAGGAACTCCCCTGCTTGAGACTGTCTCCTTTGCCCTCTTCCTCTCCCCCTCCTGCCCCATGTTCTCTCCCTCTCTCTGTTTGCTCCCTCTAAAAATCGATCTTCAAAAAAAAAAAAAGGGAAAAAAATTACCTTGAAAACAAAAAGAATAATGACAAATATTAAGAATTTGGAGTCATTTATATTAATTATTTGTATTTTAGAAAATTCTGAATTTCTGTTCTGAGATGAAATTCACAAGTGATTAAATTATGTAATGTATATGCTAATATTAATACTAGTTAATATTAATACCAATATTATTAATTAGTGATTTCTCATTGAGTAACATGGAAAAGTATATGGCCTTTTTTTTTTTTTTTAAGTATATGGCTTTATTTATTTATTTGACAGAGAGAAACACAGTGAGAGAGGGATCACAAGCAGGGGGAGTGGGAGAGGGAGAAGCAGGCTTCCTGCCAAGCAGGGAACCTGATGCAGGGCTTAATTCCAGGACCCTGGGATCATGACCCGAGCCAAAGACAGACACTTAACAACTGAGCCACCCCGGCGCCCCTAAGTATATGGCTGTTAAGTGAAAGTATTACGAATAGTTGGATAACTAATTTGTTATCTTTGTGTTGAGAAAAAAACTAAAATAATATTCTCAATGTGACAGTTAATATGACTAGATATCTAGTTGATTATTTTTCTTCTTTCTCCTTTGTGAATTTTGTCTACTTGTACAATGGATATGTCTAATATTAATATTTATAATGGTAACATGTATATTTTACGTGTACACAGTATTTAAGTATGTCTATGCATGATATATATATATCCCTACTCCCACCTTATTGGTAACCTTTGTCAATGTCCACCAAAGACCACCAGAAATAAGTGTTAAAATATGTTTTTTAAGTGTATACAGTATTTCAGTAGATATATATACTTGAATATATGTATATATACCTTCCATTCCTACCTTATTGGTAACCTTTGTCATTGTCCACTAAAGATCAGCAGAAGCATACCAGCAGTCAGACAAATTTGGGTTTATTTCCTTTTCTAGGAAAGGAGACTGAAAACCTTGGGAAAATATGGGTGTTTCAATCAGAGGATATGCTGGGTAGGGGAGTGGGGGGTAGGAGGATGTTACAGTATTTGGGCTTATATTAGGAGTTTTTGCTAGATTGAGTCATGGATGAAATTGGAAGTTATATCATGATTAATTTAGTAATTTTTATATAAGAGGCAGAAAAAAGGAGAGGGGATTAAAGTTGTAATGGATAAAGAAACAGTCACTAATGTTAGGAGAAGATGTTTCATCATTTTTGTGGTTTGCACTGAGTTTTAGTTTTTGTTAAGATGCTGTTATAAAATGGTTTTGTTTTTGTTTTGTTCATTATGGATTCAGTGACTAATTATTTTTGTGTATGTGCACTGTTTAAGTAGGAACATTGTAGCCTGCTAGTACTAGTTGTGAAAGCTATTTTTTTTTTCCTTTTCACATTCTATATTGTGGAGGAATTGTTTTCAAAGTGTAGCATCAGTATCATCTGTGAACTTGTTAGCAGTGTGATTCCCAAACCCACTCCAGCCTGCTGGATCAGAAACTGGAGGTGGAGCCAAGCAATCTTTGTATTAGCAGACCCTCTGGTCCAGGTGATTCTGATGCTAGCTAATGTTTGAGAACACCAGGTGAAATTGTTTTCTGTCCTGACTTCATGTCAGAATCATCTGGGGAGGGGGTCTTTAAAATCATACTAATGGCCAGGACCAATGCCTGCCCAATTACAATTAGAATCTCCAGTCTGGGCCTAGAGTTTGTTGATTTTTTTTTTAGAGTTCTTTGGCTATTCATATGTGCAGCTAGATTGAAGAAGCTCTGTTTAGTGTATTTGGGAAATGAAAAAATGATCTATTTTTCTCCTTTCTTCATTCATTCACAATGTTATTTTTCGTTGGAGAATAATTTTTAAATACCAGTTAAAGTTAAAAATGCACATAACATACAACTGAGCAGTTCTGGTTTGAAATGTAGCCCACAGAAAACATCTAACATGCGCACAAAGTAATCTCAATAAAGAAGTTTATTTTATCACTGTTGGCAATAGGAGAGGGTGTAAATATGAGACAGTCT
Organism: Lutra lutra; assembly: GCF_902655055.1. Lineage (NCBI taxonomy): Eukaryota > Metazoa > Chordata > Mammalia > Carnivora > Mustelidae > Lutra > Lutra lutra. The sequence goes on from NC_062284.1 coordinate 89,316,701, forward strand.
ACAGCTGAGGGATGGATAAATTATATTTATAAAATGCTATACCACCTTGTATTTAAAGTAAACTATATAAACTGTATCAGTGTGAGTGAATATAGTCATAAGTAAATATAGCAACTTGAAAAATATTACATACAATTTTAGTAAATCTTAAAAATGCACTGAAAATTGCTATATCTTATGTTAGGAACAATGTATTGTATGGTAAAAAATTTAAAGGAGACCACAGGAATGATTTGTAGAAGCTCAACAGAGGAGTTACTCCTGTGGGAAGTAAGATGGGGATAGAATTCTGGGAAATATTGGTAGTATTTCATTTCTCTAAGGAATAAGTGAAGGAAATATAATGAAGTAAATTTTAAAATGAGGCTAGAGACTGCCACTTGGTATTCTGGGACTCTTCCTTCAATCCAGTGGTTGACACAGCCCAACTGGCCTCATTTCCTTCAAAGCCTCATCTATTAGTTCTGCCTGGACTATGAAGCTGTGTGTTTAACAGTAATTTTGGAAATAACCTGATGGAATTTCAAGAAAAAAAAAACAAATAAAATTGGAAGCTGTGAATGTTGCATATGACTGTTTCTGGACTCCAAGATCAGACAAAAAAAAAATGATAGGAACCTAATGGATATCGTAATAGGTAACCCTTAGTATCTTACCTAGATTCCCCCTTATTTCCCTTCTCTGAGAGCCGCTACCCTCACTCCACTTTCCTATAGGACAACGTCCTTATATCCATATGAAGAGGTCTCACCCTGGGGTTCGCACACAACTGTCTTGAAACCATGCCTAGAGCCATTCAAGTAAGCACCATAATCCACATAGCAGGGTTGAAGTGGGCATAGTGCTTCAGATCAAGGGGGCAGCTTTGGATGACAGGTTCAGAGTGGGCTTTGCTGTATTATGTTCAACAGTCTGGCTTTATTCCCGGAACCCTGTGAAGATGTATATATTAATTTCTTCATTGGATTTTTAGTCTCTTATGGAAAACTGTTGTGATTACATATATGCAGTCATTCACACACATATACAAACCCAAGGTAAAAGATAATTATTGGGTGCCTGGGTGGCTCAGTTGCTTAAGCATCTGCTTTCAGCTTGGGTCATGATCCCAGGGTCCTGGGATTGAGTCCGGCAGCTGGGATTGCTTCTCCCTCTTTCTGCCCCTCCCCCTGCTCCTCTCTCTCTCTCTCTCTCTCATTCTCTCTCTTTCAGTTAAATAAATAGAATCTTTAAAAAATAATTATTAGTCTTGGTGATACTATAGCTAAATTTATGTTAATGAGAGTAAACCTTTCTGCAAGAGATAATAGACTTAAAAAACTTGCCCTGCCTATGATGTGAATAGCATTTTACATTATTATGCAGAAAAATTTCATTGATATTTTCTTATTCTTCTTTCTCCCTCCATGCAGTGAAACCTAACCAGGCTAAAAGTCATGCCCCATTACTGTACCATCTACCCACAATTGCTCCCATTTTTAATATAAAGACAAGAGGAGTGTTAAAATATGTATTTTCGGGGCGCCTGGGTGGCTCAGTGGGTTAAGCCGCTGCCTTCGGCTCAGGTCATGATCCCAGGTCCTGGGTTCGAGCCCCACATCGGGCTTTCTGCTCAGCAGGGAGCCTGCTTCCTCCTCTCTCTCCGCCTGCCTCTCTGCCTACTTGTGATTTCTCTCTGTCAAATAAATAAAATCTTTAAAAAAAAAAATAAATAAAATATGTATTTTCTCTCCTTAACTTCAACCAGAAATATTTTGAGGATTTTTGTTTCCCATATTCACTAATCTATCTAATTGGTAGGAAAGTAGATTAAAATTATTTTTTTCATTTTCCAGTAGTTGCCTTATAATATTTTTTAATTAAGAGGAAATATGTTAACATGACTATGGAAGAATTATGAATGATTTTTATTTCCTTTTTAAAAATGTACCATATTTTTCAACATTTTTACAATAATTACATATTTTGCATTATCAGTGAAAATAAATGTTGTGAAAGTAATTCATAGGAGGTCCAATCACAGGCTTAAGTGTATTTGCTTATTTATTTAAAATTCATTTTTTGTCTCTATCTGTATATCATTCATCCTGCCTGTAAGATAGAATGATAACATATGATTCTCCAAGGAGTTCATAGTCTGAAGATGTGGTAGACTCATAAAAAGGACTGATCTAGTGCGCATAGGATTATGTATCTATTTCTTTGTTTTTGTAATCTTCTCTATCCCTATCTCTATTTATAGAGTAGCTGTTTTATAAAGAGTGAGATAACTATCTTTTCTTAAATACCTTTTGAAAAAAGTGTTCTAGATTAGTGGATACCTGATGTGGGTTTTCAAGAAAGAATGAGAACTAGCCAAGCACAGGAAACACAGGGATGCCTGAAAAACCATAAGGGTGGCGAGGGTGGGGCATGGTGGAGGGGGTTGGGAGAGATTGGGGAGAATAACGGGAAGACAAGAAATACTTAATCCAGTCAGTCACATGAAGATTCTTTGCATTGTCAAGATACTGTCTCTTTTTGTTTAGGTCCAGGAACTATTTCTTTGTGTTCTTTATTGTCCAATGTGTTATTCCTGACTAATTTCACTTCTCTTATCATGAGTAAATAGTAGCAACACTTTCTACTTCAGCAACATGGCTTTTTTTTCCCCTACTGAAACAATATAAATCTTGTCTCTGCCAATCTGTAAAACCATTTATTTCGTGGAGGTTATATCATTAGTCATGATACTGTATCATCCATCATGCCACCAATGAATAGTGGCTTCCAAAGACTCATACCAATGTTGTTACTCTGCTTAGTTGATGATAACTACATACATGAGTCTTGCTACAGCAATATGTGAACGATAATTTGTTTTCTGGTCATTTTAATTCCATCCACTGATCATCATGATGTCGTATAGAGGTAAGACTATGTCTTCTCTTGAACTCTTCAGGGTTTCATTAGTGAATTCTTAGAATATGATCTCTTTCAAAGTTGATGTCATCCTTATATTTCCATATACTGCAACCAGTGGGGAAGGTAGGAAAGGTGTCAGTGTAGAGTAAGAAGAATGGTATCATTCATGTAGCATGGCTAATGACTGACATGGGATAGAGAGCATGGGTAGGGTGGGTAGGCATAGGATGAATGATTTTTGATGCCACTCCTGCCACCTTTATGTGCTCTAGACTGGAGGTGTCACCAGGTTGGGAACATGAGTAGGAGAGAGCTGACTCATGGGCCTATACACACAGTTAAGCCCAAGGGTCATTGTTGACCATCCATAGCTTCTAAGCCCTAGGGCCCTGAACTCACCTATGTCCAATGTGAGTAAGAATCACCAAAATCAGTATGTCAGCACCATTCTAGTAGCCTAATCTCATCCAGTCCCAAGTAAGACATCACACCTATCACTGGGAGCTATCATTTTGGGCGCTAGGGCCACAGATGACTCCAGAGGCATGACTTTGAAAGCACTTTGGGGTTATCTGACTGACTGTACATGGTGAGGGGTGTAGAAGGAGAGGAAGGAGGCAAGTATAGAGCTGAAGGGGAGAAACACTGGGGCTTAGATGGACAATAGAATCCAAAGAATAGAACAGTTTCTGCATGCTTGCTGGATGGCAGTATTGGCTCTGGTTAGTCCCAACCACCAGACGAGGGGTTAACAGTTTTGAAGAAAGACTTCAAACACAGGCCTCTGAGGCATAAGACCAGAGCAGGGGCCTCACTTGTCCATCAAAGGGTGGCAGTAATCACTGGAATAGATCAGATGTGTAGTAATGTGGGTCCCAGGAGGAGATAACATATCAAAAAGGTATAATTTATAGTTTCCATATGAAATTAGAGAGTTGGAAAAGTATGATTAGACTGTATTTTCTTTTTTGTTGTTGTTTTTGTTTTTAGACTTTGTTTTCTACATTAGGTAAATTTTATTTGAAGAACCATTAGCCTGGGTAGAAAGAACATTTTCATTTGGTTGGAGAGATAAGATCATACACTATTAGGTAATTGTGTGATTTAATTTTGTCAGATCACTTATTATTATATGCCTGTGCAAACCCAGGGATCATGCTAAAATGCAGAATCTAATTTAGTAGGTCTTTGTGGGGTCTGAAATTCTTTATTTCTAACAAGTTTCCAGATGATGCTAATTTTGCCAATTGAAAACTGTATTTTGAGTAGCAGTGTGCTACACTATGGTTCTAAATTATTGGGTCAAAGGCCTCCTAATTCCTCTTAGAAGAACATAATCATATAAGAGGAATTAACATACTGCATCCTTTCTCTGGGCAGTTTCCAAACTGTCATCTATCTTTCTTTGTCTCAGGGACTCACTGACAATAGAAGCAGTCATCCTAAAAACCATGTCTAACAATGGCTCTTCTTTCAGTCTAAGCATTACTGTGACGTTGTTTTAGTTATCTATTACTATAAAAGAAGCCATCCCGAAAGTTAGTGTCTTAAAACAGCAATTTATTATCCTTCATGATTCTATAGGTTGATTGGTTTGTTCTGCTCCACATAGTGACAGCAGGGGTATTGCAGTAGCTATAGTCATCCGGAGGCTCTAGTGGGTTTCTCAGCTAGAGTTTTTAGTCAGGGCCAAGGTTTTCTTCTATGTGGCTGCTTGGGTTACTTCACAGCATGGCAGCTGGATTTCAAGAAGTATTCTAGAGCAAACATTCCAAAGAGGAGAAAGCACAAAGTTATCAGGCCAGTTAGGGGCTAGGCTCAGAACTGGCATAAGGTCACTTCTGTGTCTCTTTTTCTAAAAAAAAATTATGCCAAAACAGTCACAGTAGTGAGAGGGCAGTTACATAAAACCTGAAATCTCTGAAGCCTGGTTCATTGAAGAATCACCAAAGTAACAGTCCAGCATAGATGTTTAGAGAAATGAATGTAGTTACTGAGAAGTTGAATGAGTTTAATTTTAGTTAATTGTCATTTCCCTTCTAGCATTCATTTTCTTTTTATCTATCAACTATTTGCTCATTGGAAAGCAAAATCTGATTTTCTTATTTGAAAGTAGACATAGAAAACAGCAGAAAAGAATGAATGAAAAGAAAAATAATGTTATAGAAGTGGGAGAACACAAATATACACACACACACAGACATAGACATACACTCAAAAACCAAAATAAAACCCAGGACTGTCCTTGTTCTATTCCATTTGTGAAAAGTATTCTATATATAATACTATAACAATTAATGTACTATAATTATATGGATCGCAAACTTTAATGGTTGTAGTATTCTCTTGATTGAAATTATTTTTTTTTAAGATTTTTTTTTTTAATTTATTTATTTGTCAGAGAGAGGGAGAGAGAGCAAGCACAGGCAGACAGAATGGCAGGCAGAGGCAGAGGGAGAAGCAGGCTCCCTGATGAGCAAGGAGCCCGATGTGGGACTCGATCCCAGGACGCTGGGATCATGACCTGAGCCGAAGGCAGCTGCTTAACCAACTGAGCCACCCAGGCGTCCCACTTGATTGAAATTATTGAAGAGCCCATTCATTTGACTTTATATATCTAGATCTTGAGTAGGTGAAGCCCTAAATTTTATGTAGCAGTCTTTCACACAATCCTTAGGTCCACTGTGACTTAGTAGAATTAAAACTTAAATAAAGTTGAAATGTAATTTTGGAACATTTCCTAACCCAAATGAATTCTAAGACCTAAATAAAAGTCCATAGAAACAATATATCCTGAGGTAGTAGCAATATTAAACTAAACTTATTCTAAAGAAATAACATTGCAAAATTGATATCAGTTGCAAGAGATCAGAGAAATAAAATTCCACCTACTAAATCTGTGACAAGAAAAAGAATTTAGGCAACTGATTTCTTCCCTGTACTTAAATGTACTTAAACTCTTGGATACACATATAGTGAAGAGGGAGAAAAAAAAAAAAAAAAGCTTTGAAAAGCTTTGAAGCAACATTTATCTAAATGGGTTTTTAGTTTCAATACTTGATTTATACCCAGAATAAGCATAGCACATGACCTTAAGTAGCTGCCTTGGGATTGGTATAAAATACAATTTCACTTATTGTGGAAGAGCAATTTAGGTTTTAATGGCTATCACATTTCCTTCTTTTAAAAATATACTCTTTAATTGTGGAAAAGGAAAAAAAAATCTCTGTGGTGCCTATAATAGTTAAATGTGTTTGTCTACATTTCTATTCTGAGAGGGTATCTTTCCAATTATATAGATTTTTTTTTAAATGAACTTTTATTGTGGAATAATTTTTAATTTTCAGAAAATGGCAAAGGTAGTACAGAGATGTCCTATATACCCCTTGTCCAATTTTCTGCATTGTTTACATCTTACATTGTCATAGTACATTTTCAAAACTAAGAAACTGACCTTGGTACATTACCTTTGACTAAACTACAGTTCTAATTTCAGTTTTATCAGTTCTGCCATTAATATTCTCTTCTTGTTCCAGGACCCAATCCAGAGTACCATACTGCATTTAGTCTCCTCTGGTCAGTGACACTTTCTTACGCTTTCCTTGTTTTTTTGTTTTTTTTGTTTTTGTTTGTTTGGTTTTTTTTTTTTAGAGGCCTTGAATGACGAGAACTACTACCAAGTATCCTGTAAAACATCCTCCAGTCTGATTTTTGGTGTTTTTCTGATGATTAGGCTGAGTTTATGGGTTTATGAGCAGAGGCAAAATGCCTTCTTATCTCATCATATCATATCATATTATATCATATCAAGGGGGTACATGATCCCCAGACATCACTGAGGATATTAAGTTTTATCACTTGGCTTCTTCAGTGTAAAGTAATTTTTTTCTCCCCTTTCCTATTCTGTTCTTTGGAAGCAAATTACTAAGTCAAGCCTACCCTAGAGTGCGTGTATTAAAAGCTCTACCTCCTGGAAGTGGGAATATCTGCATATATTAAATGGATTCTTCTGTAAGAAAGATTCATCTGTTCTCTACCATTTATTTACTCATTTATTTATGTCAGTATGGACTCATGTATATTTATTTTATACTTTGCGTTGTAATTTAATACTGTGATATCATTTGCTGCTCAAATTGTTCCAGCTTTAGCCACTGGGAGTGCTCTACAGTTAGATCCTTTGTCTCTGTAACATGTTCCCATTCCTTTGCATTTTGAGTACATCCTTAATTTCTGGTACTATAAGATGGTCAAAGCTCATCTTGTATTTTGCCTGTCCAGCCCTAGAACCAGTAATTTTTCTAAGGAAACTGGTTCCTTTTATTAAAGAATGGTATTTAGAAGCTAAGTTTAGGGCACTGGGTATACTTGTTGCTGATTGCAGTATCTTCTGTCTTGTTTTCTGAAGAGATATATTTCAAGCTAGGTCAAGTTTTTAGGTCTTGTCTGCAAACAGTCTGTAAATATATATGTAGATGTAATAACCCATGTGAAGAATGTATCTGTAATTGTTTTGCTGTCTGTCAATCTTATTAAGCTGAACATTTGTTTATTCTGATGATCCTGACTCTAATTTAGTACTGCATGGTTTATTATCACCTTTTTAAATTATATATAATTTCTCTCTCTGAAGATGAGAAACTTAGCTAAATATACTTTATTTAAATTTTTTAATTTCAAAAATTTTCCTGCATTTAATCTTTTTTGGCACCACCTGCGAGTGGGACATAAGAACATATATAGAACATAAGATTCTTATATAGAACATAAGATTCATTAATAAGACACATTTATCCTTTGAAAAAAGGTCTTTAATTTGACATATTTTACATTGATATATCTACCAGCTGTGCTTTGCATGCAAGGGAATAGTGTAGCAAGAGTCTAAAAATAATTCTGAGTGAATAATCAGACTTAATAAAATTATCCTCATGTGAACTGCAGTTATTGGAAGTTGTATATCAGTGGCCCTCAGTCTCAGCTGCACATAGGAATCACCTGGGAATTTAAAAAAAAAAATGCTGATGCATGGTTCTCACCTGCAAAGATTCTGATTTAATTTGTCTGGGGTTAAGTATGAGGCTAGGGACTTTAAAAACTCCACAGGTGATTTTGATACACAGCCGAGGTTGAGCCAAGGTTCAGAACCTCTGCTGTACTTGGCTAAGTTAATGCTGACTGCAGTATCTTATGTTCTGTCTTGTTTTCTGAATAGATATATTTCAAGCTAGGTCAGCTGTGCAACAGTAACATATGTTTGAGTTTAGACAGCAGGGCACATTCTGTTGTATACTAGGTGTGGCCACTGAGGCACAGTTGTAGCTATTATAGAAGCACTATCAAATGTATGTGGTGATCTGTTAGGAGTGGTGTAATATGTTGCCTTTTTATTTTAATTCTGAAACACAGGGAAGACACTAAAAAGCTTCAAAATAAGGTCCTTCAGAAATTATATTTCCATAAAACTATGACCTGCAGATCTGAGTCTATGCCCATCTCAATCCAAAAAGCTCCCAAGTAATTTGAAAATATTCCCTTTTCTTTCTTTCTTTTCTTTTCTTTTTTTTTTTAAAAAGACTTTATTTATTTATTTGACACAGAGAGAGAGCGAGAGAGGAACACAAGCGGGGGAGTGAGAGAGGGAGAGGTAGGCTGCCCACTGAGCAGGGAGCCTGATGTGGGGCTCAATCCCAGGACCTTAGGATAACAACCCTAGCCAAAGGCAGACAGATGCTTGACTGAGCCACCCAGGTGTCCCAGAAGTATCCCCTTTTCACCAAAAACATGGGTACCATTCAATAACTGGAAGCCTGAATTTCCCACTCCTCTTCACCCATTTTGCCTTTCCCCCAGTACCCTTCCCTCTGGTAACTATCAGTTTGTTCTCTGTATTTGTAGGTCTGATTCTGCTTTTTTGTTTGTTTATTCATTTGCTTTATTGTTTAGATTCCACATATGAGTGAAATCTTATGATATTTGTCATATCAGTCTGACTTACTCATTCAGCATAATACCCTCAAGGTCCACATATGTTGTTGCAAATGGCAAGATCTCTGATGGCTGTGTCATAGTCAAATATGTGTGTATGTGACATGCACACATCTTTATCCATTCATCTATTGCTGGACACTGAGTTAGCTACTGTAAATAATACTGCAATAAACATAGTGTTGCATATATCTTTTTGAATTTGAGTTTTTGTTTTCTTTGGAATTATTGGATCATATGGTATTTCTATTTTTAATTTTTCGAGGAATTTCTATACTGTTTTCTACTGTGGCTGCACCAATTGACATTCCAACCAACAGTGCACAAGAGTTTTTCTCCATGTCCTGCCAACATATGGTATTTTTCTTTTCAATTTTAGCCATTTTGACAGGTATAAGGTGATATCTTATTTAAAAAGTACAGCATAGAGAATATAGTCAATGATATTGCAATAGCATTGTATGGTGACAGATGGTAGCAACACTTGTGGTAAACATAAAAATGTACACAGATGTTGAATCACCATGTTGTACATCTGAAACTAATGTAACATTGTGTGCCAACAATACTCACATAAAAAGTTAAAAAAAAATAAAAGAGCCAGGTAGCATATGAGGAGATGTGACAGATACATATAATTATAAAACAAGGCCAACTGTAGTAAATAAACAAAAAAAGGTATGGCTTCAAAGCATATGGGACAAATCTAGGAGAAGATGGTACTTTTAAAGGGTGAAATTTATAGTATATGAATTATATCTCAATGAATCTATTATTAGTAATACATTAAAGATGTATTAAAATATGATTAAAAATTGTTGGACAGCATGCCACTTTTGAGTATATATGCAAAATAATTGAAATCAGGATCTCAAAGAGATCTGTGCACTCCAGTGTTCATTGCAACAGTATTCACAGTAGCCAAGCTGGGTAAATAATCCACATGTCCATCAACAGATGAATGAATAAAGAATATATGGTATATTCATACAACAGAATATTATTCTGCCTTAAAAAAAGAAGGAAGTTCTGTCATATGTGACAACAGATAAACTTGGTAGATACTATGCTAAGTGATATAAACCAGAAGGACAAATGATTCCACTTATATGAGGTATCTAAAATAATCTAACTCATAGAAGCAGAGAATAGAATAGTGGTGGCAGGAGTGGGGGGAAGGGGAAAATGGGGAGTTTAATTAGTATAAAGTTTCAATTATATAAGATGAATAAGTTGTTGAGATCTATTGTGCAACTTTGTGCCTGTAGTTAACAATACCGTATTGTGGACTTAAAAATTTATTGAGGATAGATCCCATGTTAAGTGTTCTTAAAATGACAAGAAGAAAGAGACTCAAGAAAAGTTTTGGAGGTGATGGACATGTCTAATACTTTGACTGCAGTGATGGTTTCATGAGTGTATGCAATGTTCAAAATCATCAAATTGTATACATTAAATAGGTGCAGTTTTTTCCTATGTCAATTATACCTCAAAAAGCTGTTAAAGATCTTACTTATTTATTTGACAGGCAGAGATCACAAGTAGGCAGAGAGGCAGGCAGAGAGAGAGAGAGGGGGAAGCAGGCTCCATGCTGAGCAGAGAGCCTGATGCGGGGCTCGATCCCAGGACTCTGGGATCATGACCCAAGCTGAACGCAGAGGCTTTAACCCACTGAGCCACCCAGGTGCCCCCTCAATAAAGCTGTTAAAACGCACACTTGGAAAAGCAAAAACAAACAAACAAACAAAAAACCCTCAAAAAACAGAAAGCAAAAACACAGATACCATGCCCCAGTGTTATAGACTGAATTGTTTCCTCCAAATTCATGTGTTGAAGTTCTAACCTCGAACACAACTGCATTTGGAGATAGGTTGTGTAAGGAGGTATTTAAGGCTAGCTGAGGTGGTAAGGGTGGAGCCCTAATCGATAGGACTTCTTTATAAGAAGAAGAGATACCTTCAAGTGCCCATACATGGAGAAAAGGCTGTGTTAAGACACAGTAAGAGGGGCGCCTGGGTGGCTCAGTGGGTTAAGCCGCTGCCTTCGGCTCAGGTCATGATCTCAGGGTCCTGGGATCGAGTCCCGCATCGGGCTCTCTGCTCTACAGGGAGCCTGCTTCCCTCTCTCTCTCTCTGCCTGCCTCTCCGTCTACTTGTGATCTCTCTCTGTCAAAATAAAAATTAAAAAAAAAAAAAAAAAAGACACAGTAAGAGACTCTTAATCTCAGGAAACTGAATGTTGCTGGAGGGGAGGAGGTGGGGAGGGATGGGGTGGCTGGTGATGGACATTGGGGAGGGTATGTGCAATGGTGAGTGCTATGAATTGTATAAGACTGATAAATCACAGAACTGTACCCCTGAAACAATAACATTCATTATATGTAAATTAAAAAAAAAAAAGACATAGTAAGAAGGGGGAAGTCCGTAGGTCAAGGAGAGAGGCCTTACCAGAAACCAACTCAGCCAGCGCTTTGATCTTAGATTTCTAACCCTCAGAACTGTGAAAAAACAAGTTTCTGTTGTTTACATCACCCAGTCTGTAACATCCTGTTATTGTGGTCCTAGCAGACTAATACTCCAAGCAATTTCACTTCCCAGTATATAATCAGTAGATACTGTATGCATATATTTCAAGAAATGTTTAAAAATTTTCATGATAGCTTTATTCAAAATAGACCCAAACCAGAAACATACCAAATATCTAGCGGTAAGTGTACAGTTCAGTTCAGTGAGTTTAACATAGACACACAGGCATGTAATCCATACCTTTATCACATTATAGATCATTTCGACCACACTGGAAATTCCCTTCATGTGCTTTCCTAATTAATGCCTTACACTCATAAAACCTCACTTTTTAATTTTTTTTAACTACAGATTACTTTCAGCTGTTGTAGATCATAATATAAATGAAATAATAAAAACTTGAAGACCAAAGCTACTTGGTAGTTTGCCAGAAAAAACAAAGGCTTCTAGTGTTTCAGTAATAGTTTTACTAAAAAATCCAATAATATTTTGATCAAACATAGTCTATATATAAATACTTAATTGTACAAATCTAAACAAATAAAATTAATACTTTTCCATAGTTGTTTATTTTTATGCTTCAGGGAATACCCTTACCTGTGTAGGTATTTATCATGGATTATCATATAAATCTTAAACATGCCTCCACAATTCATTTTGAATTAAAATAATGCATCATTCTAACGTGAATCAGTGATTTACAGCAGGGAATACAAAGTATTTGGAGTTGATTTATTCTGTTTAATAATATTCACTTGTATGTGTGTGGTTAACACTTTCTGTGTTTTCAAATGTTCATTTGGGACAACTATGGATGTCCATAAAGTGTGAACTCAGAATATTTTAATCACTTATTTTGAAGGCATTGATGTATCAGTGGATTTACTCTGGTCTTTACAAAATAGAAGAAAAATGATGCAGTACTCGAGTGCACATTTTTCCCAGCTCACTTACTTTTTACAAGGTATGCTTTCAGTGCTTTAAAGGGCTTACTTTTAAATTTAACCAGTGTTTATCTAAATAGGTAATCCTAACAGTAAATACTAATAAAATTACAAATTTAGAAATAATAAATACAATAAAAATACAAGAAGAGAATGATCTCAGGAGCTGCTGCCCTTCAGCCTTAGCCTCCAAAGAAAAACATATGGATTAGATCTAAACTTAACCCACAGCCTGAATATAAGTCCAGATAAAACACATGCTGATGCGGAGCTGTGAAGTTAATCCCAGCCTGATCAGCTGAATTGCAGTCAATCTGCTGACGCATGAATGTGAGACTTTGAGTCTAGTGGTTATGCAGCAGAACTAACCTATTATACCTAGTTGAGCATCAGTTATCAAGTGGGAGATATGAAAGTGAAATAGAACATGATTCCTTCCTTTCAAATGTTTATATCTCTTGGAGAGTGAAACGGAAAATACAGGAAACCATGGTGAGGAAAACCAAGGTTATTGATAAACCCAAGTTATTAATGAGCTCAATATTAGTTGGTTGAGGATAGAGTTGTTTATTTGGTGGGCCAAAATTCACCAGTAAAAGTTCTTGGAAAACTAAATAGATAGGGAGTCGTAGTTGTATATGCTGTATAACTAAAACACCATAAAACTTGGTTGCTCAAAACTACAATTTCTTATCTTTGATATTTATGTTTGTTAATGTGGCCTGGCTAAGCAGTTCTCATTTCTTTCTCTCATGTGGTGGTAATTGGCTATCAGCTGGGGCCATTCATCATCTGAAGCCTTAACATTGCTGGATGCATGAAAGGCATGGTAGTTACTTGATGCTGGTTCTAAGCTGGGATTTCAGTTGTGCTGTCCAGTGTAGCCCCTCCACATGTTCTCTTCATGTCCTTTGGGCACCTCACAGCATGGTGTGGCTGGATTCTGATAGGAAGTGTCTCCGGAGCAAACATTTCAAGAGACCCAGGCAGATACTGCAAAGCTTTCTGTGACCTAACCTCAGAATTTCCAGGTTGCTATTACCACATTCTTTTCATCAAGCAAGTTACTAAGATCAGCCCAGATTCAAGGTGAAGGGATGTAGATTCTAATTCCTCACATGGGAAGCAGCACGGTACAAATAGGAGAGGAGAAATTGAAGTTGGCTATCTTTGGAACCTATTTGCCACAGAACTTTATTTGATTTAATTTGGATAAACAGCTTTATCTCTAGAGTATCCATATAATTTGTCATCCACATCACTGCATGTTTAAGAGTAAAATGAACACGAAATATGAATATATTGGAACTTCTCATAAGAACTGAGATTTCTGTGAGTGTTGTTACTAAGTTGTTATGTGTCAGCCTTAACTAATCCCATATTCTGCTTTGTTAACACTGGGGCTGTGATTCTGTGAACCCACTTCTCCTTCCCCTGCTGGATCCCTCTTATGGTCTGCCACAAGAAGGCAGTTGAGGGGGGCCGAAAGGCAGCTGGAGGAAGAAGAAACTTGCCCCTTACTGTTCCCATTAATGTTGTCTCAGCAGTCTCAGTACAGGCAGTAGGTTTCAGTTCCCAAGTTTGATTTATCCGTATTTCCCCAACCAACTTCAGATTTATCAACATCGGCAGGTGACACCTCCTTTTCTGAGATAGGAGAATCCTATAGCTCTAGGTTCTAATAACCCCGTCCTCTTCCCTGTGTTCTTTCTGCTCTAGAGGTGTATAGTAAGTCCTCCAATTCCTGTTTACACTGCCAAAAAATGTGTGGTTTTTGTTTTCCTATTTTTCTGACTTGACTGATACCACTATCTTATATACCTGACTTCTTTCCTGACTTGAATAGATCATATTAATCCTGAAGCTTTCCAGATAATCAGAATGATACTGTCTATATACTATATACTGGGCACTGATTGATAAAAGAGAAAAACCCAATTCTAGGAACATTTATAGATTGCTTGGAGTAAACTTGGAATCACTGAAAAACTACATGACAAGGGTTGGGTTCAAAGAAATAAATTCTGTAATATACTTACTATTAAATATTGAAAAATGCCCCCGGAATGTAGTTTATGATTATATATATATATACTTCTTTAATATATAGCAAAGTGTGGGAGGTGGGGAGGTAGAGATATCGTGGCTGGGTTATGGACGTTGGGGAGGGTTTGTGCTATGGTGAGTGCTGTGAAATGTGTGCTGATTCACACATGTGAATGATGATTCACGGACCTGTACCCCTGGGGCAAATAATACATTACATGTTAATTAAAAAAAGAAGAATGGAGCAGACACCCCACAGGTCTGTCCTCAGGAGACTGCAATTAAAGATGGACACGCTGGTACAGGTGACTGTCACGGGATACACAGACAAGATAAATGGGACCCTGATACAGCCAACCAACTTTTCTTTATGTAGAATCCAAACACCCAAGGAAGAAAAGCTCAGTCAGCAGATGTTTAAAAATACAGTTACTGGGAGAATAACAGGCACAGTCATAAATTCAGATTTTCCAGTGTTTAATCCTTTCACCCCATCCTCCACGTACCTATGCCACAAATATTTGCTTACTGAAATACCCACTAACTTCTGAAACCCTGCCCACTCTTGTGCTCTCATTGTAAATGAGGACTTGATCTACATCTTATAGGATTGAATCAACCAGATTACCCCAATCCCAAACCACACTCTTTCAATGATGGTTAAATGTGTAAAAGTAGACAATGCATTTCTTAATTATGTTGACTGCATCGTAATTAAGTTGGTCTTCACCCAAGTCCATGGACAAAGAGAAGCCAGGCACTCTGGTGCTCGGGCATGGGATGGTGGCAGCCAGTCCTTGTTCTTGTTCCACAGTAGAAAATGAGGTCCAACCTTGCCTTGGACTGACGGATCTGGGCCTGCTCATACAGCTTTCCCCATCCCTAACCACTCAACTCCCTCTTACCGTGAAAAGGAGAAGACAGAGAATGCCTAAACTACGTACTACTAGTCTTTCAAGCTGGACAATTAGCTATATATACTTCATTCTTCATTACTTACACCCCTTTGTACAAAGGAGTGTGACCTTTCCCAACACAGCTTTGCTTCAAGCCAATGAAAGAACCAAGAACATGATTAAAAACTGTATAAAGGCTAAGCTAAAAAAAAAAATACAGCAAACTGATTATATTATAAAGTAGCATTCACTGATTAATATGTATGTAAACATGGCACTATGCTATAGTGTGTGTTTGAAATCATTTTTGTTCTTCTATTATTCACATATGGTAAGGGATATTTAGCACAGTGTATTGATGTATGATCTATAAAAGAATGCATCAGTGCGAATCCCAAGAAAAGTAAGCAGATACAAAATTGGTACATAGGCTTTAGGAATCTATATTCCACTTATAATCTCTCAAGTAGATAATTTCAGTTATTCAAACCCACGCATGTCTAAGCAATGGACGTATTCTCCTGTAAAGTTGATTATTTGTAGAGAACCAAGGCAAGATCTAAGTGGAACTTTTCATGTTACCAATTAAGAAACACCTAAAAAATTGGATTTATGTATATACTTGTTGAAAAACATTAGATATGCAACACCTTTTCTATTCTTTTAAAATTTTTAGTAGTGCATCTGTTTTGCCTAGTGCAAAATCCATGAATTGTAATGGTAGAAATTTTTGTCTGTTTTTATTTTGACATTAGCTTTTTTTGTTTTGTTTTGTTTTATCTCTTCTCAGTAGAACAAGAAAACATGCTGACACAGGTAACTGCATGATTCCTTTCGTCAGGCCACTTAGAGTTCATGCCATCTCTCTCTCTCCTTTGAGGGAGCCAGCAGGACTGCAGATACACAACGAACATGTGTTTTGATGGTTCTTTTATGAAAAGTGCTATGCATCTTTGATATTAGATTTATTTAAAAGCATTTTAAATTGATATTGTTAGAGGTCTTGCTGTTGGAGTCTGCTACTTAATTATGCTGTGGCAGCGGGACCTACCTATATTCCATAACAGATTACATCAGCAGGAGGCATAGTAGCTTAATTTTAAAAAACTAGAACCTAATGAATTTGTTTTTTCAGTCAGCAGGTGGGGAGTTCCCTATAGATACTCAAACCTGTGTCTGCAAAGATGCAGGTGATTTGTCACTCTATGGTTATAAATCTTTGAGAATATGAGCATAGATTTGAGGGATATAAATAATATAGAGGAGTAGAGAAAAGGTATCTTGGGCAAAGAAAAGAAAGTAAATGTTTGGAAGGAGGGAAAATAAAATGTCTCTGAAAGGAAGTTCAGCATTTGGAAGCTGGTTATTTAAAAAAAAAAAGGTGCATATTAGTATGCCTTAGCTCTTTACTGTTGTTGTTATCGAGATGGATCATTTTCATGTGTGCCCTTTTAATGTGGGTTAATTATGAATGAGAGCAAAGTAACCGAAATCAAAAAATTGTTTATCAAACTTTAGTAAAATAATATTAGAGATGACATTTTTGGACTAATATTTATCATCTGTGTCTTACATGATTATGGCAACCAAAGGACTACAATATATTTACCACTCAACCCTAATTAAAATTCTGTATTCTTTAGTAATTCAGAAAGCTTTTAAAATCTTGTAGGTTGGTACGGTTCTCCAGAATGAGCTAGGGGCACCTGGGTGGCTCAGTTGGTTGAGTGTCTGACTCTTGGTTTCAGCTCAGGTCATGATCTCAGACTCAGGAGTTGGAGCCCTGCCTTGAACCACCCCCACACCCACCTCAGACTTTGCATTCAGTGGGGAGTCTGCTTGAGATTCTCCCCCTGTCCTTCTGCCCCTACTCTGTGCGTACCCTCTTTCTCTCTCTCAAATAAATAAATCTTAAAAAAAAAAAGTTTCCTTAGTCAAAGTAAAGATTAGAAAGAGATGGATAACTGAGAGGACAGATTGAGGGTGGCATAAGCCCTTCCCTCCAAGATTTGCAGCATCCTCACCCAAGAGGTGCTCAGGAAACATCACTAATCATAGCTTCAGTCTTAAAAAAACAAAACAAAACAAAACAAAAAAAAAACTTAGAAAACTGAGGGCTTCATGAAAACACTGTGAGAACATATCTACAAAGACTATCTCTTTGTAGGGAAGGTACTTTCGGATACAATAATTGGTTAATTGTTCCCACGGGTGTTTTGTTTGTCATTTCTCTTCCGTTGGCTCTAGTAGAAGAAACAGGTTTTCTGTTTCTTAGGAACTGGTTGAGCCATATAAACTAAACACTCCAATAACACTAAGAAGTCCACTTAACTTGAAGAATTGCATTTAAACAAGTTTAGTTTAAATTTCCCTTCTTACGGACATCTTTTTGTGTTCTTTGAAATATACATAACTACATACATTCCTCTTCCTTTCCTCCTCTTCTCTACCACCACATACAACATTTTTGTCCCATGTGATATTCTTTATATTTATCCTTTTGTTTTCCTTTACAACCTATTTTCTTAAACTGTATAGTGGAGATTCTACTGCTTCTTCCTTTGGTCATATTTTTGTATTATTAAGTCCATGTAGAAATGGTGAGAATGTGAAATAAACCTCTAATTTGGGGGATTTTTTTAATACCATTTGTTACTATATTTGGGAGATGTGTCTGATTTTATCTAAGATTTAGATCACTCTAGAATTACATTGTGTTTAAGCTCTGTCTCTCTGTGAAAAGGAATAAATGATATTGAAAGAAAGTAAATGAAATTCAGTTGTGCTTTTAGAGGAATGTTTAGTAAATACATATTCCAAGTACAGTATAAATATCTCAACATGTTCTTTCAGTAATTTGAGTGGCTTAAAATGGAAAGAAAATGAAATTTTAAGTTTTTTCTCTCTGTAAGCCTTTGGCCTTTACTGTGTCTCCCCTCTCCTCCAAAAACAAGTCAATCTTTAAGAATTATTTTAAATTGTTGTGACAAAATTTAAATGAGGGTCATTAATGCATATTCTAAAATATGGGGAAATTTGATAAGAGAACAATAAAATTTGATAAGAGAACAATAAATGAGAATGGGATTTAGGTTACCAGGTGTTAAAATGTAGCCAATGAAATGAACTTCACGTAAAGTACAAAGAAGTCCCATTGCCTTGTGGAAAATTCCAACTCTCTGCAGGTGTGCATTTTCTCATGCTGTGCTGAAAATATTCAAGAGATGGTGTCTGTTTCTCTATCTTTGCTCTTATCACCAGCTTTCTGTACTGTGTAACTTTGGAAACTGTCCCCAGTAATCTAAATTTTGATATATCTCTGGAACACCATCAGTTTCATTATTCTACATCTCACTACACATATGAAAATTCAATGAAAAACAACCAGAAAGAAAAAGACTCCCAGAATTTTAACAAAAATTCCTGATGTGTTTTTTTTTTTTTCCTCTTTAGTGGTGGTGGTGTGTAAGACTACAATATTTAAATGCACCTGTCAGAATTTGAATTTGAATTTGAATGCTTCTTTGTGTAATAAAAAATGTTAGAATACAACAAATGATGTATCTGCATTTCTATATCTAAGTAAATTATTTTTTTAAGATTTTATTTATTTGACAGGGAGAGAGATCACAAGTAGGCAGAGAGGCAGGCATAGAGAGAGGGGGAAGCAGGCTCCCTGCTGAGCAGAGAGCCCGATGCGGGGCTCGATCCTAGGACCCTGAGATCATGACCTGAGCTGAAGGCAGAGGCTTTAACCCACTGAGCCACCCAGGCGTCCCTCTAGGTAAATATTTTTATGAAAAGTTGCTTCTCCAATAAATTAGCTGGTTCAATATAATTATGTTAAAAATGCTATCTGTTATAACCATAATAGCCAGTCATAATATATAATTTATGAAGAGCCCTATGATGTTTTCAAAAGAAAGAACAAAAATTTTACAAAAGTAAAATATATAAAACTCCCCCCAATTTTACTTAAGATGATAATACTATCATTTTAAGGAGAGAATCAAATGGAAAAAACATTTCTGTTTGTGGATTATGATATTTAGTTTTATGTGTGAAATTTGCTAGTCTATAGCACTTACTTATTCAGTCAAATATGTGTTGCTATGAAGGTGTTTTGAAGATGTGGTAAACATCTACGATCAGTTGAGTTTAAAAGAGATTTTTCCTGCAAATATGGATGTACTTCATCTAATCAGTTGAAAAGACTTATGAGCAAAACTGAGGTTCTTCCTGTGGGAAAAAGAAATCTCCCTCAAGGTGCAGTATGAACTTCTTGTCTAAGAGTTCCAGGATACCGGCATGCCTTGCAAGTTTTGAAGCCAGTCCTTGAGTATAAGGACATTTCCTTGAAGCCATACACATATAAGTACGTGTGTGTGTATTTTTATATATGCTACTTGTTCTGTTTCTCTGGAGAACCTTGACTGATTTGATACAGGGATACTTGGTAGTGTGAAAATACTAATCTACTAAAGTTAAATTATTCCTGCTAAATGATTATGAAATATGACTAAATTTCATAAAAGTTTACCTGACAAAATATCAAAAAAGTGAATATATAAAGTGGCCAGAGTATGTATGACAGTATATGATCTATAACTTCTGTAGCAACCAGCCAAGAAAGCCAAACTACAAACTCTGTAGCAGTTAGTCCAGAATGGACAGGACTTGTTCAGTGATTACCAACTTAGTCCCTGTTTCCAACATAGAACTAACAAGATAGAGTGAAATATTTCCAAAATTAATCACCTGAGATACCCTACTTCTAATTAGCCCACTCTCAGCTTCCCCATATGAGCAACCTAGAATCAGAACATAACTTGAAGCCTTTCTCCCTCCCTCCCCACCTTTCTCTCTCTTTCTCTGTTTCTCTCTCTCTCCCCACCCCTACCTCTCTCAAGCTTTCCCACTCTTCTGCCAGCCTTTGAGTTTCTGCCAAATTTAATTCATGGTGGCTGACCCCCTTGATAATAGCAAACTCTGGATAAATTGCCTCCGCTTATTCTCATTTGGTTGGTCTTTGTTTTTTTCCAGTTTTCCTGGAGGTTCTATGGAGATAGAGTTTACACTGCCCATTGCTATGGTTTCCAGTCTTCACCCAGGTATGATATTCAGAGGCCTCTTGTGCCTTCTTGCTCATGGCTTATGGAGATCCTGCCTATGTGCTAAGTCAGCACCAGATCAAAGCTATAGTATCCTTGAATTGAATTCCCCAGCTATTTATTCTCAGTTTGGTACTCAGATTTTATTTGTTTCAATTTTTTTAGCATCCATGGTAGAAACAGGCAATTTTTTTGGTCATCCCTTTATGTTCTTTTGTGCTTCTCTTTTTGTATTGTGCTGCCTGACAAGAGTTGCTTGTGATAAGGAGAATCACAGGTTGAATCTCAAATAAAAAGTAGGCAGAGGCCTTGTAAGCCTATTGTTGGAGCTAGCCTTACAGGACTAGTGAATTTGTGGTTCTTATCAAACATTCATCTATTTGAACAAACTTTGCTGTGGGTCAGCAAGAAAACTGGACATGTTTATCCTTACTCCTGAAATTTTTATCCTGAGACCAGTGAGAATGTCCTCTCTAGGTTTCCACTGGTTGTGTCGGTACAATTCTCAGGTCTGTGTTCAGAGGTGGCCTGCCAGTCAGATTGGAAGACCAAGATGTAAAGTATACAAGTGTTGCTTTAGAGTTAACTGTTGTTACCTTTCATGGGGTTATCTAAAACTAAATCCTGTGCTCTTCCAGGGAAAGCTCCTACTTCTTACGTTCTTGTGTACTCTCCTTACAATCCTAATTATTGTTTCAGTCTCTACAAGTGGCATAATGTCAACAAAAATGATTTGTGAGGAATGTTTAATCTGAACAAAATTGTTTATTTGAGAGTCTCCTTAGAGAAGAAAGTGAATAAGATGTTTCAGGCCAGATGGACAGCATTATTTATGAGTATATAGGGCTCTCCAAACAAAATTCTAATTCAAAAATTGCTTCATTAGAAATAATCCTTGGCTAAAGCTAAGGAGCAATTTTAAAAACCTACTTCAGCAAAAATGAACTGGACTCATTTCCTAGTAAATCCTCCTCCCAAAATTAAGTCGTATGAGACTATAACTCAAAATCCAGAAGTCCATACTAATATAAATAAGTGAATAAATAATTGAAGGGAATAGACTAATGCCTTTATTCAGCTTAATTCCAATTATTTTATGTAGAAACTCTATCCACAAAGAGGTGGAACATGATGCCACAACCCTTAAATCTGGGCGGTGCTTCGTGACTTGCTGCCAAAGAGTACAGTATGGAAAGGGGGAAGGAGAGATTAACTTTGTTTTATTTATTTATTTTTAATATTTTATTTATTTATTTGACAGACAAGTAGGCAGAGAGGCAGGCAGAGACAGAGAGAGGAGGAAGCAGGCTCCCCGCTGAGCAGAGAGTCTGATGCGGGGCTTAATCCCAGGACCCTGGGATCATGACCTGAGCCGAAGGCAGGGTGACCTGAGCCACCCAGGTGCCCCAAAGATTAACTTTTTAATGGAAAAACCTGTTAAGCACTACCCTAGCCAGGTGATCAAGGTCAACGTTAACAGTGGTGAATCACATTGGTAGAATGTTCCCTTGATATAATATGATGAAAATAACATCTTACCTCTGTGGTCTTTCTTCCTCAAAAATGTATCCCCAGTCTGATCATGAGAAAAAACAGTCAGCAAAACCCAACTGAGGGACAGGCTATAAAGTAGTTGACCAGTACTCCTTAAAACTGTCAAGATCATTGAAAACAAGAATAGTCTGGGAAGTTGTCATAGTTAGGAGGTGTTTCGGGAGGTTTGACAAATGAAAGTAACATAATATCCTGGATGGGATACTTTAATAGAAAGTAGACATTAGCAAATATAAGGAAATATGAATACATTGTGGACTTTTACGTAATAATAGTATATCAGTATTGATCCTTTAGTTGTGACAAATATCCCATACTAACAATGGGCAAACTGGGTAGGGAGTATATGGGAACTCTGTATGCTCTCCTCAACTTTTCTGTTAATCTAAAAATTAGTTTCTAACATAAAGATGTTAGTCTAAAGCAGTTGGAGTATGCTTTTTGTGAATTTAATTTTAAAAAAATCAAACATTTAAAAAATTTTCATATAACTATGGGTAAACTCAAGCCTGATTCCCTTTGTAGGGCATGGGAGTTACACAGACTTTGAAAGAATATATAATTTAAACTAGAGTCAAAATTATATTTGTATATTTGCTCATGGGACTCTGAAAAATATTTATTTTGGTGCTAAAATTCAGCTATTTCCATATTATTGGCTATGGATTACTTACATTTACTGATCTCTCAATGAAATATGGTCAAATTTACAAGAAGATTATAATCATAGTATTGGCTGGGTGAAATACTGCTGTTTGATGAAATGGAAATGAAAATTTTTATTTTGAAAATACTATATCCATTTTATTCCCGCTTTGCCTTATAGGGAGCTTTAAAAAGTAGTTTAAGTTTCTTTAGTCATGAGAATGAGATTAAGAGCATTTATCACATAGCTGCATCAGACTTACCTGTAATTCTTAGGTCTTTGGTAAATCTTTCATGGGAACAGGATGACTCTTAACATCTAAAACAATGAGTTAAGATTTGAAACATTTGAATGTTACTAATCTGTGAAAGCTATAGTTTGGTTAGCGCTTACCTGCTTTTAATATTAAAAAAATAGTAGATGGCAATCACAGAAATTTCATAACTGAGTTCTAATATAATGCTATATTAGGCTGAAATTAAATAAGGTGGGTATTGAGAACCCCAATATCATATAATGAGTTCTCTTTAACTAATGATGATATTACATGAATTTTTAGGGTATTATTACAATACCATGGAACAATGTCCAGAAACCGGCATTATTAGGTATTATTAGGTAGCAGTAATAGCACAGAAACTGGATCTTTATTCATAGGCTGTGTTTAGACTATATTGATTATATTCAATATAAAGTATGTTATAATATAGTCCTTGCCTTTAAGAAACTTATTGTGGGAAAAGGGAGCAAAGTTAAAAGAGCCATGCAAAACCTTATATGACAGATCTCTGATAAGGGAAACACTGGGTCCCAGGGAAATATCTTAAGGAGGATCCTTAACTCAGGTTGAGTTAGGAATTGATATAGGATTTGGTTCCTAGGAATGCCTCAGCCCAGTCTTAAAGAACAATCAGAATTTAGGTAGAGACTGACAAGTTGATCTTTATGGATAGAACATATATAAAAACGTGAGGCAGAACAGAACACTTCTTGGCAAAAATTGGAGTAGTTCATTGTGCCCGAGGCAGTTGTTAGAGTTTAGGCTAAAGAGGCAAGTGGCAGTCGAATTTAACAAAGTCAGTAACAACGTACGAGTAATTTGTGGAAACTTACTTCATATTCGTTATTGGTATAATGCCAACAGGTATTTTTGTAACTTCATAATACTATGAAAATCTGTGTGATTGCTGAAATAGGAAACATTGATAACTTCAAAATAATGGTTAATTTGGATATAATTTTTTATTCAAGTATAATAAATATACAGTGTTATATTAGTTTCAGTTATATAATATAATGATTCAACAATTCTATATATTACTCAGTGCTCATCATGATAAATGTATCCTTAATCCCCTTCACCTATTTCACCCATCCCACCACCCACCTACCTCTGGTAACCGTTAGTTGTGTTCTCCACATTTAAGTCTGTTTTTTTGTTTGTTTTTTATCTCCTTTCTCCTTTGCTCATTTGTTTCTTAAATTCCACATGTGCAAAACCGTATGGTATCTGTTTTTCTACAACTTATTTCACTTAGCATCATACCCTCTAGATCCATCCATGTTGTTGTAAATGGCAAGATTGCATTCTTTTTTACAACCAAGTAATAGTCCATTGTGTGGGTGTGTGGGCATTTGTGTGACATCTTTTTTATCCATTCTTCTGTGGATGGACAATTTATTTCTTATTTGAGTATGGTTGACACCCAATGTTACCTTAGTTTCAGGTGCATCACATAGTGATTCAATGGCTTTATACGTTATGCTATCCTCAACACAAGTGTAGCTACCATCTGTCACCATACAACTATTACAATGCCATTGACTATATTCCCTATGCTGTAACTTTTATTTCTGTGGCTTATTCATAATATAACCGGGGTGCAGGATGGGCAAAATGAGTGAAGGGGAGTAGGAGATACAGGTTTCCAGTTATGGATGTAATTTCTTAATACATGCCATTGGTCATAATTATTCAGCACCTGGAGTCCTGGTTGTGAAGGAAGGGAGAAGAGAGTAATTTAGTTTCTTTATCACCTCTAGAAGATTCCAGTAAAAGAATCAAATTGAGGGATGATCCCTACTGCTATGAAAGCTATAGATAGAAAGTATAGTTTAGGGGCACCTGGATGGCTCATTTGGTCACGCTTTCGGCTCTTGGTTTCAGCTCAGGTCATGATCTCATGAGTAGTGCACCCAAGCCCCATCTTGGGCTCTGTCCTCAGCAGGGAGTGTGCATAAAGATTTTCTCCTTCAGCTCCTCCTCCTACTCTCTCTCTGTCTCTCCCTATCTCTCAAGTAAATAGTTTATTTTTTTAAAGAAAGTACAGCTTACTTGAGTTACAGGTGTCCTTTAGTGAAAATTCTGGTGAACTTTCTCCAGCTGCTGATTTGATTTCTGAAACTTAAAAGGATTGTTGTGTATTATTCTGCTACCAGCAGTATTGAGATAATATTCTTCAAAGCCTAGTTGGTACAGGGGCACCTAGGTAGTTGAGTCTGCCTTCAGCCTAAGTCATGATCCCCAGGGTCCTGGGATCAAGCCTCATGTTGGGCTCCTTGCTCAGCGGGGAATCTGCTTCTCCCGCTCCCTCTGCCTCTGCCTGCTGTTTCTCCTGCTTGTTCTTTCTTTCTGTCAAATAAATAAATACAATCTTTAAAAAAAAAAAGGCATAGCTGGTATATTCATATAAAAATGGATTTGATCATGTTTGTTTTTATTTTTGTACTTTTTAGGGACAACCTGGTTGAAGATAGATTCTTTGACTTCTGCTCTTTACCTTTCTAACCAAGGAAGTTTGTTTACCTATGTCTGAAAGCCCCCCAAACAGTCTACAATTCTAACTACTGCACTATCATCGTTACATAATTTGATCTAAAATTATACTACTACTAATTTGTTTAATTTATGTTTGAGTCTCTTTTGTTATAAATGGAAAGATAGGGATTTATTTTCTATATGACTTTTATTTCCTAAAAATAATGCTGGATTTTTCACCATTACCACCACTTACTCTGGCAGTGCCCCCAATATTAACATGATGAGTACATGAAACAAATGTTTGAGGAAGTTTAATGCTTTCACAACAGGAAGGCCATATGGGAACAAGATGATTTATATAACAGAGCAAACTGACCTGACCATGTGGCCAATTAACAGAGAATATTTATTAAACAATACTCTTTAACAGTTTCATAAAATCCAAGCCAGTACTGGAGCAGAGCCATCTTCATGGGTACCTGGGATTTGATTAAGATAATTTAGACAATTTTATTTCAGTGTACATTAGAGATGTAATTAAGCATCATTGACATTTATCTATTCGCTAGTTACTTTGGACTTTTTGCCTGCCTGACTCTGAAAAATACTAATTGTCTGATTCAGGTTCAGCCATAATGGCAAGGTTTGGAGACAAGAAAACTTATGGTGTAAAATGGATGCGTTCTTATCCTAGAGTAAAACCTAGTGATACTTAACTGATAATAGAAAAAAAAAAAAAAAGAGTACACAGATAACTAGAAGGCCAAGCCCATTAAAAACAAGAATCTAGGAGTATCATACTATCACTATAATTAGGATAGAGAGCCATATAATGAGTGTAATTATTTTCTAAGCTTTTTTTCATGCCACATTCATAAAAGTGGGTACTAATATAGTACAATAACATATGCACAGAGAATACTAAGGAAATAAAATATTTTACAAATTTAAATGAGATCACAACTCACTAAAGGAGACTGGTGATAAAACAAGTAATTAGAATTTATTTTGATAATAAACAGGGCACAGTTCTCAAAATATCTATAAGAATAGCAAATAACCCACACTCAACTAGAGGGGAGGATGTCAAAGAGTGATGCTAAGAGGAGCTGCTTGTTCTGAACATTAAAGAACAAGAATTAGGTTTTCAGAGTATTGGTAGAATAACATTCCAGTGAGTGGTAGTCAGAATAGATAAAATTGCAGAGACATGAAGAAATGTGGCTTTTGGGGTGGGAACTTACTTGGGGGTGGGAAATTATTTGGGGGTAATTAGTCTGGAGATGAGTCTGAGCAGGTCAGATCATTAGAAGCAGATCAGTCAACTCATTCTCATCTACGTCTTTCTTTATCTGTAAAATAGAGGTAACCTCTTGTACTAGTCAGGATTGTCTAACAAACAGATCCAATAGAGTGTTTATATGTGTGTGTGTGTGTGTGTGTGTGTGTGTGTATGTGCGTGTGTATGTGTGTATGTTATATCTGGGCCCTTAGCAGTCTTGCATGAATTGGGTTGTAATAGTTTTATATTGACTTTAATTACAGGTCATGGTAAAACTAAGAGATGTTCTAAATGATTCCAGATATAGTTTTTGTTACCTCCGTTGTGGAGTAGAAATCTAATTTCCCCATGGGAATCAGGATCAGTCAACCCAGCCAGAACAGTAACTTGTTTCTTTGCTTATTGATTCAGAGTCATGAGGTGTCCAAACTGGCTGAGTGGTAGGTAGTCTTAACTTCCTATTCATGGAATTATTGTTATGTTTCCTGGTGGAAGCATTCCTCCCTTTGGAACTAGGTCAGCAGTGCATAAAGTCATAGTAAAGGGAAACAATAGTTTTCCTGTGGATTGCTTGTGGTATAGTGAGGGATGCTTCTTCCATTTCCATCCTTTGATTCCTTGACCTGTGAATCCTGGCTGTGGGAGGAAGAGCACCATATGTTAGATGCTGATTCAGAGCATTTACTGCCTTCTGGAGAATCTTGTTCCAAATCTGCTTCAGAATGGTGGGGAATATGATAAGACCAGTGAATTCCAGGAGCATGGGCCTACTCCTACAATTATTTTGCAGTGAAGTGAGCTTGTTGATCAGAAGGAATGCTACGTGGAATACCATGACAGCATATAAGGCACTCTGTAAGTACACAGATGATAGTTTTGGCAGATGCTTTGTGTGTAGAGAAGTCAAATATGCTCCTAGAGTGTCTATTCCAGTAAGACAAATGAATAAACAAACAAAAACTTCCATGAAACTGCATAGTGTAATTAGCTTGCCACCAAGTAGGTGGCTGATCAATCCTGGGGAAAAGTACTAGTGTTAGCCCTGGGGAAAGGGACTTAGTATTAGTCTCTGCTGCTGGTATATTAGGCACTCAGCAGTGGATGTAGCCAGGTCATCGCTGGTTAGTGGAAGTCCATGTGCTAAGCCAATGGGTCACTTCCATCCCTGCCACCATTTTATTAACAGTAGAATACAGGAGCAAAAATATCTTACTTTAATTATATTCGATATTGAAGAAAAGGAATGTCAGGTTTAATGATGAACTTCGTTTTATCACCACTTGCAACATTATGAGCTATACTAATGCCTAGCTTTATTTTTCAATATTTTCATGAAGTAATATTAGGAAATATTTATCTCAGTTGTATAAATCTCACCTTGGCTTATGATGAAAGAGATAGTGTCTTGATTCAAAGTAGTATATTCAGAATCAGTTAATAATAAGCTTATAAAATGTTTAGAAAATTCTCAAAAGGAAAAGAAAATGTACCAATCAACCAACAAGCATATTTTGTTTTTTTTCAGTAGTGAAACATGAGTGACATGTTTATTACAGATTAAGCATAGGCATCAACAAAGTTTTTGTTCAGTGTCAAATAAATCTTGATGTGTAAATAATAGGGTTTTCCATCTATAAAGTACTGATGTTCTTTAAAGTACTGATATTTGTAATTATTAGCATGAAACATCATCTATAAAGTACTGATGTTTATAATTATTAGCATGAAAATCATAAGTTAGTAATTATGCATTTTTCTTTTTGATTTTTTTAAGATTAATTTTTCTGTCCATCATATCAAGAAGAACAAGTAATAAGTCTTATTCTTCAATAATTGCAATTTTCTTGCTTCACTACTATTTTAAGGCTAATAAATCAAAGATACCTTCAATAAGATAAAGAGAAGGTAAAATATTTTCAGATTATCTGGATAAAAATTTGATTTAATTTGAAGAAGTCATACATAGTATTTAACTTTTAGAATTCACAATAAAAATAAACAAAAATGAAATGACCTAGTTATCTGAGATAGTAAATATCTGTGGTACTCTCAAGTGCAGAAAGCAGGACATAATAGACACAAATGCTTCTGTGAATGTGTTGAGATGATATAGAATAATGGATATTGATGGTATGTTCTAATGACAGGGAAGTTTAGATTCTGACATGATCCAGGACCAGTACAATTCTGTTTGCTTTTTTATTGTATTTCAACCAAGAGAAAATCCCTTTTGCTATTTTATTTTTTAATATGATTGACTTGCTCTAGTTGTACTCAGGACAGCTATTAAATGGCAGGTATTCTTGGTTTTAGCTACATTAGAGAATAAAATAGACAACCTCCTTGCCTTTTACTTTTTACAAGCAAATAGACTTCATAGGATGTTAGAAAACTAATGTACTATGGGGAAAGTAGAACAGGCTAAGAAGAGTTAGCCTCTTCCATGGAGGAGGGTGGTTTGAGTAGAACCAGTTAAGAAGATGGCATTTGATTGAAAGCTAATATTTGCAGCAAAGTGTACAATGAAAATTATTTTTATGGATTTAAGATATGGCCTCAGTCATAATCAGGCTTATTACGTGTCTATAGGTAAAATTGAATCTTTAATCTTAGAAATAATTTCTTCTTAAGCAGAGTGGGTTTTGTAGTGACTTTTTAAAAGTTTTTTTTTTATTCTTCTTTGGCATTTTGTGTTAAAATTTAGTTTCAAATGTAGATTATATTTGAGAACTATTTTTATTTTTGGGTGGAAAATTGACTATATTGATAGGGTCAATATTATGAGAAAGCTGTAGTGTTTTAGTAAACTTCCAAGATTGAAACTTCCTTAGAGGTTGAGTCAAGGTCATACCAATGATAAGGGAATATTTTATTCTGTTTGCTTGTTTTTATGTTTACTTTGCTTTATTTCTTAAGTAAAATTTTCTGTAAATGATGCATGATGAAAATGAGTCTCTTGTCCCTGCATTTCTGCTAATTACAGTTTTCAGGTTTAATTTGAAATAAATGTTAAAATGTGCTTCATAAAGATTAATTTATTTTTAATGAGACTTGGAAAAATGCTAATGGATTTTAATCCTTGAACAAAATGATGGTTCAAGCTAGCAAATTGAATAAAGTAGGCAAAATATTCATTTTCAAATCTGAACTATTTATTTTGAATTATTACTTTGATTATATGTTTCTATACTCCTGTTTGTTTTATGCTATATTTATGTGGTCTTTAATTTATATGAGGTATTTCCATGGATAATCTGAATACAAGTGAGTACTGATACCAAAATAAATTATAAAAGTGAATTGGAAAATAGAGTATAGAATTTATTCATTATTCTTTTATAGTTAAGCATAGTAGGGGTCAAGAATGAGCTAGATGAATGTGAGTAGAAAAGGAAAGTAGAAGGTGTTTTAGGTACATGTAGCCTCTCTGCAAAAGTACTTAGGAAAATAAGATGGTATATTCAGGACATATCAGTAATTTGAGATATGCAGAAAATAGGATTCCAAGAGGAGAAAGAACACTGAAAGGAGAAGTTGAAAGATTAAATAGAAACTCTATAATGATTGTTATAAGAATATATAGACAGATAGACAGTTTAGATACTGAGATGTATCTTTCTATTAACTAGCCAATATCTATCTATCTATTATCTATCATCTATCTAGAGACTTTATTTTTTTCCCTTTTTTTAATTAACATTAAATTACATTTAATTTAAGGTATTACTTGTTTCAGGGGTACAGGTCTGTGAATCATCAATTCAAAGTGCTCACCATAGTACATACCCTCCCCAGTGTCCATCACCCAGCCACCCCATCCCTCCCACTCCCCTTAACTCCAGCAACCCTTAGTTTGTTTCCTGAGATTAAGAGTCTCCTATTGTTTGTCTCCCTCTCTGGTTTCGTTCCGTTTCATTTTTTCCTCTCTTCCCCCATGATCCTCTGCCTTGTTTCTCATATTCCACATATCAGCAAGATCATATGATAATTATCTTTCTCTGATTGACTTATTTCACTTAGCGAAATAGTTGGAACCTCTAGTTCCAACCACGTCATTGCAAATAGCAAGATTTCATTTTTGATGGCTGCATAATATTCCATTGTATGTCTCTCCCACATCTTCTTTATCCATTCATCTGGTGATGGACATCTAAGCTATTTGGCTGTTGTGGACATTGCTGCTATAAACATTCAGGTGTACGTGCCCCTTTGCATCACTACATTTGTATCTTTGGGGTAAATACCCAGTAGTGCAATTGCTGGGTCATAGGGTAGCTCTATTTTCAACTTTTTGAGAAAGCTCCATACTGTTTTCCAGAGTGGCTGACCCAGCTTGCATTCCCACCAACAGTGTAGGAGAGTTCCCTTTTCCCTGCATCCTTGCCAACAACTGTCATTTCCTGACTTGTTAATTTTAGCCATGCTGACTGGTGTGAGGTGATATCTCACTGAGGTTTTGATTTGTATTTCTGTGATGCCAAGTGATGTGGAGCACTTTTTCATGTGTCTGTTGGCCATCTGGATGTCTTCTTTGCAGAAATGTCTGATCCTGTCTTCTACCCATTTCTTGATTGGATTATTTGTTCTTTGGGTGTTGAGCTTGATAAGTTCTTTCTAGATTATCTAGATTTCTAGATACTAGCCCTTTATCTGATATGTCATCTGCAAATATCTTTTCCCATTCAATTGGTTGTCTTTGGTTTTGTTTACTGTTTCCTTTGATGTGCAAAAGCTTTTCATCTTGATAAAGTTCCAATAGTTCATTTTGCCCTTGCTTCCCTTGCCTTTGGCGATGTTTCTAGGAAGAAGTTGCTGTGGCTGAGGTGAAGAGATTGCTGCCTGTGTTCTCCTCAAGGATTTTGATGGATCCCTGTCTCACATTCAGGTCTTCCATCCATTTTGAGTCTATTTTTGTGTGTGGTGTAAAAGTGGTCCAGTTTCATTCTTCTACATGTGGCTGTCCAATTTTCCCAACCCCATTTGTTTAAGAGACTGTCTTTTTTCCAGTGGACATTCTTTCCTGCTTTGTTGGAGAATAGTTGACTGGAGAGTTGAGGGTCCATTTCTGAGCTCTCTATTCTGTTCCACTGACCTATGCATCTGTTTTTGTGCCAGTACCATACTGTCTTGGTGATTACAGCTTTGTAACAGAGCTTGAAGTCTGAAATTGTGATGCCACTAGTTTCGGCTTTCTTTTTCAACATTCCTCTGGCTATTTGGGGTCTTTTCTGGTTTCATACAAACTTTGGGATTATTTGTTCTATTTATGTGAAAAAAGTTGGTGGTGTTTTGATAGGGTCTGCATTGAAAATAGAGATCACTCTAGTTATATCTAGAGACTTTAAAGACTATTTATTTTAGTAATTTTTTTCTAGTTTTATAGAGAAATAATTGACATACATCACATATAAGTTTAAGGCATACAGCTTGATGCTTTGATTTATACATGTTGTGAAATGATTACCATAATACGTTTAGTTAATATTCATTGTCTTGTATAGATACAATAAAAGAAAAAAATTTCCCCTTATGATGAGAACTCAGTATCTACTTTATTAATGACATCTCTCTATATCATATAGCAGTGTTAACTGTAGTTCTCCTGTTGTACATTATCCTAGTACTTATTGATCATGTACCTGAAAGTTTGTATCTTTTGACTACTTTCCTTCAATTCTCCCCTTATCCAGCCCCCCACCTTTGGTAAACACAAATCTGATCTTTTTCTTACTTTCATGTTTTTTTCTTTTTTATTCCACATATAAGTGAGATCATACAGTATCTGTCTTTCTCTGTCTGACTTATTTCACTTAGCATAATGCCTTAAGGTCTGTTCATGTTGTTTCAAGTTGTAGATTTCCTTATTTCCTTACTTTTTATGACTGATAATACCACATTTCATGTATATCCCACAACTTCCTTATCCATTCATCCATCAGTGGATATTTGGGTCATTTCCCTATCTTAGCTATTGGGAATAATGTTGCAATGAACATGAAGGTGCGAACAGCTTTTTAAGTTGGTAGTTTTGTTTCCTTTGAATATATTCCCAGAAATGGAATTGCCAGATTATACAGTACGTTCTACTTTTAATTTTTGGAGGAACCTCCATACTGTTTTCCGTAGTGGCTGAACCGGTTTACAGACCTACCAACAGTGCACAAAGGTGTCCTTTTCTCCATATCCTCACCAACATTTGTTATCTCTTGGCTTTTTATTGATGGTCATTCATTTTATTGATGGTCAGACATGACGTGATACCTCTAAAATTGCTTTTCACTAATGGCTATTGATATTGAGCATCTTTTGTACCTGTTGGCTGTTGGTATATCTTCTTTAGAGAAATGTCTGCTTAGTTCCTTTGCCCAGTTTTTAATTGGATTATTTATATTTTTGCTATTGAGTTGTGTGAGTTCTTTATGTATTTTGCATATTAACCCTTTATCAGATATGTGGTTAAAATTTTTTTTTTCCATTCCACAGGATGAATTTCACTTTATTAATGGTTTCTTTTGCTATGCAGAAAATTTTTAGTTTCATGTAATCCTACTTTTTTTATTTTGTTGACTGTGCTTTAGGTGTGATTTAAAAAAACAAACATTATGAAGATCCATATCAAGGAGCTTTTGTTTCTGTGTTTTCTTCTAAATTTCATGGTTTTGGTTTTAAATACAAGCCTTTAATTCCTTTGAAGTTAATTTTTGAGTATGTAAGATACTGGTCTGGTTTCATTCTTTTACATGTGAATATCCAATTCCATAGCACCATTTATTTATTTATTTATTTATTTAAAAGATTTTTTTTTTTTAAAGTTTATTTGACAGACAGATCACAAGTAGGCAGAGCGGCAGGCAGAGAGAGAGAGGAGGAGGAGGAGGCAGGCTCCCCGCTGAGCAGAGAACCCGATGCGGGACTCAATCCCAGGACCCTGAGATCATGACCTGAGCCGAAGGCAGAGGCTTTAACCACTGAACCACCCAGGCGCCCCCATAGCACCATTTATTGAACAAACTATCACTTGCACACGAGTATTCTTGACTCCTTGTCAAATATAAGTTTAGTGCTAATAGGTTTATTTCTGGGCTCTCAATGGTCTATTATCTGTTTTTATATTAGTACCATACTGTTTTAATTATTATAGCTTTATATTATAGCCTGAAATCAGGAAGTGTGATCCTCCTGATTTGTTCTTAGGATTTCTTTGGCTGTTCAGGGTCTTTTTTGTTTATATATAAATTTCAGGACTTTTATTTATTTATTTGAAGATTTTATTTACTTATTTGAGATAGAGCAAGGGAGAGAGAGCATGAATTGGGGGAGATGCAGAGAGAGGAGAAGCAGGCACTCCACTGAACAGGGAGCCTGATGCAGGGCTGATTCCAGAACCCTGAGATCATGACCTGAGCCATAGACAGACGCTTAACAGACTGAGCCACCTGGGTGCCCCAATTTTAGGACTTAAAAAATTCTGTAAAAAATTGCCATTGCAATCTTGATAGGGATTGCACTGAATTTATATATGATTTTTGGTAATATTGACATTTTAGCAATATTAATTGTTTTAATTCAAGAACACAGGATACCTTTCCATTTATTTTTGCATTTGAATTCTTTCAGCAGTGTCTAGTAGTTCTGAGTAGAGATCTTTCACCTACTTGGATAAATTTATTCCTAAGCATTTTATTGTTTTTGATGTCATTGTAAATGAGATCAATTTTCTTTTTTCTTTCTTTCTCTCTCTTTCTTTCTAGAAATTTGTTCATGTATACAATAGAAATGCTACTGAATTTTGTATGTTAATTTTGTATTGTGCCACCTAATTGAATTCATTAGTTAGTTTTAACAATTTTTTTTAAGTCTTTAGGATTTTCTATGTATCAATCATGTCATCTACAAATAAAGACAATTTTACTTCTTCTTCAATTCTGTTGCTTTTTATTTCTTTTTCTTGACCGATTGTTCTACCTAGGACTTAGAATACTATGTTGAATAGGAGTCATGAGAGTGGGTACCCTTGTCTTGTTCATGATCTTAGAGGAAAAGCTTTTTATCCTTTAGCATTGAATATGATGTTAGCTATGGCCTTGTTATATGTGGTCTTTATTATGTTGAGATACGTTCTCTCTATGCTTAACAATTTTTATTACGAATGGATGTTGAATTTTGTTGAATGCTTTCTCTGCATCTTTTAAGATGATCATATGATTTTTAAATTTTATTCTATTCAGATGATGTTTCACATTGATTTGTGTAATCAGAACTATCCTTGCATCTCAAAGATAAATCCCACTTGATAATGATAAATGAAACTTTTAATGTGCAATGGATTCAGTTTGCTAGTATTTTGTTGAGAATTTTTACATCTGTATTCATCTAGGATATTGGCTTATGGTTTTATTTTCTAGTAATATCCTTATCTGGTGTTGTTATTAGGATAATCTTTGCCTTATGAAATGAGTTTGGGAGTATTGGCTTCTCTTTCATTTTTGGGAACAGTTTGGGAAAAACTGGTGTTAATTCCTTAAATGTTTTATAATATTTTCCAGTGAAGCTCTCTGGTCCAGGGCTGTGTTAGCTGAGAGATTTTTGATTATTGATTTAATTTCCTTACTAGCAGTTGGTCTATTTAGATTTTCTATTTCTTCCTTATTCAGTCTTGGTAAGCTGTATGTTTCTAAGAATTTTTCCATTTCCTTTAGGTTGCCCAGTTCACTGGCATATTGCTGCTCATAGTAGCGTCTTACTTGTATTTCTATGGTATCAGATGTAATGTATCTTTTTCATTTGTAATTTTGTTGACTTTGGTCCCTCTTTTTGTTACTTGGTTGGTATAGCTAAAGGTTCCTCAATTTTGTTTACATTTTCAAAGAATCAACTCTTGGTTTGCATGATCTTTTCTATTGTTTTTCTGTTCTGTATTTTATTTATTTCTGCTCTAATCTTTATTATTAATCTTTATTCTATAACTTTGGGCCCAGTTTATTCATCTTGTCTCGTCTCCTCTCTCCTCTCCCTCTCGTTGCCCTCTCCCTCTCTCCTTCTCTCTCTTTTCCAGTTCCTTAAGGCATAGAGTTAGGTTGTTTATTTGGGATCTTTCTTGCTTTTCAGTGTAGGCATATATTGCAATGAATTCCATCTTAGAACACCCTTTTCTGTATCCTGTAAGTTCGGGTATGTTTCCATTTTCATGTGGCCCAGGAAACTTCCCTTCCCCGGCCACTTTTCTTTTCTTTTCTTTTCTTTTCTTTTCTTTCTTTCTTTCTTTCTTTCTTTCTTTCTTTCTTTCTTTCTTTCTTTCTTTTTTAATCTATTGGTTGCTCAAGAGAGTGTTTAATTTCCAACTGTTTGCAAATTTTCCAGTGTTCCTTTTTTATTGGGCTTTAGTTTCATGCTATTGTGGGCAGAGATAACTCTTGGTATCTCTTTGGTAAGACTTGTTTTGTGGTGTAACATATGATCTAGGTGCTTGAGAGGATTCTGTATTCTGCTTTTGTTGGATAGAATGTTCCGTGCATGTCTGTTAGGTTCATTTGGTTTATTGTGCCATTCAAATCTACTGTTTCCTTATTGACTCTCTGTCTGGATGATCTATCCATTGTTGACAGTGGGATATTAAAGGCCCTAACTAATATTGTATTGCAGTTTATTTCTCCTTTTAGCTCTGTTAGTTTTTGCTTTATACATTTAGGTGCTACAATGGTAAATACATAATTATTTATAATAGTTATATCTTCTTGATGGGATGGCCTGTTTATTATATGATGAACTTGTCTCTTTTTGTCATCTTTAAAGTTTATTTTGTCTAAGTAAAGCTTTCCCTGCTTTTTCATTTTTTTTTATTATTTTTGCTTGAAATATCTTTTTCCATTCCTCTATTCTCAGTCTATTGGTGTCTTTAAAGCTAATAGGTTTCTTTTAGGAGATACTGTTGGATATTGTGTTTTTGTTTTGTTTTTCTTTATCCATTCAGCTATTTTATGTCTTTAGAATGTAGAATTCATTCTGTTTATCTTTAAAGGAATTATTAATGGATAAGAACTTACTATTGCCATTTTGTTAATTGTTTCTGGTTATTTTGTAAATCCATTATTGTTTATTCCTATCTTGCCATCCTTTTTTGTATGTTGATGTCTTTTGGCATCAATGTACTTTGACTTCTTTATTGTGTTCCTTTTTTGTGTGTTTCTGTGTTATGTTAGTCACCGTACGATGCATCATTAGTTTTTGATGCAGTGTTCCGAGAGTCATTGATTAGTTTAACACCTGGTGCCCCTGCAATACGTGCCTTCCTTAATACCCATCACCAGGCTAACCCATCTCCCACCCTCTCCCTTCTAAAACCCTCAGTTTGTTTCTTGGCGTCCACAGTCTCTCATGCATGGATGGGACTTCTTTATTGTGTTATCTTAAATAAATAGTGTAAGATTTTTCCTGGAGTTGTAATCATGCTTACATGGAATACCTTAAACTTTCAATACCTTTTTAAACTTATCAAAACTTAACTTCAATAAAATGTGTATACTTCACACTTTTACTTCTTCCACCCCTCACATTTTCAATTACTGCTGTTATAATTTACATGTTTTTTTAATATTGGGTAACTAATAATGGATTATTGTATTTATGGTTATTTTTGCTATGTATCCTTAGTTTTTTAAACTTTTAAACTAGAGTGATGAGTTATTCACCTTTATTACCATATTGCAGATTCTGTGACTATATATTTACCATTACTGTGAGATTTATGCTACCTTTTTGTGTGCATGTTTTTTTTTTTTTTTAGATTTTATTTATTTATTTGAGAGAGAGAGAGAAAGGGAGCAGGAGGAGGGGGAGGGGCAGAAGGAGAGAGAGAGAGAGAGAGAGAGAATCTCAAGTGGACTGCATTGAGCCCAGAGCCTGATGTGGGGCCTGATTCCATAATCCTGAGATAATAACCTTCGAGTTGGATGCTTCACCTACTGAGCCACCCAGGTGCCCCTACCTTTTTGTGTTTTTATGATGTTAATCAGTGTTCTTTTACCTCCACTCAAAGATCTCTCTCAAGCATTTTTTATAAGGCAGGTCTGGTGCTACCAGACTCTCTAAGCTTTTTTTGGGAAAGTCCTTCCACTGCCTTTATTTCTGAAAGAGAGCTTTGCCACATATAGAATTCTTGGTTGACAGTTCTTGTCAATATTTTGAATATGTCTTCCCATTCTCTGTAGGGCTAAAAAGTTTCTGTTGAGAAATCTGCCCAAAATCTTATGTAGTTTTCCTGGTTTGTAATTTCTCTCATTTCTCTTGCTGCTTCTAACCTTCTTTCTTTGTCTTTGACTTTTGACAGTTTAATATAATATGTCTCCATGTAGCCTGTTAACCTATTAACCTATTTTAGGTCCTTTAGGTCTCATGGATCTGGATGTCTATTTTTCTCCCCAAGTTTGAGATGTTTCCAGCCATTATTACTTTAAATATATATTCTGTCCTTTTCTCTTTTTCTGGAATTCTCATAATGTAATTTTTTCATTGTATCCCACAATCCTGTCAGCTTTCTTTTCTTGTTTTCTTCCTTTCTTCCTTCCTTCTCTCCCTCCCTCTCTTCCTCCTTCCTTCCTTCTGTTTTGTTTTTTGTTTTTGCTTTTGTTTTTTTTTTTTGCTCCTCTGATGGTAATTTTCAGTGTTCTATTTTCCATGGTTCTGATTCTTTCTTCTCTATTGTTGAGTCTACTTTTGAAACTATTGAGTTCTTCCGTTTAGCTAGAATATTTTTCAACTCTATAATTCTGTTTGCTTTTGGTGGTTGCTGTTTCTTTGTCAAACTTCTTTTGTCCTTGTGCTGTTTTCCAAATTTTGTTTAGTGATCTGTATGTGTATTCTTATTCTTCACTAAACTTCCCTAAGAGTATTACTCTGAATTCTTCGACAATTCAAGATCTCCATGTCTTTAGGTTCAGTTATTGGAGCTTGATTACCTTTTGGTAGACTCTACAGGTTCAGCTATGACTCAGCACCTTGCATGAACATGAACAACCCAGGATCTAGAGCTGGCAAAACTCATTTGAGGACCTGAATCAGGTGGATCTGCACCCCACCAGAATTCCCTGGTCAGAGTATACTACCAACTTTGTTTTGCATATGGGCAAAGACACTGGTTGGGATTATTACTTGGGCACTGCAGGTGTGAATTTGGTCTGTCAAGATCTGTGTGCTGGTTGTTGTAAACCTTCCTCTACTTATTCATCATGCTCAGATTCCCAGTGACTGGACCCCAAATTTTCCCCTGCAATCCCTGTGGTGCGAGGTCAGAGTAGGATATCCCACAAAGGTACTGGGTGAGACTGGTTTGTCCCCCCGAGTTTCTTTTTCCAACTGGAGAAACAAGAAGTAGGCCTCTCCATGTGGTGCTATACTGTTGGGGGCAGGGGAAGGGGGAACAATGTGGTCAAGATATAGCCCCTTTTCTTCCCCTTCTAATGAAGTGTCTTTTGGTCTCTGTGGTGCAAGGAGTTACTTCAGTCTCACTTTTGTGGTCTAGAATTCTCTCAGTGGTATCTTGTTTTTGAATAGATGTTAGTTCTTTTTGTGAGGGGATGTGAAGTTAGGAATGACATATCACTGTCTTGGTGACAACACTTCTTCCAATTTCTTAGTTGAGATTTTTAATTGAATTTATAATAATCATTGAGTATTATCATATTTTTTAGAAAATAACTTCAAAAGTTTTGATTCCAATGAAAAGATAAAGTAATTCATGAAATTATCTGAACAGATCAATTATTTGAAGCATCAAGTGAAATTTATAAATCACTTTCATCATTTATTCATTTATGAATTTTTTTGCTGTTTTAACAAAACTCCTATGTGTCTCTTCCACTCTCAATACTCAGCAC
This sequence comes from Lutra lutra, assembly GCF_902655055.1. Lineage (NCBI taxonomy): Eukaryota > Metazoa > Chordata > Mammalia > Carnivora > Mustelidae > Lutra > Lutra lutra. The sequence goes on from NC_062284.1 coordinate 89,356,230, forward strand.
ACTGAATACTTCATTTCTGATATATCTGATCACCAAATGTACATAGGAGATTTTCCCACACCAAGTAATTCTACCGTAGATGGGTGTTCCACAGTTTAACTCAACTCTGAGGCCATCAACCTGGAGATAACATCAGATCCCACAGTTTAAGGGCCCAGTCCCACAAAAGGCACCCCCAACCCTGCAGCCGCCACTACCACTTCAGATGCCAGTCACAAGTCTAGGTTGTTACCTGTGCTTCTGACTTATAAGCTATAAATACTCTCATTGCTGTGACCAAATTCCTCAATTTCAGTCATTTGCTAGAGCAACTTACAGAACTTGGAAAACTTTTTTTTTTTTTTAAGATTTTATTTATTTATTTAACAGCTAGAGACCACAAGTAAAGAGAGGGAGGAGGAAGCAGCCTCCCTGGCTGAGCAGAGAGCCCGATGCGGGGCTTGATCTCAGGATCCCGAGACCATGACCTGAGCCAAAGGCAGGTCTTTAACCCCCTGAGCCACCCAGGCACCCCAGGAAAACTTTTTACTTACTGATATCAGCTTGTCATAAAATGATACAAGTCAGGAATAGCCAGATGGAAGAGATGCATAAAGCAAAGTATGGGGAAAAAGTATGGAGTTTCTATGCTCTCTCTGAAATGTCATCCACTGAGCACCTCCACGTGTTCACCAGTGAGGAAGCTCTCTGAAACTCTTTGGTCAGGATTTTTATGGAGGCTTTGTGATATAAGCTGGATTGGTCAAATTATTGGCCATAGGTGATTAACTCAACCTCCAGTCCTTCCCTCCCTTGAGGCTGGAGAGTGGGTATGAAAAATCCCACCATTTAATCACGTATTTGGTTTCTCTGTCAACTGGTTTCCCATCCTTAAGACTTTCCAGAAGTTACCTTATTAACATGAACTGAGGCAAAGTTGAAAGAAGCTTGGTACAATTAACAGAAGATTCTCCTTTGGCCTTTACTGCTCTGGAACTATTTTAGGAGTTGCAGATAAAAACCAAATATTATAATAAAAGATGCTTCTATCATCCTTATCATTTATGATATTATAATGTTTTGGGGAGCTCTGGCCAGGAGTTGGAGGTAGAGACCAAAAAATATATTTCATATTGTCACAGTCTGGTTCCTGTGGTCTTACAACATAAGTAACCACCATGATTTGGGGAATAGTGAGTTGCAGGAACCAAGGTCTATGATGGAGAGCCCCAACTGGAATCCCAGCCAACTGCTGGGATCAGCTAGCCAGCCATGGAAGTATGCCATCTTGAAAGCTGAGAGTTCCCAGTCAGTTTACCCTAGCTCCCACGGAACAAAGATAGACTGCCATACCGAAGCTTCCACAAATTGCAGATTTGTGAGCAAAATAAATGACTGTTAATGTTTTAAGCCATTAAGTTTGGCAGTAGTATGTTACACAGTAATAGATAAATGTTGTAATTGAAATAATGTAAGACAGAGAGATGAAAGTCCTGGCTTATCCAGACCTATGCTCACAGGCTTAGTAATTATGCATTATTAGTTTTTGGAGGGAGAACTGATGGCATGTTTAGACTAAACAATGTGACTTTTCAATTTATTTTTCATAAAGTTTTTGAAGAAAAAGCCACTTCATATATTGTTGTGTGTATTATTCTGCTAAGGTAAAGGTAAGGTTAAGGTAAACTGATCATTAGTATCAAAAGTCTGGGTCTCAGAGTGAGCAAAATAATTAGGCATAAACTTTATTGAGTTCTAGGGATTTGTATTGAATGCAAATATATATTTACAGCTATCTTATTTTATTGAACACAGGGGTAAGAATATCCATTTAGGAACTTATTAAAGATAATTTTATTTTTATACATGTGCATAAAATTTATGTCTCCCCTTTACTATTTAGAAGTATTTTGTCTACAAGAAATGAAAATAAAAACATTTTATTTGCATATTTGAAAACCCAAAATAACATGTGAACCAGTGTTATATAGTAAATTTAAAGTGAGAGTTCACTTTCTAGAGAATATATAGCGCTACACATTCTAGTTACAGTTAAGTTTGGTTTCCATATCAAAATAGAATATTCTAAATGGGTATTCATGGGTATTCATTTCTTTCTATTTAAATACTGATCTACTGATTTCAAGTGGGATAATTCTTTAACTATCCCTTCTAGTCTTAAGTAACACGTATATATTTCAAATAATTGCCATGATTCTTTGAATAATACAATATACATTTTACTTTCCCTCACCCCTTGCCTGTGAAAATCTTTGTGAAAGAGACATGGATGAATTGATGAATTTACATCTTTCTATTATTATATAAACAGGAACACCAATGTATAATAAAACCTCAACAGTGGAAGATATGCCTATCTTATCTTCTGATTTTGTGACAACATGAAAAATTGCATGTTTTCATCTTTCTTTGAAATTCAGTGAAATGTGCCCACAAACCTTCAAATGTACCTCATTTTCTGTGAACAATTTGTTTTGGTTCATTTCCTTTTGCAATTACATTAACATTTAATAAACTACAGATTATAAAGAAGTACTCAAAATGGTAATTTTCAAAAAGATTATGTCTATGAGGTGGAACAAATAGTAAAGGTAAGAAAATGGATTCTAATGAATATTTGAAGATATATGGTAAAGAATAAGTCATTTAATGGGTTCCTTTTATATAAATTAAATTCTATTCCTAATGAATATCTTCTTTGGAGTATTTTGCTAACATTTATTAATTATTTTAGATGTTTATCAATGTATTGTTAAATGGAATGAAAGGTTTTATTACAAAGAAAAGACACCAAGTATCTCTCCAAGAAAAGTGTTCTCCGTACAACAATTGTTGGAAAAAATCAGTACTACCATGTCCTTTGAGAAGATAATGATTCATTTGAATCATTTGATTCATAATAGTTAAATAGAGATCTTTTTCTGAGAATTCAGATGTATTCTTGATACACCATTTCTATTTGGTCATCTCTTGAGTTCAAATATAATAATACAACATTTATTTAGCTTTATTTTTTCTTTTATTGTTTAGAATAATTATGCAGCCTATCAACTATCTTATGGATGTCCATGAGCCCTTACTCAATAATTACTGGGAAATTCTGAAATAGCATGTACTTTATTTAATGATAAAACTATTAGGAAATAGAAAATATTAAAGCATTAGAGAAGCCTGACTGTTCCACCAGTTGAGTGGTCTGTGTCTGTTCTCTTGGATTCTACAAACCATGTATTTCCTTACAAATTTATTTTATAACACTCATGTATTTCCTATAAATTTATTTTATATTCCTATAAACTTATCCTACTCTAAAGAATAAGTTAAAAATCAATAAGTTAAAGTAGTCCAATAGTCAAATTTTAACCTGTATATACCAAATTAAACAAGGTACTTTGGTATGTGTATTTGGGACCCACAGATAACTGAAAGCAAGAGATTATGGGCAGAGGATATAATAGAAGGTTTTAGGCCTTGAGAAGACCAGTATTGGCCACTATGTAGGCTGAAGTGAGGCTTTCTGGATAAAAAAGTAATAAAAATCGCTCCTCTACCCCTAAAAAAAGGCAGAAGGAGAGAAAAAAAAGTAGGCCATGTGAGACAAAGAATGTAGCTAGTGATCTTATGGATTTGTTCATAAAAAACACTAGTTAGTGAAAGTAAACAAAATACAATATCCAATTAAAAGATAAACTGTCAAATGGAATAGAAAATGAAACCCAGCCATATGCTTTTTAACAGATATAAATGAATGCAAGTTGGTGCAGCCTCTTTGGAGAACAGTGTGGAGATTCCTCAAGAAATTAAAAATAGAACTTCCCTATGACCCTGCAATTGCACTACTGGGTTTTTACCCCAAAGATACAGATGTAGTGAAAAGAAGGGCCATCTGTACCCCAATGTTTATAGCAGCATGGCCACGGTTGCCAAACTGTGGAAAGAATCAAGATGCCCTTCAACGGACGAATGGATAAGGAAGATGTGGTCCATATACACTATGGAGTATTAGGCCTCCATCAGAAAGGATGAATACCCAACGTTGGTAGCAACATGGACGGGACTGGAAGAGATTATGCTGAGTGAAATAAGTCAAGCAGAGAGAGTCAATTATCAAATGGTTTCACTTACTTGTGGAGCATAACAAATAGCATGGAGGACATGGGGAGTTAGGAGAAGGGAGTTGGGGGAAATTGGAAGGGGAGGTGAACAATGAGAGACTATGGACTCTGAAAAACAATCTGAAGGGTTTGAAGAGGTGGCGGGGGGTGGGAGGTTGGGGGAACCAGGTGGTGGGTATTAGAGAGGGCACAGATTGTGTGGAGCACTGGGTGTGGTCCAAAAAAAATGAATACTGTTATGCTGAAAATAAATTTTAAAAAAATGATTAAAAGAAGATAATGCCATGTAACAGCTAATAAAAAGAAAGTTTTATAGATATACAGTGATGTCAGAAAGAAGATTAAAAAAAAGAAAAAGATAGTTTTTTTTTTTTTTTTTGAGAGAGAGAGAATGAGAGGGTGGAGGGAGAGGGAGAAGCAGACTCTCCACTGAGCAGGGAGCCTGATGCTGGGCTCAATTCCAGGACTCAGGGATTAGGACTTGAACCAAAGGCAGACGCTTAACTGAATGAGCCAACCAGATGCCCCAAAAAAGGTAGATTTTGAGGGAAAAATAATTACTAGAGAAAAAAGAAATATTAAAAATATTTAATGCATTAATAAGGTGAAACAACTGATTTCTGTGCATTGATTTTATATCCTGACACTTTACTGAATTCCTGTACAAGTTCTAGCAGTTTTGGAGTGGAGTCTTTTGGGTTTTCCACATATAGTATCATATCATCTGCAAAGAGTGATAGTTTGACTTCTTCTTTGCCGATTTGGATGCCTTTAATTTCCTCTTGTTGTCTGATTGCTGAGGCTAGGACTTCTAGTACTATGTTGAATAGCAGTGGTGATAACGGACATCCCTGCCGTGTTCCTGACCTTAGCGGAAAAGCTTTCAGTTTTTCTCCATTGAGAATGATATTTGCGGTGGGTTTTTCATAGATGGCTTTGATAATATTGAGGTATGTGCCGTCTATCCCTACACTTTGAAGAGTTTTGATCAGGAAGGGATGCTGTACTTTGTCAAATGCTTTTTCAGCATCTATGGAGAGTATCATATGGTTCTTGTTCTTTCTTTTATTAATGTGTTGTATCACATTGATTGATTTGCGGATGTTGAACCAACCTTGAAGCCCTGGAATAAATCCCACTTGGTCGTGGTGAATAATCCTTTTAATCTACTGTTGAATCCTATTGGCTAGTATTTTGGCGAGAATTTTTGCATCTGTGTTCATCAAGGATATTGGTCTGTAGTTCTCTTTTTTGTTGGGATCCTTGTCTGGTTTTGGGATCAAGGTGATGCTGCCTCATAAAATGAGTTTGGAAGTTTTCCTTCTATTTCTATTTTTTGGAACAGTTTCAGGAGAATAGGAATTAGTTCTTCTTTAAATGTTTGGTAGAATTCCCCCGGGAAGCCGTCTGGCCCTGGGCTTTTGTTTGTTTGGAGATTTTTGATGACTGTTTCAATCTCCTTACTGGTTATGGGTCTGTTCAGGCTTTCTGTTTCTTCCTGGTTCAGTTGTGGTAGTTTATATGTCTCTAGGAATGCATCCATTTCTTCCAGATTGTCAAATTTGTTGGCGTAGAGTTGCATTTCTCTACACCAACAACAAGACAGAAGAAAGAGAAATTAAGGAGTCCATCCCATTTACAATTGCACCCAAAACTATAAGATACCTAGGAATAAACCTAACCAAAGAGACTAAGAATCTATACTCAGAAAACTATAAAGTACTCATGAAAGAAATTGAGGAAGACACAAAGAAATGGAAAAATGTTCCATGCTCCTGGATTGGAAGAATAAATATTGTGAAAATGTCTATGCTACCTAAAGCAATCTACACATTTAATGCAATTCCTATCAAAGTACCATCCATTTTTTTCAAAGAAATGGAACAAATAATCCTAAAATTTATATGGAACCAGAAAAGACCTCGAATAGCCAAAGGAATATTGAAAAAGAAAGCCAAAGTTGGTGGCATCACAATTCCGGACTTCAAGCTCTATTACAAAGCTGTCATCATCAAGACAGCATGGTACTGGCACAAAAACAGACACATTGATCAATGGAACAGAATAGAGAGCCCAGAAATGGACCCTCAACTCTATGGTCAACTCATCTTCGACAAAGCAGGAAAGAATGTCCAATGGAACAAAGACAGCCTCTTCAATAAATGGCGTTGGGAAAATTGGACAGCCACATGCAGAAAAATGAAATTGGATCATTTCCTTACACCACACACGAAAATAGACTCAAAATGGATGAAGTACCTCAATGTGAGAAAGGAATACATCAAAATCCTTGAGGAGAACACAGGCAGCAACCTCTTCGACCTCAGCCGCAGCAACATCTTCCTAGGAACATCACCAAAAGCAAGGGAAGCAAGGGCAAAAATGAACTTTTGGGATTTTATCAAGATCAAAAGCTTTTGCACAGCAAGGGAAACAGTTAACAAAACCAAAAGACAACTGACAGAATGGGAGAAGATATTTGCCAATGACATATCAGATAAAGGGCTAGTGTCCAAAATCTATAAAGAACTTAGCAAACTCAACACCCAAAGAACAAATAATCCAATCAAGAAATGGGCAGAGGACATGAACAGACATTTCTGCAAAGAAGACATCCAGATGGCCAACAGACACATGAAAAAGTGCTCCACATCACTCGGCATCAGGGAAATACAAATCAAAACCACAATGAAATATCACCTCACACCAGTCAGAATGGCTAAAATTAACAAGTCAGGAAATGACAGATGCTGGTGAGGATGCGGAGAAAGGGGAACCCTCCTACACTGTTGGTGGGAATGCAAGCTGGTGCAACCACTCTGGAAAACAGCATTGAGGTTCCTCAAAATGTTGAAAATAGAACTACCCTATGACCCAGCAATTGCACTGCTGGGTATTTACCCTAAAGATACAAATGTAGTGATCCGAAGGGGCACGTGCACCCGAATGTTTATAGCAGCAATGTCTACAATAGCCAAACTATGGAAAGAACCTCGATGTCCATCTACAGACGAATGGATAAAGAAGATGTGGTATATATACACAATGGAATACTATGCAGCCATCAAAAGAAATGAAATCTTGCCATTTGCGAAGACGTGGATGGAACTAGAGGGTATCATGCTTAGCGAAATAAGTCAATCAGAGAAAGATAACTATCATATGATCTCCCTGATATGAGGGAGAGGAGATGCAACATGGGGGGTTGAGGGGGTAGGAGAAGAGTAAATGAAACAAGATGGGATTGGGAGGGAGACAAACCATAAGTGACTCTTAATCTCACAAAACAAACTGAGGGTTGATGGGGGGAGGGGGTTGGGAGAGGGGGGTGGGGTTATGGATATTGGGGAGGGTATGTGCTATGGTGAGTGCTGTGAAGTGTGTAAACCTGGCGATTCGCAGACCTGTACCCCTGGGCATAAAAATATATGTTTTTAAAGCTGTAAAAAAAAAAAAAAAAGAAAAAAGAAAAAAGAAAGGATGAATACCCAAGTTTTGTAGCAACATGGACGGGACTGGAAGAGATTATGCTGAGTGAAATAAGTCAAGCAGAGAGAGTCAATTATCATATGGTTTCACTTATTTGTGGAGCATAACAAATAGCATGGAGGACAAGGGGAGATGGAGAGGAGAAGGGAATTGAGGGAAATTGGAAGGGGAGGTGAACCATGAGAGACTATGGACTCTGAAAAACGATCTGAGAATTTTGAAGGGGTGGGGGGTGGGAGGTTGGGGGCACCAGGTGGTGGGTATTGTAGAGGGCACGGATTGCATGGAGCACTGGGTGTGGTACAAAAAATAATGAATACTGTTATGCTGAAAAAATAAAAAATTTAAAAAAAAATAAGGTGAAACAAAACTATTTTTTATGTAATAACATGGCTCAAATATACATAAATCAAAATTAATGATCTGTAAGAAGCATATTGATTAATTTATTGGACTGGGGAGAATTTAGCATCTATTACTCAGAAGGGCATAAGAAGCAACAATTTGAATTCCAAACTTGACCTAAAGACATTTGTGATTGTACTCAAGAGCTGGAGAATATGTATTTTTTTTTTCATTCACATGTCATACTTGTAAATAAAATGACTACTTGGCACTTCAAAAAGAGTCATCATATTCATAAGGAATGGAATAAAGGAAATCTTATGAGTACACAGTGAAGTTAAGCTAAATATTGAAAACAAATGATCTTCTTAGATTTTGAAAAGGAAACACACTTCTAAATATCATGAGACGAGATCACAGTGGAACTTAAAAAATATTTTGAAATAAATTATACAATATATCAAAACTTAACTGATAAATCTAGGCCATGCTTTAAAGAGAATTTGAAACTTTAAAAGCGTGCATTAGAGAAGAGGAGAAAGAAAAAGCCATTTGAAATGAATTAACATTGATCTCAAAAAAGATAAGCAAATTCAAAGTAGTGAAAGAATGGAGAAGTTAAAATCAAGAGCAGACATTAATGATATAAAAGAAAATCATACCAAAAAATAGTTAAAAAGTTAGTTCTTTGAAAAGGCATAAAGTTATCTGAACAAAGAAAATCAATAAAAGTCAAAGGAGAAAAAACATTCAATGAGACAAAAGGGAATTGATTTAGAAAATAAAAAGACCTAAATTGATATAAATAAATTTATATTAGTGCATTTGAAAATTTGATGAAATGGGCACATTTCTAGATAAATGATGTCAGAATGAAAAAGAGAAAATCTGAATACAAAGAAAATTTGGAGATATTACAAAAATGGATACATTTTTAAAAACCTTCCACAAGGAAAACCTTAGACCCAAATGTCATCAGTGACCCATTTCAAATATTTAAGGAATAAATAATGCCAGAAAAACTCTTTCAGAAAATATGACATGAGAAACCACTGTCTAAATTATTAAATTGTAGAAGACCAATATAACAAAACCTGAAAGGGCAATAAAAAATGGGGGATAAAGTTAAAGGGCAATCTCAGTTCTGAATATAAATGCCAAGATTCTGAACAAAATAATGTCATTTCAAATCTGGCAGTGTATAAAAAGTATAACAACACGCGCATGCGTACACACACAGGTAATACATCACATCACAACCAAATTAAATTTTGCAGGAAAAGAAGTTTGCTTCAAAATTTAAAAATACATCTGAACAAAGTAACAAATTGAGATAAAGATTAAATATTCCAAATACTATGGCAAAAAATGCAGAAAAGCATTTAATAAATTTACCATATAATCATGATTTAAGCCACTAATTACGAAAGAATTAGAAAACCCTTTATCTAATTAAGGGTATCTATAAAATGTCAATAGAAAACATCTTCCTTAAGGAGAAATATTCAAAGATGAGTATGCTTTCTATTAATACTACTATTCATCACACTGCAAATTGTAATCAGTGTGAGACCAGAAAAACAGATTTTAAAAATTAAAGTCTGCCCCCCCCCAAAAACCTCTCACAACTAGCAGATGAAATTGTTTTTATGTAAAAATGTTAAAGCAATATGCAGTTAAATTATTAAGATTATTAAGTGATTTTTACCATGTTTTCTAGATTCAGGTTAAATGTAAAAATATTTTGTGTTTGTGTGTACAAATTTTAATAATGAAATAAAAAATAAGGTTACCATTTGCAACATCATCAGACCCACAGAATTCAGACTAATAAGTCAAGCAAAATATGTGCAATATTTCTACACAGCAACTATCAACTATGTTTCATTAAAAAAAAAAAGACCTAACTAAATGTGGGAAGATACTTGTTCATGGATTGGGAAATAATACAACATTGTAAAGCTATCAGTTCTTACCAAAATGATTCTTTTTGGTAGCAGACAGTAGGATGTGTGTTTGTATGTTCCTTTGTGTGTGTACATGCATATGTGTGTGTTGGTGTATTTCTAAATTGCCAAGATGTTTCTAAAATTTTATGGAGATAAAGAAAGCCAAGAGAAGAATAGCTATGGCACTCTGAAGAAGATAGAAACATTTTGAGGACTTGTTTATGAAGCTTTATCTTAAAGATTTGTTATAAAGCTAAGTTAAGGTTTTATAATATAAGAATACACACATAGAAGAGTGGCACTAATTAGACAATCCAGAAACTGTGTATGTGGAAATTGATTTAAAACAAACATGACACCATAGATCGACTTTGTATTACAAACCATGCTGGGCCAATCAGATATCCATATGCAAACTTATGAAATCTGCCCACTTTCGATCAAACAGAATAAAAAACCCAACTAGATGCAAAACACAAAATAATTTCTAGAAGTTACAAAATGAGAATATTTTAAAGATATGGGGGTCTGGAAAATTTTGCTTTCTTTGTTTTCTTAAAGTTAATTGACTACATTAAAATTAAAAACTTCTGTTCATTTAAAAAAATGATTAAGTGAATGAAAATGAAAGAAACAGAAGTTACTTGTAAGGTATAGAATAAGCAATATGTTCTTTTCCTTGAGTATATAAGGAATCTCCACAATACAATAAGAAACAAAAATACAAAGGAAAAATGGGCAATAGATATAAGAATGTATTTCACAAAAGAATGTATTAAATGTCTAATAAAAATGTAAAGAGTTTAATCTTGTTAGTAACTGTGGTAATATTAAAATCATTATGATATGCCATAAAAATCCATCAAAATAACTAATATTAAATACATGCTACAACTCCTTGTCATACTAAAAATATAAGGAAATGGGAATCTTTTCATACTCCTGGTAGTAAATTGTCATAGATGCTGTGAAAACTGGCATTATCTGTTGAAGTTGAGCATATAAATTCTCTGACACAACAATTGTACTCATCTCTATATACCCAATATAAATCCATATTTATGTGTACAAGAAGACCTATACAAAAATGTTCACAGTCACATGATTCATGATAGTTCTATATTAGTTTGTCAGGGCTGTCATAACAAGTATTACAAACTGAATGGTTCAAACAGCAGAAATGATTGTCTCCCAGTTCTGAAAGTTAGAAGTACGCTATCAAGGTGTTGGGAGTATTGCACTCTTCTGGGGGATCGGAGAAAGAATCTTTTCTACTTCTCTTCCCTAGCTTACGGTGGTTTTCTGGCAGTTTTTTGCAATTTTTAGTGGTATAAGCATCATCCAGATTGCTGCCTTCATCTTTACATTCTCCCAGTGTGTATCTATCTCCAAATTTCTAGTTTTTATAGACATCATTTATGTTGGGTTAGAAACTACCTTAATGACTAAGTATTTTAACTTGACTACCTCTGTAAAGACCCTATCTCCAATAAGGTCATTTTCTGATGCACTGGGGAGTAGGACTTCAACATGATTTTGGGAGGGACACAGTTCAACCCATAAGAAGTTCTAAACCATAAACATTTCAAGTGTTCAATAATACTAGAATGATGGGTAAATTTAATACAGTGGAATAACAAAGAGAAATTAAAATTGGTACAGTATCTATGTAGCAATTCTATGTCATAAACAGGCAGACACAAAAATATATGTCCTTAATAAATATTGCAGGATAGGTTTCCAAAAAAAATCAGAGAAAGTTTAAATATAGTCTTAGAAATCAGCTTAGCAATTAACCTTGTAATGTGGGTTGAGATGGTGATTGATAAGAATAGAATGCAGCTTCTGGGGGCTGTCAATATTCTGTTAATTGTTTGGATGATTGTCATATGGGTGTGCTTGTGATAATCAGTTGAGTTGTATATTTTTTTAACGTTATATGTATGTGTATTGTGCTTCATTAAACATTAAATAAGAGCTATCTTATTTAACTATCTTTTTAAATAATAATAAACATTAAATAATAACTATCTTATTTAACATATCTACTATGTTAGATATGGTTTCATTCTCTTGTCATAGATAAATATTAAGGAAACACTGTGAATAGCTGAAGGGTTCCTAATATATTGCACTCTCAGTAACATAAATCTGAAATTGAAACACATTTTAAGATGGTATACTCAATAATTCAAAATAACTTAAAATAAATCTTTTCATCTTAAACTTCATTGTTTAAGAAAAAGAGTTTAGGGGCACCTGGGTGGCCCAGTGGGTGAAAGCCTCTGCCTTCTGCTCGGGTCATGTTCCCAGGGTCCTGGGATCAAGCCCCGCATTGGGCTCTCTGCTCAGTGGGGAGCCTGCTTCCTCCTCTCTCTCTGCCTGCCTCTCTGCCTACTTGTGATCTGTCAAATAAATAAATAAAATCTTAAAAAAAAAAAAGAAAAAAGAGTTTAAAACATTTCCCAGTCATAAATTGTAGTTCACATTTCTCAGATAATTATGAGTTTATTGGAAATTATCTATTTGAAATCTCTACAGTAATTTTAAAGTATTTAAGAGGAACCTACACTCAAGTTTTGAAGTGACAGGACTGATTCAAACCTATTGTACTTTTCAATTACAATGGAATATGTTCATATGTAACTTTGCACATTAAATGCCAGATTATTTTGCTATATATTTAGTATCATCCAAGCTTAAGGAGACATTTTATAAATATTAAAAGTTGCATACTTTAAGAATTCATGCTTTTTAAGTTTTTATTTAAATTCCAGTTAGTTAACATACAGTGTAATACTAGTTTCAGGTGTAAAATGCTGTGATTCAATGCTTCCAAACAACACCCAGAGCTCATCATAAGAGCATACCTTAATTCCCATCACCTATTTTGCTCACCCCGCTACCCATCTCCCCTCTAGTAACCATCAGTGTGTTCTCTATAGTTAAGTTCTCTATAGTTATAGTTTCTTAGTCTGCCTCTCTTTTTTCCCCCACCTTTGCTTATTTGTTTTGTTTCTTAAATCCATATATGAGTGAAATCATATGGTATTTGTCATTCTCTGACTGATTTTTCTTAGCATAATACTCCTTAACTCCATCCATGTGGTTACGAATAGCAAGATTTCATTCCCTTTTATGGCTAATATTCCATCACATATATATGTATCAGAAAAGAAGGTCAATAAGGAAATCTCAGCATAAATATTCTCAGAAAAGAAGTTGCGCATGCACGCGCACGCACACACACGCACTCCTCTTCTTTATCCATTTGTCGATTGATGGGGGATGTTTCCATAATTTGGCTATTGTAGTTAATGCTGCTATAAACTTCAGGGTGCATATTGAATGAATATTTTTGTATTCTTTGGGTGAATACCTAGTATGCAATTGCTGTCATAGGGTAGCTCTATTTTTAACTTTTTGAGGAACCTCCATACTGTTTTCTTCAGTGGCTGCAGCAGTTTGCATTCCCACCAACAGGGCAATAGAGTTCCCCTTGTTTCTTGTTCATTTTAGCCAAGAATTCATGTTTTTGATCGTCTAATATCTGTTCATATGTTATGAAGAAGAAGAAATGAGATAGCTTTACTGATAAAAATGATAGCACCTTCTTTCTGCTTAGTTAAGCTGCATTAGCCAGAGGGGCCAAGGCCAAGGTTTCCTAAACTGAATGAACAAGAGATCATAGAGAAAAAGAAGCACACTAAAATATTTCCTGTGTCTAGAGTACTAACTAATGGCAAAATCACCCTGAATTTTTAACCAAAGACTGGGACTCTTCCCTCTTTCTCTTACTGTTTTGTGATTAGCTTTCAATCAGCAATGCCATTGTGAGCATATAGCAAAATATTGTGCATATTAATAAATCACTTACTAATTATTTAAATCTACTCAGAAACTTTAAGAAGGGTTTAGTAATTCAGTTGGTAGCTATGATTTTATTAACCAAATGAACAATATATTTTGTCACTAAAAGCAACATTTGCTTCTATTTCCATTGATGCATTTAATTGGAAATACAAACAATAACTACCTTTAGATGTGAAGACTGCTTATGAGATTAAAAAAATTAATAAAAACTTTAAATGAGTATTTTTTAGTAAGCATTGTGCTAGGTGATAGACTATGAATATGAGTAATATATAAACCCTGGTACCACAAATTAAAAACAAAATTGATTCACTCTCATATTATGTGGTGAGTACTCTAGCCAGGCTGTCCACAAAATGTTCTGAAAGCACAGGGAAAGGCAATTAATTCTATGAGCAAGAACAACAAAAAATGAAGAAACAAACAAACAAATAAAAAGAGGGCTTTACAAAGATAATGCATGACCTGAGGTGTTGAGTAGGGTTATATTTTTCAATATAAATATATTTTGTGTAGAATACAACATATAATCAACTACATGAAAATGTGAGACCAAAACATAGCAAGTATTTCAGCATGCTGGAGGTAAATTGAAAAGGACTGATGGGTAAATATAAACATAGAATATTAACTTTGGAGCCTGAATATAAAAGACAACATAAAGCCATTAAAACTTTTACTTTGAAATTATCATGAGAAAAATATAATCAGATCCATATTTAAAAAATATTAGTAGTCTTTAACAGATTAACTGTAGAGATAAAGGAGCTGGGAGCACATAGAATTATTGGATGGTTTTTATACATGTTTAAGCAAACAATGATGAAGTCCTGAACTAGATTACAGAAGTGGGATGGAAAGGAGAGGATGACTCCGAGAAGCACTCAGAATGAGAAATCATAGCACATAAACTGTAATATTTGAGTAATAAAGAAGAATTGCTGTATTAATTCTCAGATTTCTAGCATTCTGTTTCTCTTAAATGAGTCATTAAACAAGGCAGATTTGAGGATTTATTATTGAACTTAAGAGTCAGTAAGAGACACAGTAAAGGAAGTGATAGAAATATGATTTTACATCAGTGAATATATGGCAATTTAAACCACGAGATTGAATTGAATTCACCTGAATTGCAAATTATATTCATAAAAGGAAAGGGAGAATGTCGTAATGTAATTCTAAAAAGAAGAGAGGAAGGTCCATGATGAAATCTCAGCATAAAAATAATATTTTCAGAATACAATTTGCTTTTCAGTGGCTTCTTGGTGTTAAAGCTCTCAGAAATAGCCATGAGATTTTACAGCAAAACAGTCAGGTTTCACAAGAAATATGATTCCTACTCCTTGTGCACTAAATATTATAAAGAAATGTAGGACATTGAAGGACGTAAGTTGAAGGACATTATTTGAAGTGATTTATTAATAAACTTTTGCCTTAAAAATAGTATATCCAAAAATTTTCTTGATACTTTTATCAAAAATTTACCAATGAAAAATACTCTACATATTTACCTTATTTTTCATCTGAATTAGAGAATTGCCAAAGATTAATTTTAAATAGTTCAATGAGATACAATTTGTATATAATCTTTTATTTAGAGAAAAATAAGAGGGGAGTGGGGAGATGTAAGATAAATCTGAATTGATTTGACTAAGAACAGTCACCCAAATCTCAGCTATATATTATCATTAGAAAGACTCAGAGGTCAAGAAGTTGTTTCTTTGTACAGAGGCAAATATAAAGGGTATATTTAGTCCTATCTCAATGTCAGCTTATTCAATAAGGATGCTTAATATCACAAAAGTTACTCAATGTAGTGCTTTGGGGACAATTATTCTTAGGTGGCTGGGAAATTGTATTTAAGTTAATGGACATTTATTATCTCCAAAATGTCTAAAATTTTTCTTCTGATGTGTGGATGAAATTAGCTTTCAACTGATTTTGAAAATTATATACTCTGAAAAATCAGGAACTAGCTCCGAGATGGATATATGCTCCATAAAGCCTTTATTCAAAAATAAATGTAAGTAAATTATTTTCCCATGGCATTTCTTACAAGTGAGAAATTCTTGACACTTATTTCTTTAGATCTTTTAATATGAGGCATATTTCCTAATAATAAAAAGAGAACGCCTTTACTTTTAATAAAGACAAATTTTCAGGCAAAATATCTTATGTGGTTTAGTGTTTTAAAGTGTTGACATTTTTAGTTCTGCTCATAGGAAAAGGTAAGTATAGTGAAATACAGTGCAAAAAATATCAGTTGGATGCAATTCCTCACAGAAAGAAGATAACCTCCACAGAAAAAACTTTGGTATAATTGTCTCATTAATACTGGACGTGGCTATTTTCTTGCATTGCTCTTAAATATCAAAATGGTATGATTATGGGGTATCTGGGTGGCTCAGTCGGTTAAGCATCTACCCTTGGCTCAGGTCATGATCCTGGGGTCCTGAGATCGTGCCTGCATTGGGCTCCCTGCTCAGCGGGGAGCCTGCTTCTCCCTCTCCCTCTGCTGTTACCCCTGCTTATACTCTTTCTCTCTTTCATTCTCTCTCTGTCAAGTAAATAAATAAATAGCTTTCTAAAAATAGTATGATTAGTAAAGCAAAAAATGTTGAAATTATCTGTAAGTTTGCAGTTTTTAAAAAAAAACTATTTTTAAAAAATAGTTACATATTTATAAAAGCATAGAACTGATTATCATAACTTCCAAATTCATATTAAGTTGGTCAAACTAGATAAGCCTTTCTCCAAGTGGAGAATTGGGTTGTCAAGCTTACTACATGTAATTAAAAAAAAAAATGACTGCATGAAAAAAAAGAAAAATGCTACTCCTCATGGCTCAGCTTTTCTCCAAACTTTCAAACTCTAAAGAAAGAGATGATTCATACTAATGGGCTTTATTTATTTTATTTTAGAGAAATGCATGGCCATAAAATATTACTGAAGGACAAATATATAGTATGTACATTAGTCTCTTGAGTGGGTCTATTATAAGCATTAAGCTCTCTGTGAACTTTGTATACTTTCTGTGAAATTGTCACTCTCATAATACATTTTCAAGATGAAAACCACAGCACCATTGCAAATAACATCTGTTCACAAGGATACAATGACCTTAGTTCAGATGACACAGCTTTCCAGGTGTCTTCTTCTATAAAATTCCAATTTGTATATAGTCACATAAAATCTAAAAAACAAAATGTCTTGTTATTTCAACGTTAAAATACCTCAAAAATTAAATTTATATTACACAAAACCTAGAGAAGCAGAGTGACCTGGTATACAATAACCAACCCATATTTTCCCAAAACAAATCCTATTAAATTAGAATACTAGCTAAATAAATTTAAGAAACCTTTATTTATAGGTCATTGTCATTGTGGAATCTTGGAGAAAGGAAATAATGTGTTTCCTAAGTGTTTTTTACCGTAATGAAACCCCTTGCTAATTAGCAGAACACCTTTCGATACTATCTGGATAATCATTAATTATTATAAGGATCATGTATTAATGTAAAATAAGTTGTATGCTTTTTTTTTTTTGTTAAGATTTTATTTATTTATTTGACAGAGAGAGATCACAAGTAGATGGAGAGGCAGGCAGAGAGAGAGAGAGAGGGAAGCAGGCTCCCTGCTGAGCAGAGAACCCGATGCGGGCCTCGATCCCAGGACCCTGAGATCATGACCTGAGCCGAAGGCAGCGGCTTAACCCACTGAGCCACCCAGTCGCCCATAAGTTGTATGTTTTTTAATGTATTTCACTCTTTGTAACCATTTTAAAGGCTGTACTACAGATCACGATAATGGTTTACCTGACTGAGGGAATAAAGAGTATATATGATTGTTACAGTCCCTAAGCTCTCACTGAGCTTGTTCTGTTCTCTTTCACTGCCCCATTTTCTGCCACCACTGTCCTTATTCATTGGACTAAAGGCATTTTCACCTCTTTGTATATCCACACTCAGAAGAGAAAAAACATTTTTTTCAAACTTACCTTTTTGTTCCTTTTCATATTATTTTCTCTCTTTAAAATTCTCTTTCCACATATCTTCACTAAATGAGACCGCTTTAAGCCTTCAAGGATTAATCTATTTATTGATAATAAACAATGCTGCATAAGATAAATTTTTAAAATATATTCTTCATATTATTGAAGATCTGATACTAAGATATAACACAATGAAAAACTCAAAGGACAATTTATGCATGAAGTCTGTGATCAATGAGATAAAGTAGTTTCTGAGTATTAAAGTTATGTATTGTATCACATAAGTATTTGCCTATATAGCAGAGATTGTGACCAGAGTCTCTTGGGATGGAACATTTTATCAGAGCTCTCATTTCGGTGAGGTGGATTAGATGGAAAAATGACTTGAGGGGCCATTATATCTGGATTACAATTCTCTCCTTGCCAAAATGACATTAAAAATGAAGAAGCAATTTTGGAATGGCAAGGTAAGGACCTTCAAAAGTTAACTTCTCAGTAAAAGCAATTAAAAAATGACAATAATTTTCAAAATCAACTTTTTTTAGAACTCTGAAATTAACCAAAACCTTGCAAAAAAAAAAATTCCAAGTGTCTAATCAAGAACAATTACTGGGACGCCTGGGTGGCTCAGTTGGTTAAGCCGCTGCCTTCGGCTCAGGTCATGATCCCAGGGTCCTGGGATCGAGTCCCACATCCGGCTCCTTGCTCAGTGGGGAGCCTGCTTCTCTCTCTGCCTCTGCCTGCCGCTCTGCCTGCTTGTGTTCTCCCGCACTCTCTCTCTCTCTCTCTCTGACAAATAAATAAATAAAATCTTTAAAAAAAAAAAAAAAAAAAAAAAGAACAATTACTGAAATTTGGTAAGAACAGCAAACTCTGTGGCATATTAGCTTGCACCACTCATCACATCTTTCTAAGCCTGCAGTAGCCTTGAAGACCAGCAGCCTTGCAGCAACCTAAATAAATGGAAATATGTCCCATGCTCATTTATTGAATCTCTCCATTTGGCTGAAATGGAAATACTCCCCTATTTGATGTACAGACAACACAATCTCTATGGAGATCCCAGCTGCTTTTTTTTTTTTCAGATTTCTAGCATTCTATTTCTCTTAAATGAATCATCAAACAAGGCAGATTTGAGGAGTAATTATTGAACTTAAGAGTCAGTAAGAGACACAGTAAAGGAAGTGATAGAAATATGTTTTGTGAATATATGGCATTTTAAACCATGATATCGAATTGAATTAACCTGAATTACAAATTATATTCATAAAAGGAAAGGGAGACTATCACAGTGTAATTCTAAAAAGAAGAGAAGGCCCATGATGAAATCTCAGCAGAAAAATAATATTCTCAGAAAACAAGTTGCTTTTCAGTGGCTTCTCGGTGATGTCAGATTCATTATGGAAGGCAAGGCACACAGGATAGACAAAACACCTAATAGAAGCAAAGTTGGAGGACTCATATTTCCTGATTTCAAAACTTACTATAAGCTACAGTGGTCAAAACAATGTATGACTGGTTTCAGGATAGTTGTATTTATCAGGGGAAAAAAACTGAGAAGCCAGAAATAAACCTTTGTACTTATGGTCATTTGATACACAACAAGGGTACTAAAATAATTCAATTGTGAAAAAATAGTCTTTTGAACAAATAGTGCAGGGATACATGCATATTCACATGCAAAAGATTTAAACTCCCTTTCTTCACATTATTGCTATGTGAAATATATCTTGATAAAGTTATTATAAAAACAAACAAAAAGTGCTGGGCAGATCTGAGGATACTGACACTGGAGGAGAAAGAAAGAATAAAACAAACACCTTCTCTGGGTGGTAATGACCATTATGCACCCCCTCCCTAGGATTTATGCTCTCTCCCTGGGTGCACATAGTCTACAGGGGCCAAAGTCTCTCAAAGTTTGAACTTAATTTGAGATGAGCATTACTTTTAGATCCTCTAGTACTTAAAGTAAATGCAAATCCTCTTCAGAGGAGAGCACATTCATTCATGCTCATCACGGAGTCTGCTTGAGATTCTCTCTCCCTTTGCCCCTCCTGTTCATATGCTCTCTCTCTCTCAAATAAATAAATAAATCTTGAAAAAAATTTAAAAAGACCTAAAATACAGATAATTTGGGGGTAAAGGTATTACTGGAAAAAATAAGTGGATAAATGGAACTTAATGTTTAAAGGCTTTTATATATTCACACACACATACATCTTATGAATATTCCTTGAATATTTATATATTCAAGGAATATATATATGAATGTATGTATTTAAAATACACTTTTTCCATTCTTTTATATATATTTATATATTAAAAGAACATATATATGTTCCTATGAATATTCCTTGAATATGTATGTATATATGTATATATTTAATTTAAATATACTTTTTTCCAAGAATAAAGTTTAGAATAAATGACCAAATAATTGGCTGTGACAAAGTGTCAACAAATTTCAAAGGAATGTAATCTATTTTGTTTATTTTTGACCACATAGAATTAAACTAGAAATCTAATTCAAGAGGCAACTCAAAATGTGCATATTAAGAGCAGTTTACACCATCAGAGATTTTACCTAATATGTGGGCATTGTAGTGGGTTGAATGCTGGCCTCCAAAATGATCTGTCCGTATTCTAATCCCTGTGACCTGTGGATCTTATTTGGAAAAAGCATCTTTGGAAATATAAGTTAAGGATCTCCCAATGTGGTCATTTTAGACTATCCTGGATGGATGCTAAATCCATTAGTAAAAGTCCTTGTAAAAGATACAGAGAAGGGACAAGGGGGCCGAAGAAAAGGTCATGTGGATTGAGGCAGAGACAGGAGTTACACAGCCACAAACCAAGGAATGCCTGCATCTCTCAGAAGCTGCAAGAGGCAGGAAATGATTTCCACTAGAGTTTTGGGAGAGAGGGCAGCCCTACTAACAACTTGATTTTGTACATCTTTCCTTAAGAACTGGGGGATAATAGATTTTCATTGTTTTAAGGGACCAAGTTTGTGGTAATATGTAACAAGTCCCTAGCCCTAGGAAACTAATACAAATGTTAAAGGCATTTTGGAATAGCAATCTTAAGTCTTTCAGTAATGATATAATTGAGACCTATAACTTAATTGGATGACATCTAAAGGGTGGGGACTTGATCCATATAAAATCAATTTTGACATTTTTTGCTGAGTACAGTCTGGAGGTTGAATACCTCTAAAATAGGATGAATGAATTGAGAGATGCTTAAAGAGCTAATAGAACACCAATGAGTTTGCTTTACATGTAGCTACCAGTCTTCTATATCTGTGCTCCTCTACATCAATAGTGAAAGGTGTAATCAATCTTTCCTTGTTTAAGTGACAGGTGTTTATACTTGTTGCTGTCATTTTCAGAAAATCAAAAGACTGAATTAGATAAAACAGAGTAATTCACATATCAGATTTAGAAGCCAAACAAATATTGCCTTTATCTGTCGGGGGAGTTAATGGAGAAGATCCATATTGTTGGATAGAAAATACTGATTCAAATGAATAGAGTCCAGCATTATACCCACATGCAAATGGTTTTTCTCCTACATCTCTGCCTGTTATTTTTCATCTCTTTATATGAGCTACTTTTCCTCTGCTTATTTATGGTAGTGTCTCCTTTTCTGTTATTCCACCCATCCATTCCTACAGTTTCACTGACCACCTATATATCATTTAATTCCAAATGGGTATTTCTGGCCCTGTTCTCCCTCCTAAATTTCAAACATGGTTATGCAATTGCCTAGTGACTTTTCTACTTTTTCTTCTGCAGGCACATAGCTTCAAAGTACAAATCTGTTACTTAAAAAATCATCTTAACCTTCTCCTTTACCTTAGTTCTCTTTGAGTGAGTGGCATCATGAATATTCCAAGGCAGGATTTTGAATCTAGTCCTGAATTTCTGCCTCTCTTACCATGACATACAAAGTTATACCAAGTCTTCTTGAGCTTATCTACTTTGTATTTCTTGAATCTTTCCAATGTGTTCAGCTTGTCATTACCTTCATTAAAGTCCCCATTATCTCCTGCCTACAACACTTAAGAACTTGCCTATTTCTGTCTTTCATTCTTGTCTTGTTTCTTGGACTATATTCTTCACCTCTTATCAAGATGCTTTTGCTAAACCATGGCCTCCTACATCAGCTCCTTCAATATACAATACCATATCCCATCCCCATTCCTGACTATACCATCGCTGATTTCTCCAGCTAATGTCAAAATTCCTTGTGAACTGAATAGCTGATGGACCGTTCTCTTAACGTATTTGTTTTCTAAGCCCTTTCTTCTCACATCACACTGAATTGCATGCATTTCTTCAAACTTGCCATGTGTTTTTTCAAGGCTTTTACATGCTATTCCTCTGCTTAGAATTTTCCCCCCTTTTCCTCACGGATGAGACCAAGTCCTGATATATATTTACGCCAGATGTCACTCACCCAGAGTGAAGATGTTCCAGATCCTCTGCTGTTGGGTTAGTTTCTTATGCTCAGTGGTCCCAAAGCACCATATCCTTACTTCTCTCATTTTACTTACCAGCTATTGTTTGTGTCACCTATACAAAACTGTAAATCCTTGAGGCCCTGCATATGTCTTCATCATTGTTGTAGTCCCAGATTCTGGTGCAAGTATCCCAAATTCATATGCTGTCAAGGCCAACTGTGAAAAGAAAATGTGTAACTACATTGAAGTCAGTATGTGTCAAAAGCACAGGATTGTGGTGTTGCCAATTACTGTGTTTCCAGGCCACATTTGGCCCCCCTGCAGTCAGTCTGGCTACTAAAATATTATATATTCTGAATTAGCTCTAGACCCAAGTCACAAGTAGGTTATCAATGAAAATTCATTAGATTAATTATAGAAGTTGAAATTCATCCTTTTATTAATCAGCTTTTGATTAAATATTGCTTCAATATATGAGTCAAGACATAGATCCTTACTCATCCCCCCTCCTCAGGAAGTCATTTTGTAACTTTAGGAAAACCAAAAGTTAGGTGACAAATTAGTGATGTTAATGTGATAAAATGGAGGTATTATAATGGTCACATTCCAATTATAAATAAACAGTTGAGAGATAAACTGGAGGCCATTCTACTTTCTCTGTGAGTAATATAGATATTTTTGAGATAAATTCAAGGCAATTTCAGTTTCTCTGTAATATAGATAGATATATTTGAAATATACTTGCAATATTTTGACAGAGCTTATGAAATATGTTATAAAATTTTATACTACTTAGAATTCCTTATAAAGAAAAATGAGTAAGATAGTATAAAAATAATAAACATTGATTTATGTATTTTTATATATATTTTATATATATACATTTTTTTCTTAGCAGACTTTATTATATTAATACATGAATAAATTCTTATGTTCTGTCATATGTCTGGACATACTACCCCAATTTTATGGGTAGGTTTTATTTGAATATAGATAGGTTTGACTTTTGAATATGTAAGCGGAATTATATTTTTAACATAAGAAAATGAAAAATAAAGTTTCTTTGAAATTTCAGATAAAATAACTATTCTATATATTTTAAATATAAATTAATTTTATTTTTTTAAATTTAAATTTTATTTATTTATTTATTATTATTATTTTATTTTATTTTATTTTTTATAAACATATATTTTTATCCCCAGGGGTACAGGTCTGTGAATCACCAGGTTTACACACTTCACAGCACTCACCATAGCATATACCGTCCCCAATGTCCATAACCCCACACCCCATCTCCCAACCCCCCTCCCCCCATCAACCCTCAGTTTGTTTTGTGAGATTAAGAGTCACTTATGGAAAAAAAAAAAAAAGTCACTTATGGTTTGTCTCCCTCCCAATTCCATCTTGTTTCATTTACTCTTTTCCTACCCCCTTAACCCCCCATGTTGCATCTCCTCTCCCTCATATCAGGGAGATCATATGATAGTTGTCTTTCTCCGATTGACTTATTTCGCTAAGCATGATACCCTCTAGTTCCATCCACGTCGTCGCAAATGGCAAGATTTCATTTCTTTTGATGGCTGCATAGTATTCCATTGTGTATATATACCACTTCTTCTTTATCCATTCGTCTGTTGATGGACACCTAGGTTCTTTCCATAGTTTGGCTATTGTAGACATTGCTGCTATAAACATTCGAGTACACGTGCCCCTTCGGATCACTACATTTGTATCTTTAGGGTAAATACCCAGCAGTGCAATTGCAGGGTCATAGGGTAGTTCTATTTTCAACATTTTGAGGAACCTCCATGCTGTTTTCCAGAGTGGTTGCACCAGCTTGCATTCCCACCAACAGTGTAGGAGGGTTCCCCTTTCTCCGCATCCTCGCCAGCATCTGTCATTTCCTGACTTGTTAATTTTAGCCATTCTGACTGGTGTGAGGTGATATCTCATGGTGGTTTTGATTTGTATTTCCCTGATGCCGAGTGATATGGAGCACTTTTTCATGTGTCTGTTAGCCATCTGGAGTTTCTTTGCAGAAATGTCTGTTCATGTCCTCTGCCCATTTCTATTGGATTATTGGTTCTTTGGGTGTTGAGTTTGCTAAGTTCTTTATAGATTTTGGACACTAGCCCTTTATCTGATATGTCGTTTGCAAATATCTTCTCCCATTTGTCAGTTGTCTTTTGGTTTTGTTAACTGTTTCCTTTGCTGTGCAAAAGCTTTTGATCTTGATAAAATCCCAATAGTTCATTTTTGCCCTTGCTTCCGTTGCCTTTGGTGATGTTCCTAGGAAGATGTTGCTGCGGCTGAGGTCGAAGAGGTTGCTGCCTGTGTTCTCCTCAAGGATTTTGATGGATTCCTTTCTCACATTGAGGTACTTCATCCATTTTGAGTCTATTTTCGTGTGTGGTGTAAGGAAATGATCCAATTTCATTTTTCTGCATGTGGCTGTCCAATTTTCCCAACACCATTTATTGAAGAGGCTGTCTTTGTTCCATTGGACATTATTTCCTGCTTTGTCAAAGATTAGTTGACCATAGAGTTGAGGGTCCATTTCTGGGCTCTCTATTCTGTTCCATTGATCGATGTGTCTGTTTTTGTGCCAGTACCATGCTGTCTTGATGATGACAGCTTTGTAAAAGAGCTTGAAGTCCGGAATTGTGATGCCACCAACTTTGGCTTTCTTTTTCAATATTCCTTTGGCTATTCGAGGTCTTTTCTGGTTCCATATAAATTTTAGGATTATTTGTTCCATTTCTTTGAAAAAAATGGATGGTACTTTGATAGGAATTGCATTAAATGTGTAGATTGCTTTAGGTAGCATAGACATTTTCAAAATATTTATTCTTCCAATCCAGGAGCATGGAACATTTTTCCATTTCTTTGTGTCTTCCTCAATTTCTTTCATGGGTACTTTATAGTTTTCTGAGTATAGATTCTTAGCCTCTTTAGTTAGGTTTATTCCTAGGTATCTTATCGTTTTGGATGCAATTGTAAATGGGATTGACTCCTTAATTTCTCTTTTTTCTGTCTTGTTGTTGGTGTAGAGAAATGCAACTGATTTCTGTGCATTGCTTTTATGTCCTGACACTTTACTGAATTCTTGTACAAGTTATAGCAGTTTTGGAGTGGAGTCTTTTGGGTTTTCCACATATAGTATCATATCATCTGCGAAGAGTGATAGTTTAACTTCTTCTTTGCCGATATGGATGCCTTTAATTTCCTTTTGTTGTCTGATTGCTGAGGCTAGGACTTTTAGTACTATGTTGAATAGCAGGGGTGATAACGGACATCCCTGCCGTGTTCCTGACCTTAGCGGAAAAGCTTTCAGTTTTTCTCCATTGAGAATGATATTTGCGGTGGGTTTTTCATAGATGGCTTTGATAATATTGAGGTATGTGCCGTCTATCCCTACACTTTGAAGAGTTTTGATCAGGAAGGTATGCTGTACTTTGTCAAATGCTTTTTCAGCATCTATGGAGAGTATCATATGGTTCTTGTTCTTTCTCTTACTAATGTGTTGTATCACATTGATTGATTTGCGGATGTTGAACCAACCTTGCAGCCCTTGAATAAATCCCACTTGGTCGTGGTGAATAATCCTTTTAATGTACTGTTGAATCCTATGGGCTAGTATTTTGGTGAGAATTTTCACATCTGTGTTCATCAAGGATATTGGTCTGTAGTTCTCTTTTTTGATGGGATCCTTGTCTGGTTTTTGGGATCAAGGTGATGCTGGCCTCGTAAAATGATTTTGGAAGTTTTCCTTCCATTTCTATTTTTTGGAACAGTTTCAGGAGAATAGGAATTAGTTCTTCTTTAAATGTTTGGTAGAATTCCCCTGGGAAGCCATCTGGCCCTGGGCTTTTGTTTGTTTGGAGATTTTTGATGGCTGTTTCAATCTCCTTACTGGTTATGGGTCTGTTCAGGCTTTCTATTTCTTCCTGGTTCAGTTGTGGTAGTTTATATGTCTCTAGGAATGCATCCATTTCTTCCAGATTGTCAAATTTGTTGGCGTAGAGTTGCTCATAGTATGTTCTTATAATTGTCTGTATTTCTTTGGTGTTCGTTGTGATCTCTCCTCTTTCATTCATGATTTTATTTATTTGGGTCCTCTCTCTTTTCTTCTTGATATGTCTGGCCAGGGGTTTATCAATCTTATTAATTCTTTCAAAGAACCAGCTCCTAGTTTCGTTGATTTGTTCTATTGATTTTTTGGTTTCTATTTCATTGATTTCTGCTCTGATCTTTATGCTTTCTCTTCTCCTGCTAGGTTTAGGGTTTCTTTCTTGTTCTTTCTGCAGCTCCTTTAGGTGTAGGGTTAGGTTGTGTACCTGAGACCTTTCTTGTTTCTTGAGAAAGGCTTGTACCGCTATATATTTTCCTCTCAGGACTGCCTTTGTTGTGTCCCACAGATTTTGAACCGTTGTGTTTTCATTATCATTTGTTTCCATGAATTTTTTCAGTTCTTCTTTAATTTCCTGGTTGACCCATTCATTCTTTAGAAGGATGCTGTTTAGTCTCCATGTATTTGGGTTCCTTCCAAATTTCCTCTTGTGATTGAGTTCTAGCTTCAGAGCATTGTGGTCTGAAAATATGCAGGGAATGATCCCAATCTTTTGATACTGGTTGAGACCTGATTTAG
Source organism: Lutra lutra (assembly GCF_902655055.1). Classification (NCBI taxonomy): domain Eukaryota; kingdom Metazoa; phylum Chordata; class Mammalia; order Carnivora; family Mustelidae; genus Lutra; species Lutra lutra. The sequence continues at coordinate 89,383,110 of NC_062284.1, forward strand.
GACCGAGGATGTGATCTATTCTGGAGAAGAATGTGTATTCTGTTGTGCACTAGAGAAGAATGTGTATTCTGTTGCTTTGGGATGAAATGTTCTGAATATATCTGTGATGTCCATCTGGTCCAATGTGTCATTTAAGGCCTTTATTTCCTTGTTGATCTTTTGCTTGGATGATCTGTCCATTTCAGTGAGGGGAGTGTTAAAGTCCCCTACTATTATTGTATTCTTGTCGATGTGTTTCTTTGATTTTGTTATTAATTGGTTTATATAGTTGGCTGCTCCCACGTTAGGGGCATAGATATTTAAAATTGTTAGATCTTCTTGTTGGACAGTTCCTTTGAGTATGATATAGTGTCCTTCCTCATCTCTTATTATAGTCTTTGGCTTAAAATCTAATTGATCTGATATAAGGATTGCCACTCCTGCTTTCTTCTGATGTCCATTAGCATGGTAAATTCTTTTCCACACCCTCACTTTAAATCTGGAGGTGTCTTCGGGTTTAAAATGAGTTTCTTGTAGGCAACATATAGATGGGTTTTGTTTTTTTATCCATTCTGATAACCTGTGTCTTTTGATTGGGGCATTTAGCCCATTAACATTCAGGGTAAGTATTGAGAGATATGAATTTAGTGCCATTGTATTGCCTGTAAGGTGACTGTTATTGTATATTGTCTCTGTTCCTTTCTGATCTACTACTTTTAGGGTCTCTCTTTGCTTAGAGGACCCCTTTCAATATTTCCTGTAGAGCTGGTTTGGTATTTGCAAATTCTTTCAGTTTTTGTTTGTCCTGGAAGCTTTTAATCTCTCCTTCTATTTTCAGTGATAGCCTAGCTAGATATAGTATTCTTGGCTGCATGTTTTTCTCATTTAGTACTCTGAATATATCATGCCAGCTCTTTCTGGCCTGCCAGGTCTCTGTGGATAAGTCTGCTGCTAATCTAATATTTTTACCATTGTATGTTACAGACTTCTTTTCCCGGGCTGCTTTCAGGATTTTCTCTTGTCGGTAAGACTTGTAAATTTTACTATTAGGTGACAGGGTGTGGACCTATTCTTATTGATTTTGAGGGGGGTTCTCTGAACCTCCTGGATTTTGATGCTTGTTCCCTTTGCCATTGGGGAAATTCTCTCCAATATACCTTCTGCTCCCCTCTCTTTTTCCTCTTCTTCTGGAATCCCAATTATTCTAATGTTGTTTTGTCTTATGGTGTCACTTATCTCTCGAATTCTCCCCTTGTGGTCCAGTAGCTGTTTGTCCCTCTTTTGCTCAGCTTCTTTATTCTCTGTCATTTGGTCTTCTATATCGCTAATTCTTTCTTCTGCCTCATTTATCCTACCAGTGAGAGTCTCCACTTTTTATTGCACCTCATTAATAGCCTTTTTGATTTCAACTTGGTTAGATTTTAGTTCTTTTATTTCTCCAGAAAGGGCTTTTATATCTCCCGAGAGGGTTTCTCTAAAATCTTCCATGCCTTTTCCAAGCCCGGCTAGAACCTTGAGAATCGTCATTCTGAACTCTAGATCTGACATATTACCAATGTCTGTATTGATTAGGTCCCTAGCCTTTGGTACTGCCTCTTGTTCTTTTTTTTTGTGGTGAATTTTTCTGCCTTGTCATTTTGTCCAGATAAGAGTATATGAAGGAGCAAGTAAAATACTAGAAGGGTGGCAACAACCCCAGGAAAATATGCTTTAACCAAATCAGAAGAGATCCCAAATCGTGAGGGGAGAGAATGGGGATAAAAAGAGGTTCAGAAAGAAAAAAAAAAAAAGAAACAATTAAAAGAAGAAAATGAATAAAGAAAAAATATAAAAAGGAAAGAATATATTAGATAAACTCATTAAAAAACGTTAAAAAAGAAAAGGGTAAAAGTTTAAAAAATTTAGCAGAAGAAGAGGAAAAAAATTGAAAAAGAAAAATAAAATTAACTGCAAGACTAAAGAATCATGGGGAGAATGCCATGAGTCCGGCTTTGCTTTCTCCTCCTCTGGAATTCCGCTGTTCTCCTTGGTATTGAAACTGCACTCCTTGGTAGGTGAACTTGGTCCTGGCTGGGTTTCTTGTTGATCTTCTGGGGGAGGGGCCCATTGTAGTGATTCCTAAGTATCTTTGCTCCAGGCGGAGTTGCACCGCCCTTACCAGGGGCCGGTCTGAGTAATCTGCTCGGGTTTGCTTTCGGGAGCTTTTGTTCCCTGAGTGCTTTCTGTAGAGTTCCGGAGGACGGGAATGAAGATGGCGGCCTCCCGGTCTCCGGCCCGGAGGAGCCGAGAGCCCAGGGCCCCACTCTTCAGTGCGCCCTCAGAGAACAGCGCCCAATGACTCCCGTCACCCTGGCCTCCGGCCGCGCTCCAAGCTGACCGAGCCTGCGACTGGTTCAAGGTAACCCCGAGCTTAGAGTTCACTCCTCAGCTCTGTCTCTGTAGCCGGCTTCCCCGTTCTAATACCTGTAAGCTCTGCGACACTCAGACACCCCTGATCCTTCTGTGACCCTGCTGGACCTGAGGCCATGCTGACCCCATGTGGGCTTCACCCCGGTTAAGCCTCTGCAACGATGTCCCTCAGTGGAACAGACTTTTAAAAGTCCTGATTTTGTGCTCCGTTGCTCTGCCGCTTGCCAGGAGCTGGCCCCTCCCCCGCGGTCTATCTTCCCATCGCTTTGGATTCACTTCTCCACCAGTCCTACCTTTCAGAAAGTGGTTGATTTTCTGTTTCTAGAATTGCTGTTCTTCTTCTCTTCGATCTCCCGTTGGATTTGTAGGTGTTTGCAATCTTTAGATAAGCTATCTAGCTGATCTCCTGCTACCTGAAGTAGTCTCAGCCTGCTACTTCTCTGCCATCTTGACTCCTCTCCTACTTGTTGTTTTTTAACGAAGAAAAAAAATAATAAAGAATAGTTTGGGTAGCTGTTGGAGAACAGCAATAAATGTAATTTTAAAATATTGTTTAAAAATCCTGGTTTCAAATAGAGGAGGATATAATATGCCAATAATAAAATGTATAAAATAATTATGTACAAAGATATAATCCCACATTGCACATTTTAAGTAATATTTTGAACTTTCCATTTTCTATCCTAACTAGATGCATAGAAATAGGGGCGCCTGGGTGGCTCAGTGGGTTAAGACTCTTCCTTCAGCTCAGGTCATGATCTCAGGGTCCTGGGATCGAGCCCCACGTCGGGCTCTCTGTTCAGCAGGGACCCTGCTTCCCCCCTCTTTCTCTGCCTGCCTCTCTGCCTACTTGTGATCTCTGTCTGTCAAATAAATAAATAAAATCTTTAAAAAAATAAAGCTGATTTGTAAAAATGTTTTCCTTCTGGGACAAGAGTCCCACAAATTTCTGCCTACCTAATTGAGAACATATAAATCATATTTCACCATCTAATTGAGTGAATCATATTATACTGTAGCAACTGGTTTTCTGTATTGTTGTAGCAAACTTAAGAGTTACCTGTTTACCTAACTTTGAGAGGGCTTATTTGGAATAATGTAATACTAAAATTAATTTACATCTTATACCACTTTGCATATAGTATCAAAAATTTAAAACTTCCAAAAGAATATAACATAAAGCCTATAAGAATGAACATTTTCTCTCCTAAAAAGTAGAAAAAGAATGTTATATATATGCTATTCAATTATTATCATGTGCTGGTTTCAGATCCAACTCTGACCTTAATTTCATGCTGTCTGCTTCAGTTCTGCTTTGTACTCAGAAGTGATAAAACATCTTCAGTGAGTGAATATATCATGTTTACACAACAGTTGAGTTATTTGGAGTGATTTCATTTGTTAAGAATGCAACAATATGAAACTGTCATTCACATGAAGCACTCTTGGAAACTTGTATTGTGATAAATTGTGCCTCTCTGATATAAGCAGAAGTTTTATCCCCTTGAGGATTCCCTTTTTAGTGTACTAGTGAGGATATGTATTCAGCACTATTTAGGATAGAATTCAGGATCACGACCTGAGCCAAAGGCAGAGGCTTAACCCACTGAGCCACCCCGGCGCCCCCTCCCTTTTTTTAAATTTTAAACTTTTATTGATGAAACAATTGTGAAAGAATGGAAAGACGGTTACTTACTAGGAGAAAATATCTGCACATCACATATTTGACTAAGGATTTGTACCCATAATACATGAAGAACTCGGAAAACCCAATGGTAAGAAAACCACCCAATTAAATAGCAGAAGACTAACCAGGCACTTCAAAGAGAACATGCAGAATGTAATTAGGTACACGAAAAGATGCTCAACATCATTACCCAACAGAGAAATGTAAATAAAGCACAAATGAGATACCACTACATATATATTAGAGTAGCTAAAATAAAAAATATTGACAAAACCAAATGCTGGTGAGGACGGTGACCAACTGGATCACTCAAAAATTATGGGTGGGAAAGCCAAAATGACAGAGACATTTTGGAGATCGGTTTGTCAGTTTCTTACAAACATATTTACCACATGACACAAAAATCATTAGTTGTTAGAGGTAGGTGACACCCATAGTATAAAACTTTTTTTACTTTTACCTGAATTTTATTTTGTTAATGTAAAAATCTGCATTTTTCCTGCATAGCCAATTTACTGAACATTGAAAGGATTCATAGTGTTCCTTAATATTAAAGTCACTAGTCTTTGGAAATGAAATCATGGCAAGCTTCAAGTTTATTTGAGCCACATCTGAGTTATTTGAAGCATATAGGATTCCATTGTAGCAAAAGTTGTTTTTAGTAAATTAAATTTTCTGAACAATATATTAAAAATAACTCAGGTTATAGCTCTATCAATACCCTATCAAGTTACTTTTTAGTGAGAATATATAAGTATTAAAAGATGAAAGGTCAAAGGAGGAATTGTTTAGTTTAATGTCTCTGCTGTGGTGAGGCAAAATGTTCAGAAAGGAAGAAGCATATCAGGAATGAGTTAGTTATTTTAATGCTGTTATCTGTCAGGGTTTTAGGGGGTTATTTTTTTCAACAGTTAAAATATTTAAATATCCAATGAATTTTACAAGTTGTTGGGAACAGAAGCATTGCTATCGCATTCCTGAAACTATTAAGGACAACATGAAGATGAAGATTCTGTTAGACTTTTGAGAAGAAACTAATATGATACATGGTAGGAGAAATGGAAATTAATTCATTAGTATAGAGAAAAAATATATATATTTTTTCTTTCTGTTATGGGAACAATGAAAAATATATTAGTGCTGTTAGGATACAAACACAACCCTAGTGCATCTGTCGTGTCACATAGGCCACTTAACCAAGAAACATAAAAGCGTATCTCATGGTGAATTAAAAGTGGTAATACCTTAAGGCAATGAGATGGTGGCATAGTAGGAGAATGCTAGGCTCGCTTCATCCCTCAGTCACAGGTAGATAACTATCAAATCATTCTGAATAACCAAAAAAATTGACCCGAGGACTGACATAACAGACTGTAGACTAAAGGGAGAGAAGAGGCCACACTGAAGAAGGAAGTACAGAGATGTGGTTTGGGGAAGAAATAGATTGCATGTGCTGCTGAGGAGAGGGAGGTTGTGGAGAAAGGTAAGAGAGAGTAGAGCCCAAGGTATATGCACAAGAACACTTCCCCAAAGCCATTGGCTGGGAAAACAAGAGGGGCTGATTTTCTTGAGATTTTGCAACCAGTGGGGCTCAAAGACTCAAGTGTTATAGGTCACCAGGCTTGGCTGGGATAGAAACCTGAAAGCACTACCCTACTCCTGGAGAGAGGGCAGCCAAACAATCTGAGGATCACCTAAGGGGCATGGAAAGAGACAGTTTGTACTTCTTAGAGTGCATCTGTGAGAAGTGGCATTGCTTCTCTGGGGATAAAAGAACTGGTGGATGCCATTTCACTCTGTCATCCCTTAACATACATGCAGAAATACCTGCTAAGGGCGACTAACTGGGACACTGGCTGTTTAGCCTGCTTTGCTTCAAATCCCATGCCCCTAAAATCTGGTGTGACTGCCCTCCTGGGTCAAACCTTCATCAGTCCCAACATGGTGACACTCTTTCCAAGAAGACCAGCACAAGTCTCTGCCACATCAGGTCCCTAAGTGTGGAGTTTTAAAAGTTTGCAGGCTTGGGGTAGAACCCAGCATGCACTGTGCTGCTCAAGGCAGGTAAGCAACCCAGACAGACGGTATGAAAAGAGTATCTGAAAACTGCCTAGACCACATGAGGTGAAAGTATTTCACTCTTCTGAAAGTGTTTCCCTGAGAGCAGTAAGCATGGACTCCCCTCTGTGGGAACAAAGGAGCTGGCTGGCACAATTTCCCTCCCATGCCCCTCAGCACAAATCAACTTCAGCAAACAGCACAGTGCCAACTCTGGTGGCCTAAACTGCTTATTTACACCAAATCACGCCCTCCTGTGCCCTGTTGGTACTGCTTTTCTTGAGCAAATGTGCCTAAGGACCAGCAGGCCTCTTCCCCAGAAGACCATCATGAATCCCCACGCACACCATATCTACTGGCCATAGGTTTCTGCAAACTCTCAGTTCTAGTGGAAATGACACTAAATCTCATTTAACAAGTAGATGAGAGCACACCTAGTTAAAACTCGCCAAACTCTGGCCAAGGTACAAACACTGCCCCCTGTAAACAAGGAAAACCTCTATAGACACTGACCCGAGGGATAGAGCAACCAAAACACAGCAGCAGAGTGCAGGCAGCATACACCCGAGACACTTCTCTGAAGCACCAGGCCATGGTTATTATATGACCACTTTTTCAAAAGTCATTACTCTCAGAAGCAGGAAGCATAACAGGATTTTCTAACACAGAGAAGACAGAGACCTAGACAAAATGCCAGGGTGGAGGAATTCATCCCAATGAATGAACCCTTTCCTGTAACAGCCAGAGATCTAATCAACATAGGTATAAGTAATATGCCTCATGCAGAACTTAAAGAAATGATCATAAGGATACTCACTGGGCTTGAGAAAGAAGACATCAGGGAGAACCTTACCACAGAGATTTAAAAAACTAAAAACCAATTAGGCAGAAATGAAATATATAATAACTGAGATTTGAAACTGACTAGATGTAATGACCACAAGGATGGAAGAATCAAAGGAACAAAAATTGACACAGAAGGTAGAATTATGGAAAATAATGAAGCTGAACAAAAAAGACTTAGGGAATTCAGTGACTCCATCAAATGTGATAACATTTCTATCATAGAAGTCCCAGAAGAAGGAGGAAAGGAGGCAGGTTTATTTGAGGAAATAATAGCTGAAAACTTACCTGATCTGGGGAAGGAAACAGATATCCAAATCCAGCAGGCACAGAGAATTCCCAACAAAATCAACAATAGCAGACCAACACCAAGATGTATTGTAATTAAGTTTGCAAAATATAGTGATAAAGAAAAAAAATCATGCAAGCAGCAAGACAGAAGATGTTCCTAACTTACAGGGGAAAACCTATAAGGCTAGCTGGACATTTCTCCACAGAAACTTGACAGGCCAGAAGAGAGTAACATGATATATTGAACACGCTGAATAGGAAAAATCTGCAGCCAAGAATGCTCTGTCCAGCAAGACTTTCATTCAGAATAGGAGAGACAGAGAGTATCTCAGACAAACAAAACCTAAAGGAGTTCATAATCACTAAACCAGCCCTGACGGATATTTAAAGGGGACTCTTTGAGTGAGAAGGAAAGACCAAAAGTGACAAAGACTAGAAAGGAACAGAGAAAATCTCCAGAAACAAAGACAAAATAAGTAATAAAATGGCACTAAAATCATATTTATCAATAATTACTCTGGGGGCACCTGGGTGGCTCAGTGGGTTAAGCCGCTGCCTTCGGCTCAGGTCATGATCTCAGGGTCCTGGGATCGAGCCCCACATCGGGTTCTCTGCTCAGCAGGGAGCCTGCTTCCTCCTCTCTCTCTACCAGCCTCTCTGCCTGCTTGTGATCTCTCTCTGTCAAATAAATAAATAAAATCTTTAAAAAAAAAATTACTCTGAATGTAAATGTACTAAATTCTCTAATCAAAAGACATACGGCATATGAATGGATATTAAAAAAAAAAAAAGCCTGTGTATATGCTGCTTACAAGAGACTCATTTTAGACCCAAAGACACCTGCAGGTTGAAAGTGAGGGGATGGAGAACCATTTATCATGCAAGTGGACATCAAAAGAAAGACAGAGTAGCCATACTTATATCAGAAAAATTAGATTTTAAACAAGAGACTGTAACAGGAGATCAAGAAGGGCACTATATCATAATAAAGGGAACTCCCAACAAGAAGATCTAACACTTGTAAATATTTGTGCTCCCAACTTGGGAGCTCCCAATTATGTCAAACAGTTAATAACAAACATAAAGGAACTCCTTGATAATAATATAATCATAGTAGGGGACTTTCACACCCCACTTAATGTAATGGACAGATCATCTATGCAGAAAATCAACAAGGAAACAATGGCTTAAAATGACATCTTGGACCAGATGGACTGAACAGATATATTCATAACATTTCATCGTATGGCAGCAGAATACACATTCTTTTCAAGTGCACATGGGACATTTGCCAGAATACATCAAATACTAGGTCACAAATCACGCTTCAACAAGTACAGAAAGATTGAGATCATACTATGTGGCTTTTCTGAGCGCAATGTTGTGAAACTTGAAGTTAACCAGAAGGAAAAACTTGGGAAGATCACAAAAACATGGAAGTTAAAAAACATGCTACTAAATAAGGAATGGGTTAACTAGGAAATTAAAGAAGAAATAAAAAATAATACATGGGGAAAAAATGAAAATGAGAACACAATTGTCCAATGCAAATTGAATGCAGCAAAAATAGTCACAAGAGGGAAGTACATAGCAATACAGGCCTACCTCAAAAGGAAAAAAATATCACAAATATACAACCTAACCTTATTCATAAAGGAGCTAGACAAAGAATGACATATGAAACCTAAAGCCAGTGGAAGAGGACAACTAATAAAGATTAGAGCAGAAATAACTGATATAGAAACTAAAAAACAATAGAACAGATAAATGTAACCAGGAGATGATTCTTTGAAAAAATTAATAAAATTGATAAGCCCCTAACCAGACTTATCAAAAAGAAAAAAAGAAAGGACCCTAATCAATAAAATGACAAATGAGACAGGAAAAATCACCACACCACGAAATACAAACAATTAGAAGAGAACATTATAGGAAATAATATGCAAACAAATTGGGTAATATGGAAGAAATAAATTCCAAGAAACATACAAACTACTGAAACTGAAATAAAAAGAAATAGAAAGCTTGAGCAGACTGATAACCAGGAAATAAACTGCATCATTATTTTGGAACACTGAAAAAAAATTAACTGAAATTAAGAAAAAAAAAAAAGAAATTGAATCATTAATCAAAAATCTCCCAACAAACAAAAGTCCAGGGCCAGATGGCTTCCCAGAGGAATTCTACCAAACATGTAAAGAGCTTTACCTATTCTTAAACTATTCCAAGAAATAGAAATGGTTAACTGGTCTTCAACAAAGCAGGAAAGAATATTCAGTGGAAAAAAGACAGTCTCTTCAACAAATGGTGTTGGGAAAACCAGACAGCAACATTCAAAAAGGTGAAACTGGACCACTTTTTTACACTGTTCTCAAAAATAAATTCAAAATGTATGAAAGATCTATATATAGACAGGAAACCATTAAAATCCTAGAGGAGAACACAGGCAATAATCTTTTTGACTTGGACTGTGGCAACTTCTTACTAGATATGTCTCCTGAGGCAAGGGAAACAAAAGCAAAATTGAAGTATTGGGACTTCATCAGATAAAAAAGCTTCTGCACAGCGAAGGAAACAATCAACAAAACTAAAAGGCAACTGACAGAATGGGAGAAGATATTTATAGATGACATATCTGATAAAGGGTTAGTATCCAGAATCTATAAAGAACTGATCAAACTCAGTACCCAAAAACAAATAATCCAGTTGGGAAATGTGCAGAAGACACAAATAGACATTTTTCCAAAGGAGAGAGACAGATGATTAACAGACACATGAAAAGATGCTAAACATCACTCATCACCAGGAAAATACAAATCAAAACTACAGTATCACCTCACACTAGTTAGAATGGCTAAAATTAACAACTCAGGAAAGAGCAGTGTTGGCGAGAATGCATAGAGAGGGGAACGCTCTTGCACTGTTGGTAGGAATGCAAGCTGGTATAGCCACTTCAGAAAACAGTATGGAGTTTCCTCAAAAAGTTAAAAATAGAACTACCCTATAACCCAAGAATTGTACTACTAAGTATTTATCCAAAGGATGCAAAAGTGTTGATTCGAAGAGATACATGCACTCCGATGTTTATAGCAGCATTGTCAACAACACCCAAATACAGAAAGAGCCCAAATGTCGATTGACTGATGAATCGTTAAAGAAGAGGTGGTATCTATATATAATGGAATATTACTGAGTCATAAAAAAGAATGAAATCTTGCCATTTATAGAGTCATGGATGGAGTTCGGTTGTATTATGCCAGTGAAATAAGTCAGAGAAAGACAAATACTGTATGATTTCACTCATATGTAGAATTTAAGAAACAAAAAAGATGAACATATTAAAAAATGAGGGAAACTAGGAAACAGACTCATAACTATAGAGAACATATTAGGAGTCATTGAGGGGGAGGTGGGCTGGGTGATGGGTGAAATGCATTTTGGATTAAGGAGGGCACTTGCTGTGATGAGCCCTGGGTGTTGTATGTAAGTGAAGAATCACTAAATACTACCCCTGAAACTAGTATTACACTGTATGTTAACTGAAATTTAAATAAAAACTTGAGAGAAAAAAAATATGGTAACCCTTAAACCTTTGTTATAAAGTGGATTCTCTACATTTCCTTTTCCTCACCATCATTTAAATTATTTATTTTCTTATATAAAAATATTTGTTATAGAAAAGAATAAAATAATCATATTAAAATATTCATAATTTTATTTGGTAAGGGAAGTAATTGCTAGTCCATTAACACATATACTTCTATATATTTGTATGTACATATAAACATATAAATGTGTTATATGTGTACACTAAAATATGTTTATATTCTCATTCTTTTTGTAACCTGCTTTTTTACTTAAAAAATAAATTATTTTGATTTTATAATATATCATGTTAGACTTTGAACTGTAAGTCTCAAGTGTTATTGCAAACACTAAAATTTTGTTCATTTTATGAAAAACTATAAAAATATTCACAAAATTGGTATCAATTTAGTTTATTATGGAAATACAACTTTAGATTCTCTTATGAATTTTTTCCAGAATAATGTGTTACTAGATAAAAGGTAAGATTGAAATACATTTTTCATTGTAAGAATATTTAGGAAAGCTATTTCTATGGAAATTCTGATTCTATAATACTTTATGTGTCTGAAAATTATACTTGGTTGATTACATATTATTTGACTTTTAAAATCTTTACTTCATATATGTAATTTTGTAATGTTAACAAATACACTTCAAAATAATATAACATAAATGAGCAAAAAATATAGAAGGGTAATTGCATAGATCAGACCAAGGTGGTAGTTCAAGGAACATGTCTATTTATTGCACCTCACTCAGTTCCAAGGTGATCCTAGGACAGTGCTTTAGAATGCATCATAGCTATTACACAGAAGCCCCGATAATCCTCCATATTTGATATTCCAACCTACGTTGTCCCCTACTAGCCAGTAGCCTCACCTTGAAGTAGATGTGACATAAAAGAAGCCCCCACTCTGGAGTTCTCGCTTGTTCCATATCTTCCCTTCTTGTTCGTAGACCTACTCCCTTACATTTGATTGATTATTTGTTTTCAGATTGGATTTAGTTCAGAGATTCTTAGTTCAATTTTCAGCTATCTAAAATAAGCAGTAACCAGTCAACCCCTTCTTTCTTCTAAATCTGGCTTCCAAATTTCTAGATTGCTTAAAGAAGTCAAATTCTGGCCACAGTATCTGTTTGTACTTTTAAACCTTTTTCCTAGAAATAGAAGAGCAATGTTGTTAACATATTTGTACTGAATAAAGCTTGGAGGAATTACATTTATATATTCATATTCACATATATGTGAGTGTATGTACACACATAGCAAAACTGCCTAGAGGCATTATTCTCTTATTCAAGATTATTTTTACAAAAGTTTTGACTCCAATGTAAAATTATTTTTTTCAACTCCCAAATCCTGACATGTCTTCTGTTTCCTTCTATATTTTTCTACATTGCATTCACTGTCATCTATCATGTTATTTATATATTTATAATATAGAATTATATTTATTTAAATGTAATTCATAATATAATCTATATATACACATAATTTGTATATCCCTTTATACATATTATCTGTCATCTCTCACTACAATGTAAGTTCCACGGAAAGAGTGGATTTTTTTCTTTTGTAGTCTTAGTTCCTGGAGTAGTAATTTAGTTCCTAGAGTAGTAACTTAGTTCCGAGAGTAACAGCATATATACTTAATACATATTTATTAAATGAATTAATGGACATAATACTTAATGATTGTTTCTTTGTTAAGATTTTGTTATCTTTTTTTATGTATTGGATGTTCAAGGAGAAAATAACTTGAATTTTGAGTGAATAAAAAATAGAACTCTTGGCTTGCATATAATTAGTACCAACAGATCAGATGGAAAGAGATAGTAGGGTAGCTCTGCAGTTTTGAAAGAGAGTGTTTTCAATCTATAGTATCTGCATACAAGATGAAAAGAAGGTAGAATTTTCCATCATTTCTTTAAAGTTGGAGAAGCATACCTGAGAGGGAAAAAATCTGGGGAAAAGGGCATAATAGTCAATCACTTCAAAAATCTAAATCCGTAAGACCATTTTCTCTTACCTTTAAAAATACAACACAGACAATTTTAAACCTAAGTGAGGATATATTAATATGTCCAATATTACTATATATATGTTAGTATCGATGCCACACCATTCATTGTTCAGTTAAGTATGGGATAACTCAGACTAATAGAATATTCTACTTCTCACTTAACTAAGAGATTACCCAACTTTTACAGCTGTAAAAGAATTTCAATATAAAATGGAACTAGAGGATATAAAATGGTGAATCTCGTGCATGTGCCCTCAGGAAGACAAAACTTAAGGACTACGGCTGTTTTCTCATGGAAAACGGGAATTTTCTTGGATGATGGGAGGTTGATCAGAGGTATCAACCTTAGGAACTTTTGCCAGAGGTGGGAATGGGAGATGACCCCAGTTGTGTTGGTTCCACAAATTGGGTGAAACTGAGCTTTGTATGTGTGACTGTACTGATTCTCTCTGTTCAGGAAGTTTTTAAGGCTGGTCTCCATTTGCTTTTTAACTGACTCATACTGAACCCTACCCTGTTTATATTTCCTGCCCATAAATATAACCTACCCCAAACCCTCAACAGAGTTACCCGTGGCTTGCTATAGTTTGCTTATCCTGAATTGCAGTTCCTCTCCTATTCCCAAATAAACTCATCTTTTTAAGCTTGCCTCAGTTTACCTCTTTACTTATGTCAACATAGTCTATAAGGGGAGTCACAGGTTCTGTTAGCATTATCAGGATAGATTGGGGAGTGGAGATAGATAAATACTTTAATGACCTACTTTATCTTCCTTTTATCCTAGCAGTTAAAATAGACCAACATTAGCTGTCAAGTTGCACCATTGATAACATTGGTTGAATGTGAAGCTACATTGTAAAAGGACTAATAATGCCTAATAATGTGTAGGTGCTATATAGGTGCTATGTAAGAGTTTCATATAACTGCTTTTCTTCCAGGCATCTCACCAGAGTCAATCTTTCAATGTTTAGTCTCCTTTAGGCACATTGTGTAAGCAGCTGTACAATTAGGATTTGGAATTTAAATTCAGCTTTTCAAAATACAGTCAGTAATATTTCATTGTTGCACACTTTTAGCAGTTGTCTGTTGCATAATCAGCATGAAATCCAACAAAACTGTGTACCAGAGAAACTCAAAGACATCTGCCTAACTGCTTTATTGAATGTTTGAGCAATTCTGTGGAAGCTTTGCCCCTATCACCTGTGGTGGAACAGATGTGGCTACTGTGTGAGGCATATATTTAGGGTTATAGAATACCTGCTAGAAAGAAATTCTAAATGCAGAAAAATATATTTTAGCTTATGAAAGGGGCCTCAAGGGAACCAAATCACCTTCTCCTATTACACAGTTACAGGCTGAAAAGAGCATACCGTGCAAGACAGATGTAGCTGAATAAGGATTTTATATTGAAGAGCTTGAATGAATTATAGTCTTAATATTTCTTATTTTTAAAAAATATTAAAATGCTCTTAGGTATAAAACTGAAAGTCACAATGAAGAAATATTTCATGAGGGACTTACTTCATTTTTTTAAAAAAAGTTATGTATTTGAGAGAAAGAGAGCAAGCAGGGGGATGGGCAGGGGGAGAGGGAGAGATAAATCCTTAGGAAGACTCTATGCCCCCACCTAGGGCTTTATCTCATGACCCTGAGATCATGACACAGCCAAAACCAAGAATGGATGCTTAACTGACTGAGCCACTCAGGTGCCCCTATTTCATTTTTATTTTTATTTTTTGTTTAAATGAATCCTTATCAAGAGATTTTCAGGAAATTAACGAAAGTGTATTTTGTAATATTTTGAGTAATTAAATTTTATACCAGCTCTTTAGTCCTTCTTATAAAAGGATGAGAGTGGAAAAAGTAAAAATTCTAAAAAATATCTGAGAGTAGGAGAAAGGTTCTGTTACAGTGGGATCCATGTATTCCACTCTTGGCATATCCAAGGGGAAAGACTTCAGATAGACCACACTCTCTACATCTGTGAATCTGGCATGAAGCACATATGAAACATATGCTAGTTATTATGAAAGAAAATACGAAAATTTAGGGGAAAAAGAAGCCCATATAGCACTTGACATTCATTGCTTCATTAGGATCATTTACCTTGTTATAGCTAAAAAAAAAAAAGAGAGAGAGATTTATCCCAGTATAATTGGATCTACAGGATAAGGTAAGGAAATGATCATGAAATTTTAAAAACATTTAAGAATTCTATGGAAATATGTGGATGAGACAGATATTAATTTGCTCAAACTTTATTAACTCTATAATTTCTTAGAGGGTTACCAACACTTAGATTATACACATGACTGTTCATCTTTCTTCTAGCCAGTTAGTGGTAACAGTGGAGATAAATCAACATTAGATACTGATCTTAAATGAAGATTTAATTAAAAATAATTTAAACATAATTCAGTATATACATTGTTTGGTTAAGATTAAATCACTGATTAATCTTTTGAATTAAATAGTCATATTGTTCATATCATAATTTACTACACCTCTGAAATCTCAAGTGTCTTAGCCTTTGTAGTTTTCATAAACCTTTATTTCCTCTTTATACGAAGAACTGACAAACAGTTTATTAGAAAGATGTGACTAGATGTCTAGTTGTCTAGCAGTCTCTCGTCGTATGTTATTTTTTGCTGGAATTTCCTATAATGGTCCACTTAATTTCCTTGTTGAATTAATTGTTGTTTCTAAAGCCATTTTATTTTTCTGTTGGATTTACTTCAGGGAGATTTCACTCCAGTGGGCAGCTCTCTCTCTCGTTTTCCCCCCTCCCCTCCTCATTGTTTGTTTCCTCCTGTTGTCTCTTGTTTTATGTCCCCCTTAGCAGTGCACACATTCTATCTTCTTTCTTCCCTTCCTTTTTATCTTAATCCTTCTAGGTGGAAATGGTTATGTACTTTTTCTACAGGAATCCAAATCATTTTGAAGGAAAGACCTAACAAGTAGCTAATCAATCTGCATACCAGTTCCCCAGATTACAAATCCTCCATGTTGAAATGCAGAACATGAATTCCCGGAAAGAAGTAGCCCGCTCTTAATCCTTGTACGTTGTGACTAATAGATATAGTAGGTCGTCAGTCAGTAATTTGAACCTAGACCTGTTTTATTTAATATGCTTCCTGTGGGGACAGAAAGGAAAAGTGGAGGTGAATAATATTGTGGAAAAAAGAAAAATCAACAGAACTTTGGGATTGATAAAATATTAAAGGGTGGAGATTCAAGAGAATCAATGATTTTAAAACCTAACTGCTAGAAGCAAGGCAGTTTCATGAACACTGATAATGTATGCAGGGAGGAAGGATTGTGAGTGTGTTTTAGAATTCTTGAAACTAAGTTTAAATGGGAAACATTCAGAAATATTTTGCTGAATGAAACCTATGCAGAGATTAAAAACTAAGGGGTGTGAGTGAAACCATATTGTATAAAGATTTTAAATACTGATTTTATTCAAAAATTTTTTTAAAATACATCTTTTTTAGGTTTTGTTGTTGTTGTTGTTGTTGTTTCACAAGTAGGCAGAGAGGCACGCAGAGAGAGAGAGAAAGGAGGAAGCATGCTCTCCACTGAGCAGAGAGCCCGATATGAGGCTCCATCCCAGGACCCTGGGATCATGACTTGAGCTGAAGGCAGAGGCTTTAACCCACTGAGCCACACAGGCACCCCGTGATTTTATTCAATTTAAAAATTTTCTCTTAGGTACAGTTATAAATGCAGTTTCCTCATAGAACTCTGGGAAGGATAGCTTCTCTCTTGGTTTATATACATGGGACATTTGTGGTACAATGATCATGTTATTTCAAATCAAAAGGATCACTAAATGACTTTTAAGGGGTATTTAATCTTCTTCTATTATAATAATGGTCTTTCTTAATTTCTCACAATTAAATTTTTATTTTTATTTATTTTTTTAAAGATATTATTTATTTATTTGACAGGGAGAGATATTATTTATTTATTTGACACAGCAAGAGAGGGAACCATAAGCAGGGGGAGTGAGAGAGGGAGAAGCAGGCTCCCCACTGAGCAGGGAGCCCGATGTGGGGCTTGATCCTGACCTGGGATCATGACCTGAGCCAAAGGCAGACACTTAATGACTGAGCTACACAGGTGTCCCTCACAATTATATTTTTAAATTTTAGATCCTTTTTTGGAAATCATGAAAGGTTATTTATGATAAAATTCAATGAAAGAAAGTGTAGGGGAGTTGCAGCCTTCATATTTAAGGTATATTAAGCATATTCAAATT